>NC_141695.1:1039582510-1040782510 GCF_964263255.1 Lissotriton vulgaris | reverse complement strand
ATACACATATATATATAAACCATATATATATATAAATAAAAAAACAAGCAATAGCAGCCAGATCACATTAGAGCTGAAATATGCTGTGAAGAATTTCCACCATACATGAATAATAAGCATTAGAAACAGGAGAAAACAACACCAAAGCTTGTTTAGGAATTGTTTTAATGCTCAAAAAGCAGTAGAAATTCTCATAACTCACTGGAAGCATAGAAAGCTCCCAGGCTGCATTGCAAACACACAGTCTAACCAGACTGAAAAGCTAACCTGTAGCTAAATAACAAAAAACTGACACTGTGCCTTTAAGGCACTCATGACCCCCTGAATCCCATCATGCCTCAGGAGTGGCAGTTAGGCAGTTGTTCTTTCCGGCTCCTTCAGTGAAGGACCCTGGCTAACACAGCTCCACTAATTTTCTGAATTTTCTGCAGAAGATTGCTTCTTTTTCAAGCTTTTTGCTCTTACTTCGACGTCTACCACCTTGTCAAGTAAGATACTGCCTTTTTTGAGCAGTTTGGAGGGCATTTTACTTCGAAAATGCCATCTCTTTTTGATAGATGTCCTTCTTGCAACAGCAAGAAGGCCAAGACAGACAGCCACGAGGTCTGTATTGTTTGCCTGCCTGATGACCATGATCCTGAAACCTGTCCACACTGTGAGAACCTATCAAGCAGGACTCTCAAGGACAGGGAGAGAATTCGGATTTATGGCCTGGCCCACAGAGCTTCGAGAGGAAGGTCCCCAGTGAAGAAGGGCTCCAAGAAGGCCCATTCGTCTTCAAAGAAGGAGTCTTCACGTCCTTCTACCTCAGCGTCGGGCTCGGCGCTGAGAAAAGATCCACAGGAAGGATTTTCCTCTGGGAAGCTGCCGTCGACGGCGGGCTCGCCATCGAGAGGAAGGCCAGGTGCGTCATCGAAGGCGGCGTCTTCGAAATCGCCTCCGCCGTCGTCAACCGGGCGGCGATCGGCGTCGAGGAAGGCTACTCCGCCGCCGTCAACCGGGCGACGGTCGGCGTCGAGATCCATTACCCCTCCGCCGTCGTCAACCAGGCGACGATCGGCGTCGAGGGACGTCACCTCGCCGTCGTCAACCAGGCGACGATCGGCGTCGAGGAAGGTGACTCCTCCGCCGTCGATGGGTGCTCGTCGATCGGCGTCGAGGACGCGGTCCCCGTCGGTGCAGCAGCAGCGGCGTTCGGCGTCGAGGGTGCCCAATACCCCTCCGCCGTCGTCGCACAGGCATCCGACGTCGAGGCATGGCTCTACGTCGGCGACTGACCATCGCCATTCGGCGTCGAGGCAGAGAGCTCCGTCGACGACAGGCCATTCAGCGTCAAGAGAAAAGCCTCCATCGGCAGGTCATCGACGTTCGACGTCGAGGCTGAGGTCCCCGTCGACGACCAGACACCATCGCTCGACGTCAAGGCAGAAGACTCCGTCGGCGGTTGCTCATCGCCGCTCGACGTCGAAAGACTATGAACGTTCGCATAGCCGCTCGGGATCGAGGTTGTTTGATCCCCCGACCCCTCGGAAGCGGTCGACGGCGAGAAGGGAGCGCTCGACGTCGAGGCGCTCGGACACGATCATGGTGACAGAATCTGCTTCTCACCATTCTTCTCATCGGTCCTCGGGCTCCTCTACTGCACACTCCAGATCTAGAAGCCCGGTGCACAGGACCCCTGAACGTCGGCCAGACCCTTCTGCGGGACGCATCCGGCTGTCGCCAAGATGGTACCGGTCCCTGGACCATTGGAGAGACGATGGGGCTACCAGGCGTATGCAGGAATATGCCAGCCCGCGCCACAGGTCAGCTCTCCAGGACATGGTGGAGGAGATAGACAGACGTAGCCCACCCAGGCGCTCCACGCCTGTGGATCTACCCACCAGGGCGCCAAGGGGGTCCCGCTCGCCCACAAGGGAAGCCAGGCGGGACGGTCGGGGAAGATCTAGATCGCCTGCAAAAGACCCTAGACTGGATGGCCGAAAGGCTTATGTCCCTTGGGGCAGGTCTCCTGAGCGGTCTCCAGCCAGATCGGCCAGGGCATCCCGATCTCCTAGAAGAGACATCGCCCAAGGGATCGGGTCAGGTCGCGCTCTCCTAGACGGGAGGAGCGTCCCAGGAAGTCGAGGGAGCGGGGACGCAGTTCTCACCATCGGCATAGACGTACCCCGTCTACCTCTTCCACTTCATCTACCAGGTCGTCGAAGAGGGACTACTCTCCGACTTTGACAGACAGTCCAACGTCCAGGTCCTCCCCTGTGGATGATATTGGCACATACCTGGACGTTCTGCAGAGAGGTGCACTTAAACTATACATTGAAATGTCTGTTCCTCAAGTCACGACGACGGTCATTTTCGAAACATTGCACAAAAAGGCCATCTCCAGACCTCTACTGCCGTTGGTCCCAGGGATTTTGGATCCGGTCAAGGACGTTTTCCTGACCCCGGCTTCAATCAGAGCAGTGCCAGCACGCATCACAAAGAAGTACAAACCTGCGGCTTCTGACCCGGTGTTTGTGAGGTCTGACCCTCCGGCTGACTCGGTCATCGTGGCAGCGGCGAGAAAGACACATGCGGTTGCTGGTTCGTCTTCAGTCCCACCAGATAAGGACAGCAAGACCCAAGACTCCTGGGGTAGGAAGGTCTGCAACTCTGCGGCTTCCACTCTTAAGGTCTCCAGTGCAGCTGCGCTCCTGGGCCGGTATGACAGGGCCTTATGGGACTCGATGGAGAGATTCAAAGCGAAGCTGCCGAAAGAGGATCAGCAGGACTTTGAAGAAACGGTTACGGAGGGGTGTCTGGTGGCTAACCAGATGATCAGCACGGCCGCGGATGGGGCGGTGCTGTCGGGTCATTCCTATGCCCATGGAGTTTGCGCCAGAAGATCGGCCTGGTTGCGACTTACAGGGCTGAAGCCGGATGCCCAACATCGGATTCTGAATCTCCCTTTCTCGGGTTCTGCCCTCTTTGGAGAACACGCAGACGAGGAAATGACCCGAATGAAAACTGAACTGGACACGGTGAAGGCGGTGGGCTTGGAGAAGAAGAAGGAGTTCAAGCGCCGCTTCAAGTCCAACAGGGGGAGAGGGGCCCAGCAGAGGGTTCAAACCCCTCAGTGGTCGCAGAACAAAGCTCAGGGTAAACCCCAGTTTCACGGTAAACCCAGCAGGGGCAGGGGGGGCTGCCAGCAGTCCTCCAACGCCCCGAGAGGAGGAAAGGCCTGAACAGTGGCTTCCTCTGACACCGTTGCCCACTCCGGTGGGAGGAAGTGCATCTCAACACCTGGAGGAGTGGGTCAGCATCACAAAAGATCAGTGGGTGCTGAATATACTGCGAAGTGGTTACAGGATACGTTTCCGTGCTCTTCCAAAGAGCATTCCTCCCAAGAGCTCTTGCCCTCACCAACTGAGCTTGCTCCGTCGGGAGGTGGCGATCCTGCTGCAAAAAAGAGCGATAGAAGAAGTTCCTCGCGCTCTAAGAGGCCAAGGAGTTTACTCCAGATATTTCCTTGTCCCCAAAAAGGATCAGGAGGACAAGTTCAGGCCCATACTCGACCTGCGACTCCTGAACAAGGTCATCGTCAAGGAAAAGTTCCGCATGTTGGCGCTTCACCAAATATGTCCACATCTACAAGCCGGAGATTGGATGTGTTCGGTGGATCTTCAAGATGCGTACTTTCACATCCCGATTGCGCAGCAACATCGAAAGTACCTGAGGTTTGTCGTGGGGCACAAACACTACCAGTACAAGGTGTTACCCTTCGGTCTCAAGTCCGCACCACGAGTCTTCACCAAATGCATGGCGGTGGTGGCGGCTTTTCTTCACAAGAAGGGTCTCTTCGTTTACCCATATCTGGACGACTGGCTCCTGAAGGGTTCATCCCCGGTACGGGTAACACAAGATCTGCATCGGTGCCTGCAACAGCTTCACAGGCTCGGCCTCCATGTGAACCTGGAGAAGTCAGTCCTGCGGCCTACGCAATCCATCCACTACCTAGGCTCCGTTCTGGACACAAGCGTGGGAAGAGCGTTTCCTTCGGAGGAGAGACTTTCTTCCATGACCCTGAAGTGCGGGATTCTGCTGGAGTCTCGCCCCCCAACAGCACGACAGGTGGCGTCTCTACTGGGTTCCATGGCGTCCTGCATTTTTCTCATCCCACACGCCAGGCTGAGAATGCGTCCTCTGCAACAGGCCCTGGAGGATCAGTGGGACCAGGCGACAGGTCGCTGGGAGGACCATATCCATCTTTCCCAAGCGACAAAAGAGTCTGTCAGATGGTGGACTCGGAGACACAATGTGATGGTGGGAGTGCCGTTTCATCAACCCATCCCATCCCTATCTATCGTGACAGATGCCTCCCTGCATGGCTGGGGAGCACACATGGGTCCGCTTCAGATTCAGGGCCGGTGGTCTGCGCAGGAGCAGACATACCACATCAACATGCTGGAACTCAGAGCGGTATTCCTGGCTCTCAAAGCTTTCTTGCCAGCGATCACAGCCGACTCAGTCCTGGTTCAGACGGACAATACGACAACCATGTTCTATCTGAACAAGCAAGGAGGCACAAGATCTCGCCCACTGTCTCGAGAGGCTCAAACAATATGGCATTGGCTCCTCGCTCGAGGTCTCACAGTGGTGGCGGTGCATCTTCCGGGCGAGTTGAACGTCAAAGCAGACGCACTCAGCAGGCACTTCGAAGATCAGCCAGACTGGGTGCTACACGACGAAGTAGTAGAAGAACTTTTTCGTTGCTGGGGGCGTCCGTCCATAGACTTGTTCGCAGACGACGAAAACTCCAAGTGCCACGCCTTCGCGTCCAGGTTCCACAGACCGGGGACGCTGGGGAACGCTCTCCTGTTGGATTGGGCAGGGATGTTCGCGTACGCGTTTCCTCCCCTGGCTCTGATCCCGAGAGTGGTGTCCAAGCTCCTCAGGACGAACATGGTGATGATCCTAATTGCCCCGGACTGGCCTCGGCAGTGGTGGTATCCGGACCTTCTACATCTGTCTGTGTGTCCACACAAACGACTCCCTTGCAGACCGGACCTGTTGAGCAAAATGAACGGGAGGATAATGCATCCCAACCTCCCATCATTGAACCTAACAGCATGGCTCCTGAGGTCCTGCAATACGGACATTTGAACCTACCTCCTGACTGTATGAGCATTTTAAAGGAGGCTAAGAGACCTTCCACGAGAGCATCCTATGCCTTCAAGTGGAAGCGGTTTTACTTGTGGTGTAGGGATCAGCATTTGGATCCGATTAAGGGGCAGGAGGACGTCATATTACCATACCTCCTTTCACTCGCAACAGCTGGCTTAAAGTACGCTTCCATTAGAGTGCATTTGTCAGCTATTGTGGCTTACAGGAAGTCGCCTGACCAGGTGTCTTTCTTTCAGGTTCCAGTGGTCAAGGATTTCCTCCAGGGGTTGAAGAAGGTGTATCCCCCTGTGCGAAATCCTTCTCCTCCGTGGGAATTAAACCTAGTTCTATCAAGGTTGATGTCTCCACCTTTCGAGCCAATCCACAAAGCTTCCTTACAACATCTCTCTTGGAATGCAGCTTTTTTTGTGGGGATTACCTCTGCACGCAGGGTCAGTGAGATACAGGCGCTCTGTGCAAAGGAGCCTTATACGGTATTCCACCATAACAGAGTGGTTCTGAGGGCTCACCCTTCCTTCTTGCCTAAAGTCATATCTGATTTTCATATCAATCAGTCTATATCTCTCCCTTCTTTTTTTCCAAATCCTGCGACCCCGGCTGAGCGGTCACTTCACTCATTAGATCTTAAAAGAGTGCTGAAGTTTTATTTGGAAATGACTAAGGGGATTAGGAAAACAGACCAACTGTTTGTAAACTATGGTGCGATGAGAACTGGTTTTCCAGCGGCAAAGAGGTCCATTTCTAGGTGGATTGTTTCTTGCATTAAGCTGGCCTATCAACTGGCGGGAAAACCTTTGTTGATGTCTCCAAAAGCGCATTCCACTAGAGGGAAGGCGGCTACAGTGGCTTTCTTGCATGACGTTCCCATGTCAGAAATATGCAAGGCCGCGACCTGGAAATCAGTGCATACCTTTACGAGGCATTACTGCCTCGACTCTGATTCCAGGACTGACACTCAAGTAGGGCAAGCCTCCTTGAGGAATCTGTTTGGGTAGTCGGTTCTGTCTGCTCAAGCTTGTTGATGAGATTTCTGTCTTATCTTTCCTTTGCCCGCAGAGATGAGGAGAGGCTCGCTATTCTATTCTAATGCTTATGACTATTGATGAGGATCCCCTGGAAGAGAAGGATTAGTTACTTACCTGTAATCCTAGTTCTCTTCCAGGGGTATCCTCATCAAAGTCATAAGCAACCCTCCCGCCTCCCCGGGCAAGGAATAACTGTTCATAAGGAGATATTGTTGACCTAAGTGTTATTGGGTTTGGTTTTCAGTCTCCGAAAAGAACAACTGCCTAACTGCCACTCCTGAGGCATGATGGGATTCAGGGGGTCATGAGTGCCTTAAAGGCACAGTGTCAGTTTTTTGTTATTTAGCTACAGGTTAGCTTTTCAGTCTGGTTAGACTGTGTGTTTGCAATGCAGCCTGGGAGCTTTCTATGCTTCCAGTGAGTTATGAGAATTTCTACTGCTTTTTGAGCATTAAAACAATTCCTAAACAAGCTTTGGTGTTGTTTTCTCCTGTTTCTAATGCTTATTATTCATGTATGGTGGAAATTCTTCACAGCATATTTCAGCTCTAATGTGATCTGGCTGCTATTGCTTGTTTTTTTATTTATATATATATATGGTTTATATATATATGTGTATTTATATGTGGGGCACATATAATATAGTGTTTCCGGGGTCCCGCACGTAGGCGGGAATATTCTAATGCTTATGACTTTGATGAGGATACCCCTGGAAGAGAACTAGGATTACAGGTAAGTAACTAATCCAAATTCCATGGACTGCCGCCAGATCTAAACTCCCAGCCCTGCCCTCCTCCACAGACTGACTCAAAACTCCCCTTGGCCGAGAATACTTCTCAAGAATATAAATTGAAATTGAGGTCTAGCAAGTCAGACAGTTTAATTGTTTAAGTCCTCCCCTAGGTGAATCGGTTAGACGAGTTTCTGACATGTATCCCCTAGACCCCAATAGAGAGAGAGATAGACAGAAACAGCTCAAGAAACGTGAATATTGTAAATCTCTTCGCAGCCACTGTATAGTGACACTTTTGATTATGTTTTTCCTGAGTCTTATGATTATTGCTGCAAGTGTACTGTTACACATATATCACCCTATTTTCAAACGTGCACATTCTTCTTCAAATGACCGTATCGAACACTCTTTCAGTGAACTGCCCCCGCATGAGTTATCTTATCGACTTGCGCTGCGCAACAACACATTCATTAGTATGTTACACCACTCCCATCAGACCAGCAATGCTACAAATTGTTGGATATGTGGCCGACTCCCCCCCTATCAGAAATACAAGGGAGTTCTGCCCCTCTTCCCGTACCCGTTCACACATAATGGTTCCTGTGGTGCATGGTTTAGTTTAATTAATTCCTTAGATTCCAATTCTGTCGTTTACCAGGGCAACTGGGTATGGGGAAACCTGAACACAGTTCTGCATAAAGTATGTTTCCCTGACAAGGAGGGTCTTCCCAAAAGAACAGGGACTGATCTAGAAAATGAAGTATATGGATTAGGTAATTTTACACTTAACCTCATGATTCTGAATGTTGAATCCGAAACCGAACCAGTCTTGCCCGCTATGTCCGTATTACCAGTCAAAGGTGAATTATGTGTCAGAAAGAATGGTTCAGTACACCTGGGTCATAGTAAATGTACTACTGTGATCGAATTCAGTGATAAGGGCAAGTCTGCATTGAAAGCTTCCCGTCATTCCTACTTCGTTTGTGGTCATACCGCATATATACGTTTACCTCTAGATTGGGATGGCACCTGTTACATTGCATTCCTTCTGCCACCCGTTTTCCTAGCCCCTCCTGATTATCATAGGGACACCCATCTAGTACACAATAGGCCACAGAGAGATCTCCCGATTGTTGACTATACTGAAACGGCATGGGAGCAGTATACAGATTTCAATAAAGGTTTCTTTCCCTACTTAGGTACTGTCTTTAATAGTAAACTGATACGAAAATTAACTAGAACCCTTGAAGCAGTAGTGAATGAAACTACTTCCGCCCTAGGTAACTTAACAGAGGAGCAGTCTGCTATGCGGATTGTTGTTCTTCAAAATCGTCTCGTCCTTGACGTCATCCTGGCCGATAGGGGCGGAGCTTGTAGAGTCATCGGATCGAGCTGCTGTGTTTTCATTCCAGAAAACGCGCCATCAGTATATAGAGCCATAACTCGTCTTCACAAGATTGCAAGTCAGATACACCAGGATCCAGGCACCTGGACTTGGTCCGGTTGGTTCTGGAGCGTGTTATCAGCTTGGGGATGGAAAATCCTATCCTTCCTAGGTATTGCCCTTCTCATAGTATTCAGTTGTTGCCTATGTTTGCAATGTGGGCCAGCGATTTGCGGCTTGTGCGCCACATCATGTATTCCTCATTCAAGTCCCCATTCAAAACATAGTAAGAAGAAAGAAGAGCAAATGATGTTACATGAACAGATTGATAGATTAATGAGGATTGATATCTCATGAAGGGTCCGTAGGGGACAAGGAGGGAATGAGGTAATATGAATTTTATGGTCAATTGTGTCCCCTATCGTAGACCCCAACGGCTCCATGTACGTGCTCCAAGTACATGTATGTTCCCTCCACTTCCAGCTATAAAGACGTAAATACATTTGCGTCCAACGTTAACATGTCCTCTTTCAGATCCACCATGAATGGGTCGGATATTCGGTTCCTAAGTGTGCCTTGCCAACGTCTTTACATGGTGCACTTTTCATGTTTTGCTAGCTCTGGTGAGTTAGGCCCTGATTCCTGCCATCGAGCCCTTTCTGCCTTCTGTTTTCTGAAACCTACAGTCTGCTGCTTCCTGACCTCTGCCTTACTCCCTGTGCGGCGAGCGGTGCCTGGCTCGGCCTGCCTGCCTGCCAAGACTGTATCCAGCCTTCAAGTTATCTGCTCCGCTCCTCGAAAATACATTCCTGTCTAGTAGTTTAGGAAAACATCCTTCCCAGCTGCAGAGCAAAGGGCCAGGCCTCACTGTCTCCATGCAAGTAATTCATAGCTCCTGTTACCATGGTAGGCCCATGGCCCCCTTGCTTTACACGTAGACACGTAGTCGCATATGCACGCACTAGTAGTCAGTATAGACTAGCCTCTGCCCGAGAGACCTTTTCCTTCTAGATAATACAGTTCCTTAAACACCAGATATTAGATATGATTTGGGATTAGGTTGTTCTGACACCCCAGACTTCTGTCTCCTCATGTAGGGCTAAATGTCAAGTCCCCCTTCACCCTCCAGTTCCACGTCAATTACACGTCATGCTACTGCGCGCGCATCTCTGTCATGTATTTCTGCTGACACTGCAGGATTCTTCTATGGATCCACCCACCTGTGATACGTTTCAAGTGACGTTGTCTAGCACACACCTCCGTATACACCCTCATGCACGCCTTCTGTTACGTACATGTGTTCTTATCTCGTTTCTCTCAGCTGTTACGCCTTCTGCATCAATCTCTACTGTAAATGCATTGACTATATATATGATGTTCCGTTAATAAATCATTGTACATGTCCATGTCCATTTCCCTTCCTGAACCCTTGCGGTGATGGAACATGATACCTGGTTCGAACCAATTCCTTTTTAAGGAATAAAACCCTTACTAAACTCAGATGCCACGGACTCTGCCTCTTATTTTTGACTGAGTTATTCTTATTGTACTTTACCGCATAAAATTCCGCATAGGTAATTTAAATTTACCACACTTCCCGTACCCCTGGTGTTAGTACAGGGGTTTTGTGCGTGATCCAGACAAGGGGGACTAACCAATGGTCCGTCCAAGGGAGAGCGATCGGAGATTCTGCCTTCAAATTGGGGCAGTTACTAAACACTGGATCTAACAGATGACCTTTGGTATGCGTAGATGATAGAACAAGCTGGCCCATCTGCAGTGCAGAGAGATCTGCAGTTAGCTCTTGAGCAGTGCAATCAGTTGTATCATCGAAATGAATGTTCAGGTCGCCTAACAGCGTGAAGTTGGAGGGGGAGGAGGCCAAATCCGCAACAGCCGAAGTCAGATGTACATGAAACTGTTTTACAGGCCCTGGGGGCGGTAGATAAGTGCCCCAGAGAAACTGATTTTCGGGGAAAACTCTAAATAAAAGGACATACTTTTGCAGTCTAAAAAAGAATTAGGAGAGCATCGGCAGGCATAGTGGTCTCTAAATATGATTCCCAATCCGCCGCCCTTCCCATGGGGGCGATCTAACCTTGCTATTTGGTAGCCCTGCAACAGGGCTTGTACCAAATCCGGTTCCGAAGATGGGGTTAACCACGTTTCGGTGAGAGAGAATACATCTGGTTTAAATTCATCAAGCAATAAGGATATTTCTATGTGATGTCTGGGTAAAGACCTACAGTTGAGGAGGTACATTTTATATGCCTGCTGGCTCTTGGTGAGGAATGTAGGTTTAAGTTGAGCGTTACAATGTTGGCACTGAGTAGGAATATCTAAAGAATGGTAGAGGTGATGACACGTCCCCTTGGCTTGTGTTCTCAGTCTATGTAAATCATTTGAGCTGTAGCTCTTAAGATGCCCTGTGAGAGGAGCAGGGGTTGTGGCCCCTAGCCCCGTCCGGTCGCGGACAGGCGCAGACGGGCTTGCCTTTGGCGCGCCGCCGGCGTGCCCGCTGCGCCGCTGGGGAGTAGCAATCATTTTATAGGCTAGGAAAATGAGAGGGAAGGGTGGGAGGCAGCCAGCAGCTAGAGTGCTACCCCTCCGTACCCCCAAGATGGCGTCCGCCCCTCTCTCGCACCAGCCCTGAATCGGCTGTGCAGGGAGTAGGGGTTAGGAGTGGCGTGGAAGAGGTAGGGATTGTCCAACGATCAATTTTATTTATTCTAAAATCGAGCCACAGTTTAAACACACAATTTTAAAATTATTTCAATTTCGAGGAGGCGTGAGGCGCCGCAGTTTAAAAATCACAGATATTAAAATAAGTTTCCTAAAAGCATTTACAGCCCCCGTCCTCCGCCTCAGGGGTAGAGCAGCACAATTAATCTGAGTGCTCGCCTTCTAGCGCGTCTTATGTAGTCAGCAAGGGCGGGAGGCAGCCAGCAGCTAGAGCGCTACCCCTCCGTACCCCCAAGATGGCGTCCGCCCCTCTCTCGCACCAGCCCGAATCGGCTGTGCAGTGAGTAGGGGTCAGGAGTGGCGTGCAAGAGGTAGGGATTGTCCAACGATCGATTTTACGTATTCTAAAATCGAGCCACAGTTTAAACACACGCAATTTTAAAATGATTTCAATTTCGAGGAGGCTTGAGGCGCTGCAGTTTAAAAATCACAGATAATAAAATAAGTTTCCTAAAAGCATTTACAGCCCTCGGCTTCCGCCTCAGGGGTAGAGCAGCACAATTAATCTGTTAATTGCCATTGATTCATGTCAAACTGTGCATACATGTAGCCACAGCATGCTCACACCATGTCATGGAAAGGAAGGTTGCTGGAAGAACTTGACCTGCATTAAATGGTACTGTTATGGAAGTTCCAAGACTGAGATTATCTTACATGGTACACTTAGTTTCTAAAACAAATGATAGCGTGCACTTGTTTTGAACATTATAGGCCTATCAATCTTACCATTTTATGTTATTTGATATTGATAATTGCTGATTTCAACTTGACTAGCAAAGTTGCCATTGTTGTACACAATTTGATAGGTTATTTATAAATGATACATTATCTTAATTGTATATCTGAAGATACTTAATGAAACAACGTATGCAGTTGCATTTTCAATAGAATTTGAAGTATGTCTGTTTATAGGGTACTTCTTTTGTATCTATAGAGATTTTCCTGGTCCTGCAATGTCGCTTCCTTTGTTTTCATGGGGTCCAAAGGTCATGTGGTGATACTTCCTGTGATGTCATGAGGTCAGATGCCTTGCGATGTCACTTCCTGTGACATCAGGCAAGGGGCACATGGCATGTGATGCCACTTCCGCTACCTCTGGCATTTTGATGAATTGACCTCCATGGAAAGAGCACCACCTTGAGTGCTGCTGATTTCAGGAGGTAAAGTTAAGGATAAAGGGGTGAAAAACCTGCATGTGTTGTGTGTCTGTCGATATGTGACTGTGCTTGTACTTTTGCATGTGAGAGTGAATGAATGTGGATATGCGTATTTGTAGGAGGAGGCAATGGTGTAGTTTCTAATGGAGCCCCTGATTGTCGTACTGTAGGCATTTATTTTGACCAATTTTGGATTTTCTCTCACATAATGGTGGCCATGGCCGAAGAGGGCCTAACCTTGAAATAATGTGGGCATTTTTGTCTTGGTTGTCTGTATTTCTGACATGATTTTTACCCAGACTTCATGGTGCCTATCCTTGATGTGACTAGTTCTGGTTATCCGTGGCATTGGGCAGTAAAAATGATTTACATCCTAATATTTGAGGATGATGAAGAAAGGTGCATAAAAACCGTGTGCGTATTTGATGAAAATGGCAGGCAGATGTTTATGAACTAAAGATACATTTACTAAAAATAAAATCTGGAATTTCAGTGCAAAAAATTGTTCATGTAAAAATGTATTGAGAAAAACAAATTAGATTTTTTTAAATCTAAAATGATTTTTCCAGATGCTGGCAAACCTCTAGTTTTGTATACAATGATTACATTTCTGAATTATGTTTAAAGCTGATATTGAGTTATAATTCATGATGAGCTGCTGAGTGCCTGCCATTTCATGACTAGTGTGGAGTCCCCTCTTTATAAACATTGGTGAAAGTTGTTTATAATATTATTGGTATTGCGGTCTAAGGCCTGATCTTGGGAAATAGGTGTACTCTGTTCGCTGGGTGATCTCTTAAGTTGTATGTTGCTTGAGCAGTACCATTGTTATATGCTCCAGTTAGATTGTTTGGCTTTGCTGCATATGGTGTTTGATTGCAAGATATGTATAAAGGTTTTTTGAGCAGGTGTCTTTATTGTGTAGTCTTAGCCGTAGAACATGATGGAGACACCTATTTAAATGAAGGGACAAGGTGTAAAGTGAAAGGAAAGTACATTGGTAAATGAAGAAAGATGCTATGTATATTCTGGAAAAAATGATGTTTCATAATTTTTCAAGGGGATGGTGAACCCATAATATTCCTAAGGCGGGCAAAGCTTGCCTTGCAAACCACACGTTTTGGAATAGTTAATGAATATGCATATATAATCTCCTGATTTTTTATTTAGCCTATTTATATGAAAATCGTTATTTAAATTGCTCTATTTGGCCATATTTCTCTTCAAACTTCTCAGATGTGGCCCACTGCACTTCCCCATTAACTGTGTTAGATTTGCTTACATTACCCGTTCGGTGTAATTCATTGTTCATGTGCAGCTAGTGGTGACTCAGGCCTTCTAAGCGCAACAAGCAAGCATTGTGTACCAGGGTAAGTAGACGGATATACTTGACCACAACCACCACAGCTGCCGACACCAAAACTTGTCTTGGCTAAGTGGTGCTATGGTTAGTTCTTTAAAAAGAGAAAATAAACGTGGCTACCATGCTTGCAATAAAAATAATTCATTTGAAAACCGCTTTTTTGATGAGACTGCATTACTAGTGTTTTTTTTTCTTCAATACCAAGCCTTGCTTTTGTACCATGCTTTTTGTTTTACTATTATTGTTATTATTGTTTATTAAGGAGAGCGGGATACATTTTCACTTAACCAAGCATTCGTATCTGAATGCAACTACAATGTTACAATGTCACTTAAACACTTTGTAACATAATCTTTATAAAAGAGTGCAGGTGAAATCAATGGTGGTAACTTAACATTAATATAAACATAAATAACATAAAACACACTCTAAATCAGCTTTGCAACTGAACAGAAAGGTAGTATTTTGGGTGGATGTGAACACTGCGCATAGGCTTTGTGTAGTCACTCAAGGGGATGGGAGCCACTGGGTAAATCGGGTTAACTCGTTGCCGTAAGATGTGGTGAGCGGAAGCAAAATGTAAATGACAATTTACCAGACCAATGGATGAAGACCGCTAGCCAAAAGCTCCTTTGTGTATATTGTGTGCTTTGTGTTGGAGAAATCGTATTTTACCTTGACAGCTAAAGCTGTCTCCAAGGCCAGACCTAAAAACTTGATTTAGCACCATTGTTAGCTGTCACGTGGACGTTTGGAGTTATGTGTACTTTAACCCCTTCACTGCGGCGGCTATTCCGCCGCAGTGCTAAGGGGTTGGGGGGGCCGCGTGGAGGTCCCGTGCTCGTCACAGAACAGCTCCGTCACGGCACGCGGGTGAGCTGTGCTTGTGACGGAACGGTTCCGTCACGGCCCCGCCCGTTCAATAGAACACACCACGCAGGTGCGGAAATCGCACCGCGCAGGTGCGGAAATCGCACCGCGCAGGCGCGGCGAGCGGGCCGTGACAGAACTGTTCCGTCACCAGCACAGCCCACCCGAGGCTCGTGACGGAACTTTTCCGTTACGAGCATTGGAGGGGTTAAGATCCATAGAAAGGAATAGCTTCTGAAGGACCCATGATACAGCTGTCCAACCAATCAAAGTGGAACATTTAGGGAATCGATAACTCCATCCCAGTACATTTCACTGGTTCTGTGAAAACCGTGCTGGGTCTGTGGCAAATTGTTCTATCTCAATCACCCTTCTGCAGGTTAATATTCGATAATCAGCTACCCAGATTGTGCTAGCTGGAGGAAACTACAATGCCTGATGTGCAAAAGTGGTGGTCTTGATAGCATACATCCGCTTTGAAACTCTTCACCTCTCCCACAGCTCTCTTGCCTCAACCAACTCTTGTTCCATCAGAAGAAAAAAATCTTTCGAAAGACGGCGACCGGGAACACACAGAGGAGGGATACCACACCTTTGTTCGAAATCCACAGATGGATCGAAACCTAACTACTGCATTTAACTAAAAGTTGGATCCCCTCCCGGTACAGCTTGGTACACACACGTATCAAGTACACTCGTGTGATCATCCGCTATACCTGGCATTGGAAAACAAACACACAGATGAACTTCTCCTTTGCTCTAGATTCAGAGCGAAGATATAAGATTTACGTTTTAGATGTCTACTACTTCTAAACACGGAACTTTCTATCCGAAGTACAAGTGTCCATTATTTTCGACCTACTGACTTGTGGGTCGTACCACTAGCCCTGAAGAGTCGTGTTGACTCAATTTAAACACGACGAAACACGTGTCGGCTGATTGTGGACCATCGCTACGATTGTGAACTGATTAAACAACCTATCTAAAGAGAAAAGACACAAAGATCTGCATTTGCTTATTTTACTAAGACATTGTCGTACCTTATTTGAAACATTTGTTGTTACGCTTTAATTGTGTGTGCGAGAGCATTGCTAATTTATGTTTGGGAAAGTCTTCTGATTTTCTGTATGAACGGTTAAGGGCTTCTCCGTTCGCTCTTTACGCACCGCACCCTTACCATTTGTTCAGTAACCTTTTAACGATCAATCTAGGCAGAGCGCCCTTACCTTCTGAAGTTTCTAAAAAACCCTCTACAGCTATACTTGTCTCCTAAGAGTGGCCATAGCAAAACTGACAGCGGCCTAAGTTACAAGCACCACCTAGAACGGTTGGCAAAGGACGAGGTCCTCTACAAGGCTGCGATGGCCAGCCCCAAGTTGGCTGGTCCGTGGAAGGATGTGGAGCTTGCCGGGCCCTCTCTAAGGGCTGCATCAACACCCATAATGGTGAGGCGGTGGAATTCTCTGCCTGAGAATCTGTTAGGCCTAGCTGTGAGGGAGGAGAAAGGTGGTGCCAGCTCCTAGGAGGAGAGAAATGTTAAAAGAGACAAAGGGCTGACGATCCTTGGTGATTTTCAGGGTATCGCCTACTCCCTGAGAAGGTGGAACACTGATTGTAGGCCTTATAGGTGATTGGGGTGGGGAATCCTCAGCCTCACATAGATGTGCTGGAAAGCAAGGCCAGAGCGGCTGCTGACCTGTAGAGGGCAAACCGAGTGAGGTTGCTGCGCCCCTTCCATTTTGGTTCCCGTTGTTGTGATGATGTGCCATTGAAATGGAGCAGTGGTTGTGGTCATTGGTGAAGAGGAGGGTGCCCCTGCAGTGCTGGTGCACACTTCTTGGGGACCTCAGGATAAAGTAGCGGAAGTGTGATTGATAGAGATGGGACATTAACATTGGTTTTTTGGTGAGCATGTACAACCCCATGCCCCCACCCCTTGGAATCATAAGGCAGATTTGTATGCATTTATAGCACAAGGCTTAAACTGTTTTGCCTTCTTCTGCACTGAGATACCCGTTCACAGTGGTGGTTGGGACCGTTGGGGTGAATCCTCCCTATATGCCCCCTCATGAAGAAATCTACCTGTGGTGGCCTCTTGACCTATCTTGATAGGCCACCGTTGTGGGAGGAGGCTTCCGTTGGTTCCAGGGCCCTGTGACCTCCTTCCTCTCTGACCATAATGGACCTGGCCAAATTGGACCTGCTGGAAAGCCTGCACAGTTTTAAGGGCAAATATCTGGATGAACTTGTGCAGTATTTTGACAAAAGCATTGCAGAACTGCTCTCTGACCTGGGAACCGAGATCAGAGCTTTAATCTAATGATTCAGAGGGCCAACAAGTCCTTGATGTTGAGGCTCATTAAGCTGTTTTAGTGGAGGGACATGCCAGTACTCCGTCTAAGGGGGAGGCTATGGGGGAACAACTGAGAGGGGCCCTAAACAAATTGGAGGATCTTGAGAAATGCTCAAGAAGAGAACACCTGAGAATCCACTGCATTGGTGAGGAGATCCCCAATTCTAATCCTGGGACATTCATTGTTTGTATGCTGTTCTCGGGTAACAATCATTTATTCATTCTTATCAACAGGATGCACGGTGCTGTCTTTAGGTGGCCTGCCCAGCAAGACCCAGAGATGGGCTTGTAAAATTTCATTACTATTTTGAAAAGGAGGAGAACCTGAGAAGGTCTTGGGGAGGTTTGTAATGTCTCCTTTCAGGACTACTTCTTCAAGGCCTATAACTCTTCAACTCCGCCCAGAACACTCTTCAGCTCTGTGCTGAATTTATCTATCACTATGAAGCTCCATGACAATGGCATTATATACAGATGGTCATAATCCTTTCCTTTGATTTGGTGACAAACTCTAAACTGTCACGGACGTTCAGAGGGTGGCAATCCTGGTGGGCATATCCATGGGAACCGCAGTGTTGGAAAATCCATGACAGCACAGAAAATGCAGGCCATCTCAGGGGAAGATAGATGCAGCAGATTGCAGCTACTGGAGGGGGGAAGGGTGGGTGAACCTTGGTACGGCAGAGCCTGGTGGGATGCTAAAGGGTAATTCACAGCTGGGATATGGTCCTGGAAGGCCGGGGCCCCCCAGTGGTTCGAATGCAACTTCATGAACTCAAAGGGATATAACACAGTCTCCACTTAATGTCTTGGGATCATGTGGAGCATGTCCCTGTGGCAGGACATTGACTTGTGAACTGCTGCTCGGGTTTACAGTACCTCTACTGTGGTCTTCAGTGAGGCTGTGTATATGCCTCTGACCTTGGACCAGAGCAAGGTCTGCAATATTTGTGGCCTCTGTGCAGGGGGTTGCTTCTAAGTTTATATACAATGGGTGAAATGGATGCCGAGTGGAGGAAATGGTTGACCCCCTGCCCGGCGGCAGTGGGGGGCAGGGTGGCTAGACTCGATCAGGATCTTTCCTGTAGGCTGGTTGGAGCAGGACAAGACTTGTTTTGTCTGGGGTTCTACAGTCATGCGGAGGGAGGGGTGGGGGAGTCTCACTGCTTTCTGGTTGGCAGGGATGGGGCTGATTGTAGTCCTTATATGGCCCCTTAAATCTCTGCTTATTTAGGTTACAATTTGTATAAATGACCTTGCTTATTTCACCTTTCTTTTGTTTTTTAATTGTTCTTGTTTGTAAGGGAGGGTTGGTGGATCCCCACCACAGCATGAGTTCTCTAACTTTCAATCAGCCCATATTGATCTTCAGCTTCAAGCCTCACTCGTTTAACTTCACATGGTTCAAACAGTCACTCTCTTAATGCTAAGGGACTAAATGTGCCTAACAAAATGGAGGCCATATGGCAAAGCATTAACAACCCCCATATGGATATAATATATTTTCAAGAGACACATCTTTTATGGAAGGATGAAGAGAAGCGAAAACATAGGCGTAACCAACAGAACACTATTCCTCTGCCCTTACTAAGCAGCTGGGGTAGCAATTCTTTTCAAGTGCAACTTTGCATTCCAGGTGTCTCATTAAAACTGACAAAGACAAAGAAGATAGGTTTCTGATTATAGCTGGGGTTTGGGGGGCATACCCCATTACCATGACTAGTATTTATACACTTTATTCTGCCCAGGATACCTAACCTTTTGCAGTTTCTGAAGAATTTGGAATATGATGTCCCCTGGGGCCACACGGTCAGTCTTTAAAGCAGTATAGGATCCACAGAAGGACAGGGAGAGTGTTGTGGGACAAAAATGAGGGCCTTCTCTGAACGTTTGAAGAAGGCCTTGACTGATTTGGGCTTAAGGGGCACTTGGAGGGAAACACACCTCCCTGACCTTGGGTTTACATGTTACTCCCATGTGCATCGAACACACTCCCCCATAGGCTACATTCAGGGCTATTGGAATTATGTGGCAGGAGAGGGCCAAATTATGTGGCAGGATTTGAGTAAATTATCCTGCAAGAAAAGGCAAAATATGCGGCATAATGTGGCACATTTTGTAATAGTATTCATTATTTTGTCATTTTAAAATGTTATAATGTCGCCTGGGCATTGGTTGCACCTCATTAGTACGTGTTTAACACCTGAATATAGCAATGAACAATAGAAAGGTGACCAGTCCAGTTTTGCAAAGGGCCTTCCACTGTGCAGCAACACCTGTTGCTGCATTTTAAGTAAGTTTTGAACCGTATTTGTTAAAATCTGCAGATCATGCGGCAGAAACTGGAATATGTTGCAAATGCGTCAAATGTATAATTATGTAAAAAGTATTGCAGCCGCACAATCGCATAATTCAAGTGGCCCTGACTATATTTTAGTGAGCAGTGCACCAATCGCTGTGGTTCGTTTGGCAGAAACGGACCAGTTTGTGGTTTCGGATCATGCCTCTGTCGGAGTTTGCTTGGATTTGGGATTAGTGAAATGCCCCCTTCTGGTAACTTCACCTCTCTCTGTTGTGAGGCCCACTCATTAGGCTGAGAAATAGGCAAACCGATAGATCTATCATCTGAATGACGGGAGGAAGACCCCATGAATAGTGTCTGACATGCCTTTAAGGCCATGATTAGGGGGTACTTTATAGTGGTTGAGGCTGACCTTTCTAGACTCTGTTAGCTGGAGGTACAAAAATTGGACAGAGAAATTAGAGAATTAGAACAAGGGAGAATTTGGAACCACTCGTGTTAGGTTACTTGTAGTTTGATTACAGCTAGTGGTTAGCTTTGCATGCACTATACCAATAAAGCTTAACTTTCCCTCCCTCATTTTAAAAAAACGTTGCAAGTGATGTGATGGGTGCTCATCTTGCCAGAATTCTGAGGGGTAAGAGGGAGAGAGAATATATCAAAGAAATCTTTTGTGACTCCGGACTCCATAATAAATGCAGATTAGGTTCTGTAATTTCGGCCCCTTATGCCGATTAATATCTAAGGGACTCTCGCTCCCTTACACGTCAAGTGATTTTAATGGAGGTGGTGCCACTTTCCAAGGTCATGGCCTTGCAAAGTGAAGGACTTATTCAAATTGAGGATGTTAAACAGGACATTAAGTCCTCAAAATGTAATAAAGGCCCGGGCCCTGACAGTCTCGTACCACAATTGTATATAACATATGCCTTCAAACTAGCCCCAAAGCTTTTTCCTTTTATTCAGTTACTGTGCCAGTGCAGGCTCTACAACCCCCACAATGGGAGAGGCTGTCATCACAATATTGGCAAACTCAACGAAGATTTTGGGTGATGGCATCATATCACTCAATACCTTTGCTCAATATTGATACAAAATATTTATTAATGTCCTGGCTACATGCTTTAATGAGGTGATGCCCTGCCTGTTGAACCCCCGACCATAGCGTCTTTGTACAGGGATGCCAGATGTACAATAATATCTGGATGGCCATTCCCTTGGTCGGGAAGGCCTCTCTAAACAAGCCACCCACAAACCTTTTATCTTTGAATGTAGAGAAGGCCTTTGACTTGGTGGATTGGTCCTTTGTGCATCTCGAGTTACTAAAAATGGGCATGGCCCCAATATCTTTTTGCATGATTTTGTCCAATTGTGGGAATCCAACTGCAAGAGTCACCGTAAACGCGTGTATCGCAACAGCTTTTTTGCTGCACAGGGATGTCCATTCTTCACCTACCCCCTGCTGTTCTCCCTATTCACTGAGCCCTTGGCATGCCTGACTGACCACACAAATTCGGAGTCTTGAATTACAACCGGAGCCTGGGAGTACAAGCTCTCTCTCTACGCCAATGATGTGCTTTTGTCTTTGGACTCCCTGGACGTCTCCCTACCTTCAGTAGTAGACCTACTGCAATCTTGTTTCATGTTATACAATTAGAGCACCTAGTTTTATGGTATTTCATTTTTTAACATTTCCATCTTTATTTATCCATATTTATTTTATGCCCTTCTTATTCGTATTTATCCATATTTATTTTGTGTTTTACGAATATACGGAGTCATAAAATGGTATATTTCCACATTTATTTAACTGCTAAACATGCACTCCTACTTTGCTGCCTGTTGCGTTTTAGCAAATTAAGCATCCTAATATAGCAAAACACTACAGGTAAATATAAGCATTATACCACAAATATGTTACCATACACTTTCTTTTAGGGAAATCTCAACCTATTTTGACTTCCCATCCGCCTATCTGCTCAGCTGTTGTCTTAGAAAGCACACAAAAAAGCATGGAGAGTCACCCACAAGAAGAACAATTTTTTGTATTTTTCCGCTTTTTAAAATAAATACAGATAGGAAACACTTTTTTGGCTGTAAAAAACTGAAAACCGGAAGCTGTGTATACAATGAGCTATAAGTCTTAAGTACTTAATCTGACTCTTGGAGCAGAGGAAGTGCTGGAATTAACTTCCCTATTTCCCTTTAGCCCTTTTTCTTAGGCTAAAAAGTCCATTAAATATCTTGGGGGCCGAGATTCCAAGATCCCCTGGTGAACTTTTCCTTACTAACTACCCGCACTTATTGGCTGTTGTAGAAAGAGCTCTCGCTTCTTGGAGATGTTTGATGCTTTCATGGCTTGGTAGAATTAATACAATAAGTATGTGTTCCGTGGCTCCTGTATGTGTTCCAGGCACTTCCGTTTTGATTGGGTTAAACCTATCTGAAACTATTCCAACAAAGATTGATGAGCTTCATTTGTAGAGGGAATGCTCCTAGGATTCAGCAGAAACTGATAATTCAGCCAAGAGAGGCAAGGGGCCTAGCACCACCTAATATTCCCAGATATTACACAGCTGCTCAATTGAGATTAGTGATGGGGTGATCCAGGTTGGATTTGGAGAAAAATTGGTGAAAATTGAACAAGGTCTTGTGACTTAAATCTACTCGACCTAACTGTAATGCTCTTGACTCATAAACTAGTTTTAAATTATGTGATCCTGGGCAAATTTGTTAATTCACTGTGCCACCAATTTTCTTCATTATCACATACAAGAGCGCCTTCAAATAAGCAAGTTCAGGATGTCTGCTGTACAAAAAACTCTTTTGATTAATTTAATAGACTAAACTTTTATTCCATATATAGTACCAATCTAGCCACATATAGGTTACACATGACCTCAGATTTGCCTCTCAGTTCATTAACAGGATTGTCATCAGGGCGGAGGCAGTAATGTTTCTCAAACCATGTTTAAAAAAATCACTTTTAATAAATACATAAGTAAAGCATAAAGTTGTAGCATTCTGTCATTTGCATCCAGCACATTTTGCATTGAAATTGCTATATAATTTACCATGGTCATGTGGTTTCGCTGATAAAAATATACAGCGTACAAACAATGTTTGGAAATAGAGTTTCTGCAAATATTTGCCACCGAAACTGCAATCCTGCACATCATGGACGACATCCTCTACTCCTTCGACTCAGACCACTGCGGTCTACTCATCCTCCCAGACTTGTCAGCAGCCTTTGACACTTTAGACCATAGTCTTCTCATCAAAGCTCTCAAAGAGAGAGTCAGTGCAGACGAAGTGGTCCTGCAATGGTTCTCCTCTTTTTTCCAAAATCACTCACAAAAAGTAAAAATCAAATCATTTGCTTCTGACCTCCTCCCCGTGAACAGAGGTGTCCCTCAAGGATCCATTTTCTCCCCTCAAGTGTTCAACATATACATGGAACCCCTCACCCCCATGCTGAAAAAAGCAAACATCCCTTTTCATCTATATGCAGATGATACTCAAATCTACTTGGAAACCTCCTCTTTTAACGACATCCTAAGACTCAACAACACTCTCAGAGAAGTCCAAGAATGGCTATCAAAGAACCACCTCAAACTCAATCAGGAAGAAACCGAAATCCTACTCATCTCAAACAAGGAAGAAAACCCGCAAATCGTCAAATGGCTGAAAGCAATTGATGCCCTAAACGGAAATCTCACACTGGCATCCTCGGTCAAATCATTGGGAATCACCCTTGACCACAAACTATCCATGACTAATCACATCAAGAACTCCGCAAAGAGCGCCTTCTTCAATCTGAAGCTCTTCAACAAAATCAACCCCCACATCACTCAGAGTGACCTCAAACAAGCCACCCAATCCCTGGTGCTGTCCAGACTGGATTATGGGAACGCGGTCCTTACCGGCACAGCTAGCGCACACCTAGCCCCTCTCAAAACCACCCTCAATGCAGCGGCCAGAATGGTCACCGGAATCAAAAAATTTGACCATATATCTCCCGCTCTCAGAGATCTAAAATGGCTCCCTGTGGAAATGCGAGCCAGCTTCAGAACTGCCCGTCGCGTCTCACACCCAAAGCCCTGCACACAGGGAAACCGGAATACCTAGCCTCCAAACTCAAGAAAGCCAGCCAAACATGAAGCCTCAGGAGTTCCAACGCCTTCCTCCTCATCCCCTCGAAAACACGTAAGCAGAAGACTGCAGTCCGCTCTTTTGCTGGCAATGCTCCAAATCTGGAACGCCATCCCGGTCGACATCGGAACCACCCCCTCCTTTGCAAAATTCAAAAGCCGCCTAAAAGCCCTTTACCTCAACCGCGCCTGCCCGAACGCAATCACGTGACTCACACGCCCCCAGCTGGGAGGCACCGGACATCGCGTCCATACCTGTCAACCTTCAGGCAACGCACGTACAATCACCCCTTGGGTCAGCACCACTAAGAAACAACTCCAGCACTAGACTTGTGGTCCCTGGTCTTTGAGACTACCTCCCGACCTATTTACCGCAATCCTACTCCTCGGATCCTGAGACCTCTTTACCTCAACGACGCACCTCTGACGTTAAGCAGAACTGTACTGTCTTTCGCCACACTTCTGCATTTTTCCACCATGCCATTATCATGCATTTGTCTTCTCTACATCATGTTGTAAAGCGCTCCGATACCCTCGGGTCTGGCTAGCGCTATAGAAAACCTCTAAAATAAATAAATAAATACCAACTAAAGTGTTCTGATTTGTTTTGCTCCTATTTAAATCCTTGCATCACACCTCTGAATTACAAAGAAAAATGTGCTTTCGTAATTCCTGATACATTTTGAAATATTTATTTACTGTCTATTCAAATGTGTGTTTGGAAAAAAATTACATCCTACAGCTTTTTGTTTCACCATGATTGTCAGACAGCTCTCTTCACAAAACCCTCTAACTGCAGTTAGAGAAAGAAAAGTAAACACAATTTTCCTGGATAAGATAAGCCTCAATTAGTAAAAAGACAAACTGACATTTGACGTCTGTCCTTCAACAAACAGCAAATGTGTCATGATAAAAACAAGATTTAAAGGCATTTCTATTGTTCATTCACTTTCTGAATGAACAGAACACCTGTCCCTTTCCTGATCAAGTTCACTCGCAACTCTGGACCTGATGAAATCTGACTCTCCATAAAGAGTGGGTGAGTAGATTTGTCGAGGCCTAATTTGGTTTGGTTGGCTAAACATAGACCCACAAATGTATATCTTAGCACTCCAGTGACCATGGCATTGAAAACGTGGGACATGTATATAATATATTGGGGGTTGGGGTCTCCTACCTGTCTACCTATACCCTCATTTGTTACAATGCAGCTTTTACCCCTTCCCAAGAGGGCCAGGTGTTTTGTAATTGGAGAGAAGGTGGTTGCTGGATGATTTAGGGCATGTTTGAGAATTCCAAATCTTTCCTGTAATGTAAAACTATGTGTGATATTTCGGAGACGGGGAGGCTCTGCTACGCACTGATCAGACATGGATAACGCACTTCTCTGTGTGACCTAGGGACTATTAGAGATAAGACCCTCTTCGTAACTCTTTCCCAAACTGGTGGGCTCCAATGGCATGATCTCTAGCTTATATAAAATGCTATTTAACACACAATACCAAACCGGTATGGAAACAGAACGGAGAGCGGGAATATGTGCTAGCGATGAGAATCACACTGAAACAGTGGGAGAATTTGGGAAGGGATATGCATTCTTTTTCCACTTCGACCCCCGGAAGAGAGATACACTACAAAGTTTGGTATGGCTGGCATGACACCCCCTGTAGATTCCATTGCATATACAACCATGCTTTCCCAGATGCTGGAGGGGTTGTGGGGCATTGAGGGAGGCAATGCACCTTTGTTGGGATTCCCCGAAGATTTACCCTTTTGGTAGGGGGTGTCTAAATTGTTGAGAGAAGTTTTAGGCTATCCTATCCCCCTCTTTCCAGAAGTGATACTCCTGTGCCTAAAACCTCCAGACTTGAAGGTGATGACAAAGCGGGTATGGTATATAGTGCTTCGATGTATTGGAACCACTAAATTGACTGTAGCCCATAATTGAAGGAACACGGACTGCCCCCCACTTATGCTGTGGTACCATGAACTTCGGTCTATACTTGGTACCCACCTGCTGTTTAAAACCAAAAGGAAACCTGTACATGTCAAGCTGACCGAATGTCCTACAAATTCAGTGCTTCCCCCGCAATGAGGGTCCTGAACGTATTTAATTGATGTGATTGTGAGCCATTTCTCTGAATGGTTTATTGAAATCGGTAAAGTACTCTTTGGGGCACTCACGAGGGTGGAAATTTGGAGGGAGGGCTTTGCCCTTCTGCAGTTGGGGTTCGCAGAAGAGCGGGAGTGGGATTCTGTAGGGGTAAAAGCGTTTCAGGTCTATTCTAACCAAAATATGCCCTCTATTGCATGACTAATGTGGCATCCGTAACCCTCATTTGCTTAATAACTTATGTCATATTGTATTGCTTGTTGATTTGGCAGTTCGGCCCCTTGGCTGCGAAACATCTGAAACTCCAATCACAAAATTAATCAAAAGAAATAGATAATTGATTCATTTTCTTTCATAATGAAGTGGCACTATTAAAAGGTTTTATGCTGAGTTAATTGAAACAAAACCAGATGATATGGATAAGTGGGGGGAAAGTTGGTCGAATAAGTTGGAGGCAGAACTGGAATGCTTTAAATTATCACTAGAATTAGGTCAAAATATTCTGTGTTCTGCAGCACTACAGGCACAGCACTATAAACCCTTATATCGGCTTTATTATACCCCAGCAAAACTTGCACAATGGGGGGCGGTTACTGGAATTAACTGTTCCAGATGCGGAAGTTTGCAAGCCGATATAATTCATATATTTGCAACTTGTCCGCATTTATCGACAATATTGAAAGAAATAAAGAACTTTGTACAAGGAGCATTGGAAATAGCAGTTAACTTAACCCCTACGATAGTGATATTGGGAGTGAACTCAGATAGCACCCAGGGAGAGGGTTATTATTTTATTTTTGTGGCAATGGCTGTATTGAGATTATGTATTGCTTCAGCGTGGCTCGATCAGTCACCACCAGTATTTCAACAGTGGTTAGCCAGGATCTTAAATATCTACAGTCTGGAAAAAGCAATATATTCTAGAAAAGGAAAAAAGGGGAGGAAATTGGGTTTGAAAATATGGGAGCCAATAACCAAATGGAAGGAAGAAATATAATGTACCACGATGTATAGGCTTGTAATGTTTATTGCGATAGGAGGTAGGGTCCTTAAGCGTGTAGTAGAAAATGATGCCTTGAAATGTCTTTCCCCACTCCCTTTTTTCTCTTTTTTATTTATTTATTTATTCTTTTTCTCCTTTTTCTCTCTTTCTTTCTCTTGTTCTATTTTGTTACTCGTCGAATATAGTTTAAAATTTTATATATCATGTATATGTTTCTCTGTTTGAAATGTATTAGTGGATTTGTTTTGTTTAGAAAATATGACCGAATGTATATAGTAATCTGTTCCTCATCCCCGGTTAAGGGGGTACAAAAAATGTGTTAAAAATTTCAATAAAAATTATTTTAAAAAAAAAAATTGAAGTGCCACTTCTTTAGTACTGTTAAAGTTAATTGTATTGAGGTTTTTCTTTTCAAAAAGTATCCTTGTTTTGAGGTTTTTCTTTTCAAAAAGTACCAGGGTTTTACGTTGTTGCTTTGGCTACATGTCCATTTGATTAAAGACCTGCTAGTCCTCAAAAGTAAATATATGTTTTCAAAGTTAAAAAAATGTGTGCATTTGTGGGGCTGTACACCATTGCGAAGATAATATTTGCCTTCAGCCACCAAGTTCTATAAATAATGTGCTGTAGCCACTCGCCCATCACAAAATGGTCCAGGGGCTCACTAGGATTAAGAAAGCAAAAATTGCAAGGAAAACAGTTTCCTGAATTTCAGGAAAGTGTTCAACACTTGCACCAAATATACATAACAGGACTTCTGTCAGTCCGAATGGGAAAGCCATCCTTTATGAAAGAGGAAGCCTCAAACACATAATAGTATCATACTTCATCATCGGCTTCTCTATCCACCATGGTATGATAATACCACCAAGGCGGACTCAATCTCCTCTAAGACTTGGCAGTAGGAAGGAGTACTTGAATAAAATTACTGGAAAAAGCAGGATCCAGATGATCTAAATATACTTTAGAGTTCCTCAGTGTAACACCTTTGTTTGTGAGGACTCTAGGTATGTCTAAAAATACTAAAGCGGGTGGGTAAACCGAGAACAATAGCTCATACCCATCTCATACTAGCCAACACGTTTCTACTCGCAGTAAGTAGCCTAGCTGGTCTGGGGCATTCATCAGGGCACTAGGATCCCTAAAGCTAAAGCCCCAATTTGCCCTATTCAGTATTACATCAACTCTACCAAACACCCAGGTGAGTCCTACCTGAGATTCAAACTATATTCATAAGTCAACCCTAGATTACAAGGGATTCCGTTTATCTGGTCAAGGAGGGTGTGGGGTCCTTTGTAGTCACATATTTGTCAAATGGTCCACCGCACCTGGGGGCCTAGCTCTTCCCACTTCTCGATGCTGGTGCTGTAGCCACGAACCGCCACATTTACAAATGAAGTTAACTTTGTGCTAGATCTAAGCAGAAGAGCGGCATGACTGGAAGGGTTTCGATGCTCAAAACTGATAAACAAAAAACATCTGAAAAGGTGCTCTGCAGCTCAAACTGGTACTTGTGAGCCATAAAAGATTTTAGCCAGCATTAAATCGGGATCTCCTTGTGATCTTCTCCCGGCCTCTGTACTCCTACAATTCGAACAGCCATCTCTGAGAATTGTTATGGAATTATTAATGCCTTGCTTCCAGAAGCCACGGTGCCGCCGGAGTGGAAACATGCCATGGTCCTCCCATTGTTGAAAATGGCAAAGGCTGACCCTAACCAGCCATCCAATTTTAGGCCTATTTCTTTACTTCCTGTGTTTTCCAAAATTTTGGAAAAACATGGAAACTTACAACTGACCACGTTTATTGAAGTTTCTAACTTTTTACGTCCTTCTCAGTACGGCTACAGATTGGGTTTCTTTACCGAGACAACCCATCTTGGCGTTACCAAAATGTTAAAGACATCGTTTGGATGCAGGTAACACAGTGACCCTTATAATGTTAGACCTAAGTGCCGCATTCGATACGGTTTCTCATACTGTATTAATTTAATCTTTTCAATCTTTGGGCATTTCAGGATCGACACTCGGTTCTCTGTCTTCTTTTCTATCTAGGCTGACATTTCAAGTGTTTTCAACCAGGGCTTCTTCAAAGGTCTACTCCTCTCCATATGGGGTACTGCAAGGATCAATTTTAAGTCCTCTCCTGATTAACATATATGTGCAACCTTTGGCAGCAATTACAGAAGAGGCGGGGTTGTCGCTTTTTTCTTATGCCGACGACACCCAAATCATTTTTTCCCTATTGGCGGGAGAATCATCTGGACCTTCAACCCTGCAATTGGGCTTGAGTAAGATTGCATCTTGGATGCAATCTAATCTACTCAAGCTCAATGGGGAAAAAACGGAAGTCCTGTATTTTTCCCCAAAAAAAGATCTTTGGGGTCCCCAAGACTGGCCCGATGTAATGGGGCCTTTACACCTGCCTTCTACTCAGGTCCGTAATCTGGGATTCATTATTGACAATAAATTGTCTATGAAACAACATGCAATAAAAACTGCAGCCACCTGCTTTACCATTTTAAAATGGCTAAAGAAAATCATATGGATGCTCCCGATTGCTACCCAAAAGACTGTAGTCCAGGCAGGTGTAACATCTCGACTGGACTATGGGAACATTCTCCTTTTGGGGGCTAATAAGGATGTGTTACGTAAGCTTCAAGTGGTACAGAATTCTGCAGCAAGACTGCTTTGTAGAGTCCCAAGAATGTCCTCTATCTCTAATGCCCTGAGAGGTTTGCATTGGCTCAGAGTGGAAAATCGGACGAAATTTAAAGCTTTAAGCTTTATGTTTAAGATAAAGTCTGGCACTGCACCTAAATATCTACAAAATCTGGTACGCCCCTATCAGCCTTCCCGTCTGTTACCCTCTTCTATTTAAAAAAAAAAGTGTGATTCCTAGGATCAAACTTGCGAGAATGGGTGGCTGCTCCTTTTCTTATCTCGGCCCACTCTTGTGGAATTCTCTCCCCGCTTTGATTCGTAAAGAAACATTGTATCTAAACTTCCGTAAACAACTAAAAATTTGGTTGTTTAATCAATAGTCTTCATGTTATCTGTCTTTCTTTGCTTATATCTCACGGATCCTTCAGGGTTGCGCTGAGAAACGCTTTTTGGGTAGCTGCGCGCATTATAAAAATAAATTAACATAACATAACTCCTAAGAACTAGTGCTTAATTTCCAAATTGAATGCGAGCTGTTCTCCATATTGTCCAGTTGACTACTTTGATGTGTGAAACTCCCTCTGTTTTCAAAGCCAGTTGAGCCTTCAAATACTGACATTGTCTTGTCAGAGAATTGCGACCCTGGACGAGTGTAAGGCATCCATTTTGGGTCAAACAATGACAATCTGTGACCTGTTGGCTACAAAACTATTTGGCCAAGTAGACAGTCTCTGAACAGGAGCTGTGCGAGGGCACACCAGTGGTGGAAGCATGCTGTGCAAGTACCAGTAACAAGTAAGAGGTGGACTTGAAGGTAGAAGGGATCGGCAGTTTCAGGGCCAAAAAGCAACACCAAAGAAAACCCTCCTTCCATAGAATGTCTAATGGTCCAATATTTAACTCTAGAAGTGGAGTCTTCAAACTGGGAGGGTGGGCCCCCCGGAGGGGGTCCTCAAGTGATCCCAGGGGGGAGGGGGTGATGCCAGGCTCTAGTCAAAAGAAGCATTGTTCTGATAACAGTGCTTTGTTTGTTTTAAGCTGAGAAAAATGGGTGGCACAAGCAGCCCTGTAATGGGCCATCACTAACATATTTTGTAATTTATATCCTGGTTGGGAGAAGGTGTCAAAAGGGAAGGGACTCCAAATATTCTTCACACTTCCCTGAGCCCCCCCCCCCCTTCTAATAGTCACACTGTGGATACTTGTACCTGTTAGTAAGGCCTGCTTGAATCATGTAATTGATTGCATTAAAAGAATAACAAACATACCTGTAGTATGTAAAATATGTATAGATACATTCAAGCATTGTCAATTTAACAAAATAATTGTGAAACATTCCGAGGGGGGCCGGCATTAAAAAGTGTGAAGACCACTGCTCAAGAAGCTTGCTCAGATCCCAAATCCAAAGCGCAGAGAAGCCACCAAGTTATTGGCAAACCGGAACAGTAAAAAAGCCATATACAAATATTGGTAGAAAACCGAGTACAGGTGTTTACATGGAAGCATCGCTGTGCGGATTCACACTAGCACATGTTGCTCTGACGTCGGCGTTTTAACATTTCTCCCCCTCATTCAGAATTTTTTTTCTGCATAAGAATTCCAGCCATTTCTTGTGGCCACACTTCCCCCTCTGGTGCTTGTGGGACGAAAGGGCATGCCAGGCAGGGTTCTATTTGTCTCTGCGCCCCCACCTGGAAGATGGTTTAGTCCATGGAGGGGTGGCAAAGAGCGGGAAAACACCGAGAAGTTCACACACCTGGGTGCTTCTATCCCGGTCACAGTGCTTTTGCCACATTTTCCTCAGTGGAATTAACTGCAATGTTGTTATAGCGCTTTCACATCCTGGATTTATCTTTCCAGCACTTCAGCGCCGCCCAGTGCTTGTGCTGCTGGCTTTGCTCAGTGTCGTAATGAAACTTGAGGGGCCCCCACTCTACGGACCCAGTCAGGAACTTACAGGCAGGTGGCCTGCTGCCCCTGCGCAATGCCGGAAGTGGCCCCACGCAGCTAGAGCTGCCGGGGCTTTTGCGACGCCAATGGCGTTGCTGTTGCACTTTATTTATGTTCCTCTGGCCCAGGTCGGTCTCAAAGGGCAAAGTTTGAACTTGATACAGATCTACTACACCTCTGCCGGACCAGGGCAGTGCCATGAGGACTGCAGGGCACCACAGTAGATGGAGAGGCTCAGGCTGAATACATTAAAATTGTAGTACGATTGAAGCTCCTACAAATCTATCATAAACACTCTACAGTGAGACTTGCGAAATGCTCCCTTCCCAGAGGGATCCAAAATTACCTAGTTTTCTTTTGGTGCAGTGATTTGACTTTCAAACTAAATTTTCGAATACTATAAAGTTCCAAGACCTTAAAGTTAGATTGCATAATAAATAATTACTGTACTGCGGCTCCTAGAAGGGCAACACGTTTTCAAAACCGATGATACTTACAATCATGAAACTGTACTTCATTGCAAAACCGCCACAATGAAACGCCATGGTGTGCTTCAAAGAACGTTTTATGGTTTGATCTAAAAAGTAAAAACCTCTCAAACTGGCCACTTTGGACACCAATCACTAAAACGGGCTTTTGTTTGGGTGAGGTGGTGAGCATAAACGTAAAAAAGCAATTTCTATCTTTGTAGGGCTCGGCCTACGTCACCACTTCGTCAGAAGTGGGGCGGAGCTCCGAGACGTTTTGTTACGGGGCTCAGAATAGTGAAGTAAAAATTCCTCAGTGCGTGAGATTTTTCTGTAGTTTTTTTGCCATCTGCATGGTAATTGGTCCTCGCGGTGCTGTGTTTCTAGTAGCCTTCACGCAATAGGCCATATGGATTTCAGTTTCGGCACTTCCTGCATATTCTGTGCGGTTATGCACAGGGGAGTGTAATAAATTTTCAATTACGAGCTGTCAGGGTGCCGCTGTAATAGAATTCAGATGGTCGGGGCGCGTTCACCAGTCTGCAGTGAGTTTGGTGGGCGCGCGTTCGTCTGCATCCTTTCATGGGTCAACATACAAAACGAGCTGTCAGGGTGCTGCGGTAATAGAATCCAGATGGTCGGGGCGCGTTCACCAGTCTGCAGTGAGTTTGGTGGGCGCGCGTTCGTCTGCATCCTTTCATGTGTAAGTGTTGGTCTTTGAAGAGCTGGCTTGTTTTACAATAGCAACTGCGAAAGCGATCGATTTCACTGTTGCTTGTTTTCTTTTACCACCTAAAGGAATTGTGGAAAGTGGTCAAAGTTTCCCGGAGGACGGGAGCCCTCCCTGTCCCAAATAAAAGCCTCGAGGGACCCGCTAAGCCTTCACCATGCCATCGCACTACGTCCGTCTGGTCTAGTGCCTGCTGCCTGCCCTCTTCCTGCACGGTAAGCGTGCGCCTACTCACGTCTTTCTGTGTGTCTCTTGAACGCTCGTACAGCTGGCTGCAGTGACCAGTAGAGTTTTACAACTCCTGGGATGAAAGGGTGAGTCCAAGAAAAGAGGAGCAGGACCTCTGGAGATGCAGACCTGTGCCCTGCAGATTGCAGATCTCTTAAAGTGATGCACTGTCCCACTTGGCTGCCTCTGATGCATGTTACTTAGGGTTCTTGCCTCGCCAATGAACACCTTGCTTCACCCCGAGTTAGGGAATAACTTTGCGGGGAGCAAAGACCACACACTGGCTCCGGGGCTGTCTCACTAGAAGTCGACGAGCACGTTTAAGGCCAGGTTTAGGCACTTCGGCGCGTCTTTCTCCCGGGATTCCTGCGCCTGGACAGCGGCGGTAGGATGGGGCCTCCCGTGGGAGCCCGGCGGGGGCTAGTGCCACGAGCTGCTCCGTGCATCCACAAACAGCTATAGTTCATATGAGAGCGACTCGTGCGCTGAAGTTTCTCACTCTCAATCGGGTCCTTTCCACACCCGACCCTCCGGGCCTGGCAGGTAGGCTCCCGTTTCTTTTAGTAACTCCTCCGGGACTATTGTTTTCAGTTTCCATTTTAATATTTCAAAACAGCGCTTGGAAAGAAATTCCCCCACACTGCGCTTGACATATCAATGGCAGATTGTGCGCTATGTATGCACGTGGCCATTCTCCCTTGTTCTACCGTCCCTCTTGTAAAATTGAGAACGAGCTGCCTTTGGATGTGTCAAGAGGCGATGTAGTTGAATGAGGGCGCTATCTGCAAAAGATAAACAAACACGCAATGCAGGCTTACCTTCAACTATATGTGAATAAAAAAAAATAGCAGATGTGGTGACAGCGTGCTTCCCATTTCAAAGAGACTTCAAGCAGTCATCGTCACTTCCAGCACCCCTCGGAGCGCTAGACATCGGTGGCTGTCTGTTTCGGGATTATAATTAAAAGCTTTCTTTCACAATCCTCGCTGTACAATTTGTTCTAACTTGGCTGTCCTTGCAGCACCGCAGACACATTTCTGCGCTCAGGTGTGTGCGCGGGGCGAGGTGCAGGGTTGTGTGTGGCAAAGGGCATTCTTGGCCAGCATAGAGCAGCTAGGGCTCACCAAGTGCTGTGCCTGGGGAGACAACTGCACAGACCGATCAGACAACAAAACATAAATTCTGCTTTTATTAATGTGGCGTCTTTGCCACATAATGCAATATCTCATGCCGAGTGGGATGTTTGGGAATAGCACAGTACAGTAATGTGTACCATATATAATTCTCTAGTTTTCCAGAAAACAAATACATCTCTTGGGTCAGTTTCTCGTGTCAGAAGGTCTAATCGTGATGGACGGAGAGAATGGAGAAGCTTTCTGTGGAGTGTTACCTGCACCTGTTGTCAGAGCGCTGCAACAACGATTGGCTGCTGCACAAAGCACTATCTAAGAAATGCACTACCATTTTAAAGAGTATTTTTGAGGGTCTTGGGCGATGCATGTCGTCGCTGCTATGTTTTCAGATATACCCTTTTAATGCTCTTGGTGGTCCCCAGCTCAAGCACAGGGCTGGCAAGGAAATCGCCACCCTCTGCCCCGAGGAGCCGTTTCCATCTCTTGTGCCTCCACGCAAGACTGAGGTAGGGCAGGATGCCTGCACACTGCTGTATCAACAAGAGTGGCAGCGCCAAGAATGCGTCTGCAATGAATAAAGTAAGCGGTTGACGCTGGAGAGCATTTACGGCCTTTAATTAGAGTGAGGAAGTCAGGCAGGCGGGTAGCAACCTCGTTACTCCCGACTTCCATCCAGAAGTTAAACAAATCACAGTATATTTGTTTACTCTAGGTTTAATGTAGCGCAAACCCCACCGGAAGGTATTGGAATGCTTTACATGAGCACCAGTTACATTACACAGCGTCAGGTTCATTGTAGGCACGAGGGGATTACGTGATTTGTCCAGAATCACAGGATGTTGAGGCGATGCCGAGTCTCGAACCCAATTCCCCTATTCCAGTGTGGGCATCTCTGGTTGTTATGTCACATTCGCAGCACTTTGAGACACTGTCATGGTGTTAGGACGCCGAGCATCAAAGAAACGACACAGCAATTGATACCCAGAAGCACATTTTATTTCTTACAATATGTGTGTGCCAGGGACAAAGCTGCACATCTTGACAGGAAAGTGCTGCTGTTACTAGTTGTTACAACAGCCAACAAAATGGCAATCACATTGTCAACCCAGCATAGAGAATGGGAGCATAAAGATTGTACTACTGACTATCGAGCTATGCATAGGTGGTACAAGAATACCACAGACATAGTATCGAAGGCCAAAATATCAAAAGGTAAGTGCATAAGGAGCAAGCATAGATTTACTATTCTTCACTCCACATCTACCTACCCTGAAGATATATATATCGTCAAGGTACATCGATGTGGTATTATGTATAGAAAATAGCTATTTACTTACCTTTCCCTATTTTAAATTCAATACTTTATCCTTGCCTATTTGGATATTATGGCTTTGATATTCAGGGTGCACACAGAGCATAAGCCACTGCGAAGAACTGTCTTTTTCAGTGGAAATAGGTACCTTCTATGAAGAATAAAAAACCCTTGCACATAAACATTGGGCTGATGCTCTTCCTGATAAATATTATTAAAAAAGCATGCAGTGCATGTGGCTTGTTTATGTACAGGCTTTCTGTGAGGTTCAGAAAACTCCGAAACTGAACTTTCCAGGTTTAGCTTTATTTGAGCTTGTCATGAAGCAAGGATTGTGGTGAAGTGAATTTGACACGGTTACTCCATGGACGCTAACCTGCCATTTCCACCAATCAAACATTACCTTCCAACTGCGAGAGCTCACACACTATAAACTGACTCGATCACATGTAGCACACACTTCAAACTGACTCGCCTCTAAGCGCTATCTAAGGAAGTACTAATCACACACATAGCACACACTGCTGCACGCCACACACTGCTGCACGCCACACACTGCTGCACGCCACACACTGCTGCACGCCACACACTGCTGCACGCCACACACTGCTGCACGCCACACACTGCTGCACGCCACACACTGCTGCACGCCACACACTGCTGCACGCCACACACTGCTGCACGCCACACACTGCTGCACGCCACACACTGCTGCATGCCACACACTGCTGCACGCCACACACTGCTGCACGCCACACACTGCTGCACGCCTCACACTGCTGCACGCCTCACACTGCTGCACGCACACACCAACACACACACAAAACCAGCCGTCGGTGCACACTTTCAACAGGCACACACAACACCAGCCGTCACTGCACGCTTTCACCAGGCACACACACCACCAGCCGGCAGTGCACGCTTTCACCAGGCACACACACCACCAGCCGGCAGTGCACGCTTCCACCAGGCGCACACACCACCAGCCATCAGTACACACATCAATTGTTAACGCGTCCACAATTAACTATTGTAGCAATCGCAATATGGCACACTTTACTTTTATATGAACATTGTGTAGGTGGTCTGCACTCCATTTCTCCTATTATTTACCTTTTATTTAATCTGAAAACATTTTTAACCAGTTGCGTGCGTCCCTGGGTTGTGCAAGCCCAAATGCACCAATACTAAGTTTAGACATATGGGGAGCGCGTGGTGACACGCTCCACTCCCAGGTGCACTGCTTATGAGGATGCCATATCCAACTCAATTTTAAACCATTCGACCTCTTCACAATTTTATGCAAATTCTTCATTAATGTTCGTCATTCTGTTATCATCATATTCATCAAATCCACATATTTATCGTTCTGCATTTCGGAAACTTCTCATACTTCCATGTACTACTTACTAAGTCTGTCCTTCCGAATCGACAGTATTCGGCTAGAAATGGCCACAAAAGTATCCAGATAATGTGCAAAAGAACAATAGCATCAAAATACATAGCCAGTCGTAGAAATTAAAACACAGGAATAAAATGCATGAAACATCCGGTGATATAAAATCAGATAAAACAACAGCGTTCAAAAGTTTGCTAGACCCGCATGCTGCATAGCTGAGCTACTGTAGCTGATTCATCAATACAAACATTCTAAATGCATGTTCTAGAGATTGAAGAAACACAACTACACAGCGACAAGTTTCCTCATTTGACAACGTTTGTAAAAAACGGTAGCCTTGCGAACCGGATCGTAACTTTCTAAGCCTCATAAAAGGCACAAGGAATTGTTTGGTATACAATTTAAAATAGCCGCAGAAAAAAATAAAGTATTGTGCCAGCCCTAAAGCTGAAGAGTATAAATCGAATCGTTCCCAGCTCCTACTTGTGTTCCACAAATAATTTGTGGGGTCTCCCCTGGGTTAAGGTACAAATACATCATAACCCTTTGTTTCCCAAGGAGCTGCATGTCACTCATAGAGACAGTGAGTTGAACAGCTGACTCCATCTTCTGTTTTTTTGACGTTGTGGCTGCAGGCTACTAGTGAAAGAGGAAGGTTGTGCGTCGATCAGGGAGTGCGTCGATCAGGGAGACTCTTGACCAGCGTTTCCCAGACTGCGGGTCACAAACTGAATTTTGGTGGGTCGGGAAAGTCCGAGCAATAAATAAAGATGACTTTTAAGTTCTGTGTTTATCATGTCACGTTTGCTGGTCCTTCAAAGGCAGAGGTGAAATGTCAGGCTATGCTATGTCTTCTGACAAATTGCTGCTTATGTTTTTAACACGGGGATTGTTGTTTAATTTTCTTTTTTCAGACTGCAAAATCAGAGGATTTTCTAAAGTGAATTATGTGACGCTCTTGCTGGCATAGAGGCAGTGGGAGGGAGATGAGAAAAGGATTTAAGATTTTTTTTGTAACACAACAAATTGTAAAAGCCTGTAAACGAACTATATGCATTCAAAAGCAAAAATGAAGCACATTTCTTTGTAATTCTAAAGTGTTTTGAAAATTGAGATTTCAATAGGATCAAAACTATTTAAGACACTTCGCCATTGCCCACACCAGCAGAGGGTCAGCATAGTTTCTCCGTTCACTCTGTCAAGATGCAATCTGCAGGAAATACTCTGAACACGCTCAAACCTCACACACCCATAACAATCCACTAGAGAACGCCTGCGCTGTTGGGTTTGTAGCTGGAGCCCTTTCCTTTAGACAGGGAATATACTGGGCTTTGCCAGATAGAGTCCATTGGTCTTGTGAATGTTTAATAACAACGATAACTGAAAGCATTTCTGGTGCCTTTCTTTTGAAATTCCCTCTGTGAAAGTGCATCCCTGGTACATTCTCCTGACCAAGTCTACAGATCCTTTTGTTACCACATTGACGATCCCACTCTAAAAACGAAAGTCAGACCCTCCAGCTTATCGCGATTTTGCGATTTACAAAAAAATTGTGAAATCGGCCGATCCGTGCAAATGCCGCGATATTTACACAAACGCCCGCGAAATCTGCAGTTTCCGTGAGCCGCCAATCAATGGAAAGGAGGAGGGTGTGTCTGTCTCCGCCGCTTCTTAAAACTCCGCTTCTTAAATGCCCATTCACACGATCCAGCATCCAACAGCGTTCACGCGATCCAGCAGCGGCGAGGGGCGACGAGAGGAGAGGAACAACCAGCAGGAGAGAGGAGAGCAGGAAGGAGACCAGGGGGAGAGAGAAGCGGCAGCGTACATGAGGAGAGCGGAGAGCAGGAAGGAGACCAGATACGACGACTCTTCTCCAGCCCCCAGCCCAGGAACACGGAAGCGGGAGCGGCACCCCGGCAAGCAGGAGACAGCCGGCGAACAGCGAACAGGTACGTCCTTCACGCCGTACTTAATAAAAGTATTTTTCCTTTTGTGGGGGCCCGCCGCACACTGGGCACGCGGCGGGCCCCGGGGGGCCAAAAATCATTTTCTTTACTTTCCTGTGGGGGCTCGCCGCACACGGGGCACGCAGCGGGCCAAAAATAATTTTCTTTACTTTCCGGCGGGGGCCCGCCGCACACGGGGCACGCGGCGGGCCAAAAAGAATTTTCTTTACTTTCCGGAGGGGGGCCGCCGCACACGGGGCACGCGGTGGGTCCCGGGGGGCCAAAAATCATTTTCTTTACTTTCCGGTGGGGGCCCGCCGCACACTGGGCACGCGGCAGGCCCCGGGGGGGCCCAAATTCAGGTTTTTAACTTTGTTGTGGGGGCCTGCAGCACACAGGGGCATGCAGCGTGCCCCGGGTGGGGGGGCAAATCCATGTTTTTTAACTTTGTTGCACTGCCTTTTAACCAAAACAAATGGGCTGAATTGTAAATAAACAAAATGTAAATAGCTCACAGTAAGATATCTGTGTTTGTTGTCGAAAAACCCCCAAAATAAAATGCCGCTAATTGCCGCTAAATTTTCATTTTTGTGCCGCTAAATTTGCCAATCCATGCCGCTATATCCTGGGAGGTCTGGAAAGTGGGCCCCCAAGCTGACATCAACTCACTGCTGTTTTCATTTCATCTGACACTAAAAGTTCATGGCTCTCTACATTGGCTTTTAAACTGCTTCTTAGAGCATAGCATTCCCAATTTTACTAAACCCCAAAGTTGCTGACCACAGACAAGAAAAGCCTGAGAGCTGACTGCTCATTATGTAGTAGTAGTAGTAAAGGCTTTATTTCGATAAAATATATCTTTAAAAGCAAACATAGTACATCAGCTTGATAACCACAACATGCACAGTATTCAAACAAGACAATTGTATAAAGGAAAATATCCAATTAAATTGAATTAAAAACACTTAAAAAAGTCTAGCTATAATGACCATAATTAAACAATTTCATTAAGCCTTTTGGATCTGATGGACCAAGCCCATCTTAAAAATTTTGACAGTACACACACATACAAAGGCCGAGTGTCTGACATCAGAATTCGCATTGCAACAATGTTATGTCTGGTGCCTAATTCTCTGCAGATTGGTTTAAGCCAACTATTTCTCGGTGCTTTGTATGCCGTGCATTCGAATAAAAGATGAGCAACAGACTGCTCATTATGTGTAAATGATATCATGGTAGTCAAAGCCACTCACTACAAATTAGTTTTCACAGAAGCCCCCAACTGAGGCAGTGCCAGTTTCAAAGCTATCAACATTGTCAATCCAAGACCTCACTTATAATATTGATCTAATTAAACAAGTGCAATTCCATCAACTACTTTTCACTGGGATGACAAGGCAAGAACAAGACAAATACCGGATGGATAGAGCCAGGCGTGCGATGGGCATGCCGAAGAAGTCCAAGTTTAAAGTGAGCACTGCGTACAGATTGGACTCCAGCAAGAACCCTGCACACTACCAGACTATAACCAGTGCAACTAAAGAAACCCTTGTTGACAGATCTGCCCTGTTCACCACTGCGGGCCCACATTATATGTGTGGTACCGTCTCTCCTGGAAGGCAGTAACAGGAAACCTCTCTTAACCGGACATAAAGCGCTACGCCAGGAGGCCAGAGCAGTACACGTTGCAAAGATGTAAACATTACCAAAGAAGCTTTCTAAAACTGTGCATCCTGGAATTTGGAACCATGTCCTACCACAGATCTTGCTTTCTTTGCCACTCCTTGAGGAAGAAACGAAACCACCTTTCATCAAGAAAAACCTCAGTCATAAGCGATAAGGAAACCTTCCCAGCGCTCCTCCTCTTCTTGCCCTATGACCCCCACCCAAGGCCGCATGTTTGGCGGCCGAAGTGCGTCATTTGGACATTTGATGCTTTAATAAACCATCATTAACTTTGAACTTTGCCCACGGAGTCTGTTTCCTGGTGTTGCGCCGTTCCTGTGGATGGTTGTACCCTTGGGATCCTGTTGTGGAATGAAAAAAATATATATCGAGATTTTGCCGACTCCAACTTCCATGCAGGCGATGAAGAAAGGCACGAACTCCACTTCAGGTTTGGCAAACTGATTTATTTTTCACATAGAGTAGCCGTTACGCGTTTCGACTGTCTTTGCAGCCTTGATCACATAATGAAATGCGTTTTGCCTGTGTTTTTTAATACCACCCACAGTGTCACGTGATACCCTATAAACATAGAGGAATTACTATGCTTTAACCTCCTACTGTGCAAATTAGAGCTGATATCGTCAAAAATACATTTGATATTCAATACTTGCACCAGCCGGTACTTTAGTAAAGCGTATTAAAACATATATGTTTTAAAACAAGCAATGTTAGAAACGAAATTTAAAAAAGTGGAACGGAGAGTGTAAGGGACACAGTAATTGTTAAGACTAAAAACAACACCGACCCCACATTGTAATCCTAAATTATACTACCTGCAAAAATGCACCTCAATCATTTTTGCACATTCTTATTAATGTAGCAAGTCATGATCAACATGGAGAACATAATAATAACGACATCCTATGTAATTCAGGTCACAAAATAACCTTCAATGTGGATATATATATATATATATATAATATATATTTTTTTTTAATCGATTCCTTTTCAGTTGATTGACCACATAATCTTGCTACCCAGCTAGGTGAAGGTGCAGAGCATTTCGACACCAGTGCGAAACATGACCTGATGATCAGTTGGGATCTGAAAAATAGTGATACATTGTGTTAAACCTGCCCCTAAGGACTTCTTCATTTTATGGCCGGGATTTATATCCAGAGCAACTTGAATCTGTCCAAGAGCATGCTATGTTGCGCATTGTGATAATTACATATAGGTGTAGCTGGTCCAGGGCCTGGATATTGCAAACATTTACTTTTCTCTTGCAGCCAACCAATAGTGTAACAATCATAGATTCAATTTCCCTTGCCAGTCTCGAGCTTGATTGGGCAGGATCCAATAGCTTATTCTTTTTTGGCAGCCTAGGAGTTGTTTAACAGCTGCCCTTTCCAGTAATGCAGCTTTCTAGGGGCCTTTTAATATTGGCCAATAGTTGCATTGGGCAGCTTTACATGCTACCAAGTGTGTTAAAGTGTTCGCAATTTAGGACAGTAGAGTGGTACAGTCTTAGTTTCTGAACGGCGGAACTATTACACTCCTACTGAAGAGTGCCAGAGATCCGGTTTTTCCATTATTGGAGAATCTCATGTTGTTGTGAGTTGTATTATAGCTACATTGATCATACCTCAGACAAGGTTCTGACGAGCATCGGTGGATGGTAGCAAACTAGTCCAATTTAGTGCTACTGATGGAAGAGTGTGTGTGTGTGTCTGTAATGTGATTTATACGAGTACTGTTTGATGTCATGTGGGAGAACCTGAGTTGTACTCTTGTTGTGTTATGCTGCTGTGCCTTATTATAAATTTGATTTTGAAAAGGAGTGATGGGTGAGACGCATAAGCATTAGATCTTAGTGTATACATCTGCAGAAAATATGAAAGTGCAGTGTGGCCTGTGTGGAAAGCGTTTTAGTGTTGTGCGTGTATGGCAGAGACTGCTGAAACTTTGTCACAGCAATTGTGTGTCTGCACCTATGGATGGGTGTAGAAATATGAGAATCGACTCATCCCACTGTTGGGTTTAAACCACATTGAATGAGCATAGGATATGATCAGAAGTGAAGGATGCTACCCCTGGGGGTGTTGTCTTGCTTTAACTATGTTAAATGCTAGGTATTCTGCAGCAGCACGACGCAAAGGAAAGAGCATTATGCAGCCATAAAAAGTAAATGTTCTATGGAGTCTGCCCAGGAGTGGCAGTGAGCAACCCATAGGCGTGGGCATTATACAACCAGACATTGTATGCTCTGATGGGTCCTCCGGGTATCAACAGAGAAACATTATATAAGCATCCATGGTATATGCTTAAGGAGTCCAGGTGTGGCAGGGAACAACTCATAAGAATGGGTGTTACACAGCCCGCCTTATTACATATTCAGACGTGTCACTGTAGAGTGACAAAAGAGAAACTATTATGTGATCAGCCTTTGTTTATGCCAAGTTAGTTCATCCAGGTGTGGCAGGGAGCAACCCATAGCAATTGGTGTTATATAACCCGCGTGTTACGTAGGCACGCGGGATCCATACAGGAATATCGGAGGCGAAACCCATAGGGCTGGGCGGCAGGAAACCAGACATGCCACATGGTCTGATGAATACTCCCAAGGAGTGGAAGCAGACACCTTACTTACAAAGGCCTCTAGGAATACATTCTAAGGCAACAACAGGGGAGTGGCACCAGAGTAATCCATCAGAATGGACATTGTACACCCAGCCGTGCTGCAGGGTTAGAGGGCCAATGACGCCCCCTCACCTCCCTGCTTCCCCAGAGCTGAAGAGTAGTAACATAGGTAATAACCAGACAGCACATATACATGGGTCTCTACAAGCCACCATGTGACGTTTTTCCGCATACAAATACCCCGCATACCATCACTCCGCAAAAATGAATCCGCAAATGTTATCACTCCGCAAATTAAGACAACGCAAACTTTTACAACGAATATGCCTTTACCACGCATGCCTTTACAACGCAAAGGCATGCATGTTAAAGGTATACTCATTGTAAAAGTTTTAAAGGTAAGTGAGAACCCTGCAAAAACTACTAACCTACACTACCCTACACTACACCAACACCAACACCAAAACACTACCCACTACCCTACACTACCTTACACTACACTAACACTACCCTAAACCTTAAAACACTACCTACACTACACAAACACTACCCTACCCTACACTACACCAACACAACCCTAAACCCTAAAACACTACCCTACATTACACATACACTACCCTACACTACACAAACACTACCATAAACCCTAAAAAACTACCCTATACTACAGACTACCCTACACTACACCCACACCACAACCCTAAACCCTAAAATACTACCATACACTACACATACACTACCCTACACTACACAAACACAACCCTAGTCAAGTCAAGTCAAGTCAAGTCATAACATTTATATAGCGCACTACATACCCAGAGGGTTTCAAGGCGCTTAGGAAGGGGAGGAGGATTATTTGTCATATATCCACGTTTTAAGCTGCTTTCTGAACGCTAGGTGATTCTGGGTGAGGCGAAGGTAAGCTGGGAGTGAGTTCCATGTTTTGGCAGCCAGGTATGAGAAGGATCTGCCTCCCATGGAGGTCTTGTTGATGCGAGGTACAGTGGCGAAGGCTTGGCTGGAAGAGCGAAGTTGGCGGGAGGGGGTATAAAAGGACAGTCGAGAGTTGAGGCACTCTGGTCCGATGTCGTAGAGTGATTTGTGTGCGTGGGTAAGCAGTCGGAAAGTAATCCTCTTATTGACGGGTAGCCAGTGGAGGTCTTTAAGGTGACCAGAGATGTGTTCGTTGCGTGGGATGTCTAATAGGAGCCTGGCTGAGGCGTTTTGGATTCGTTGTAGTTTCTTCTGGAGTTTTGCGGTAGTACCTGCGTAGAGGGTGTTTCCGTAGTCCAGTCGGCTCGTGACCAGAGCGTGGGTGACTGTTTTCCTTGTTTCGGAGGGGATCCAGCGAAATGTTTTTCTGAGCATGCGGAGAATGTTAAAGCAGGAAGAGGATACGGCGCTGACTTGTCTGTTCATTGAGAGTGAAGAATCCAGGATGACGCCTAGGTTCCGTGCGTGGTCTGTCGGGATGGGTGCTTTTCCGAGGGCTTCCGGCCACCAAGAGTCGTCCCATGCAGAGGGGGATTTACCTAAGATGAGGACTTCTGTTTTGTCTGAGTTCAGTTTCAGACGGCTTTGTTTCATCCATTCGGCGACTTCTTTCATTCCCTCGTGTAGGTTAGTTTTGGCGGTGCTGGGGTCCTTGGTGAGAGATAGGATCAGTTGAGTGTCATCCGCGTAAGAGATGACTACAACACTACCCTAAACCCTAAAACACTCCCCCCAGCATGACCCTACACTACACAAACACTACAACACTACCCTAAACCCTAAACCACTACCCCCAGCATGACACTACACTACACACACACTACAACACTACCCTAAAACACTACCCCCAGCATGACCCGACACTACACAAACACTACACAACTACCCTAAACCCTAAAACACTACCCCCAGCATGACCCTACACTACAGAAACACTACAACACTTCCCTAAACCCTAAAACATTACACCCAGCATGACACTACAACACTACCCTAAACCCTAAAACACTACCCCCAGCATGACCCTACACTACACAAACACTACAACACTACCCTAAACCCTAAAACACTACCCCCAGCATGACCCTACACTACACACGCACTACAACACTACCCTAAAACACTACCCCCAGCATGACCCGACACTACACAAACACTACACAACTACCCTAAACCCTAAAACACTACCCCCAGCATGACCCTACACTACACAAACACTACAACACTTCCCTAAACCCTAAAACACTACACCCAGCATGACACTACAACACTACCCTAAAACACTACCCCCAGCATGACCCTACACTACACAAACACTACAACACTACCCTAAACCCTTAAACACTACCCCCAGCATGACCCTACACTACACAAACACTACAACACTACCCTAAACCCTAAAACACTACCCCCAGCATGACCCTACACTACACACACTACAACACTAGCCTAAAACACTACCCCCAGCATGACCCCACACTACACAAACACTACACAACTACCCTAAACCCTAAAACACTACCCCCAGCATGACCCTACACTACACAAACACTACAGCACTTCCCTAAACCCTAAAACACTACACCCAGCATGACACTACAACACTACCCTAAACCCTAAAACACTACCCCCAGCATGACCCTACACTACACAAACACTACAACACTACCCTAAAACACTACCCCCAGCATGACTCTACACTACACAACCACCACAACACTACCCTAAACCCTAAAACACTACCCCCAGCATGACCCTACACTACACAACCACCACAACTCTACACTAACACTACACTACACTACCCAATCACTACCCCAGCACGACCCCCCACCCCTTACCTCTCTCGTCGTCGTGGTTCCACACTCCTCCTGGTTCCATCTTCTTAATGTCTATTATTTTTCACAACGCATGTGCATTTACCATACATGCCTTTACAACGTAATTCGTTGTAAAGGCCTGCGTGGTAAATGCACATGCGTTGTGAAAAAATGCGGAGTGATGGTATGCGAGGTCAATGACCTTGCGGAGTAATAGTATGTGGACTGAAAGTCAGCGGAAAAAAAGATGCGGAGTAACCGTGCCCTACCGACGGCTATAGGCTTAACTATTTCAGAAGTTATCATTTTGTGTGAAGTAAATGGTGCTATTAAAGGTCTCCTATTGAATTGAGGGATCATTGTTGATTCCATTCTGCTGGACCCTTGGTTTGAGGCGCACGTGTAAATGTAAATCCAGTACTTGTATAGCGCACAAATCACCCCCGAAGGGGTCTCTTGGCGCGGGGGCCGTTGGGAAGATTAAGCAAGCTATTGTCCAGAGTCGCATGGTGCTGGGCAGACCCCTGCCACCGGAGCCGGGGATCGAACCGTGATCCCCAGCATCCAGCGTCAGTCGCCCTGGCCGCGGCGCCACGTAACCGCAGAGAGTCAGTTGGGTTGCGCTACTGATTAATACACACTATCTACCAAACTATTAGCGAAGGTGGCACAGTGTGTTGGGGGTATATGAAGAGGATGATGTGGGATTCATTAGGAATTGGACCACTCTGAATCAGTTTGCTGAGCATAGTTGCTCAATTACCTTCAAACTAAATATATGGTAACAGTAGCCACACCCTCACCTCTTTTCACCTCTATGAATTATATCAGTGCTGATGTAGAATGCTGAGATTGACCACCAAATAAGGAGAGCACAGTAAACCTTTTATGCCGGCATTTACTTGACTCACTGGTGACAAGCACTGTCCCCTTAAGGTGTGCTTTTTAGCACGCTGGAAGCAAGCCTTCTGTACATTTTCTTTTTGTGAAAGCCTCAATATGACCCTCAAATACCCACATTGGATTTCCTCTCCTTTACAATGTTGTAACCTTTGGTTGGTAAATGTTGGTAGAGCTGGCTTGCGAAGACCAGGATTAGACCCTATGTAGGTGCCTACAACATTAAGATCTAATAAGCTATTGCTCCAGTTTACGTCCTCTTATGCCAAATAATGGTCTCTTTACAACCCCCAATGGAATCTTTTACATCTAGTAGGCACATACACTGTTGAGAACAATATTTATTGGTTGTGGTTTCAACATATCTTTTCTATAGGGAAACTGGAAATTCCACTAGGTTTTATGTGATTAAAATTGCATGGGTGGGGGGCGGGGTGTGGGGGTGGTTAATGTTCAGTGCTTATAGTGAAACTCCGAAATCCTGATCTGGAGTTACGCCCAGTTGTAACAAGGGCCACAGATGGCATCAACTTTGCTTGTGTCTTGGTGTACCTTCTTTGCTATGAGATGTTTTAGCTCGCCTTCCATGCAAAAGAAAGCGGTGTATGAGGGGGAAGCATACATTTGCATGTGAGGAAGTCCTAGGGAAGCTAAAACACACTTTAAGGAGGAGGCACAAAGAAAGAAGGTGGTTTCTCCCAGGGACCCGCACAGAGTCTAAAGCCAATCCAAGGTTTGTGGAGAAAAACAAGAATTTACTTCTCTATTTCAGGCATTATTTTGTAGTTTTTATTGGTTTTTTTTCCCCTGCATGTCCAATAAAGATGATGCTTAGCAAGCTTTATATAGGAATGTGGCTATGACACTGCCAAGTGAAAAGTCAGGATAAGCAAATAATCTACTATGCAGTAACGATTGTTTCTGTTGCATAGACTAACTATTAATACTCCTTATTAAAATTGATGTTGGATACTTTCCAATTGAAAGATGATCAATTATCAGTTAACCGTAGACCTCTTGCATGTGTTTCTCTTCTCGCTTACATTTGGACATTGCACACTGCTTGTACACGGGTCGTTAGTGGTACTAGAACAATTGGGGAGCAGTAGGGCGTAGTGCCATCAGTGTTTTGGTCATTGAAGTCCTAGGATTGTCAATAATCCAAGCATTCCACAAAGAACAAGTGTAGTAATTGAACCACCAGGGTGAGGTGTGTAGCCGGTTGTGCATTTTGGAACACATTGTCGGAAATATATTACTAAACCATGCTGTGGTAGCGCATTGTCATTTACAGCCTGCCCATTTTTGATTAAACTGGCCACCAAATTTGCGCAGACATAGTTTTACTGATAAAACTATATAGCACACAATTGATAACATGTGGAAATCGGGTTTTAGTGAATATTGATCATTTGGGCATCACCAAATAGTGTCTTGATTTGTTTTGACCCTACTAAAATATGATTTCATCACATTTCAATATTACAAATAAAGTACTTCAGATGTGATTTCCTAACTGATGATGTTTTGAGATCTTTGTGCAGTTCACATTTTGTTGTGGGTAGCAGGCGTTTTTGGGGGTGGTGGAGCACCCCTGCCCCCTGCATCCAGCACCTCCTCTTGCAGGGTTGTTGGATTCCTATAGCCCACCAGGACATATTTTTGGGGTTCAAGGTAAACACATTTTCGTGTTTATTTTGTCTTTGGAACAAGTCGGCCCAACCCCCAGCAGCACAAACCCTTTGGCTGCCAGTTCACAGTGCCACATTATGGATCTGAGAAGGCCACTGTCTGAAGTTAAGCTAATATTTGTGTCTATAAGTTAATGCTATTCGAACTTTTTTTATGGTTCATTACCGCAAAGCCTTTATTATTAGGCTAAGTGCTCTTAGGAAGGGTCGGTCTGCACTACCAACAGTAGTTCCAGTGTATAAAAGTGCACACATGTTTGCAAAGTTTAACAATATGCAGCATCATATAAGGCTCCCAGAATGCTCTCCAATTAGTTGCAAATATGTGCAGAAGCTTGAAAGTAAGATTGAGCATTATTTGCTTTCAAAATGAAATGCCCACAGAAAAATGCAACTAGGAAAGAAAAATGTTTTACTAAACTTCTGTGAACTTTTAGGTACCATTTCTTTGAAGCATCATGTAGAAAAATGTGTTGATGCATGCGAGGATTTCTAAAATATTCATAATGGAAAATCAGTGCAACCAGTTTCTTTAACATTATGTGAAACATGAAATTTAACAAGGATTGGCAAAGCCAATATTTCTGACACTGTTGGCCAGCATTTTGGTTTTGCTGTGTAATTCTTGTTTTTACATGGTTTTTGTAAAACTTTTATTGTTGTGGGAGCTACCGGGTCCGCACCATTATAACAAACATTGGCAAAAAGCAAAAATATTTTTGGTTTCAAAAAGCATACATTGCCACACTAGTCCCTTGCACGGAACAAAACTACTTTGTGTGCCGATATCCTTCTTGTGAATGAGCAGAATGCGGTCACTGACAGTTAAATCAGCCTATAGATAAATAGAGAAATAATTTTATTAAAAACAAAAAGATCTCAGTCATTGCCAGACCTAATTAGGGGCTCAATTCTTAAAATTCATCACAAAAGTAAACCCAATGGTAAATGTCCTAGCATTAGTGCAGATTTACAGCTTTCATGAATTTATAAAAATGTACAGAAGTGAGCAAGGAAATAGTACTCCTATAAAATATTTGTGAACTACATTTTAGCATATGCGAATATGCTTGTATAGATTTGCTCATGCCAAAATCTGCTGTGTGTTTACAAGTTAAATTTTACTCCAACCCCTTTTTTCTCAACCCTGGATAAAGTTTTACTTCTGCCCTTGTCTGGAATAAACTTTTCATACTTACTCTTTATGCTCTTTATAATTTCAAAATTGTCGTAGGATTTACGCTTGCCATTTTAATACAGGTTTTTTTCTGCTGATATTACCCAAGGAGTTATGGATTGTGGTGGTGATCTTTTTTTGGTCGAAATAAACCTACCATGCAGCACAGCTGTCTGTTTACAAAGACATACAGGAGGCATGCTGAAAGCTGACCTAGGTGAATGCCGGCCATTGCTTACCGTACGCTTTGCAACTCCTAGTTGCTTTCTACTTGCTGCATTTATTTGTTTGAGGCTGTTCAGCACATCTGTGTCCCTTCCTTGGAGCATAGCCTGTTTATCGCCTCTCGACTGGCTCCTTGTATTCTTCCACGAGAGCTCGCTTTCTATAAACAAGCCTTTACATGATGTTCTTATCTTATCACATTTGTTGTGCATTCAAATATCGAGGTCAAATGTCAAGGTATGTCTTCAGAGGGTGTTTAGTGTTTACTTTGCTTTTTCTGATGTCAAAGTCAGAGGATTTATGTGACAATCTTGCTGGGTACTTGGGGTGTCAAAGGAAAGGCTTTTTTCTAGCACACAACAAAATGTAAATGTCTGTATATGCACTGTGAGAAAACAACAGGAGAGACAGGGAATTTAAGGAACAGTCTCTCGGTCCCCACTTCAGGTAAGCAATCAAAAAAAGAGAGGTTACATGTGTATCTTGAGCCACAGTGATAGAGCCATATAAATAGCAAAATTACCAGCCCAATTTGGGAGGATAGGAAGGCCCTCACACACCGACCTAGTCAGTGTCATGCTTCATCATAGGGCCCCACCTCGGAGGCCGAATGCCTCCTCGGTGTGCTACGACGCCAGGAGACTGCGGAGCAGGTTTTGTGATAAGGTGTGCAGTGAGGAAAATAAGTAAAATGTGACTAAGGGTATCTCAAAAAAATATTTTATTAGTTGATCCCTATAGCACAATTAAAATGTAAGCTATGTGTCTGAATTTATAGCCAAAGTAATGAATTGGTTTTATTCAGTAATCTATAGTCAGTCAACATGTTTCAGCCTTTTAATTGGTATAAGTTTACCTAGGCATTCTTCAGGACTAGTGTAACCCCGGCGGTATGGACTCTCTAATCGTCCACCCTGACCAGAGGACGTGAAAGTGAAAAAACCAAAAATAAGTGAAAAAAGTGCAAAAGATAAAAAGGGAGGGAAAAATGCCCAATCCCCACAATCCTAATTAGGACATTATCTGCACTTTAAAATCTGGTGCTAAATGCACCATGGGTCTCGGGAGGGCGGTAGGAACGTCCCTGGCACATCGCCCTCAGCGCTCGCTGTCCGCATTTGCACCTAGCATCTCCTCATAACCGGACCCACGAGGTAGGGCCCTATGATGAAGCATGACACTGACTAGGTCGGTGTGTGAGGGCCTTCCTATCCTCCTAAATTGGGCTGGTAATTTTGCTATTTATATGACTCTATCACTGTGGCTCAAGATACACATGTAACCTCTCTTTTTTTGATTGCTTACCTGTATATGCACTGTGCAAATATTTCAGAATATATCAGAATGAGGGAATCTCAAATGAAGCACTTTTTTTGTAACTCTGAAGTGTGATAAACATTTAAATAGGATCAAAACAAATCAATACACAAGATTATTCCATTTCCACACATTATCGTTTATACGCTGTATAGTTTAAAACTTTGTCTGTGCAAATGTAATGGCCATTTTAATTGAAAATATGTTGTCTGTAATGGCACTGCGCTACCACAACGTGCATACTCTGCTCTATGCCATCATCTCCACTCTACGACACTGTACTCCACAACACTGTACTCTATGCCACTCTACGCCCCTCCATTCTACAACACTACTCCACTGCATACCAGGCACCATCACTACACTCAACTTCACTCTGTGTTGCTCAACTGCACTCTATGCCATTCAATTTGACGCTTCTCAACGCCACTCCACTTTACAACACTTTACTCAATGCAACTCAACTTGCGATACTCCAGTCTACAACACTCCACTCTACGTCACTCCACTCTATCCCACTCTACTCTGCTTCTCTCTACACCACTCCACAAGTCTCCACTCCACAATATCACCCTTTAACGCCACTTCACTCAACGACACTCTACTCCACTTCACTCTAACTCTCCAGACCAATTCACTTTATGCCACTCTACACCACTCCAAGCCACTCTATTCTGCGCCGCCCTATTCTGCGCCGCCCTATTCTATGCCTCTCCTCTGCGCCACTCTACTAAGCACCACTCTCCTCCACACCACTCCGCGCCTCTCTACTTCATGCCATTCTACTGTACTTCACTTTACTTTACTCCAATCTACTCCTCTCTACATCACTCTGCTCCTCTCCTCTCTACTCTACTCTATGCCACTCCACTTTAATCTACGCTGCGCCACTCTCCTCTGCGCCACTCTCCTCTGCGCCACTCTCCTCTGCGCCACTCCGTGCCTCTCTACTTCCTGCCATTCTACTTTACTTCACTTTACTCTAATCTACTCCTCTCTACATCACTCTACTCTACGCCACTCCACTGTAATCTATTCTATGCCACGCCACTCCACCTTATGCCACTCTACTCTAAGCCACTCTATGCCACCCTACTCTAAGCCACTCTACACTGCCACTCTGCTCCACTCTATTCTACTTCACCCCACTCTACACTACACCACTGTCCCGGGGTAGGGGGTTTGCCTAGGCTGGGGTCGGTTTCCACCGGGGTTGCTAAGGAGGAGGACATCAAGTGAGAGACCGAATCTTTCAGTAGAGGTTTTAACGAAGGCTTTATTTTGATATTACAACGCCTTTGCCGACTGGTGATTCTTTCTCGGGCAAACGCTGCGGGGTCAAAGGCCGTCTTCCACGATGAATCCAGCTTGCTTCAGGTAGGACTCCTTTCAGGGTTCGTCTCTGGTTCTCTCCGACTCCAGGGCGTGTTGAAAGAGGAAGAGAGAGAGACCGTGTCAGATCGCAGAAAGAGACCATACAAGTCGGGGGGACCGGGGATGAGGGAAACCGGTGAAGTAGTGCAATATGTACACGCCGTGAGGGAGGTGCTCGTGTAAGGAGGGGGTTTTAGATGGGGAGCTGTACACGGGGCTATACAATCACTCAGGAGGCTGGACTCGGCGTCCCACCCAACCCGCCACTCGGCCCCGTACCTGTTGGAGCCACGCCCCTCCCATGGGAGCGTGGCGGGACGAAGCGTGAAACGGTGTCCTCCTGGCTTCGGGTCAGCTTCTCCTTCTCCATCTCTCGTCTCAGTTCTCCTTCTCCCGACTCCTCTCCGTACTCCGCACTCAATTCACCTTTCTCCACCTGGGAAACGCCGTCCGCTGCTTCCGGGGCTGATCTCCCTTTTGAAGTTCCCTCCTGTTTGTAGAGGGGCGGGGCCAAGTCGGCACATGCCTCATAATTAAAGGGTCCACCGCACACAGTTTCGCTCGGCCAGCATGATTCCAGCTCCTCGTTCCAAGGGGGGTCAGGCGGCTGTTGGGAAGCAAAGGAAGTGGGTAACAGGGGAGTGGTGGACCACCAGTCTGTGTGTAGTTCTTCACCAGGCATACTCGCCCCATCACAACCACTTTACTCCACTCTGCTCTAAGCCACTATAATTCACTTCACTCAGTGCCACTCTAATCCACTCTACTCTGGGCACTCTACTCTGTGCGCTCTACTCCTCTCTGTGCCGCTCTACTCCACTCTGCGCTGCTCTATTCCACTCTGCACCACTCTACTGCACTCTGCACCACTCTACTCCACTCTGCGCTGCTCTACTCTGCGCTGCTCTTCTAAACGTCCCTTCATTCTCCGCCCCTTCACTCTATGCTCCTCCAATCTATGCCACTCTGTGCCCCTCCACTCTGTGCCCCTCCACTCTGTGCCCCTCCACTCTACAATACGCTACAATACTTCAGTCTGACACTCTACTCCACTCTGTGCCCCTTCACTCTGCAACTCTACTCCTCTCTGTGCCACTCCACAACACTGTACTCAACTCTACAATACTCTGCCACTCCACTCCGCTCCTCAACACTCTGATCCACTCTGAGACTCTAATCCATGGCACTCTACGCAACTACCTCTATGCCATGCCACTCCACACCACTTCACTCTACTCCTCTGTACACTTCTCCAAACAACAGCACTCTACTATGCCCTTCCACTCGCTCCCACTCTACTCTACGCCACTCTACTCCTCCGTGCCACTTCACTCTTCTCTGGGCCATTCCACTCTACGCCACTGTACTCTGACACTCTACTTTATTACACACTATGCCACTCTCCACTGCAGCACTCCACTCTGACACACTATGCCAGTCTACTCCACTGTACGCTATTCCACTCGATGACTCTCCACTCCACGACACTCTACTCCACCCTATACCACACTATGTCACTCTACTACACTGGACGCCACTCCACGATTCCACTACACTTTATGCTCTCTACAACACCCTACCCCACTCAACGCCACTCCACGATATTTCACAACACTCCACTCCCCTCTGTGCCACTTAACTCCATGCCACTCTCCTCTACACCACTAACTTTTAACCATGCTGAGCAGCCTCCATGCTGTTGTACAACATGGCTAAAACTGATTTGCAACGCCAATGGGTCTTGCGTTGGGTGCGACCTATTGGCTTTGAGAATGCTTGTTAAGTAAATACCAGTGCATCCTCCAACATGCTCGTCATGGGCACCTTTAAATGCGGTGCCAAAGTACTACACAACACACGGAGCAAACATATGACTGCTCTAAATAAGCAGCCAGTAAGCTCTATTTCCTTTTTGTTTTGTGATTGGCCGTTGAGCCCTTTCAACTTGCAGGATCTATCCTGTCAGTGTATTTCATCTGATTATGTATTACTTATTCTCACTCAAGCGCTTGAGCCATTAGGTTACGCTTTTCCCTTTTTTTGAAGAAAACACGTCCTTGCGACTGTTGTTGTCGGCTAATTCATCTTGTCAAGCAGAACCGCAAGTCACAAAGTTCAAAATTGACATAAAGGCTATGATATATGACACATGGACAGAATTGGCGTGTATTTTAGTCGTCCCCAGTTAAAAGTATCTGCAATGACTAATCCAATTTGCTTGTACTTGGAATGCCAAACATAGCCAAGTGGCTGCAGAGAAGAAATGCCATGACTGTTGAGGAACCGAAAAAACCAAGCTGACCCGCGGTACGGGCAGAAAAAAGATGCACCAGGATTGATGGGTTCAGCACTGACCACATCAGCAAATTACTACTGGTCAAGCACGCGTCTCCTCGAATTGAAAACTTGCTATACAGGTATATAGATTGCATAGACGAGGTAAACAAGACCTTGCATGTTATACATTCCCTTTTGATTCTTGCTTCAAGAGGGAGGTACTGATGTGATCAATCATTTGGGTCCAAGGATAACACTTGTAGCAGAGATTTGGATCACCCTTATTGAGACTATACCTATTAAACAACTGTAATCAGGATATCAGTCTCACCATCTGTGCGCAACAAGGTTGCATAATTATCCTGACGTCTTTTGCTATACATTTTCTTTTCTTTTTTTTGTGTGAAAAAGTGGAGTTGAAAATGTACTGATTCATCTTCACTTTTCTGAATATAAAATCAGCTATTACCAAATCGAACCTGTCATCCACTCCACCATTTCTACCATAATACTTTTCCAGACTAAATACAATAGGTCACCAAGTCTCGAAGATCTATAAACTGCTAGGCCCAAAGCCATCCAGTCTAATCGAACACACTACGCAATATTGGTCCTCTCTCGCCTCATTTAATATCTCTGAAGAGGAATGGGCCGTGGCGTGGAAATCTTGCATGAGTCACAAAATAAGCCCTACGCTATCACAAAACAAATTCTGGTTCATGCACAGTCTTCTGGATGCCAGCTCGCCTCTATCCACACAAAATCAGCCCTGATGCCTTTTGCTGGAACTGCAACCGTGCGGAAGGGGATTTAGATCATTTCATCCTCCAATGTGAGTCCGTCCCTGACTACTGGAAGTGTATTTTTGAATTCATACACAAACTATTCGCAATCCCAACTCCCAAAGAACTCCCCTTTCTAGTTTTTGGCTTCATCAAAGCTGAGCACCTAAATGATTCCGACAGAGCCCTTTTAGACCTCCGACTCATTGCGGCCATTAAGGTTGTCCTTAACAACTGGAAAGATACAAAGAAAGCCAACTTCGCAAGCTGGTTGAACTGGGTGATTAACCTCTGAGGGTCAGACAATATTACCCTACAGCAGTCACCATGGCGCCCCACACAAAGGTAGATATGGATCACACTGGATAACTACTTCAGCGCCCATAAACCTCCGTGAAGGACACAGGTTCCTGTTAATACACATTTTGCATGGAGCTCCCAGGGCGGGTGGAGATAACATGTTCCTCTATGACGTGGTGCACTCTCTACTCCTTCTTACTACTCTTCCTCTTACTCTTCCTCTTACTCTTCCTCTAATCTTTGTCTTCTTTTCCGTTTCTGCTGCTACTCTCTCTTCCTGACCTTCCTCTTCGCATAGCCTTCTGTTAATGTTAATTATAATTAGAATGCTTGTATAACACTCGGACTCATCGGAACGTACTAATAATGTTTTTAACTGTCAAGCTACTTATCGTTTGCTTCCCAATGTTATCAGCAATGCGGATCTTGACTTGCTCGAGTGTACGTTAACCAGTTCGCTGATTGTACTCACACTGCATCCTTTGTCTTGTACCCTTGAATTAATTCAATAAAAACATTTGAGATAAGAACATGTACTGATTCTTCAAGTTGTCATTGTGTAAACTTAGGGTGAGACGAAAGTGTAAAGCGAAGCAGCTGAAGAGAAGTGAGTGAGATAATAAACAGGTAAAGTTGTGTTATCCAAGATTAGCTTGTGCAGGGTATTCACGTGAGTAAAATAGAAATAATTCTGTCTTTGAGGAGTGGCGTTTGTGAAACTTTAGCCCTCTAATTCTCACAGAATTTTAGGAAAGGTTGGGGTTTGGCCTTGTCAGCAAATTATGAGAACCTTAGGGAGCTGGGAATCATCAACTTTCTCATTATTACAGAATTACTGGAAGTTAAAACTGCCCAGGGTCTGCAGGGAGTGCTTAGCCTCAATGTGAGGTGAGAATGGAAACCAGGAGCACCCAACAATTTAGCGATAAAGGCGGCTTTCTCACTGATTTGCTATTCACATACCAAGATCTACCCGAGAAGCAAGACGAGATGAAGACCTGGTGTTCCACCCACTCATATGGACAAAGTGCACATCAAGGTGTCACGGTTCACTGTAAACAAGACCGCCAATAGGTGGAGAAGATCCAGCAACCAGTGAATGAGGAGCATCATCTACCGGAGAGGGTTCTGTGTCTTTGTTGTCTCAAGGTCAGACTCCTGATTCATTTGTCTGTAGGAGGTTACTGTTTGCAGTATGTTTGAGGATTTACTATACATTATTCTGTATATCCATCTACTGTTTCTTTATTACCACCAGCCAGATGAGTCCTTCATAATTATTTATGAAAGATGCCTCAAAATACATTAATTTGGTTAGTGAAGAACCAACCTTACATATAGTAGTAAACCCGTTTGATTCATCAAGCTGTATGGTTAGGCCTACTGTTATTGGACAATTACAGTTCCAGGAGCCCCAGTTTATATTTCAGACCTTTATCCTATTGCAAATGCGATGCGTTTCCATTATTACTCACCTAGTGTCTCAAAAACACACAAATACAAGATAATAGGTGTCTTTCTTACTCTTTATTCCCATTATTATTTCTTTACAATTATCACTTGATACCAATAAATCAACCCACTATTATTGTTTCCGTACATAGGCATTTTACGTATTTTATTTAAAATTTGATGAGGCAGTAACTAACAAATGTGCAAAATGTCCAATGTCAATCTAGTTAAGATAGCCACTATCCTTCCATTACTCAAAAATGCGGCTTCGGCGTAACCCAATGACACCTACACGCACCCTACCATCACTCAGAACATTACCAGTCCTCCTCCACCACTTCAGGGAGGCTATCTCTCTATCTAAACCACCCTTTGCCTTTAGATGATCACAGAGTGGCTCTGCCCCTTGGCGACGTCCCCCCAACCCTCTAGACCCCTGACTCAGAAAGGTAAGCAAATTTTCGGGCTCACTCATCACACAGCTAGCCAGTCCGATTAGACCTGTTCCTCGATCGGAGAGATCCATGTGTGACTTACTGTCAGTGCCTTCAACGAATAATACATCTCCCCTCATCACTCTCCCCACGACTCATACTATGCGGGAGTCCTCCACCGACCACGATCAGTCAAACCCACTATTTCCTGTTGGGACTGTACCAGACCCTCAGCCCAATGGCCATACCAACCCCCCTAATGTTCCAACTTTGAGATCGATAGGCCGTGGACCCCGTGTGTCCCAAATGATCAACTCCCTCCCCAGGAATTACTTATCACCTTTGACCTCAATGGCTTACACCGAGGCCCTCCCTCTCAGCTCGCTCTTCCAACCCACCCTTTACCCCCGTCAGATGTGGTTGCGCACCTGGATGATGTATCTCTCCAGCTGCACTGTCTCACTACTGAACTACATGATCTGAAAGTCCTTTCAAATTATCTCTTCCCCGTATCAGCTCGTTCCTCATCTCTGCGAATCTGCCCAGAACCTCCCTCCGGGTTAGTGATCGCATGGGCCAGCCTTTAGCTCCCTCAGTCTCGAAAACCCTACCCCTACCTAACGCTCCCTCTTGCCCCAGAAGATCTGAGACCTACCTGGCGTCGAGTGATCTCAATAACTTTCACAGCTCGTACTCTTCTAGGTCCAACACCAACATGATCCTGCCAAGACAAATTTAAGCCATCCATCCTAACCCGAACAAAGATCCTCCCCACAATCTTAGAGTAATCAATAAAGACAACCTCACGAGAGTGAACGGCCTCCAGATGCCTTCCCCCATAAATCCATCACAACTTAAATGTGTACGACTCAATTGCACGTCAGCCAGTAAACACGCCTCCGATATCTTTGACCTCATCCAACACAATGACTTAGACATTTTCATCCTCACTGAAACTTGGCTAAATCCTGCTCCCACTCCTAGCTTAGACCTCCTAGTTCCGCCTACACATGACATTATTAAGCTAGACCGAGCTCGGAAGCTTGGTGGTGGCATAGCCTGTATTCATAGGAACACACTCTCGATTTCACACATGGAGTCCTCTTCGCCCTTCTCCTGTGAATACCTCTGTTTAAGCATTTCAGGTAATAACCTTCAGATTTGCAAACTTCTCACTTTTTATCACCCCCCGGGAGACAATCTACCTCTCATCAAGCAACTAATGGAAATCCTCTCTGGCAATGTCGACTCAGCCGTGTCCCAAATCTTCCTGGGTGGTTTCAACCTTCACTGGTCTAACCCCAATGACCAGGCAGTTACTTGCCTTAAATCATTCTTAAACGATCAAGAACTGATTCAGTGCTGTGACCAACCTACGCATATTAAAGGAGAAACCGTAGACTTCATTATCTCGAAAGGGCAGACCATCACTTTGGATACCATTACCCCTTGCGATTTGTCCGACCACCACTGCATCCTCTTTATATTAACAGGGAGGTGTCGTTGAGGAAGGGTCAATCAACAAAATATAAGATCTGGAAAAGAGACCTCCGATCAATAAACTCAGATGAACTAGCAGCCCGCTGTAAATCTGCCCTCTCCTCCCAAGCTGAAGCTGACTTGGTTGAGGTTCAGTTACTCACCGACTCCTACAACTCGACCATTTCCAACATCATGAATGACATTGCACCACTCCAACAAAAAAATGCCTCAACAAAAATATCCAAACTGTGGTACAACGAAAATTTAAACACGGAACGCCGCAACCTGGGGGCAGCTGAAAGTTCCTGGAAATCCAATCCTTCCTTGGACCAACTAAAACTCCTTAGAGATGTTAGGAGCTTCTACTACAAACAAATCAAGAGAGCTAAAGCCGACTACTTCAGACACCAACTTGATCAAGCCTCAAACCGCCCCAAGAAACTTTTCGAACTAGTCAAACCGCAGTCAGTTGTTGGTCCAAACCACTCTGACTCTGGTGGTAGCCCACTCTCGTGCGACAAACTTGCTGATTTCTTCACTGAGAAATCAAGACTCCTCACAATTGAACTCTCCTCTAAGAATGCTTTCTTGCCATCCTCTGGATCTGCAGCACCCCTTGACCTCCTAGAAAAATGCAAGCCTATCAGCCTGATCACTAAGAACAATGCGTCATGGGGCTCCTTGACCCCATTCAGATAAAAAGACATAAACCAGATTCTTCTGAATATCAACCCCTTTAACCACTTCAGTGACCCTCTGCCCCTGGCCATCTTCAAAGAAATCAAGAATGTACTCATCCCCACCTGGACAAGGATTGTAAACGCTTCTCTATTACAAGGCATGATCCCTGACTGCCTAAAAGCAGCTCAGGTGTCTCCTATTCTTAAAATGCGTTCAATCCCAACTTTGTGCTCACATAGAAAACTTCCAACTCCTAGACCAGGATCAATCCGGCTTTTGTAAGGGGCACAGTACTGAATCCGCTCTCACCCATGTTATGGATGACATTTTAAAAATGCTTGACCAAAATGAATCCTGCCTCCTAATCCTCCTTGACCTTTCCTCCGTATTCGATACGGTTAATCATGATAACCTCCTATCCATTCTGAAGAACAGGATGGGTTTTTCGGGTCAGGTGCTTCAATGGTTCTCGTCCTTCCTCCACCACAGATCACAAAGAGTCAAGGCAAGCCACTCCCTCTCCCAGCCCTCTCCAGTACTCATGGGTGTCCCCCAAGGGTCAACCCTATCTCCTATCCTCTTCAACCTTTTCTTGGAACCATTCGCAAATTCACTAAATTCCACGAACATTCTCTTCCATATGTATGCGAATGATACACAACTTTATTTGAAAATCTCATACCCGGAGAGCATCATCTCACTCAACACTACCTTAAAGTCTACTCAAAATTGGCTAACTGAGAACCATCTTCAGCTCAACACCTCCAAAACTGAATTCCTTCTCATCTCTCCTCTTAACCACATCCCCAAGCCTGACCTTTGGCTGAATCACCTCTCTGCTTTCAACTGCACCCCTCTCATCATTGATTCAGCCAAATCTCTATGAATCACCCTGGACAAGCACCTGAATATGAAAAACCACACCAGCAATGTGTGTAAGGGAGCTAACCACTTGATGAGGACACTTAGAAATATCAAACCATTCCTTCCACATTCTAATTTCAAGCAGGTGGTCCAAGCGCTTGTCTTGCTGAGGCTAGACTATGGCAGCGCTTCGTTCTGTGGCCTCCCAAATACACCCTGGCTCCAGTAAGGGCATCACTGAGCGCTGCGGCTAGACTGGTTACATGTACGAAACTAAATGAGCACATCTCCCCAGTCCTAAAATCTCTTAAATGGTTGCCCTCCGAAGCTCAAATTCAGTTAAAGATTGCCGTTCTGACGGACAAAGCCCTGCATTTCAAAACTCCCAGGTACCCAGCGCAAAAGCTTGAACTATCCTGTGGTAGTAGAGCCTCAAGAAGCACTAATACTCTCCTCTTGAAACCACTCATCCTTAGTAAAAAGAGAACTTGTCATCAAGCTTTCTCTGGCGCTGCCCCAAAGATATGGAACTCTTCCACCAGACGTACGCAGAACCTCCTCAATGACTGCTTTCAAACTGGAAGCTAAAAGATTCCTAATGAATAAATTCTTACTTTATTTGGGCTAGGCTCACCTGCCCGAAGTCATTAATCCTACAACCATGTTACCATCATTTTGATGCTGCTCTTCTCTACTGCATAGTGTGCCACCCTTCGTAGCCCACTATATACCTGTTCACCGTATTACTATTACCTTGATTCATTTGTCTTGTGACTATGCGATTATTACTGTTATTATTCTTACTTGATGTCGATATTGCATTTTGTCCTTCCTTTCATCCGATTGTGAAGCGCTCTGATATCCTTCGAGATCTTGTTCGCTCTATATTAAACTTTATAAATAAATAAATGCAAAATAGTACATTCCTACCTTAAAAGTGCAACAGTTGTCCAGTTCACTGGACATTTTGGGAAGCATCAAAGCAAAGGTATCTTATGCTTCCCCCAAGAGAACTATGATGGGTTTTCCACCTGCGTGAGTTTCCACAAGAGTAATTATGAAATGTGTCTCCCTTTAACAGCACCTTAGACCAAGAAGCTTAATAAAGTGGTTTGGTTGCTAAATTCAGAGTAGGTGCACAGTCTTTATATATGAAACAAGAAGTTATCTTTGGGACTGCTCTTATGAGGCAGTCCAGTGGCCCAGTTATAGATTTGGAGCCAATAGGAAGCTTTTTTTCAGTTGTCGTTTGTCGAAGCCAGACCCTATGTAACTGCAAAATTTAGAAATTGCGCTGCTAGCATCAAATGAGTTACTGAATCATGGAGACGCCAATGTACCTCAAAGGAGTGAGGTTAAATAGAGTCCTTGCAGATGGCACCGTAAAAGGTGTTGTGACTACACGCTACTGGAGTGTTCTCTTGGTATATCCGGATACTAATGGATTGTGCAAAATTTGAAACATTTACTAGAGTCTACACCAATGAGTGGTGTAATCCTGAATAACCATAATTTAGAGACCAACAAAGGACTCTACAAAAGCAATAACTCCACACACCAGTCTGAGAGGAGTAAACAAATGTCCCATTAACTTTGGATCTCCGTAAATTATTGAACTCAACATCACTGGTTACACGTTCATATCATTTCTAGACATTCGTAGCATCTTCCGATTTACTGCAGCAAAACTGTCTCCAATGCTACATCAAGACTAAATTAATTATGATCGATCGTACATCACTTGGCACTGACCTTTGTCTCCTCTACCTCCTTCTTATGAGGGACTGAATTGAGGCACTCTGAATTAGGGTTACATTACTATAGCATCGTTAGCTTGCTTTATATTTAACCACACCTACCTTGGATCTTTGAATTGTAATCCATATAGTAATTTTTTTTATAGTTGGAACTTAATTTCCATGCTGCTTTTAGGTACAGTGGGGTGGAAAGTAGGTCAGTGGCATGAGTGGGTCGTTTTAGCACCTACAACATTCAGTGGCCTTTTTGCGATATGTTGACCACACAGCTGGCCATCCTTTGCCACATGTGCCTTTCCGTCTTAATGCCACATCCACACTGGCAAGAAAGATTAGAAAGGGAATCCTTTGCACAGCACCCTGTGGCGAGGCCTATGTATTAGGCCACCCATAGCAGAGTAGAGCTCTGAAGAGACTTTGTAGCACTCGTAAACATCTTGGGCTGCTGTGATGGTAGCCGTGCTACTGTGGACCTAGTCAAATGTAGTCCTGGGGTAGCCTACCCATTGTTATCCAATGAGGAACAGCCGGATGTCTGGTTGCACCGATATAAAAGCAGGTTTCCTCAGTGGCGTAGCTATCCGCTGTGTACCAGGTGCACCGGCACCCAGGTGTAGGACTGTGTGTGAGGAGCCCACTCTAACTCAATATTTTGCTGTCTTTTACTGTCAAACTGGAGGAGGACAAGGGAGCTGTTCTCTTGCGTGCATTAGAGCCCTTTTACACCATTGGGTTTTCTGCCCTTTAGAGTCTAGAGTTGGATCCATAAAAGTAAAAGTCATGGTTTATCACTGCCAACAGAAAGTAATGGCAGCCTCTGTATTCGTCACAGTAAAGTGGGGGTTGTGGGGAGGGGTTCTATTCATGGCCCACAGTTATTGCTCCAGGGTGCAAATAATCGTTGCATATAAATTAGTGTTATGCAAAAGACATGAGATTTCTACGTTATCATACTCTATTGTATACTGATTTATATTTTTTTTAAAGTAATTGTATAGGTATTAATAGGAAATAATTGTCACGAGGTTCCTAGTTACAGAAATAAATATGTGATTAACTATTGAGGTATATTCCAATATTATGTGAGAATCCGTCAGTACTGGAGCCTTGCAATCGTGAATAACCTAAATGCAGGAGTGGGGACACTGTTATTATTCTTGTAAGTTTGGCATCCAGAAAGCCTCATGGCTGAAGCAATCCAGCTTAAGGAACTTGTGAGGACCACACAATGATCCTCTTAACCTATAGCGTTGCCATATTGATATAATATATATAATATAATATTACTGCTATTATCGCCTGAAGCTTGAGCCGGGCGGCCATTCTTCTCTCTTGCTACTTTTTAAAAACATTTGCTTATTGTTTTCACTTGCCCTTTGTGTCCTCTCCCCCCTGCACCAGCACGCGGATTTAGCGCGACGCTGTGGTGTCTCTGCCGATTTCGGGTAGAGACATTATTTTAATTCACTGACCATTTTAATTGATTGGTTGCACTCCTCCTGCATAGCGCTGCCGCCCCCAGACGGTCCAGCCGATTTCAGGGCTGTTTGACCTGCTGGCAAGGGTGGAACTATTGCGGCGGCCATCTTGGGTAGGGCGATCCTTCCTTAGGGGCGAGAGTCACCGCTATAAAAATAGACAGCCATGACTTCGCGCAGCGGACGCGATCAGCGGACGCGCCGGAGTCAAGCTACAGTCCAGCCCGTCTGCGCCCGTCCGCGCACGGGCCGGGCACAGGGCTAAGGACTCTGCTGGGACCACTAAAGGAAATTACAGCAAGCAACAAATACTAGCCTTAAAACCAGTCCATGATTGTGAGCGGCACAACTTAAACCCTTCGGACTGGACAGGTCCGGTGAGTTGCCATAAATGCCACAACGCATTTTCATGGTCTCAGGTATCCGCCCTTACAACACTTACCGCCCCCACCCATACTTTAAAAGCGGGTTTAATTAACGCTAGATCTCTATCAAAACATGCTCAGCACATACATGACCTCCTTATAGATGACAACCTGATTGTCTCTTTATTACAGAGACTTGGCTCAAACCCTGGTGCACTCCGGATCTGGTACATGCCCTACCTTTAGGGTATGGTATCCAGAGGGTTGACAGAGGTAATGAGGAATGGGGGGGGGGGGGGGGGAGTGGCCATTATACATAGAGATATTTTTGGGTGTGTAATGACAGAACTCCATGATTTAAAGGATGCGGAAGGGATGGGCTTTAGTCTTAAAATCCATGACAACTTCTCTTTCTCTGGGGCATTAATTTATCGCCCTCCCGGCACTAGTACTGACTTTTTAGAAAGTGTGGGAGAAGCGCTAAGCCCATTGATACTCAGATACTCAAACTTTACCTTGCTGGGGGATGTGAATATTCATCTTGAGTCTATAACTGAGGCATCCACTGCCTCCTTTAGAGAAACCATTGAAGTACTGGGTCTCAACATATGTGACCCCCCAGCCACCCACGAGGCGGGACACACGATTGATTGTATTGCTACCAACTTAGATGCTTTAACAATAGACCAGCTGAAACCCCAAATATGGACAGACCATGTACTAATACCTTTCTCGATCACACCAGAGACTAATGCCAATAATAAGCATACCTGCAAAAGTAACCAGGCCAGACAAGAGGACTGGAAAGCCACTATGAAGCACCCCAAATTAATACCAATAGCTAGAGAGTGTAGACCTAAGTCAGCAGGATCCCCAAACCTAAACACCTTTAGGGAATGGATGACGGTACTAAAAAGTATGACCGGACAGGGAAGACGCTAGCTCAAACCCGGGAATAAGAAGAGATCCGCCCCTTGGTTTGACCTAGAGCTCAAAAACAAACAGGGGGAACTAAGACGGGCTGAACGTAGCTGGCGGAAAAACTACCTCAGCACAGAACACAGTAAATATAAAAAGACCAAGAAAGCGTACCACGCACTAATCAAACAGGCTAAAACAAAGTACTTCACGTCAGCCATAGCAACAGCCAATAGTAAACAGAAGGCGATCTTTAATATCGTAAAAGACTTTAGTAAACCCAAATGTCTAATGCAGGACATCCCTCCCTCACAAATGCTTTGTGATTCTATCGCAGACTTTTTTGAGGGAAAGGTTAGGGGTCTGACGGAAGACTTTGAGGCTCCCATTTTCGATCAAATATATGAGGACGAAACTACTAGGCAGGAAGTCACCCAGCTTACAGCTTTCCGTACAATCAGCCTGGAGGAGACAAAACGGGCCATCTTGGCAACCAAGTCAGGATCACCATTTGATCCATGTCCTATAGGACTCCTACATCTCATTGCTGATATTGTTAACTCGGACATAAATGCTATCGTTAACAACTCTCTGCCCACTGCCTACGTCCCCCCTGAGTGGAAACTGGCAGCTGTAAAACCCTTACAAAAAAAACAACTCCCCGACCCCACCACACTCTCTAATCTACGTCCGATTTCATTACTTCCAGCATTGTGTAAAATCACTGAGTCCACAGTGAATAAACAGCTGACACGCTTCTTGGAAGAGAATGAGGCATGGCACCCTAACCAAGCTGGCTTTAGGACTCCGCATTCCACCGAATAGGCTCTCCTGTTCACTACTGAAACCATCCGCTCAGCTCTAGACCAAGGCAAGAAGGCCGTCCTGATACTATTAGACCTGTCGGCGGCCTTCGACACGGTCTCACATGCTATCTTAATAGACCGGCTAATAACATCTGGCATCAAAGGCATTGCCTTAGAGTGGATAAAAAACTTTCTTAGTGACAGGCGACAAGTGGTGACCTTGGGGGAATTCCGTTCCAGTGAGAAGCCACTGTCAACGGGAGTACCTCAAGGTTCTAGTCTGAGTCCGACATTGTTCAATGTCTATACCGCACCCCTGATACAGCTGATATCGTCCTACGGCATAGATGTAATAGCATATGCCGACGATACTCAACTGATCCTGGTCATGGACAAAGATAACCAGGTCTGGGAGGAAAAACTTAAGTGCTGCTTAACGGCCACCTTTGAGTGGATGCGGAAAAACCACTTAAAATGTAACACAGGCAAGACCGAGATCATGCCCATAGGCCCAAATAATGAATTCATCCCCAGCCTGTGGTGGCCCGAGAAGGCTGAAATACCACCCCACACTACCTCCTCGGCTCGTAACCTTGGGGTACAGTTTGACGCCGATTTATCCTTTAAACATCAGGCGTCAAAAGTGGCAGGCACTTGCTTCGGGGTAATAAAAATGCTCAGAAAGTTCTTTGACTTGCTGCCCCTCGAAGCAAGGAAAACAGTCACGATTGCGTTAGTTACTTCTCGTATTGACTATTGCAATAGCCTGTATGCTGGTACCAATAAGGTGGTTACCCATAAACTCCAGATGGTACAGCATGCGGCGGCAAGGCTGGTTCTGAAATGGCCAAGAAAATCCTCAGCAACCAAAGCCCTCAATGTATTACACTGGCTGCCTATAACTAGGGTCCTCCACAAAGTATTGACAATCACCTTTCGCACTGTACATAATTCAGGCCCCATTTACCTATGGAAAAAATTTGTAAAATACTGTCCAAATCGTGCACTACGGTCCTCAAATGCCAATCTTTTGACCATTCCAGGTTCCAGACTCAAAACCCGCGGGGGTAAATCCCTAGCGGTATTGGGTGCCAAAGCATGGAATGCTCTACCCCCTCCATTAAGAGCACTGGACAAGGAATCTGATTTCCGCAAACAATTGAAAACCTGGATTTACAATCTTCCAGACTCAATGGCCAGAGCACTCGTGGGACTCCGGTTTTGGTCTCCTTAAGCAGTAAGGCAACCTTTACATCTGGTTGTCCTTTTATTGGCGCCGAGATGCTCCTTGGAGCGATTGTTAGCGCGATATAAATGGGCTTTACATTTACATTTACATTTACAAGGTTGAAGTGCCATTGCACAAGGCTTGCAGAGTCCTGTGGCATGCAAGATATTTGAGGCGTTCTGAGGTGTAAGAGATGCCGACTATATCGGAGACAAACTGAGGAGATGTTGTTTTAAAATGGAATGTAATTGCTTTATGATAAAGTGATTGTTCATGGTGACAAGTCATGTTTGTAGTTTAGAAGTTGGAAAAGACGTGCTATAGTATTGTTGAAGAGCAGTGTATTAGGAAAAAAAGGCTGCTCTGCCGAAAAAACTCTGTAGGGTACTTTTCCTGCACAGTAAAATGGAGTTCGTGGCATTAACGGGATCCAGCGAGAGAACAACAATACTGTTAATACAAATGTAGTATTTTTAATAGCTGTTTCATTAACTGGCATGGTTCCCTTAAAAATATAGTCCTGTATCTGTAATTGTAACTGCTTATGCATTTATGCAATGATCAACATCATGTATTACTTTAGGATTGATTTTACTTCCAAGAACCATTAATATAAATAAAAAAATTAAGAAGCAGGCATAAGACCTACACATTTTCTGTGAACAGGCCGTCTTTAAATGACATTTATGTGGGCGCCGGATCAAAATCTGATGTCAAATTGTGTGATGTATTTGCAGAAATTTGATAGTATATTTTTTTCTGTTTCACATTTTTAGCTCCAAAAGTTCACGATCACCCACAGAACCTGAAGATGAGGAGAAGAACCACCGAACAATCACGGTTAATGCTTGCCACCTGGGGAAGGCTTTCAAGGTTATGAACGAACTGAGGAGGTACTGTACCAAACACTGTCTATTCACTTTTTTAAAGCAACCAAGATACCACTGAAAACCATAGACCCGTTCTAGTACCCAGGTTCTTCTGTCTTTATATGTTTTACTGTTGACGGTCAAAGGCCATTTGCCTGTTTTAGGTGCGGCCTTGTTGGTACGGGGAATGTCAGCAATTCCTTTTTGGTTTCTCCTAGACAGTGCATGTGCTGTCTCTGTGAGGCATGTTGTTTTCATACAGTGGGCGTACAACCTGCCCATACCTTACCATTTGTTAGCTTCAGCGTTGTTCTCGTTTCCCATGGCATGCAGGCGTTATGTCCTCTTCTTGTGTTTGGGCTTCCCCTGGAGCATGGACAAAGTACTTGTGTACTTCCACTGCTTCCGTTTTTGGAGCTACTTTTGTCTTTGTGTTAAATGCGCTCCATAAGAGTGCTTTCATTTTTAGTCCGTCTCCCATATTCGGTCCATGTATCTACTATTCCCCACCCCCTCACCTGTCCCACTTCCATGTTGCTTCTTTTCCCTCCCACCTCTCGACCCTGCATCCTACACCACTGCATTCTATTCTGCACCACTCTATGCCACTGCACTCTATTGCACTCTACTCTTCACCACTCTACTCTAGGCCACTGCACTCTATTCCACTCTTCTCTGCATCACTTCACACCCCTACACTTTATGCCACAGCACTCTACAACACTCTACTCTGCACCACTCTCCACCTCTACTTTCTATGCCACTGTACTTTACGCCACATCACTACTGTAAGCAACTGCACTCTACGCCACGCTGCTCTGCCTCATTGCAATCTGTCACTGCACTATACACTACTGCACTCTACCCCACTTCAATCTACTCTTTACCACTCTTTGCCACTATGCTCTGCGTCGCTCTACTCTGCGTCACTATACCATGCGCTGTTGCACTCTACGCCGCTCTGCACGACCCTACTCTACTGTTCGTCACTGCATTCTACTCTGACCCACTCTAAGGCACTCTACACCACTTTGCCTCACTGCACTCTCTATCCCACTGTACTCTACTATGCTTCACTGCACTCTATGGCACTGCACTCTACTCTGCATCACTGCACTCTATGCCACTCTTCTCTGAAACACTGCAATCCATGCCACTGCACTCTGCACCACTCTACTCCACTGCACTCTGCACCACTCTGTGCCACTGCACTCTACTCTGTGCCACTGTACTAGTGCCACTGCACTCTGCACTACTGCCCTCTATGCCACTCTACTCCGTGCCTCTGCGCTATGCCTCTCAGTTTGCACCACTGTACTAAACGTTACTCTAATCTACTCTGCACTACTCTACTCTATGCCACTGCACTCTATGCTACTCTGGTAAAGTGCACTCTATTCTACTGCATTCTTCTCTGTACCTCTGCACTCTACGCCACTCTACTCAGCACCAATTAATGGCACTCCACTCTACGCCACTGTACTGTCACTCCACTCTACTTTGCATCACTGCACTCTACAACCCAGAGGACTAAGACAAGATATAGTGCTGAGCTGTCTGCTTGCATGAAGACTTGGCCCTCTTCCATGTCACAGAGCACTATTGTGTCCGATTCATCCATGCAGTCCTTTATTTAACAGGCACAGAGAGTAGTTTTGGCAAAGATATTATGTGGCCTACATCCATGGCATAGTAAAAGTGCAGTTGGCCCTGAAGAAAGCAATGACATTTGGTCCACATCTCTAGGTTTTACAGCAAAAAAAAAAAAAACACAGCCACTAACCGAGGAGCAGTGATCTCCTCACACCACTGTGCCCCAGTGTACTCCACTTTAATCTACACAACTGCACATCACTCTGCGCCCCTCTGCGTTACTCAGCTCTACTCTATACCAGCCCACTCTACGCCACGCCACTCCACTCCACTGTACACCACTCTGTTCTACGCTAGTCCACTCCACACTACGCCACTTCACTCTACTAGTACACGCCACTCCACTTCATTCCAGGCCACTGTAAGCCAATCCACTCTAGGCCAATCTACTCCACTTTTTGCCATTCCATTCCACTCTACGCTGCTGTACAAAGTGGCTTAAAGATATTGGCAAAGCCAATAGTGCTTGCATAGGTTAAAGATATTGGCTTTGCCAATGCTTGTTTAGTTTTGCGGTGTTAATGGTGTTTTTAAGTTACTTGTTGGCGAACATTTTCTACCGACAGGCTTTTTAGCTGTATGTTACTCAAACATATTTTAAAAGAAGAAAACCATGTAAGATGATAAGCCATCGTACAGCTTTGCATTTCAGGTTACGTAAACCACAAAATATGTGTCTGGTGAATGATACCTCAACAATCGAGTTTCTTTGGTGTTTGTTATACATTAAAAAGCGTATTGGCATTTACTTATACATTATATTACGGTGAATGGTTTATTGTTCGCATTTGATTTTATTATATGAAGCTTTTGTGATCGGGTAGGTGTTCATACATATTTAGAAACAGTGATTGAAAAGACGAGTAAACAAAACTTCTTGACTGCTTTCTTTCCAGAACTTTGCACTTTTAAAAATTAAATAATTGCTTCCCCTTTGAATAGTTTTTGTTTCACATTTTTCATGAAACGTCTGTAGTTTTTCATATTTGTGCTGCTCCTGTTTTTAATTGTTTCATGCCTTCCTGCAGGTTTTCATTTTAAGAATACCCAAATGGGGAACACAAACGAGCTATAACTTTCCCACATTAGAACAATGAGTCCTCATTGCAGCGAGGTCTGGCAGCAAAAACTAGAAAAATAGGTCTAAAACATGTCTTGTAAATTAAGCACCAGTTGGTGCTGCATACACATGACATCTTCTAACACATAAAACCGCATTTGCTAATTTGTTTCGAGCGGCAATCTGTGAGGCTGTAATCCTGCAGGATGAGCAACTGGAAATGCCCCTTTGGAGGGTCCAGAATTCCTCCAGAATACTGGTAGAATGGCTCCGTGGAGAACCGGGATTGAGGCCCTACTGAAGCAAATGTCCCTTCCTGATAAAAAAAGTATAAATTTGTTTTGTTCCGACTTGAAGATTATGTTACTGTTCAGTCTCTGATGTGTCCATGTGTGCTGCTTGGTTGCATCTTATTTTCCCAACATGCTTACTGCTATTTTGCAGTCGACAGTGATTATTAGTAAAATGATGCTTTTTGCAATCTGTGTTTTACAATTGGATTATAGTTTTAGCCAATGCTCGTTTTCAGTTCAGAAATCAATAGGCGTATTTTCCTCCTCTCTCTGGAGACTCCTGTAGCTGAAATATGCTCCCCTCCATGCCTTTAAGTGGGCCGGGTCCTGCCAGTGCTTACACCTGTAGTTCTTAAAAGCATGTGCCGAGACGGGTCTCTATTGGGCTCTCCATTTTTACTCTGGGTGAAAAAAGAAAAAACTAAAAAAAAAAAATAACTCTGCAATAGTACCATGCGTCTCCTTTTGATGGAACTTCAAAGAAACAAATTTTTCAGTTTTTCACAGCGCCAACTTGAAGGCTTTACATGCGCACCACAGTTACATCACACAAGGACATATTCATGTGTTGAATCACAGGATGTTGAGCTTTTTCAAAATGATAAACAACAAAGTCAAAGTTGTTGCTTATTTATCTTTATGTGATTTACAACCATTGACCACGCCAATAGTCCTGGCTTGTTGTAGGTGTAATGTTACTTGTTATGTTATATATCTGGTTGAATGGACAGAAGCCGCAAAATACCAGTGGGACAGCACATTATACTAAGTGCAGATTTTTAGCTTAAGTGTTTTAAGCCACGCCCTTAATTAAACTGGCTACGTCCCAATGAGAGACCCCTCCACCCAGTTTTTTTATCCCACTTAAAGCCCTGCTCCCCTCTCTCAAGGATCCACCAGAGAAGCTCCAGAAAAACATGGAAAGGCTGTGTGGAATGACACGTCATATCTGCCATATCATTTCACATTTGGGCATGTGTGACATAAGAATATGTTTACTTCAGTGCAAAAAGAACAATTAATGGACAGAATGCAGAACAACGTCATACATTCACCCCAGTACAGAAATCGGGGCCTAAATCCATCGTTTTTTTTGCTCCCCTTGAGATTCGATTTTGAACCCAACCAAATGCAAATTAGTCTTGACCCTACTCCCAATGGGAACAGTCCAGGCCGAACTGCCAGGTCATGTCCTTGCTGGACTGGAAAAATAGCATCTTGGGACTGGTTTCGAGGTTTCACCCCTCATCAGCCAGGATAGCTTGACTCCAGTGGCATGGAGAGCACAGGACCCACCTCTGGACTTACCCGTCCCACTCGGGGTGACATACAGTGTTCAGTGTCATGTTAGTGTTATTTTGTCATTGTTGCCAGAGAATGACACAGCTTGAGGTCTCTGCTGTAGAGTTTTGCCTGTCACAACATCCCCTCTCCTCCTAACCAAAATGCTCATATCTCACCGGTAGTTAATTTACGCTCCAGACTTCCTGGCTGGGGTACAGTGTCTCTACAAAACTCAAATGACGCCCTCATTTAGAGAAGATGGGAATATTTCTGGTACTGCTTTGAAAGATTTATTAGCTTGTCATTCATAATCTAATGTTTGCAGTGTTATCACAAATATAGCTTTAAATGCGAAGTAACTTTGTGTTGACTCCATAAAAATGGGCCATTAACTTCTTATGCCCTTTGTGAGGGATATCTTTGTTGGTGTGGATAACTGAGTTTTTCAGCTTGCAGATACACCAAGGAGCATCTAAAGTACACCAAAGCGACCAAATTCAGTTAAATATGTCGGCCAAAGCACAAGCAATTTTGTTTGGGCCACACGTGTGGTGTATCCAACATTAGAAGTTCAAGTTCTACAAGGTGTAGGCCACCAGTATTGTCAATTGCCGATTCAAATCAAAGTACCATGATCAAATCTCAAAATTGTTCACGCAGTAATTTTACAAAAATAGTTATTCTTTTGCAAAGTTGAGTAAGACTCTTAAGACAACATGTGAGAAAAGCTCCAAGTGGGATTTCAACATTAGCAGAAGTTATTTTGAGATTATTCAAGGTAAATTATCCCCACCACTTGACCTCGAGACCAGAAAATCGCGCATAGGTAGTTGTATTTGTTTGAATAGGAAAAAGTCACTTTCTGTAAAAATGTTCAGAACATTTTGCCTAAGTGAATTCACCACCTAGTGCAAACATTCTGTACCCAAAAGTTATCTGCATCATCCACAAAATGATTTGTTGGCTGACCAAACTAGGATGAGTGCCAGAGATGCAGACAACTAATTCATTTGTGCACAACTACTGAAGCTCAGTCTGAAAAGCATTAATTTTCATTGGCTCAAAATGGGTTTGCTACGCAACCACTGGGTGTGACAGCCACTTGTAATAACAATGTCTGATGTGATTATCACACTACGTTTATTATAACGCTTAAATCCTTTAATCTGCAATTAAGCTCAAAGGCAATACGCAAGGCTGTATGTTGCAAGTTTTCTCCAATCACTGCTGCCTAAGAAATGACGCCTAAAACTTATATAAGAAAACTTCTTTTCAGCGTGAGTTTACCTCCATCCAGTTAGTCTTCAGGATTCTATTCTCTAATACCACACAGGTGGAAACAACATGTTACCCGTAGACTCAGTAGAATGCAGGGATATCGCTTGACTACTCTGAGCTTCTCCACACCCTGGGAGGAAAGGACTAGGCTCTAACGTTCTTACGCATGTTGGAGAGCAGCTTATCTCAATTAGAAGAACAACTAACGTGCCACCTATTCCTGTGTTTACCCTTTTGATATTGTCATTCACCATTGCTACTCACTGTTGACAATATGTCATCTATCTGTGAAACAAAGTTAAAAATAACTTGGCAACATCTTTTGTCAACTCAAAAAAAGATCTATTTCATTTACACCCAAATAGTATGACATGAAGACGTACTATTTACATAATCCCTCATCACCATTCCGTAAACCTCCCAACCATTGTGTACCCTGCTGATCACCAGGTCAGAGCTACACAACGTGATACCCTGGATTTTCTTACCAGCCAGGATAGTAACTATCTGTCCATCACAGATAACTAGCTCTCACCCAACACTGTAAGTCTCCTGACAATTGACAATGCAGAAAACAATAAATTATGAACTGCACAAAATACAGAATAGATCAATAAGTAGGTAGCCTAGTTGCAAAGGAAAAATCATTGGTAAAACTAACAAAGCATCCAAAAGTAGGCATTTATTATATACCACATACATAGATAATTATTTAAGGCTTCAGTCAAACTCCCTCAAAACATATCACTTTCTTTCCTTCCACATACTGTAATACCTTGATCAACTCTGTTTAACTTTGTTTTATCTTCTTCACCAAATACACGTTACCAGCTGCTAACCTACTACTACTGCGAGATTCTATCGTATGAGCAAGTTCTAACTAAAGAGATGTAGCCTTTATCAATTAACTAAATACTCTCAAAGCTTATATAAGTTACAATCTGTGTCTCACAATTCATCAATCACCCTAAGGTGCAGCACAATGTTGAAATTAAAACTCTGAATGTGAATGGCCTAGACTAGCCATACTGTCTTTCTGTTAATATTCACTCACTAAATGTGACAGCCAAAGCACAGTATTTTTAAGTCAACCATTTGGCTAGATTGCAAAGTTAACGCTCGTACAAATTCTTTGACCGCTGATTCAGAATCAGCATCTCTAAAATGCCCCACACAACCCTCCCCTTTATGAGCAGTTTCGCAATCTTCCAGGCAGGGAGAATTGTACTTCTCAGACGAGTGTACATGATCAGTGAAAAACTCAAATTAAGGGAGTGGTTGTTAACTGCATCCATTCCATCAGAGCAACACTAAGGTGCATTCTTACGCTACTACTTGATCCCTCTTCTGTGGTAGTGCAGTTATCTAAACTTACCAGAGCTCCTGTGAGGTGCAGAATAAGCCTACTACCAGGGTCTTCTCTGAGGTTATGTCCAGGCTTAAAATGTTAGCTCCCATTGAGGTACCCAAGCCCAACTCCAGGTGTAACCAGAGGTATCAACCATGTTTAACTCTTCTAAGTAAGCTTCATAAACACAACCGTGTTGGTGCCACAAGCCATGCAAGACTTTAGACACAAAGCCTGAGTATCAGCACCAGCCATAACCAAAGTATTATGAATATTAAGCAAACGATGATGTTTCCCTATGGCTTAAAAGTAAGGCGTCGTGTAATATGTACATTATTTGTCCTCTTGTCAGCTGGCTGGGGTGTTTGACTTCACTTCAAGATATTTCTGTGGTTTGTTTTGTTTTTATTTAGATATTTGACAAAGCCCGGACATACTTGTAACCTTAAGTTGTGTGGGGTCCAGTTGAGAGCACATACCAGAAACAGGTATGCCATAGTGGTTGTCAAGAATGTGTAAATGAAGCAACACAAAACGGCACACTATACATTTGTTGTTTCTTATATGTCGTACTCATTTAGATAATATTACACATTGAGGGCATGTGCAGAAACTGGATTTGGTACCCAGGTCTCTGTTACTGTGCAAATATCCTAACCACTAGATCACATCTCTCCTCTTATTTGGCCATTGATGACTCTGTGCCTCTGTTTCATTATGTTTGGAAGTAGTACCCTAAGTGCTCCATGCAGTATGAGGAAACCATTATCTTGAGACCCCTTTATAAAAGGGACAATATAGAAATACTCTCCTATGTTTACAAGTTTTAAAACACAGGGGTAACTTAGTCTTGTGTCAATGAAGGTTACAGAGAGGATGGTTTGCTGAAGAATGCGAAGATGCAATAAATATCCTCTCCTGTTGTTGCAGGACCAATTTGTGTTTGGACCTTTCTGTCCCCTTTTCAAGAGTTTCAGTACAATTTAAAGCACCACGGAAATGTCTCCTGTGCAGTGCACACAAATAGACACACATTCTGATCTTGCCTTTGGTTCACCTTACTACACTGCTTGGATCTCCACATATTTGTCCTCATAATCATCAGTTCTGCCAGTGGCACAGTGCATGCCACCCCCTGACTCTTCCCGGGCATGGATGATGAATATCCGGCTGCTTTTGGATGCCCTAGTGGCGGTTGTCAAAACCTGGTTGGCCCTTCCTTTATCTCTCATTAGCAACTCAGCCATCCACATTCAAGATGGTTTCCCTCCCCGGACTCCTTTATCACCTCCACAACTACCAGTTCCCCCAACCGCACTCCTTTTTCCAGACAATACATTCCATATTACGAAGCTTCCTATGGACGCATGGCACCCCTCGCATAGCCCTCACTAAATGTTTCAAATCCACGTATGATGAGGGGATCGTTGCAGCTGACATGGAGTCCTGTTCTCAAGTGTCCCACCTAATAATTATCAATGAATGGTGGTGCGATACTCGGGAAGACCCTGCTTTTGCATAAGAAAAGTGGGTGCTACAGGGCACCCCAATCCAGTACTTATTGTACGGGCGCTGCTTCTGCTCCCCCCAGCGACACAGGTGGTGCTGCATAGATGGGGGGAGATGTTAGCAAAGATGGAATGGAAACTGAGGCTTGTGGTTCAGACCCCTATATGGGTAGGAGATTTTCTTCATCGGGTGGCAACACTAACAGGCTTTTCCAAATAGGTATTTCAACCCTGGGGGGTGTCATGGAAGGTGTCACACGAAAATCATGTGCCACCCTCTAGGACGAATCTCATCCACACCATAGTCCATTTTACGGCTATCTCAGCTGCACCACACCTTGACACTCCTCATTTGTGGGTTAGAGGCCCTGCCTGACTGTAACCCCCTCAAAGTCAAACTTCTCCTAGGACAATTGAACACAAAATCTCTCCGTATATCCCTTATTCACTATATGCTCAACTCCTTTGCTACATTGCTTACAGCCTGGGAGCCGGACATCCGGACCTTGGTGGATGAATACTGGACAAAGACTAGGACGTCTCCGAGATCCTCAGCTATCACATGCTGACTACTGTTCATACAGCTGAAATACCTCCACTGCACATATTTCACACGTCACAAGCTTTGGGCAGCGGGAAGGATCGCCTCTCCCTCTTGTGTTTGCTGTGCATCATCGGAGGGTACCTTTCTACACGTTGTATGGGAATGCGCTGTAATATAAAAACATTGGACTCAAATTCTGGTCTGTCTGGGTCAAGTATTGGGACGGCCCATTCCGCGAGAACCTAGGTTGATCCTCCTCCATATATCGGCGGATTTTAAAGACTACTGATACACTACCACCTTCCTCTGGCTCAGGCTTATTGTAGCCAAAAGGAATATTTCTTGCCACCGGTAGGATACCGCTCTGCCCCTGGTTGCAGAATGTAAACCGAGCCTTGACTGGTGCCTGAACAGACAAAAGCTGGTATACAAAGCATGGAGTTGCCTTAAAAAATACGTTAAAGCCTGTGAGTGATCGACTGACTACAAAAGGGTCTATATAGCTCAGCCGGAGGCATATAAATATATCCTCAACACAGAAATTCTGACTTTTGGTGATCCGAATCACTGACATTATTTTAGGACTCCCCTTCTTATACCTTCATAGGACCTCCAGGCTGTCGGTGAATGGGTGGGGATTATGCAGAAAGCATTGTGCCTTGTTATCTGTTCTCCATGTTGTATGGCGTTGCACGGTTTCTTGGCTGTTGAAGCCATATAAGATACTTAAAAAAAAATAATTCCTTATTGGGTTTTCTCCAAATCGGCAGTGCACATTCACAACAACATGGTTGTATTTCGTCCACCTCCGCCGAGGCGAAAAATGACACTATAAGAATATACGTCATCAATAATGACTACATTCGCCATCGTTGAAACCCCCCGCCAACGTTCTCTTCGTTTAGCCGTCTCATGAGATGTTCCTTCCCAAAACGTACCCAACTATAAGAAAAACCCCCGCCCCTCCCAACCCCTCTACCCCCCCAACAGCCACCTCCCTAGCTCCCCCCACCGGGTCTGTGTAATTCAAGATACCTATAACTTAGTATTTTTGGGGGCTCACCTTGCATGTCTCTCTCTTGTCCTGGGGCCCTCCCCTCACTGGAAGACGGTTCCATTGCACTGTCTGTAGACACTTGGGATCCTGTCCCCCTATCTCCTGCATCATCACTCCCCATGCCTGCAACACCTCGGGTAACTTGGGATCCCTCCTGGTATGTCTTATATGCCCCTCCTCTGCCAGGGCCCATTCCCGCAAATCCGTCCTCTATTTTGCCAGTAGTGGTACCTGTCACGACAACCAGTGGATCGCAATAGGCCTCTTGGCTATGACCAGACCCAGAACCAGAACCAGGAACCCCTGCTGATCTTACATTTCGGGTCCTTAGGAATCCAGCCCAGTATACAGGCACGCGGATCTAGTTCCATAGTCCATCCCATAATTCGGGTCAGATCCCCAATGGCGGACTGCACTCCGGGAGCCTCCCGGCCCGCCAGAACAACGCCCCCAGCTGCCGGTCTCCGTACGTACCTGCCAACAAGGACTTCTCCCAGGAGGAGTCCGCGTCCAGCCAAGCAATAGCATGTTGCAATTGCAATGCAAAATAATTGAGTTCCAGGTCCTAGATTTCCAGCCCCCCTTTACCCGAGCTACGCTTCATAATGGCTAAACCGTTCCACAGTAATTAGACTAGCATTTTATCTAGCTCCCTAAATACCCGGTGCGGAATTTCAAAGAAGGAGCCTTGCATGGTGTAGAGACATCGGGGCAGGACCACCATCTTTATTAACGCAATCTTTACCATCAGAGACAGGTTAAGAGTGTTCCAAAAAGTAATACTACCCTGCAGCCCTCGAATTATCCGCCCCATATTGTGTTGATAGAACACTGCCTTCCTCCTCCCGACCCAGGTAGCGGATTGTGTCCTCGACCCATGGCAACTCTAACACTGGACGTTGGTCTCCTCCCCAGTCGCTCTCCGTCCCTATCGCGTAGAGCTGTGACTTTGTTCTATTAATGTGGAGCCAAGAGGCCCCTGCGAACTGGGCCAGCTAGCAATGCCGGCAATGAATGGGACGGCCGGTTTAGGTATATTAGCGCATCATCGGCGTACAGTGACACCACATGCTCCGAACTTCCTACGCGTATGCCCTGTCCCAACAGCAGGTTTCGCAGACGACACGCCAATCGCTCCATTGCCAGCGCAAATAGCAAGGGGGACAGCGGGCAATCCTGCCTCGTCCACTTGCTATTGGGAATGTGTTGGGACACGTAGCGCCCAGTACGGACCCTCGCCATCGGATGCACGCATAGCAGCTCAATCCAGTTGACAAATCCCTACCTTGGGCCCATCTTATGCAATACCTGCCAAAGGTAGGCTCAGCTAATCGAGTTGAACGCCTATTTGATATCAAAGAACACCAAGGTGTTCAGTTGGGCCCGTCCCTCCAAAGATTGCATTATATACGCCAGGCGGTGGATATTTCACAACATATTGCTGCCCGGTATAAACCAGACTGGTCATCATGGACCAGTCGCTTAAGATAAGGGAGGAGTCTAGATGCCAACACCTGGCTGATAATTTTAAGATTGACATTTAGCATGGAGATGGGCCTATAAGAGCCGGGGAGGAGGGGATCCTTCCCGGGTTTAGGGATCATCACAATCAGTGCTTCCCTCATGGAGTCTGGGAGTGTACCACATTACCACGTTCCTCGGCCTCCACTGTGATTTCGAATAATTTGGGGATCAGCACTCTACCGTACTCTTTGTAAAGTTCAGCTGCCATACCATCCATGGCCAGGGACTTTGCTGTTTGTAAGTGGGCGATGGCTGCTCGAATCTCCTCCCCACTAAAGGGGCCCCCCAGAGCGTCCTGACTTTCCGCTTCGATACTATGCAGCTCTACTTCTGCCAAATAGGCCTCCACCTCTTCTAGGGTCACAGGCGACTGACTCTCAGAGTATATTCTTTTTAAATGGGCTAGGAAAACATTGTTGATTTCATGTTGAGTATACACCATCTGTCAGAGGTCGTTTTTAAGTGCTAGGATAGGGCAAGGCTGATTCTGCCCTAATAAGGCATGCTAACAGCCGCCCGGCCTTATCGCCTTCCGTGTTCCAGCGACGCCTACATGTTGTTCTATCATATTTGCCTAGTGAGTCCCATATCTCCCCTATCTGCCGCCGAGCATCCTCCCACTCCGCGGACCTTTAATTATTTGTGGGAAGTTCTTTTTCCAAAGCCGCTAACCGTTCCTCCTGACGCCGCAGGTCACGTTCCAACACTTTCTTAACCCCCACCTCTGTGAACAGACAGATCTCCCGTACCACCACATTCATGGCATCCCACTCAGTCGCCCTAGTGCTAGCAGACTCCCAATTGACCTCTATGTAATCATCCAGTCCCTTTGATATGGCATCTTTATAGATCGGGTCACCAAAGGCTTCTATATTGAGCCTTCAGAGCGGTACCTTAGACCTCGGTCGGGCCAACGAGTATACAATTAGGAGCGGGGAATGGTCCGATAAATATCGGGCTAGGTATTGCATCCGTTTTTTGAATGAAGAAGTAGTCTAACCTACTGTAAGTATTGGCAGCAGGAGTGTGACCCGAGTGCACTCTACGACTAGGGTTACGGTGGCGCCACACATCCAATAAATCATAATTGTGAAGCATTTGGCCCATCGCCTCCCGAACTCTAGGCTTGGCGTCTAGCTTTGGGGGGAATCAGTCAAGCTCCCCATCCAGGGCACAATTAAAGTCTCCTGCCACAACCAATTCTGTATCTGGGTCCAGATCCAGCTTTCCCATAACACGGCTCAAATAACCCCCATCATCGCTCTTTGGGGCATAAACATTGACCAGGCAAAAATTGAACCCATCTAGGGTCCCCACCACCACCACAAACCTCCAGTCGGGATCTTGTTTAACATGCACAGCCTTAAAGGGGTGCCACCCAGATAAGGGCTCCTCGAGCAAACCCTGAGTAAGATGTAGCAAAAATTTGACCTCTCCACCTACGTTGGATGAGTTTCAGACAGTCTCCCCAAAGGTGGGTTTCCTGGAGTAGGGCTATACTGACCCCATAACGCCCAAGGTATGATGCCACCCGGATCCTTTTCACCCTAATATTGAGCCCCCGCACGTTCCACGTGATCAGATTGTACTTCTGGTTATCCCCTGGCATGTGTATATAGTCAACCTCTCTGTCCCTGCGTCTTTTGCGTGGGGACTCCCCAATAATGTCTTGCCTGGCCCCCCTCGAAGGAGGACGCCATTGATCGCCCGCATACCACCAACATAGACCAGACCCGGTAGCAACCCCAACAACCTCACAGCTAGAACACCCAACTCACCCCACCCACAGGTGGTAGCCCTTCATTCTCACACCCCACCAGCTCGAGGACTCAGAACCCCGCCCCAGCGCACCACCCACCCCTCTAGATTACCACTCTCAGTGTAACAAAAGAACAATTACAGCCACACTGACCCTCCCAGGTCCCTGTACACCTCCCTTCCCACTTAGACTCAAGGAATCAGTTGACTGCCTAGCACCGCACAGCCCTGTCCGACCGAGGTGTAGCTGGACTGCCTTGGCACTCCACAGCCGGCGAACCTAACCAGCCTTAAGGCAAAATGGCAACCCTCCACCAACATTAATCATGTATCAAACCCTCCACCCTCAAGTCCGATTGGTTCCAGCCCATATGTATGAGGTACCTCGGAAAGTCTCACGCCCTGTGGGCCGAACCTGGTACTTGCAGTGTCCATGGGTATGAACCCCCCCGGGCACATCATCCAGGCCCTCCGTCACTCGTTTCCAGAGCTCTCTACAGCCGGGCTCGTGGCCCCGTCCACATCAGACTGTGTTTCCTGCACCAGACAGAGTGGGGAAAACAGGTTCTGTGTCGGGATCGTCCCTAGTTCCGCCCGAAGAGTGCCATCCGGTCCCACCACGACACGTCCTCCGCCGACCTGCTCTCGGTTCCTACGCCTTTGTTCTTCAGTGCGACGTTGTTGGCTCCTCTGCCGATTTGCCCGGCGCCTCTGCTCCTGCCATCCCTGAGTGTGATTGGGGCATGCCAGGCCCAGTGAGTCCATCCAGTCCACTGCCTACGCTGGAGTGCCATAGAAGTGGACCCTGCCTGCGTACTGCACCCAGAGTAAAGCCGGGAACAACAGGCTGTACTTAAATTTGTGACTACGCATCCGGCGTTTAACATTTAAGAAGTCCTTCCATAGATCCTGAACTTTTTTAGTATAGTCAGGGTAGATATGAATGTCATGATTATCAAACCTGGGCGGACCGTTGGCACGAATGTGCTGCATGATCATGTCCCGGTCCCCGAAGTTAAACATCCGGGCAATCAAGGCTCTAGGCGGGGATCCGGGACTCGGCGACTGCCCCAGGGATCTATGTGCCCTTTCCACCGCAAACAATTTAGAGCCTGAGGTTGGAGAACACTTTGCCGATCCAGTCCTCCAGAAATAGATCCGCTGCTGGCCCCTCCACTTTCTCGGGAAATCCCAAAAAGCGGAGATTGTTTCTTCGAGAGCGGCCTTCCGCGTCTTCCGCCCTTTCCTTCAGCCGGGCCGTATGGTCCTGAAGCATCGTCACAATCTCCTGCAGCTGCCTGACCTCCGTCTGCAGAGCGCTCAGATCTCCTTCTGTGACTGTGACCCTGTCTGCCACTTTCCTGAGGTCCAGTCGCAAGTGGTTAATATCCATGGCCATCCCATCCATTTTCGTCTTTAGGGCCACCCTGGATTCCCGGATCGCTTCCAAAATATCTGCCTTTTGTACCGAGCGGCCGAGTCCTGGTGGGTCCCTTGCTCCATATCGGTACGTAGGCGGTCTGCTGCCGTTGGCCCGGGACCATGTATTGCACAATTTTATTCAATTGGGCACCTCTCAGGGGTTGATCTCTCCCCATACTCAGTGTTATGTTATGTTATGTTAAATTTAATTTATACAGCGCACGTACGCCCATGGGCTTCATGGCGCTATCGAACTTTTGGGGAACAGCAACACAACAGCACAACAACATGAAAGTCAGAAAACTAATCTAAGGATATGCCTGTCTGAAAAGCCAGGTCTTAAAGGCGTGTCTAAAATTAAGGAGACTATCGCTTTGTCTCAAGGAGGCAGGCAGAGAGTTCCACAAAGAGGCCGCCAAGAACTGAAAAGTGCAGTTACCCCAGGACACTCCCCAGCGGGCCCCCCGACCAACAGCAGTGCCCCAAGCTGTCCATGGAATGCTTCCGATAAACAGTCCACCCACTGTTAGGGGATTCAGCAGTGTCCTTAGCAGGCAGGCCCGGCGGCCGATGCTCTCCTGGCCTTCTTTGCTCTCCTCCCCAGTCGCACTGGACCGTCACCGCTTGCTGTCCCCCAACCCCCCCACCCCCTAACCCGGCCAGTCTTCAATTCTTGGGAGCTGTCTGATCCTCCACTACTCTTCCCCCGGCTGTGCCGGACCACCCCGGAGCGGCATCACAGTATCCTCGAGCACCTGGTCTACCTCCCTCTCAAGGGGTGAATGCCTCCTGCTCAATTCCTGCTCTCCAGGGGGCCATGCCACTCAGGGGGGGGGGCCCTCTCACCTCTGCACCTGGGGTGCCACCCCAGGCCCCTGGCACTGGGCCCTTCTGCAACGCTCCCAGGCCGTTGCCAAGTCCCTGTCTCCCGACCCACGAGCCAGGGAGTTGTTGGGTCTCTCCTTGCCCCTCCAACTGCCGGTTCTGTCAATCTGCGTCTTCTAGGCGACCCGGGGGGAAATCTTGCATGGCGTGCCTATGATCTCTCGCCACTACCACCGGGCTCAGAAGAGTCCCCAGGCAATTGGCTCTCCAGATATAAGCTCGGCCAACTGGAAGAAGTGCAGGCCGCAACGCCTCGCTCTCGCGCAGCCTCTACCTTCAGCCTGCGCGGGCGCGCCAGCTGCCGCTTCCCTATGCATGCCGCCTCTCTCTCAGGGCCGTACCTTTTGATGTGCCCGTGGGGCCGGACTCACCGGGGACACTGGGCCATCACCGCAAGCCCCCGATGGCCTCCTCTCTGCACCATCCGCTGAGCACCACCTCCAGGATCAGGGCTCCGTCTGGGCCATCACAGTCTCAGGCCCCGAGGTAGGCCCCTCTACCGCGACCTCCCCTCCGGCTCACCCCTAGTCCGTGGAGACCTTTGATCCAGCTGATCCGGCACTCTCCGTCTCCCAGCGGGTACCCCCCCATCTGGGGTCCGCCTGTTGTACTGTTCACAAATCGGGACTCCCCGGGATCCTTAGCCGCTGTCACTGCCCACCAATTTCTCCCCCGTCTTTATAGGATAATGGTGACCGTCATCACGGGGACCAGGACTCTCCCGGGAACACTGCGGCTCGTCAGGTAAGGGGAGAGTTCCGCAGCCCTTAAACACATATAAGGTTTCCAAATCGCCAGGATAATGAAGGATTTTTACCAGTCTGGGCAGGAGCGCCTCTGAAACACGTCTAGCCAGCCATTTCACCAAGCCACGCCCCCGCTATATAAGACACTTAATAAAATGTTTTTTACAAAAAGACACACTTCTGCCAGCCACACATTGAACCTCGGGCCTCAGGCTGGTTGCTTTTGATTTAGCATTACTTCATTAGATTCTCCATTTTCGATTTCTTGAAGGAACACTTGAAAACCTGAACAAATTCACTCTTAAGGCCCAGATCCCTGCCCCATTACAGATCTGCTGTGTAATGTGTACCTACACCAGTGCAGTCTTCTCCACTCACAGTTCAGCATGCTCAGTGTCCTTTACTACCCTCTACCATATGCTAGTAATCCTTATTTCATTGGTTCCAACACTGATTCCTTATAGATCCCCAGACCTCAGAAGACGGGGTGGAATTAAATATCTTTGTTTTTTTTACAGTGTGCTGGATGTTATGGATGGGACTAACGCCTGGAAATCCCTGACCACCCACAGCTGGGAAGTTTAACTTTTGTTCGTCCCTTACTTTTTTCTGAAACATTAATATACTTATTCAGCACAATATCTACAAGATTGCCTTAGATGTGGCAAAAAAGTGCTCAATAAGAGGTTGGAAGCACAGTCCTTCCAAGTATCACGCATGAGCCGTGACGGTAACGCATTTCAGTGTGGTGTTCCGCACGCATTTTTGCCCACTCTGCTGACAGCTCAGAAACGTCAAAAAACCATAATGCCTGGGTGTAGGTAACGTTCAGCGCATGGTGTCCGGTGGTGCCTCTGACCTCTGTGGCAGTGCGGCTCAGCTGCTCTGAGTGCTCGGGTCCGTAATTGACACTGTTGCTGCTCTCAGCCATTATCTCTGACTGTGTTGCTTATACAATGTTGCAAAATGAATGGGCCGCCGGTGCCGGGCAGGAAGGTGCTGGCTAAATGATGTTCCGGCGCCCGTTGCGCGCTGACAACATGATCCCAAATGAAATGTCGACTCACCACCTGCCCAATAAACCCAGCGGGCTGCGGGCCTGACCTCAAGTGGTCGTGCCTTTTCCTGAACTGGTTTTTGTATAGCGGCGTGGCCTGGCGCCCATGTCAAGCCCTGTTACACACAGGCAGCAGGAATTAAGGCTCTAGTAAAGCGGCGGGCGGGGATATGGAGGCGACTTCACCTAGGCTGCCTGCAGTGTGCCTCACAGCTATCATGTCGTCCCCGACTGGCCCGTCCACCGCGCCGCCGATAGCCGTCTACCAACCTGAACCGAGCCTTAGGGCTACTCCAACATCATCCCAAGGAGGTGAGGGGACTAGGTACGCCTCAGCGAACTTGAACCTCGGAGGGAGCATGTCGATCACGTAAAGCCTCTGTGTGGCTGGAGACTGTAGCTGCAGCGCGTGCACTGCGGCTTTGAGGGCGCCCCACGTTGCGGACTCCAAGCTTCATTGTCGTCACCGCCCGACTGCCTCATCCTTTCGTCCACAATCGCCCACATGGCCCTGGCTTTCTGCAAGCAGCTGTGGTAGCTTAATGTCCGTTACTCGTCATCACTTTCCTGCTGCCACTGCTCCTGCTCCCTTTGCCACTACTCCCCAGAGCAAGATGGGATTGTTAATTAAAAATTGATGAAATGGCCGGAGGAGCTCTGAAAGCTGTCTACAATTTAGCACTTCAGCAGTCTAACCTTAAAATAAACGTGCACAACTGAATTCCTTGTCATAAATGTATGTATTGCATGCAGTGTACCAAGTTCTAAGTGCTAAGCGTTTCAGCTGTGAATGTCCTTATTTTTAGCTTCCTGTAATTTTGCCATTTAATATAAGGTTACAGCAGGGAGCACTAGGGTTAGCACCCTTGCATTTCTGGTGCTCTGTAGATGTTTGAAGAACTTCTTGGAGTCACTTGTTGCTCAAATGGCTGAAATTTTTGATATTTAGAAGTTTCCCTCATCTTCATTGCATGATTTTTGCTCGTGAAAAAGTGTCACTCATAGTCGCTGAAATGTCACTTATAATTTCGCCTAAATTATGAAAATGTCACACATGGCAATCTGAAACCTTGGCAGCTATGGAAGCAAAAGGCAGCCCTCTTGCAGATGGCAAACTCCTGTTCATTCAGCTTCCCTGAGCAAGGGCTGGAGTCCTATTTCCTCAAATAAATGTTTCTGTGAAAAATGCACCAATTGTAAATATATTGGCGGAAAGATTCTTTATGATTTATACCAGGCCAGTGCAGGTGCTGTATTGGCAGGAGGCAACAACATGACATGACATGAAATGTGCCATAAAAGAATATTTAGAAAACGAAAACGGGTCTTTATCTTCCTTTCATTCAATTCCCTTTCATTTCCTAACTAGTTAAAGGCTCTTTGTATGGGTTAATAAATCAGTGGACATGAACATGAAGAGGAACTTCAAGAAAAGAATGTAGAAGTCTCTTGAAAGGAGAGTGTACATTTGACCTTGGTGGGTGAAGGATAGATGTAACCCATCTACAGTAGTAAAGTCGTGTAGTAAGCAAAAGAGCTATAGGATTTACAGGAACCTGCTGTCTGTTACAGGAGAAGTGTCATTGGAAAGGAAAGATTTCACCGCCTTAAAGGAGGTGAACGTTAGTATTCAGGGGAGTAGAGCGTTCTAGAGTTTAGGCTCTCTTCCTGGAAATAACTGTTTCTTGAGTTCTGGGCTTTCTGTTACTAGAATGTCTGACCTCCTGAGAGCATGTTGACAGCCAGATATGTTTAGTTTGTATGCCAGATAGTTGGCAGTGTCTTTGTGTAGAGCTTTGTAGGTAATGCATGCATGCATGCTAGCTAGAATTGTCATCTTGCCTCCAACGGGAACCACTTTAGATTGGAAAACCTAGGGCTGTGATTGAATTTCCTTGCTTCTGATATATGCCTGGCTGCTGCATAATTAGTTGCTTTTAGAGGTGCTAGGCGGGGTTCAGCAAGCAATACCATCTCGAAGGGAGTTGCCATATTCTATTCTTGTTAATACTGTGATTGGATCACCTGTTTTAAATCTTCCACTGGTATGAGGAGTATAATGCCTCTCAGTGGTCTCAATTAGTATTGTGCTCCCGTACCTAGAGAATGTATTTGTGGTTTGAAGGCTGAGTTTTTTTTAATCCAGTGCGAAGCTGAAATATTTTGAATTGGCTATCCTTTTTCGGTTGTAATACAATAATGCCCAGTTGTAGATGCATTGTTGGACAGCTATTGAGCAGTTTGGGTGGTGGGGCGAAGAAACGATTTGTAGAAACTAAGTCTTGAGGGAGTTGAGATGAGTAGACATCCAGGAGTCTATTTTAGGCAGACTTTGCACAGTAGTTCTGATGAGATTTTGATGTATTTTCTTCAGTGTCAAAGTGGAATTAAATTTTAGCATTTTTTAATCGGTTGACCAAGGGTTCCATATAAAGGAATTCTGTCCGTGAAAGGACAGAGCCTTGGTGTATGCTTTGACTGAGCTATGAGGTGTTTGATAGTGAGCTGGGCCTTTTTATTCTTTTATTAGTTTTTTAAGAATGAAGTATCCTATTGCATCATCTTATTGCTAGGAGATGTATGTCCTAGAGATATCCATGCTCAAACATATCTGATTGTTCTTGCCTTTTAGCAGAGACACAAATGAAATTTCCCTTTGAATAGAAAACAATCGTTTCCAGATTGAACTAATGAGCAGTATACTAAATGGAAGGCTGTTAACATCACTACTAATTCAACTAAGTCACCACTCCAGGCCTTTTAAGATTCATATGGAAGGATAGATTTGGATCTTTTCATGGTTTTTATAATAAATGATCACCCTGTGTTAAGTGCATTAACTAGATTTTTCTGTTCCTATTCACTAACCTACAGATTCAGAATGGACTATTCTCGGCGGGTAGTCATAGAGAGATCAGCTCATATTTTAATCTTTTTAAAGTTGAAATAACCTTCTTTCTATCTCTTAGTATTGAACTTGATGTATAACATTGCAATAATAGTTTACAACACTACCATCACTTGTGTCTTCTAATTTGTAAGATTTAGACCTTCATTTTAAACTGGATATCAATCTTGCGGTTATCCAACTGTTAGGGATTCAAGCAGATGAGCTTAGAAGGCTGACATGGCCTTTAAAATGAGTGATTAACTAGAAAGGTTGTTCCTTGTCCCGTCTTTCAACTCGGGTGTCTTTGGATACATTTCTTTGCCTCCAAAAAGAACACAAAGTGTATAACTTTATGTTGTGGTTGGAGAATAACCCCCTTTGTTTCAAGGAAGTGCACCATCTGTATTGGAGAGTCCGCTAATAACGCATCTTCCTCTGATTTCCAAATTTATAAAGCATCTACACACAAAAGATAACACACCTTTTAGATGAAATTAAGAATTAAAAAGATCACAAAATAAATTGCTAAGCTTCAACACAACTGGCTAAAAAAAAAATCACCCCAAGACAAGATATTCCTGCAGAGACACACTACAGAATATATATGTCTACAATCAAAAAAGCAAACAAACTGTACTGTTCCAGCGGAATCCCAATGAAAAGTGTATCAATAAGGAATTTGATAAAATACTCGCAGAATTCCGTATGCCAAAATGCACAGAAGTTACCAATCTCCTTTCTCAAGAAGTCTATGATAAACTGTAAAATTATTAAACAACTAAAGTCATGTTGAATTTTTTCTTAAACGACAAAAAAAACAGCCCCAACCTATTTGTAATAAAACCCTCCAGGGAAATGCGCAAACAGCCGCTACGCTCCTTCAAGGAACTATCACCCACTGAATTTCTGGATCTTATCAAAGGGAACAGGATCCTTGTCCACCTCAAATATTCACAAACATTCTACTATCAACTTCAGTGGACAGCCCAGTGAAAACACGTATCAACAGTTCATTAACAAGAGTTTTCCCAGAAGACCTAAAAAAGGCATAAATATGCCTGCTATAAAAAAGAAAAGATAACCTTGACTCTCAAGACCCCTGACAACAACAGACTCATAACAAACAAACTATTCTTGGGCAAATACAGACAGTACCTGTATCTGAGGTGGCTTTTTCGAAAGAAGGCATTCCAATGACGAAACGCGGGTAGAAACCATCCGGGAGCTGCAGCCACTTCACAACACATATACATACCTTTGTATTAAAAGCCTATATACAAGGTTCATCTATGGAAAACGTTCAAAAAATCATTGCGATAGAGATCTAAAATACATCAGAATATGTACTTAATGCTTTGACTGATGAATTCTCAGGTGTTGATCATACCTGTATATGTATATATTACTGTTGAGTACGAATGATGAGATGGATGTGGTGTGTATGTGGTCTGTTCTAGTTTTAAGGATGAACTACGGAATATATCATTATCAATAAATAATTATTTTTATACTTTTCAATATAAATTTGTCTTTGTCTCTACTTGTACTAGAATTGCATTGGCTTATTGGGATTTTATGAAATTGCCCTAAGAATGTACACTATACAAACCAATAGAAAGAGCAGCCTGTGTCCAGATGTCACAATTCATTGAAGACACTTCATGCTTTCTGACTTCTAAACTGTATTCCGTCCTGGAAGAGGCACTGAATCTGCTCTTATTTCTATCTGGGATTACCTGAAAGACACAGGAGACCAGAACTGGTTGCAGTCCTTCTATTCTTGGGCCTTTTAGTCTCCATTGACACAGTGTATCATGACACACTAATATAAAGACTTGAGGAAGCCAGAGTAGAGGGCACCTCTCTCACCTAGATCACATCGTATCTACGCAATAGAATAAATATGATACACACTCTTTCATTCTCTTCTAAACCATACAGCATTTAACCGGGACCAGAGTCCTTCAGGTTCAATCATCTCACTCATGCCTCACTCATGCTTTTCAACATCTGCATGAAATAGTCACCAGATCTGCTCAGTGGTTTTGACTTCACCAGCTATAGCTACGAAGCTCACACGCAGATACTAGTGAAATATGAAAGCCCAAAGGACATTAGAACTTCACAAATCTCTGGGCTGTTGACCAGTGGATGACAGAGCCACCTCAAATTGAATGCCTCCAAAACTGAAATACTCACATGTTGTGTCTAGAAAACCCATGACCCTTTCAGCACCTGCCCTGACAATCTAGGACCACTGTCTAAAATATTTTAGGAGGGTAGAAAGATCTGAATTACCATGAACTCCAAGCAGTTGTGAGCGCGGACATTTTATAAAAATTTCCATAAGTAATGTCACTTCAAACTTACTTAACAAACCTGGAAGCTCAACATCCTCTTTTGCATTTAATGTTCAGCCAATAAAGAGAGGTTTGGTGAACTATTAAAAGTTTATTTTCTCGTTAAATGATTAGTTAATATTTTTGTTTCTTTTATTCAGGTTAGTCAGATCAGATGAATTACAGTATTAATCAAAATGATTGGTTAGAATAGGCTTAGGAAAAAATGGTGTGTTCAATTCAGACTATAGTCCCTATTCTAGTGTAAAGGACCTATACTATCCCAACATGAACCCATAAAAAGTTCCTTCTTGAAAAGAGCAAATGGAATCTTGAAGCAAAGTCAGATAACTAAGAAAAGATCAAACTTCCAAGAACGGGTAGTTCTTGAGACTCAACCGAGTACTCTGGACAGTTGCAGTAGCAAAATGTCTAAATGAGTGAGAGGGTGAGAGAAATCACAGCAGTAGCTATGATCAGCATAAAGACAAAGTCTCCTCAATCTGCATAAGGAAAAGTCAAAGTAAATCACAGTCAGCAATAGCTTATGCTAATTCGAGCTAGCACAACGAAGTGCTAAGGGGCATGGCAAAGTAACAGTGCATAGAATGCCTTGACTCTCTGGCTAGGAATATGTACTATATAGAAAGGCCACTAAACTTGTTGCAAAAGGAGCGGAATATGTCATCCGAATCCAGCAGAGGAAGATCTTCTGATGGTCTACTGTCTTAGTCCTCGACTCCCACCATAAACGTCCATGTCCACATGGTTATTCAGAGTTGGCTACAATGCATTACAAAAATGTACATCTATGAAGGTTCTTCTGGGCACCTTTTGCAAGCCTACTCTATTAGCTGTATGGTGTCATTTGTGTAACAATGAGCTGCTCTATGGAATGAAACATTCAGATTCTGGTATACCTTGGTTAGATCATGAAACATAAGTTGCATTAAGCATTTTCTTTTCATAAATACACTTGTTCATTATGAATAAGTGGCAAAGAAACAATCTAAATACAATGAAGTCATGTGGTGCCAGAAGAAAAGTACATTTAGCATGAAACAGTACATTTCACAAAAAGGTCAGGTTCTATAATTAGAAGAAAAACATTAGGATGGGGTCCTTGGGCTTTTTTAATGACCCACCGGATACATGCCCTACTAACACTAAAAAACTAGAAATAGTATCCGGGAGTCAGAGAGAGACTACGAATCTACTTTGAAAGCAACAAAAAACAATACTGTGTGATGGTTGAAGTGACGTGACTAGGTGTCATCCTGCACTCAGATTTCCTTTCTTGGAAAAAAGTGCCCATCAGTTCCCGCCTGATTCCGCCCTTCATCATGTGGGCTCTCCTTACCCAGGAAAAAGTGCAGTATATCGATCAGTGTAGTAGTGATAGGTTAACTTCAGAAAGTTTATGCTGGTAAGACTGCCGAACTGTTTTACTGCGGGTAACTGAATTACAGTGCCAAAATAAATGTGTGAAAAAATAGTGATGTTAAAATTAGGTAGCTATTGAGTGGATGCAAACATTTTATTCAATTCCCTCAAAACTCCCAATATTAAAATGTGAAAAAGCAAACGGATTTAACATATCTGTTATTCAGTAGGGTCGACATGTTTCAGCAAATGTGACTTGATGTGTCACTGCTTTCTTCAGGACCTAGATTTTATTGGCTACTGTGTAAGAAATAAAGGAAAAATATCACCTGTATATTTTTCAACTTCGTTCAATCTTCTCCACTATTATTGATGAACAAGAAAACAATTATACACACAAATGAGAAACAAAGTAGAAACGGGAGGAGGCAATTATCAGTTGATTTTGCCACATGTTAGATGCTTAGTCTGATCTACTAAACAAACAATTTTTTGCAAGATTGGTTACGATATCACCATATGTTTTCAACAGAATTCCTGGTCACCTTACCTCAATTTGGTAGGAGGAATAGCATCACCCCACCTGGCCGCTGCTCAGGTAAGAGGAGCACCGCTCTAGTAAAAACACAGAACATAACACTTGAACTCGCTCAAATAGGCCACGTGTCTCACACAGACTCAATTCCTTATTACCATGTGTTTCTATGCAGTGTCTAGATGAACACTGATTTGTCAAATATTGTGCTCTTATACATTGTTGGCAGTAGTGTCTGCGATCGGGGAGTATTAACAAACATGCGTACATGCCCTCGATTATTCGAGTTCGAGTCTGCCAGGATGTTAGGAGCAACACACTATTGTGGGAAGCACAGGATTTAAGATGGTATTATGTGTCGATCTGTCACAGTCAGTGACATAATTAGCTTTTAATAATCAAAATCTGATATATCGCGTTCCCAGCCGGAAACGTCGAACTTTCAGTGGTCTTGCGCACCAAACTAACCTCACCGCTTGGTGTTTCGGAGATTTTTAATGCGTCTAGCAAGGAGCAGGAAGGAGTTTATACGATTAGTCCTAGCACATATCTTCGCTCCCACTACAAATAACATAATTTGTCTGAGATGCATGGCGCACCAAACACTAGCCGCTTGCTATTTGGGAGAAATTAGTGTATCTAACAAGAGACAGGAAGAGTTTCTACGATTTAGCGCATAGCGTCTTTCCTTCTATAAACAACCCGATTAGTCCGTGATATGTTGCACCAATCGGTAAATTGCTTACCTTCCTGTCGGTACACCGAGCGTCCCTCTGGGCAATCTGGGGGGGCGTCGGTGCACCGGTGTGGAGCCATTTTGATCGGCCTTGTGTCATGTGACCCAATGGAACTCGTGACCTCATGAACTACAAAATCACGCAATATGCCTGGGAATTGTAGTTTTGTTTCTTTGTGAACCACAAAATCCAATTCAGACTATGGGAAATGTAGTTCAATCTCGCGAGGATCTCTATACATAGAACATAATTAAAGGGTCCTTTACAATTACAGGAAAGAAAGGCCAAGAACGAACTTTACAGGTACAGAGAGGGAATATCCTGAATCTTCTTATTAGCACAACCATATCTATTATTACTGAAGACAATTCTCTTACATGAAGCTTATTTGAACTAATATCCTGTAGGATGTTAGCAAGAGATTTCATTTAATTTGGGTACTTCAATAAGTCTGGCTAATAAGTTGGTTTATGGAAAGTACTTATTTCTTATTGTGCTGAGGATGTCAATTAGATGTTATAATGACATCCATGGGATATCTTCATTTAGGCCTATCTTATCACTGTTTAGACAATAGACCCACTTTTGCTCCCGTTTGAAAAGAAAATTAGATATGTCAGCAACCTGTTAAGGTATTAATGGTTGTTCCAGAACCGTCCAATAGAAATCACTTGGACCATGGCCTTTCTCTAAGAAGTGTGCCGTAAGTCTGGTGGCTTGTCTCCGACACCGGATGGTACTTTTGTGTTCGGATATTCTAACCTTGATGCGCCTAGTCGTCATACCGACATAGCGCAGTTGGCAGGGGCAAGTAATTAAATAGATCAGGTTTTCGCTATTACAATTTGTAAACCTGCGCTGCTCCCATGCTCTACTTGTGCCGATGTCGATAGTGGTTGATTTGCTGGTCTGTGGACATGCAGCACAAGTGCCGCAGGGATGATGGCCCGTTACAGCAGGTGAGTCCCAAAGTGTACCTACTTGGCGTGGTAATTTAGTTCGAGGTCTAGTGTGAACTAATTTGTCTTTGAGGTTTGGTCCCCTTTTGAAAGCAAAAAGGGGTCGTGCTAGTTAATCTCCCCCTGTGTTCAAAATAGACCAATGTTTGTGGACAATTTTCTGTAGTGCATTCGATTTTGTGTTAAAGGTGTTCACAAAAGTCAGGCGCTCCATTTTCTCCTTTGCTTGTTTCGGTTCCAACAACCCTTCGTGGTTGTTGTTCGATGCAAGTTTTTTTGATTGACGAACCACCTTTTTAGAATATCCTCTCTCTATTAGTTGCTCTTCCAATTCAGAAGCATGTTTTACGAAACTGGTTTTGTCCGAACAATTGCGTTGGATTCTTAAAAATTGACCAAAAGGTAAATTATTCCGCAATGATCTAGGATGACCACTCTCGTAACTCAGAAGAGAATTACGAGCCATTGGTTTCGTGTATAGTTTTGAATGGAGTCCTTCTGGTTTCACAGTAATCAGAAGATCTAGAAAAGGTAATTCAACTTTATTATGTTCTACTGTGAATTTCAAATATGGGTTCTCGGCATTAATCCATTGATGGAAAAGCAAGAGATTATCCAGAGTTCCATGCCAAATTACTAAAATATCATCAATATAACGCTTCCATATGCGAAGCGATTGAAACGGATTGTCAGATGTTAGTACAATACTCTGTTCGAAGTTGTGGACGTACAAATTCGCCAGACTTGGCGAGAAAACTCTCCCCATGCTAGTTCCAGCAATCTGGAGGTACAATGAATCCTCAAATTTGAAGTAGTTCTCTCTCATGGCTATTTCTGCCAGAGTCATAATGAAAGAGACTGGAGTAATGGTTGATGGTTCCTTTTCTTCGAGTAGATGTCTCACCACTTCCAAGGTTTCTGTTTGTGGGATTGAAGTATATAATGATTCTACATCGAAGGAAACTAGGATATCAGTGGATTGGTCAAATTCAATTTCTGGTAAGAATCTCAGAACGTCTGTCGTATCTTTCAGATACGTTGGCATTTTGCTGACCATGGGTTTGAGAAAGTGATCCACGAAAGTTGACAAAGGTTCAAGGAGGGAACCAATCCCTGAAATTATAGGTCGTCCCGGAGGTGGACGTTGAGGCTTGTGTACCTTTGGTAAGGTATAAAAATAAGGTACCATTGGATTATGATTTCTCAGATAAGCGGCCTCATTTGGGGTGATCCAGCCTTCGTTGACACCTTCTTCCACTAGATTGCCTATGGTGTTTTTCAACCGTTCTGTGGGGTCGATGGATAGTAGAGTATAGGACCTGGTGTCTTGTAGTTGGCGTAGGCACTCTGCTCTGTAGGCGGTGCTATCTTGTAGAACTATAGCACCGCCTTTGTCGGCTGGTTTTATCGTGATTTTATCATTTGATGTTAGTGAGCGTAGTGCATTTTGTTCTTTCTTAGGTAAGTTGACAAATGAGTTTTTGTTTGTCTGGAAGAATGTGGTGAGATCGTTTTCGATTGCTTTCTCAAAAGCAATGACTTTAGCTGGTATTCCAGTCAGAGGAGGAATGAACATTGAAGCTTTTTTTAGTCCCGTATTTGTGATGGTTGAATCTGCTAATACTGCAGGTGTTTTAGCAAAAAAGAAGTGTAATCTAATTTTTCTGAAGAATTTGGCCATCTCCAAACGGGCTAAGAAGGGGTCACCTTCTTGTGTTGTGACAAAGCCCAATCCTCTGTTGAGGAGAGCCTCTTCAGTGTCTGTTAGATTATAGGAACTTAAGTTGATCACGAGACTGTCTCGTTGCTTGTCCCTGCTGCCTCCTGCGGGATTTTCTTGCCGTTCCTCAGATCCATTGTGGATGTCTGTGGAGGATTCATCCATTGGACCCGTCGATTGGCTCCCGATCTTTTGCGTCCTGTGGTTCCTCTCTGGCCACGCCCTAAAAAAGGCTGCATGTTTGGATCATAGTGGAACGGAGGTGGACCAAATTGTCCCATAGGTAGTTGAAAAGGAGGGGCTCCATACATCCAGGGGTTCGGCTGAAACCAGGGAGGTACTTGATTCTGATAATTGTTCCTCCAGAATCTACCTCTTCCCCTTCCTCTGTTTTTATTCCCATTGGTCCCTGTGCCTGAGCTATCTGAATCACTGGACTGATCCTCCGAACTGGAGGTCGCGTAGGTTGATCCACCTTTTCGTCCATTCCTATTGAACGGTGTGGGTACATAAGACTCGCTGGTGTAAGGGTAGACTTTCTCTGTTGAGAACCTGGCAAGATCTTTTTTGCATTTCTCTAACTTGGCAAAGAGAATGGATTCTTTGAACTCTTTATTTTGTTTGTTGCTTTCATCTTGGTTTGTCTTAAACCCTGTGCCTTTAAGGGTAGTTCTTATCTGACCCTCTAAAATCAGAATTTTAATCAATATCTTGTCGGCTACTCTTTTAGCAGTTTTAATTATTAGGACTAGCCAGTCCCGTGTACATTTCCAGGCCACCATGGACCAGTCTTTTAAAAAATCTTTATCCTCTAGAAAAAGCCTAGGGGCATTGGTAACTATAAGGCCAGTTGGTGCGCAATTGCCACGAAGGTATTCGGCCATAGTTATTCCATGGACTATGGTTCTTGAATGGCTTTTCTTTAGCATTAGAACTTTCGCCCAGCCTTCTATGTTGGTGCTGACTGCCACCGGTAGGTGTTCAAGGAGGCTGGGATTCTCATTTAAGATAGATTGCATTTCCTCCTCCTCAAAAGCTAGGCCCAGATTCGTGGCCATGATTGAAAGAGAATTGTGAGAGTGTGCGACAACGCGACAAACCACCCGTAGCGAGCACAAAGTTAAATCTGCGAGAACAATCTAGTTGTAGTAAGTGGTGACAGCTCACTTATGATTTTTACGGACCCGCAGCTGCAACTGCTCAATACTCAGAAGAAAAACATTAGGATGGGGTCCTTGGGCTTTTTTAATGACCCACCGGATACATGCCCTACTAACACTAAAAAACTAGAAATAGTATCCGGGAGTCAGAGAGAGACTACAAATCTACTTTGAAAGCAACAAAAAACAATACTGTGTGATGGTTGAAGTGACGTGACTATGTGTCATCCTGCACTCAGATTTCCTTTCTTGGAAAAAAGTGCCCATCAGTTCCCGCCTGATTCCGCCCTACATTATTTGGGCTCTCCTTACCCAGCAGAAAGTTTCCAAAGTTATGCTGGTAGGACTGCCGAACTGTTTTACTGCGGGTAACTGAATTACAGTGGATGCAAAGCTTTTATTCAATTCCCTCAAAACTTGAGGGAATTGAATAAAATGTTTGCATCCACTCAATAGCTACCTAATTTTAACATCACTATTTTTTCACACATTTATTTTGGCACTGTAATTCAGTTACCCGCAGTAAAACAGTTCGGCAGTCCTACCAGCATAACTTTGGAAACTTTCTGAAGTTAACCTATCACTACTACACTGATAGATATACTGCACTTTCTCCTGGGTAAGGAGAGCCCAAATGATGTAGGGCGGAATCAGGCGGGAACTGATGGGCACTTTTTTCCAAGAAAGGAAATCTGAGTGCAGGATGACACATAGTCACGTCACTTCAACCTTCACAGAGTGTTGTTTTTTGTTGCTTTCAAAGTAGATTCGTAGTCTCTCTCTGACTCCAGGATACTATTTCTAGTTTTTCAGGTTCTATAATTCACTTATGATGTTAAATAACTATTTATGGAAGGAGACAGAGAAGAATAAACTAATAGTATGGCCTAGCAGTTGGGGAAAGATAGTAATAAAAGATTTCTGCAAATTTAAGCAGCATTTCAATTTTTGCACGTTTAATAAAAGCACATTTCCTAACGTCTGCTTTATTATGCATTTCTATGTTAACATTTTGAACATGTTTCTATATTATTATGAGGTACATTTTTCATAAACCTTTTCAGCTTCCGCACTGTCAATGAATGTACATGTGGATAGAGTAGTAAAATCCAGCTTTCCAACAATGAAAACACTGCTACGCATTTTCTTACACCTAGGATTCCCCTACAAGTTTCAAGCTACCATCGCTCTTGTCCAATCAAAACTGGATAACGCTAATGAGCTATATCAGGGCTTACATCTGTCAACTATGAGAAGCTTACAGAGTATTCAGAACACTGCTGCTCGACTCCTTGTACACGTAAAACCACAAGCGCACATATTTCCTTGAGGGTCCCACACTGGTTACCAGTTGCCAGAAGATGCACCATCAAGCTACTTTGTGTCTCACACACAGCCATACCTGGCAAAGGACCATGCTTCATCAGGTAGAAAATAATCAACTATAACAAAGGAACCTACGCTTAAGAATTGCTCCCCTCCTTAAAATTCCTACATACAAAAAATAACATTGGTGTTCAGCAGCCAAACTGTGGAATTAGTTAGCCACAAACATAAGATTCAATGACAACCATCTTAGCTTCAAAGGAGCTGGCTCGTCCTCACATTACGACTGTACTCGCAACAAAATAGTATACTACACCAGTATACTCAAACATGACCAGCAATGCGTCCCACAGTATTGAGATGAGGTTATTGTTGCACATGTGTCATTGTACATTGACCTGTGATTCCTGGGATAAACAGAGCCATTTATATTGGGGATAATGTATATTATACCACAAGATACATGTGTGTGACCACCTAAATATTGCAGTTTCTATGTAAATATGGGTATTTTTATAGATGGGTTTACTCTTGCAACTAAAACTTTACTGTGTCTTGTGTATACATGTATGTATGAGTGAACTCCAGTGTTTTCCTAAACAAAAACCGACTCTGTTCAACCTTTATCCCAGTCCTCCTCTCTCTGAATCATCCCAACCTTTTCCTACTAAAAGGAACCTCACTAGAGTAGGATTACAAAGGCTCCTTGTTGCACTATCGCAATATACGACTGGTAATCAATTAGAAATTAACATGGAGAAAACCCTGATAATCCCTTTTGGTAAGAAACACTACAGCGGCGGTGGTTGGTCAATTAACAAAACAAGTCTTTCGATTGGCCAATCATACAAATACTTAGGCGTCCATTTGGACGCAAGGGGCAGTTTTTCAAAGCAAAGTAGTGTGATCATAGCTAAAACTACGGCCCTAGTGGTATCCTTGGCCAAGCTATCGAAGAAACTCTCAGGTCCAACCCTTGCCCCTCTACTAGAAGTTCTTAGAGCAAAAATTGGGCCAACCCTTTCTTACGGCATAGAGACCTTTAAAGGTAAAATGAATACTGCCCTAAACAAACTCACAACCAAAATCTATAGAAAGGTACTTCATTTACCGAGCACTGCTTCCCCGGATTAGATTAGAGCTGGGATTAACCAACTATGAAGCTTCTAATGTGGGTACTTACCTTAAGCTGTGTCATAAATTAAGACAGGCCGAAGCAGGTACACTAGAGTCCCTAATCTGGAAAGAAATCAACGAGACTAATCCAGGGGGAACATTCGGGCGCCTTCTGAACGATTACACCCATCAAATGTCAGTTACCGATCTTTGGGCTCTTAACCCCAGTCAGACTGTTTTTAAAAATATAATCAAAAAATGTGTAAGACTGAAATCTCTGGTGTTAGACAAAGCTCTTGTTACGAAACGTAGTCACTCCTGGGCGGTAGTTAATTCCTACAATCGATTGACCCCTGCAGCCTACCTCTCTACGACATTTTCACTTTATCTAAAGCGCTGCTTGATAGCCCTAAGAATGGGAGATTGGCGCTTTCTTCAAAACTTACCCACCTGGCGCCGTAAGAAGGAAGACACAACATGCAGAGGATGCGGGTTAGCAACAGAAACAATCTTGCATGTGCTCTGCATCTGTCCCTCATTTAATCTCCAACGCAGGTGTCTGCTTAAGCCAGAATGGAACAGGCTGGGAATTCGGACCTGTAGGCATGCTATCATCGCTGCTTTGTCTCCAGATAATACTGTCTTAAACATAAACTTGTCCAAATTCATTCAGCACGCTTATCGCACCCTAGATAAAATGGACATTGCTGAGACTGTATTGCCGATTGCCAAGAACGATCATGCACTTTAACAGAACGTGCAATGCCCGGGTGGGCCAATCCATGAATTGAAATGTTTTAACTAGCATGCTTACGGTTACATTTTATTCTTTTATCATTTTTTATTTATAAAACTGTACATAATGTGATTTGTGCAATCTTTTAAAGATATGTTTTATATCTAAATAAAGAATTACTTACCCTATAAAAAGGAACTCCCAAACATCCTTCTCAAACTTCCACCTCCTTTTTAGCCAATTCACCCAACTGAAAGTCGAACATGATAGCTACGTACAAAAACAGTTTACTTTTTCCCCTTTTTAAATCCATCGCCATCATTCTAGCCCCACTTTAAACTCTACTAAACACACAAGAAATCCAGAGCACAAACTGATCACATCTAATGCACAAGGAAAAAAAGCACGTATTACTAATCTGATAACTATTAAACTCAAATCTTGGTTACGGAGCAGCGTGCTGCTTGCTGCAAAGAGCTTCAATGCCTCATCACAATTATGTGCTATAAAAAATTACTATAATTGAATAATGAATTAGGAATAATTAGGATAATAATTTATAAAATTGTAACCCTGAACAAGAAATTCAGCAGGTATCTACTGATCACAAGTTCTTGGTTCATTTAGAGGATTTAATAATAATACTGCAGCTCGCGTAGATTTCAACTTGTTATGCGAAAGGTGGAGATGGATCGGCTGAATGTGATGTGATTTTCAGCCCTTACACCATTCTAGGTAAGTACCCTAGGGGAAGAAGCCTGACGAGAACTCTATCTACCCAGTGCAACATTGTTCTTGTTTTGGAGCATTTGAAGGGCTAAGTAGCAGAACGGTGCTTGGGTGGCACTGTCCTCTGTGCCTCAACACGAAGCAGCAGCAAGCCACATAATCCCTCCCATCTGACGAGTAGTGGTAGCTTGTATAACCTGCAGTAGTCCATTATAGAGCAAAATGATGCATATGAGAACTACCTAGAACAGGAGAACTATTATCTAACTAACATATATCCAAAAACATCCTGAGTAAGCAATATTGAGCAATGCCTTTTCCCAACACTTACTGCATGCTTTGTGGCGCCTGGAACAGCTATTGCCCTCCATAATAGTTCAGCTATTTACATGTATTCTCCCAATAGACTTCATAAACAGGATCCACTTGTCCACACTGAAAGACTGGAGACAAATGTACCTCAGCCACTTTAATAAAAGTAAAACCATTACCTTTGGAAAGACCTCAAGCTTTGCCATAGATATTAAATGTGCTAAATTGTGCTGTGTGTAATGAGGTAAACCTAAAACAGACATGACCGAGCAGACTGTTGAACTACAGCTCATCGGGTGCTCATATAGTCATCCAGCGAACAGCGTAAACATCTTTGGATCTCCCTCTCTATAAAATATTAGACTTTTCCCAAATCTATCTTTTCGAATGAGGCAGCACCCAAGACTCAGGCTTGATGACCAAACAGTGGCCAAGCTGAGAACTGACATCCTCTCAAAATACTGTTACCTCAAACAGATCTCATAAGTGATTTCAGACTGCTCAACACACCTCGGCTTCCTATCTCAACAGGCAGAGTTCTGGCCAGTTCAGAGCAGCTCAGGACCCCACTCTGGGTGGGCACTTAGGCCATATGTATTTTTAATAGAAAGTGCATCTTTTCTACTTTCAATAGTGTTATTTAAGAACTGAACGTGTTCAGAGGGGAAAGAAAACATCTGTTCCCTCTGGAATTATCCACTACGATTTTTAAATGAGGCTAGATAAAGGTGCATTAGAAAATACATATTTAACAATAGTCCATGAAAAATATATAAATAGTATGTACAAGCATGTGAAGTGCATTAAATATCCATGTTTGAATTGTGTACATTATTTCGGTTTTGGAAAGTTTGACAAGACAAAGTGTCTCCCTTTGGTTACCTCAGAGATTTAATCACTGAAGGAAAAGTCAGCTTTTCTTTGTTTACGGGTTATTAGAGTGCAATAGGTGGAGTAGAACCTTCATCACTGTTCTTTAGCCATTTCTCCTTGATATTAAACGAACAAAAACAAAAAACAATTGTTGATGAAGAGTTTGATTTTCAGTGTAATATGTTCAGCTCTCAGGTTTGGGTTCAAGTCGTTCCACGTCCTAGGACCTCGGTTTTCCTGGTATCGGGGTTTTTGTTTAAGCCATTTTTAGGATGGTTTGGTGATTGGATGAGCCGTTGGTGAACCGAGATTTCTGGTAGGTGAATAGTGCTGGAGGGTGCGGGGGTAAAGTTAGGGTATGCAGATATTTGTACCTTTACTGCGGTAGGCTTTCGGGCACACTGAGGACCTTGAGCGTGACCTTTCAGCGTTAGTCTGACGTAGTTGTATTTGAGCTAGGGCAGTGTCTGGTTGAGCAGACTTTGCCACCTTTCAAGCAGTTTCTATGCGAGTGCTGCCTAGATAACGTTAAAGTTAGGCTTTCCTGTATTCAGTTTCTATTTTTGGTAAATTCTGGGGGGGGGGGGGGGTTCAAAAAACAGTGGTTACATATTTTCGTGCCATTAAAAACAAGAGAAACAGTGTTTTTCTGGCGTTCATGGAATGTTTTGCTTTTAATTATTGCTTGTTTTCTGCACTTATAATGCATTTATATATATGGTATATGAGGTCAAAAATACATTTTTACAAATCAAACTTATTGTAGTGCACCATACAATTCTTCTTTAGTGACTATTTGGTCACGTTCGCTCTCTCTTTCCTTCGTATGTAAAATGTTATCTATGAAAAGGCCCTCAACATTGGCACTTGAGACGGGCAATGCGGAAAACAGCCAGTAAACAAAGCTAACTCTGGCCAGTGGCATAACGTTCTATGCCAATACTGGTGTACCTAAAGAATGTGATTCCCTAGGACATTGTCTGCAGCATATGCCTTGAATTGGGCACATATGCCCTCAGTTATTGAGCGGTCAAAAATAAAGCACTACTTTTCAAAGTCTGGAGAAAATTCAGAAGGGATCTAGAACTTGTGCAGGTAAAGGGACATTTCTATTCATCATTGCGAGCCATTTCCCATAGACTGTAAAATAACAATTCCTGTATTGCTCCTCAATATTTCCTTGCTTTCCAAGTGGCAACAATTCTAACATGAAGCTTGTTGCAGTGCCAAAGTCACTAAAAGTGTCGCCCAGCATACTCTTAAGGAGATGTTTCACGTCTACACAATTACGCTGAGCACTTGGTAGACAAGGGTGTTTTCAGACTCTAGTATTCTGATTATGTCCACTACAGCAGTCATGTTTTCCTGTAAAAACCTTAGCATGCAGTTGACTGTACTTTTTTCACATCACTATCAATATGTGACCAAAGATCATCACTTTGGCATCATCACTTAGCAAACATTCTGTAAATGGTCGCCACATGGATGATTTAGCATTCAGCGCCTCTAGGACTGAGAACCACTTTCTAAGTGACACAGTTAGAATGACTTTTTCTTTGATGCCACACAAAGAACAAAATGAGAAATATTTGCATTTTAGTTTCTGGTCATACCGAAACAGTGCACCAGAATGGACTACATAGCATTCTTCATTAACTCTGAAGATTGTAAAGATGCTTTCAGCATACCATCTAGCAGGTGACAAGGATGTCTTACAGGAAAGCACTGTAGCTCAGGTGTCGATTTTGATAGGTCATCATAAAACTTTTTCATATACGTAGCTGAATTACTGTAAATACAAACAATATCACTCCTGTCTTTATTGAACTTGGTAGGAACTTTTTGCAGCAGCATTACAAATGACACTGCGTTCCATGTTTACTATACGTCTGGTGTCATGTTTTCACCACTATCTCAGATGCTTGGTGACAACACTCTTTTCACATATGCATGTCACTAAACCTTGCATTGAATGTGTAAAGCCTGGGTTATTTGACATTTCACCTACAATCAATAATGACTCGTTAGAAAAGGGAGCTAATGTATCAAAGGATTTCACCCATTCTCTGTCTGTGGGTAAATATGATAGTACATATTGGGAAAGATTCTTATGAAACCATCCATTTTACCTATCCGTGAAATCAAATGTAGCCAAAATATAAAATTTGATTGTGATATTTCCTGATTCTCTACAGTTTATAAAATAATTAAATAAGACCTAAAACATGCTTCTAAACGATGCTTCTGTAGACCAATGACCACAAAACTGAAAAAAGCAGAAGGAAGAAGAAACAATATTTTAGGGACATCTCTAAAAAACAAAACTCAAGCAGAATAATGTTAGCCCAGTCTTTCCTGCTGCTGCCTTCTATAACAAAGTTACATTATTGGCCCCTTCAGGAAGAAATAAAAATGACTTTCACTCATCTTTTCCTTTCTATGGCTCTTAGTTTGTGGTAGTAAAGGTGTTTTTTCAGTGTTTAGATGTTTACACTATTGATGGCTATTTTCCTTTTAGTGGGGTTTTATCAGTTATTATAGGTTTAATCCTAAAACCAGAAAGCCTAATTATAGTCATGAACAGAGCTATGGTAGTGAGTTGCGTATGGTGACCGGGTTGCTGAAGAAGAATTTTATGGGAGCACGAAAGGTTTGTCCACTTGGAGCACAAAAGAAGAGATCAGTGGCAATCGATACCCCAAGTCCTTCTTCTTAGTGACGTTGTTGTGAAATCAAGGATTCAAGTTCAGTTCCTCCTTCCACCAGGCCTTCCCTGTTGTCTGTTATTGCAGAGGAAGCTCTCCTTCGTCACTTAGAAAGCATGGTTCAAGCAGTCAGTGCTCTTAGGTAGATTTTCAGGGTTGTTTTCCAGATTTAACCGATTTTTGTTTTTGAGAAGCTGCGACAAGGCCATGCGTTGACAGTGAAGAGCAAGCAGGAGAGCCATTAGAAGTTAAGAAAAAAGCATTGTCAAGGCCGATAGGTATGTCCTTGAAAAACAAGTGTGATGGTTAGTGAATTTTATTTTATTGCAAACATGACACAAAAATAAAAACAGGAAAGCAAAGAAAACATACCATCATCTAATTAAGGTGGCCATATGCTTGCAATTAAAATGTTAAATTCAATTTGATTTATTGGAAACGGAACACTATGGGTGCTTCCTAGTTGGGAGATAACCTTAGAACATGTGTGGAAACTTTTTTTTAAATTAAAATGTGTGTCACAAGAAAATATGAGTCTTGTTGGCACGAAGGAAAGGTACAGTTTACTTTGAATAGCTTTACTGTAAAGATCGGTTAACCACACAAATATGACCCCAAAAACCGATAAAGAATGAGGAAAAAAAACAGTGACAAAATAATGCACTTATTAATAAGTGGCAATGTATACATGATAAAGCACAGTATCGTCACTGAAAGTGCAAGAGCGCCAATGGCTAAAGGGACTTTCCCCATAAAGCATGGTGTAGTTTGAGTGGAGGCAAAATGCAAATGACAGTTGAACAGAGCAGCAGATGAACAGGGTTGACCCAAAGCCTCTCTGTTTTGTATATATGTATTTTCTTTTATGAATTGTTTTGATTACATGAGGCTGGTGACACAATTTAATCGGTCTACTCAAGACCTAAAAAAGGTGCACATCCCTGTCGTACAGTAAGCACCAATATTATAAAAAGTTATCAGGTTTATCAAGCAGGGGTTCTTAGATTTTCTCAAACTCTGCACTGATTTAATTACAAAACGAGTGTGTTTTGTCAGTGATTTCAAAAGCGTGACTAGTTTTAACGAGCATTTGCACAGCCATTAGGTCTCGCCTTTGGGAACTTATAAGTGTTTAGCCGTGCAGCACATTATCTTGGGTGCTACAATGATTATGTGCCACGGAGTTCAAAAGAGCTCACAGGAGAAAGAAAGGTCACATCAAGAACCATCTGATAAATGGCGCCATCGGTGGGAACACGGAAACGGGGACTGAGATGTGAAACAAAGCTGCATGGGGAAGATGGGAACGACGAATAACTACACAGAAAGAGTAAGAACAAATGAGATTGCTAGACTAGTGGGGTGCAATCTGTTACTGTTGACTAGGTCTGAGTATCCAATTGTAGAACACCGTTTCACATGAAACGGACTTAGAAATGCTTAGATTTATTTTAAATGTAACATCGGAAACAAACGTTGGCAAAACCAACATCCTGACTTTAATGTGCTCAAGCAAATGCACGTTTGCGAGTTCCTAATGCAACATGCCTAGATCCCCTTCTGTGCCTGATATGTCCCTTAAAGCCTGTGCTTGAAACCTTTAATTTCTTCCCACTTTTAGTATCCCCAAATCTCAGACCTTGTGTTACTGAGGTTGGGGCGTTACCTCACTCCTGCGGTTTAGAGAAGCGGACTGCACATGCTACCTTTTCCCCTGCACGACTACCCCTTCACCGAGGCAAACACCACGAAATATTGTACATTGGAATGCAAGAGGGTTTGATGATTATATTCGCGTGTTCGAAATTAATGCTACTTACTACATAAGATAACATCAAAACTAATAAATATATGGTTTATAAAAGAGACACAATCTAAGAAGAAGCTAATAAACTACACAATGTATAAAAAAGAACGGTTATTAGACTTGGACATCCAAATGAAAATGCACACCTCGCACTTTATGAAATTATTGGATAAGATAAACTGATCAACTTCCAGAAGGTGCTATTTCACTACAGGTATTCTGGGCTCTAGTTAACAAAAGCATCGGACAGATACACCCCTGTTTGTGATGCAACGCTCGGATCTGGGATGACATTATAATTTAAATGTTATAATTTAAATGTTATAATGTAAGATATATACCTCTGTATGGCGCTATGAAAAGCCATATTTTTGGTCTATTGTAAACACAACCATCAGACACACAGATGGAGCAAGAGGTGAAACGCTCTGGTTCTGGTGTATTGAATTCGCATTTACATAATGCTTACTACCCCAAAGGAGGCGTTGAAGTTGAATTATAATGTGAATATTCGGTAATATATAAGCACCCAACCTCCAAAGCTTTTATTAAAACTATGTTTAGACACTTATATACTCAAGCCTCGGACAGATACTGAAGGGCTGAGGTCTAATGCGCTGAATGGGGGATTTAATTATAATTCAACTATTCAACAACATAGGTATATGGACGACCACGAGGCGCTTTTAAAACATGTTTTGGTCCCCTTTTAAAAACAAGCATTTGCAATGCAATAGGTCTCGCATTAGGAAAGTTTGAGCTATTGGTATTGTAAATTAATTTTTTTTAATTTATGTGTTGGTTTTGAAAATAGCAAAATTAATAGCTTTGTCATTTACAATGCCAATAGGTGTCACTTTTGCAAATGTGACACCTATAGCATTTGTAATGCAACATGTTTAGTATTTACGTGACTTAGATGTATTGATGTTACAAATAACAATGGCTTTTAATTTTTTTAAATAATACTTAAATAAGTTATTGTAATTTATAATGGCAATAGCTTAAACTTTTGTAAATGACTTTTGTGAAGATTATGTTCAGTGTATTTTATTGTGACGAAAATCCAAGAACAGAAGTGAAATATTAACATCTTTTTGTGACATTTGTAATAAAGCTTGAAACATTCAGAGAACATATTTGAACCAGTTGTTGAATGGTTGCACAGATTGAGGCTGTGGTGCCCCTGAGTGATGTTGTGGTGCCCCTGAGTGATGTTGTGGTGCCCCTGAGTGATGTTGTGGTGCCCCTGAGTGATGTTGTGGTGCCCCTGAGTGATGTTGTGGTGCCCCTGAGTGATGTTGTGGTGCCCCTGAGTGATGTTGTGGTGCCCCTGAGTGATGTTGTGGTGCCCCTGAGTGATGTTGTGGTGCCCTTGAGTGATGTTGTGGTGCCCTTGAGTGATGTTGTGGTGCCCTTGAGTGATGTTGTGGTGCCCCTGAGTGATGTTGTGGTGCCCCTGAGTGATGTTGTGGTGCCCCTGAGTGATGTTGTGGTGCCCCTGAGTGATGCTGTGGTGGTGCTGAGTGATGCTGTGGTTATGCCATAGATCGATAGAGTGAGTGCGATAGATAGATAGAGGGAGGGGGAGAGATAGAGTGAGGGCGACAGACAGAGTGAGGGCGACAGACAGAGTGAGGGCGACAGACAGAGTGAGGGCGACAGACAGAGTGAGGGCGACAGACAGAGTGAGGGCGACAGACAGAGTGAGGGCGACAGACAGAGTGAGGGCGACAGACAGAGTGAGGGCGACAGACAGAGTGAGGGCGACAGACAGAGTGAGGGCGACAGACAGAGTGAGGGCGACAGACCGAGTGAGGGCGACAGACCGAGTGAGGGCGACAGACCGAGTGAGGGCGACAGACCGAGTGAGGGCGACAGACAGATAGATTGATAGAGTGAGGGCAATGGATGGAGTGAGGGCAATGGATGGAGTGAGGGCAATGGATGGAGTGAGGGCAATGGATGGATAGAGTACTATTGTGTGGAGTGTATGTTGTATTCAGTAGAGTGTAATTGTGTGGTGTGTAATCATGTGGCACTGAGTGTTATTGTTTGGAGTGTATGTTGCATTGAGTGCAGTGTAATTATGTAGCATATACTTATGTGGCACTAAGTGGTATTGTGTGGAGTGTGTTGCATTCAGTTGAGTGTAATTATGTGGCACTGAGTGCTAATGTGTGGAGTGTATGTTGCATTGAGTGCAGTGTAATTATGTGGCACTGAGTGGTATGTGGAGTGTATATTGCATTGAGTGCAGTGTAATTATGTGGTGTGTAATTAATTATGTGGCACTGAGTGGTATTTGGAGTGTATGCTGCATTGAGGGTGCAGAGTGTGTGAGGGTGCAGAGTGTGTGAGGGTGCAGAGTGCTTGACCTAAAGTAGTGTGAGGGCGCAGTGTGTGCGGCCTAAAGTAGTGTGAGGGCGCAGTGTGTGTGGCCTAAAGTAGTGTGAGGGCGCAGTGTTATGTGGCCTAAAGTAGTGGGTGGGCGTAGTGTGTGTGGCCTAAAGTTATGTTATGTTATGTTATGTTACATACATTTGTAATGCGCACTGCTGCCCCAGCTAAGGGGCGTCCAGGCGCATGGCAGGTAAAAATGCAACACCACAGGAAACATAACAGAAAGGAGGAAAGAGATTTATTAGAACAAAAAAGTTTTTAAGGCTTTACGAAAGACTAAAAGATAGTCTAACAGCCGCATCTCTACAGGAAGGGAGTTCCAGAGCTCGGCTGCTCTGACCCGGAAGGAACGGCCACCGACCCGACACAGTCTGTATCGGGGAAATCACAGTAAGTGCATGGCCCAAGGATCTCAGGGGCCGAGTAGGCACATACCAAGACAGAAGGTCCGCAAGAGTTGGGGGACCTACCCCCCTCAAGATCTTGAACGCCACACACAGCACTTTAAACTGAATTCTGGCCTTGATAGGCAACCAGTGCAGTGATCTCAAAGTGCTGGAGACAGAACAAGTACGGGGTAGGCCAACAATAGCTCTCGCCGCAGCGTTCTGGACGCGTTGGAGGCGGGTAATCTCAGCCACATTGGACCCTACGAGAAGAGAGCTGGCGTAGTCCAGGCGAGATAACACTGTAGCCTGGACTATCAGCTGCCTGGTGCGATGGTCAAAGAACTTCAGAACAGGGCGAAGCGACCGTAAGATACCAAAGCAACAGGCCGCGTTTTTCTTCGTGTGGCCTACATAGCTGAGGGAGGGATCCATCCATACTCCTAAGTTCTTTAATTCCGTAACCGGAAGGGGGGCCGGCCCCAGCTCCGTAGGCCACCACCTGTCCCCCCATAGCTCCGATCTCTTACCGACGATCATGATCTCTGTTTTCTTAGCGTTGAGCTGGAGACAGTTGTTCTTCATCCAGCTCGCCACCGCCCTAAGTCCACTCTGAAACCTGGGGGCATCCCGGTCCGCATCCCCGCTGATCGTAACCGCTAGCTGAGTGTCGTCAGCATATGAGACCATAGTCATGCCCCATTGCTTGACGACCTCAGCCAGCGGTCTCACGTAGAGATTAAACAACGTGGGACTCAGCGAGGATCCTTGCGGCACCCCCTGTTTCAAAGGATGGAATTGGGACTGGAACGGTGGGACAGCAACGCTAAAGAAACGATCGTCTAAAAAAGACCGGAACCACTGGAGGGCAGGTCCACCCAGCCCAATCTCCTCCAGGCGATGCAACAGGATAGGATGCGAAACAGTATCAAACGCGGCGCTCAAGTCCAATAAGACGAGCGCCGCTGTCTGTCCCGCATCCATCACCGTGCGAAGGTGTTCAGCCATGGAGAGGAGGGCGGTCTCCGTGCTGTGTCCAGCACGGAACCCATTCTGGGTGGGATCCAAGATGTTAGCCTGGATAAGGTGAGCCGAAAGAACTTTGTTGACATGGGCCTCCAACACTTTGGTCGGCCACGGAAGTAAGGAAATGGGCCGGTAGTTTTCGGGTTTATCTGTGTCCAGGGACGGCTTCTTCAGAATGGGAGAAACCACCGCCCGCTTCCAGCTAGCGGGTACCGTGCTTGACTCCAACGAGATGTTAATCAAGGAGTGGACCACGGCCCGTCCCACAAACGACTGCTCTCTGAAAAGGGTCGCTGTAAGCGGATCAGCGGGGGACCCTGATTTGACCTGCAGAGCCAGGAGGTCAAACCCCTCAGATGTCAGCGGGGGCAGCACGTGCAAGGTGGAAACTCCATAAATGTTGATCGGGGACTAAAGTAGTGTGTGGACGTAGTGTGTGTGGCCTAAAGTAGTGCGAGGGCTCAGTGTGTCTGGCCTAAAGTAGTGTGAGTGTGCAGTGTGTCTAAGTGTCAGTACAATGTACATGGTGCTCATGTAAATCACTCCAGTGCCTTCAGGTACACGGGTGAGGGCGCAGGACATGGCTAAATCAGGGGGCTGAGTAAAACGGAGCACGGAGAAGGACGTGGTGGGTTAAAAAAAAAACATGACGGCAAGAAGGTCAGGGGCTATTGGGTTAACACAAGGAATGCATGCCTAAGGTAGAGCTGCTGACCCTGGAACTCGGTTCAACTTTTGGCGTTGCCTCGTGTCAAAAGCAGCTGGGGTGTTGTCTGTAAACAACAGGCTCTGATTGTGCGGAGGGGGGCGGGGGAGCGGCTTCCTTTAAAGTGTAAACCAGCATGAGTGCGGGCTCACAGGCTGCCAAATGGACCGAGATGTGCACGCGACCCCACACATGCACTGTAGGCAATCCGCCTAGGAAAGCCTTTGGGTGCATTTTTGAAAGCCCCTACATAATATCTCACCAAGAAGCTTTGCTAAAGCAATCCTTTAAGCTAGACCTAACCTAACAACAAGCATTGGTAAAGCAATGCTTTAAGCGAGACTTAAAACTACGACCTAAAAACGAGATGCCCCTGTCTGGATCATCGATCAGTGTGGTTAGTGGGGTGAACTCGAAGGTGGGTGGGGGCAGTGGGTAGGATGGTATTGGAGCACGCAGGGCACTGTGCGCTCCTCGCAGTACAAAGTAATCCCTAGGTGTTGCTGCAGCAAAGCAAGCATCTTCGGTGTGGGATATTTCGTGGCCATTTAGGAAAAGATCCCCTAACGTGTTTTCACCCCAGGACTTGATAGCCCAAACCCTGACAAACACACACTTGAGCAGGAGTGCTAATTGTGTAAAAAATGGTATGTAGATTTGTCAGATGCATGACGGGTAATAAATATAAATCTGCAACGTGTACTGCTTGCTGCTGTTTCAATTATTTGAAACCATGAAAGATGCAATGCTGGTAGTTTCCTGCTTGGCTGCAACTCTACAGTGTGGGTATCTTGCGTTAAATCACGTGAGGCTTTTCCGTATTCATTTTTCACAGGCTTAGCTTTAATGCATCGATGATGAGTGCTGTATCAAAGAACGAATGCTTAAATGGTGCAATGTTTGTTTCACCTAATATATACAGGGTGCCAAAAGGTCTTCATCCCCTAGATACATTTCGGCAGTTCAAACCTGCCTGTATTTACTGGGGGGGGTGGGGGGGTTTAGGGTCACGCTGGAGCACTTCTTTTGCAGATATGTTTTATGCATGTGAGGTTAGCATGAGCAGTCAGTTGTACAAAAAGAAAACTATTTTACTATGCAAACAACCGTGAAATTCCATTTCCTACTGGCAAGAAGCACTGATGCTTAGCAAGACTGAGTTAAGTTGCAAACTGGCAGCCTTATTCCGATTGTGTTGGCAGGAGAGGTAACTCGGTGACCTGAGCATACAACTGAAGATAGGGTCTAATCAGATGTTCATCTTCCCAAGGTTCACCATCATGAGAACCATTCAGATGGGTCATCTTTTTTTTTTTTTTTTTTTTTTTTTTATTTTCAATGGCAGAGGTATACAATATACAAGGATGAGAAAAAACAATAAATATATAGTAAGCATGAAATATCTCTTTTTTACAGATGTGGTCGAAAATTAAATCCAATTGTCAATAGGAGACCATAATCTCCTAGCATATAACTTCTTTCTGTGTCCTTTCAATTTATACACTGCTTTATCCATTCTATATACGTTTAACAGCTTTCCCAACCATTGCTCAAATGATGGTGGATCGACATCTAGCCATCTTGAGGTGATACAAAAACGATAGATAGACATTCCAATAAACAGAAAGTGCTCTGATCAACAGATAGACTCTCGGGGGGAACATATAAGCCAAAAATTATCACAGATGGACATAACTTAATATTAATGTTAAGCAAATTAGTCAAAAACTTTTCTATCCTATCTATATATACAGATAATTTAGAGCAGCTAAAAAACATATGACATGAGTCTGCTGATAAAGTACCACATCGGCTACAATTAATGCCTTTCGTAGCTTTCCATTTGGCCAGTTTCGCCGGTGTGTAATAGAGGTCTAAAGATGCCATATAATGTTGGCTTTTAAGAGAGCTGTTAATTAATGTTTTATTGCTGGTCTCGAACGCCCTTACCAGATCTATCCCTTCTATACACAATTTCCTTTCCCATTTCTGGGCTTGTTGATCAAGATCATCATGCAGCCTATTAACCATTAGCTGATAAATTGTACCTATGCGGCTATCCCTCCTACCACTCTCCATAACATCATTGGTCTCCATTTCGTCGCTATATAAGAGATTTTTTTTTTCCAAAAAGCTACGAATTTGTAGATATTTGAAAAATTCGTTTCTAGGGAGACCAAATATTTCCTGAAGTTCGGAAAAAGACATTAAAGCCCCATTTTTATACAATTGCCCAATTGAGTGAATCTGTCCTAGGCGGAATCGATTCGTGGGGATATCTTGAAGAGTATCGGATAACGAAATATTACAAGAAATGGGTGTATAAAAGTTAAATTTTGGAATTATCCGTAAAGCTTTATTTATTTGTCTCCAAACCAAAAAAGCAGAGAGAAGAACCTTAAATTTTGTTTTTTTGTAGTAGCTCGGCTCCATGAATATCAGTAAACATTGGCGCACATGAGCTCCCAGGAGCATTTCAAAAATAGATGGTGACAGGAAGGTTTCATTATGATGATCATGAAATAATAGAACCTTGATTGTTTTGAGGGTTATAGCCCAATAATACATTCTGAAATTCGGAACACCCAGCCCGCCACGCCCTTGCGGTAAAATACACCATTTTAAAGATCTTCTTGAGCGATGGTACCCCCAGAGAAATCTGGACAACATCCGATCTATTTTATTAAAAAGAAACATAGAAAAAAATAGGGGAATTGTTCAAAAAAAATAAAGAAATTTTGGGAAAATCAACATCTTAATAACATTGGCCCGTCCAAATAGAGATAAATGTAGATTATTTATCCTTTCTAGGGTTCTATTAGTGGATATGAGTAGAGGATCCAAATTTAATCCAACAATATCATCTACTTTAGATGATATAGTTACACCAAGATATGTAGCAGTATCGTTTATTGGGATATCAGTAGGTGGATTATTTTCAGAGTGTATAATTTGGGTTTTTGAGATGTTTAGCTTGTATCCAGAGAATTTTCCGAATTCACTAGCAATTTCTATTATTTTAGGTAAGGCAGAAGAAGAATCAGAGGTTACAATGGCCACATCGTCTGCGTAAGCTAAGACTTTGTGGTCAATCCCATGGAGTCGAACAGGTGGGATACCCGGTTCCGTAATTAATCTATTCAAATAAGGTTCTAAGTAAAGCGCAAATAAAAGTGGAGAACAGGGGCACCCTTGCCTGGTCCCCCTGGTGATTAGAAATGGACTGGAAATATCCGCACCTAACCTTATTACACCCTTTGCATTTGAATAAAGTGATTGCACAGCTTGGATAAATTGTGATGGAAAACCCTTCCACTTTAGCACAGACCAAAGGAACCCCCAATCAACTCTATCGAACGCTTTTTCAGCATCAAGTAGAATAACTCCGACTGGGGATTCCTTTGCCTGGGCCCAATCCAGCAGTGCAATAACCCGTTTCACGTGGTCTGTGGTGTCCCTGTGTTTAATAAACCCATGTTGAATGTTGGAAACCAAACCCGGCATGACATCGTTAAGTCTATTTGCAAGAATTTTAGAATAGATCTTGCTGTCAGCTGTGATCAAGGATATGGGCCTATACGAGCCTAATTCCTTTGGATCCTTGTTCTTTTTGACGAAAACAACTATAGTGGCCGTAGACCAGGAATCAGGAGCTTTGTCATGAAATGCTATATTAAAGATTTTAAGCAATTCTGGTTTCAGCAAGGATCTGAATGTCCGATAAAATTCAAGAGGGATCTGGTCGGGCCCCATAGCTTTACCAGCCGCGAGGCTCGTGATAGCCCTTTCAATCTCTTCCCAGCTTATTGACCTAGCAAATGTATCCATCTCATCTGTACTCAAAGAAAGTTGATTAATAGTTTGAAAATAATCTGTGGAGTTAAGGGTCTTGTCAACTTCATTATTGAGATCGTTATATAACATCTTATAAAAACCCTGAAATGCCTCTAATATCCCTTCTCTGCTTTCATGTAGCACTCCGTTTGTATCTTTAACACATTGTACTTCGTTATAGGACGATTTTTGTCGTAAGCGCTGTGCTAAAATTTTTCCTGTACGTTCACTGAGTTCGTACCGTTCCGTTTTATATTGTTTAAATTTTGCGGCTACTTCTTCGGCAATATGTGTTCTAAGACCTGAGCGTTCAATGGTTAGTCGTATTTGTACATCCTCTATATTGGCATTATTTTTGTATGCGGCAGCTAAATCAAACTCAGCCTGCCTAATCTTGTTTAGTCTGTCCCTAAAATCTGTTTGTTTTTTTTTCCTCTTATAGTTTGCAAAGCTGATTGTCTCACCCCGTACAATGGATTTAAAAGAGTCCCAGACTACTTGTGGAGAGGCAGTATCGTTATTTAACAGAAAATAGTCTTTAATAACATTAACCATAAATTGAAGATATTCTTCGTCTAGTAATAAATTTCTTTGAAATGACCAGGATCTGGTGGAGTTTTGGTAATCAGTAGAAAATTGCATCTCAGCAATTATGGGATTATGATCTGAGATAACTTGCGGTAATATCTCAATGCGAATTTTATCCAAGAAAATTGAAGAGACAAAAAAATAGTCTAAACGAACAAATTTATGGTGGGGAGTAGAAAAAAAAGTATATCCGGGGTCATTATAATGGAATTTATTCCAAACATCAGTTAGCCCATTGCTAAGTACCAGGTCTCTAAGTGCTTTATAAGTTTTAACCTTCCGGCCCATATATCTTTTTTCTAATCTAATATTCCAATCAGCAGACATGTGTATATTAAGGTCTCCACAGACAATAATCGGTTGTGTCCAAGTAGATAATTCTATATTCATAGCGTAAAACAATTCGGCATCATCCAAGTTGGGACCATAAATGCAACATAAAGTAAATTTACAACTTCCGATTTTTAGCTCAGCCAGTCCCCATCTACCCCATTTATCAGAAAGTGTTTTTAAACATTTCCCTACTCCTTTTCGCATACAAATGGCTACACCCCTTTTGATACCCATTTGTTTAGACGTAGTTAAGACTTCCAATCCCAAATTATTCAAAAGAAAACGTTTATCCCATGAAATATGGGTTTCCTGCATACAAAGCAGATCAATATTCAACACTTGAAGCATTGTTCTAAGCATAGCAATCTTCTTTAAATCGTTAAGGCCATTAACATTAATAGTACAAATTTTCACCTTTTTATACATAACAGACATAATAGAAAAAAATCATCGACCATCATCACAAATATTTGCTCTTCAATATTATCATCTAGATGCCTTATAGTCATCCCTGCGTTGAACACCTCTGCCTTACACCCCCACCACCAACCCTTGCCCTTACCCACCCCCACCCTTTTTCCCTGAACCCCTCCCCCCACCCTCCCCACCATATGAGGCATAGGAACTTTCAGTTCCTAAAATGAATGAATGCCGTGTCCCTGGCCCATGGCGTCCCTGCTAAAGATAAAGATAAAAGAGAAAGAAGAAGAAAGAAGAAGAAAGGAGAAAGAGAAAAGGTTAGCAAGAAAGAAAGTTCAGAAAGTTCGAGAAAGCAAGAGAGAGATTATAGAGATAGAGAAACATGGGCAAGATGGCTGCCGTGGGGAAGGCTGTGTAAGCAGCTTGCTCCCTTGCTCCTGGCGTCCTATCGTTTTCGTAGAGAAGGAGAAGGAGAAATCTAGCCATTTTTTCGAGTAACGTTTGTAACCCGGTTATGGGGCTCTCGTGAACGGGCTCATCTCACCTGGAGACCGCAGAGTGGACGCTGCTCATCCGTTGCCGTCTTTGCTGCTGCCGTGGACGCCGCTGTGGACGCGGCTTGTGCTTGGGCTGGGCTGGGCTTGGCGCTCAGGGAGACGGAGGGCTGAACGCCGCAGCACCTGAGGGGCGGCTCTCTCTTCTTCCATTCTTCGACCGGAGGGTTGAGGTTTCGTGCTGGAGGAGAGGCGGAGGGGTCACCGGCCACCTCCGAGCGGATTTTGGTAACGGAATCAAGCGGAGTCAAGTGCCGCGGTAATTGAAAGGCGGCTTCTCATCTTCATTTCATCGGAGGGCTGGCGTTATCTCTGCTGTGGACGTCGCTGAAAAGAAAGAGGCAGAACAGGTCTCAGCAACGGCGGGATTATATAATAATTGATTTTGACCCTGATATTATCGGAGCTTGACTGTCCAGCTCAGAAGCAGTCACGGAAATCACGGTGTCATAAACGGTGGAAAAAGAGAAAATAAACGGGGAAGAAATCATTTCGTGGTTTTTTTTTTTTTTTTTTTTTTTTTTTTTTTTTTTTTTTAGCACATAGCAGTAAATTGTTACAAACTATCCTTGCATCAGACGAATGTTGCTAAATTTCTTCGAGATCAATCGGCGGTCTCCGCTGTGGCGTGCTACACTTTGCCTGTGCTGGGCACAGAGTAGTGTCTTCCCTGGTAGAGGTGGCTCACGGAAGAAAAAGAGGACGCCACTTCCACTTTCCATTGCCACACGCAGTAACAGAAAAACTGGTCCTGGGACAGAACTGAAGAACGTGGAGCAAGAGAACGAGGAGATCGAGATGGCAGAGGCAACTAAAACCACCACCAAACAGGGTAAGAACCTCAATAAGGGGGCTGCTGCTAAATCTAATGAAACACTCGGTATAAAAAGCTCTGCATTACAAACTTTGCCAGACTTATTTGAAAAGCATGCTGCAAGAAAAAAAATTGATACTGAAAATCAAAGCATTGAGATAGCTCACACAACTGTAGCACAACCCGCTAATCAATCACCCCTAAGTGGTGACAATCAGTATGATTTAAATAATCCCTCTACAGTGACACCTATTTCAATACCGACCGACTCTTCAAGGAGGGGTATTATGGGACTTGTAGTTCCAACCTTGGGTGGAGCTATTACAAATAGAGCATGTTCTCTTCCATCGCTGATATTACGTTCAGATGAAGTGCAAAGTGAAGTACGAAATGTAAAAGAAACTATTGCACAGCAACAAAATCAAGAGCTCCCTGAAAACTTTTATTCATTATCTGAACTCTCATCCGACGAGGCGAACAAAGACTGGGCAGACTTTAGTGGTGAGAGCCTATCCTCTGAGGGTGAGATTAGCATGAGCCCTGATAATACTAATGCAGCAACTATTATAAAAAAGAAGCGGAAAAAGAAGAGATCGTCTCGTACAATGAGCCAAGAGGCTGCTCCTAATTCTCCATCCACTGCTCCTGTTGCCAATGACACCCCGGGGTCTGCTCATAGCGCTATACATGATCCTAGTATACAGCAAGAGAACAGTGACGAGATTACACTAAAGACAATATTTGACACTATGATGTGTCATAGAGCAGAGAGCAAGGCGGAGAATCAACGAACGCAAATGACATGCGCCAAAGTCAAAAACGCAGTAAGACGCGCAATCAAACTATGTTCAGAGACTGCCGATAGGGTCACTGAAGCTGAGGCAAGGATTTCGGTACTAGAAGAAGAATGCATGGCCCAAAGACAAGAAGTGGGAGACTTTAAAACTCAAAAGGACGATCTATCTGATAAACTAGCCAGTTTGGAAAACCAGGCCCGTAGAACCAACTTGCGTTTTTTGGGGATCCCTGAAAATAAAGAAGGAGGAGACCCGAGGAAATTCATTATTAATTTGCTAAACGATGCTTTTCCTGAATTTACTGATTGGGACTGGGCTCGGGAAGTACAACGAGCACACAGATTTCCATTCATAACAAGGAAACCACGACAAGGACAGGAAAATTACCCTAGGGCCATCTTGGTGTCATTTAACAATTTCCTTGCTCGTGAATTGATATTTCAAAACGCTAGGCCAGATAAGAAAGCGGACGGCCTAGGTCTCCAGTTCTTTGTGAGACCAGATTATTGTCAAGCTACTGTGGCTCAACGTTGGCAATTGAAACAATTAATTCCTGATTTTCAGAAGAAGCAAGTAACAGTGTTTCTTCAGGGTCCCGCAAAATTAAAAACTATCTACAAGGGCCAAACAAAATACTTCATTTCTATCATTAAAGCCAAGGAGTATTTGGATTCTCTCTGAACAAAAAGGAACAAAAAAAAAAAAAAAAAAGAACTTTAATGTATAGTGCGTTAAAGTAGAATTTAGAATCTGAGAGTATTAATAACATCGTTTAACAACTATTTGATTGAAGGACCACTATGTTTCTCTATCTCAGATGGGTCATCTTAACACTATTACTATGTGGCAGATCAGCAGTGCTTCGCTCTGGGTGCTTATTGGTTCACTTTGATAAATATGATGTGAATTGTGGTAAAATTGCAGTCTGATATTGGCTAGTAAATCTGTATTTTACACAAGCAATGACTTGGAATTCTGTTCAGAAGAGCTGAGGTTTACAAAGTTATTGACTTTCACTTGGCAGTTGATGTCCAAAGTGCTAATTGTTTGAGCGTTTGCAAGAACTATAGATGGAATTTTGTGTGACATGTACTGCGTGATAATCAATGGCTCCAATAATCAGCACTCCCATCTTTACTGTATTTGTGCTCCTCCGTTTCATGTATAACATCATCTGTCCCGTTGAAGCAGCCTTTATTAAAGAGATAGCAGTGACATAGCAAGAGGGGGGTGCGGTCTCCCCTCCTACCTGCGTCTCGGGGTGGCAATTGCCAGCACCCACCCCCCGCTCTTCAATGCGGCCACCGCAGGGAGGGCCCCCCTCGTGCAGCCAAGTGTCTAGCTATGCCGCTGAGTGACAGGCTCTGCAATAGATCTGTGCCAGAAGGCACTGCGCAGAGCTAATGAATATGAACCCCGCTGAAAATGAAAGTTTCATGCTACATTTCTTTAGGGCCAGGAGATTTCCCCACTCTATCTGACCTCCCAGACACCATTAACAAGATTAGCCCCACTTAGCTTTAATAAGTTAGTGTTAAATATCTGACTTTTTGAGCTGCACACAGCTGCATTTATCAGGAACGACTGTTACCAGAGACAGCTAATAAGTGTCTATTTTAGGAGGAGAGAGCGCTGCTTGTGTTTTTAAGCAGTTACTATCAATTAGAATAGAAACATGACCTTGGTTGTATCTCCCAAAGTCCGCAGCATTTATTTGAGTATGGAACAGGACCTAGGGGGATGCCCAGGACTGAAAAAAACACGGGTCGGGCTGAAGGTGTCCGACGCAAGAGACAAAGTAACAGTAAGCAAGTAAGCTTGCTTTAGAATGCATAAATTCTTTTATGCAGCACGTTTTTCGTCTGTATGGGTACAAGAACGTAGAACACTTGAGTTAAAAACACAGCCTACAGGCTCAGAGTTGTCTCAAACTGCTCATCATTAAATGTAAACAGGCACTGAATGTCCTGGCGAGAGAGCAGCTAATTCACCCATGCTCACTTATACAGCATTTTAAAGTGCACGTCCGCTGTTTCTTGCAGCTGATAACACAGCATTATTAACATTATTAACTCAGAGGGACCCAGGTCATCGACCTTGGATGAAATTCTGAGCGGACCGCCAGGATTCTAACCTGTAACCATACATTTACAACGAGCAAAGCAGTAAAGTGAGGTAAATGGTGATCATTTTTGCGGCCGCTTTGATGTTCTCAGTGGCCACGAGGCTCACTGAGAACATCAAAGCAGCCACAAAAGTGATCAGCAGGCTGACAAATGGTGTGCCCGCCCGGCGCACATGCACTGTATCCGATCCGCCTGAAACAAGGAGAATGAGAGATAAGGGGGAGGGGTGAAGTACTAGGGAAAAATCCAATGTGGAAGCGTAGACCATAAAAACATATTTTTAAAGAAAGTAGACTCCAAATTATAGTTAACTTAATATATCAGCATTAAATAACTCCCTACAAAAAAATCCAACCTGTATTTAATTTCCAAATCCAGCCAAAGCCTATTCTCATGTGCATTAAGACTGGTTCAGTTCTGACTCCAGTCGCAGCATGTTTGCAGACAAGCGCTTGAGAGCAAGTCAAAAAAATTGTAGCATATTTATGTAAAATTCAGGACTTTGGCAGTCTGCCTTTTGGAGTCTATATTTTGCAAATGTTTTTTTTTCAGTCAATATTTTCTCAGGCTTCTCCGGATAAGAGACAACACTGGTGTACCCAAGCCCTTTGTGTAATCCAAAACCCACTAGCTACGTAGGAAAACAATCACTGGTGTGGCTTTGACATGCTGAGGCACTGCTTACATATTTCTATTTTTCATTACAATCACTGGCCTCGAAAAGAAAAAAACTAGAAAGGCGGAGGCGGGGTGGAGGCGTGAATGAGGGAAGATGAGTGTAGCAGAGGGGTGCCAGCGAGTGAAAGGGATAAAGAAACAATGAGAAAGAGGGTCTGACCGAGACAGACAGAAGAGAGAAAACGTCAGAGAGCGGGGGGAATAAGAGCAGTGCAGCTGGGAAAGGGATACGGGGTGTGAGAGAGAAGGGAAAGAACAGGGAATATAGGTGGAGGCGGGGAGGGGGGATAATTAGCGAGGATAGGAAGGGTGAACCTGAAGGAGAGAAAGAGAGGATACTGTTGGGGAAAAGTATTGTTATAGTGCCCAGTGAGGTGCGTGTTGCACACTGGGGAGAGACACCTGAGAGGTGGTAACGGTGGGGGCTTCGCTGCCTTTCGTGAGAAGAAGGCAGAGAAAAGGTGGAGTGACTGAAGGAAGCACGGGCACACATTAGCAACAGGTTAATATCTACATTTAATTTCACATAGCGTTACATGGCACACGGGTGGCCTCGGAGCGCCTAAAAAGAAACGGCGAGGCCAACAAGCTCTCTGCATTGCGTGGCGGGGGGGGGGGGGGCGCATTCCTTTTAAGTCTGAAGCGGGGGCAGGGGAGCACATTCCTTTGAAGTCTGATGCCGAGGCCGATGGTGCTTGATGTGTACGCGCCTGGCTCACATGAACTGTACCGAATCTGCAGTTTAGGGAAACTTTTCGGAAGCCTACTATAATCTTGACGAACAATGCTTATGCATTGATTCAGAGAGACCTAACAAGGCTAGGACTTGCATATGGGGGCAGAGGTCCAAAGCTGCTGTTCTGGAATGGCATTATATTTTATTCATTAAATAACATCCAAAAACCAAACTCATTCAGGCATTGCAACATGTTTTCTGTGCACTTATAAATGTAAGACTCAGGCATACATACATACGGGTCTGGGTCCCAATGCACCAGTTCTGGGGTACAACTATAATTTAAATATTACAGACTATAAGCACACCAAAGTCTATAAGGCGCTATAAAAAATATTTTGGGCTCTTGTAAACATGAGTCATGGACATACACACGGGGCTACAAGTCTAGCACTCTGGTGCTGAAATATAATTACAATTAAAATGTTCGGTAATATAAGCAGGCCAGCCTCGACCAGGTGCTGTCAAAAAAACTTTTTGGGTGGTGCCTTGTAAACGCAGGCCTTGGACAAACATATGGAGCTAGGGTCCCACTCTGCACTTCTGCTATTAAATTAATATGTAGATATTTAGTAATTTACCCACACCAATCTCGCTGTAAGAGGGAAAAAAAAAGAAAACATAAACCCAGAACACATACACAAAGCTGTCTTCACATTCAAACACACTGAGCTGCAGGTGTCGTGCAAATTCGGGAGCATGAATCCCATGGAACGGAGCCAGGGTAACACAGCTGGCTGACCTCAGCCTGCAGCAGGACTTCCCACCCCCTTCCCAAACAAAAATGCGCCCGCAATGCTGTTCAAGGGGAGCTCCACAGGCATTTCGTAAATGTTCACACTGTGTGAAGCTGGTGCAATATTTATAGCTATTTGTCGGGTAACACTTTTTTTTTCTTGCCAACATGTCACTGAAGCTAGCTCTTGTAGATTGAGGTGAGTTTAGAGGTGCAACTTGTGTTTTGCAAAGATACACGAGAAATAAACCCACAATGTAGCTTTTACCGCTAGACGAGAAACTGACTGGGCTATTTGAATGTGCCTTAGTGTAACACTTGTACAAGGAGATTTTTAACATTCCTTAGGGTAACGCTTGTACAAGAAGGCCTTATCTTCTTTGTATTTTGTACAGGATCGGTAAACAATCGGCACAGGACCATATCAAAGAAATCAAAAAACACATGACCAGTTCAAAGAAGAAAACAAAGTGCGCTGACCAAACCATATATAAACAAAAGAGATGGGAACGTTGTAACCAAGCCAGTAGCCATGAAAGTGAAAAAAAATACCCAAAGGTGAGACAAGGTGGGACAAATAGTAACATTTCACCAACTTAAAAGAAAGGAGTTTTAAAAGGCACACAAAGGAACCAATTAAAAGCGATGGGCATGTTGAAAGCCCATAGAGTGAATACAGCATGTTTCAAAGACCGCGCATGCGCTGCTTTGGCTCGACCTAAAAAGGCCAAGTTTGGGATTTTACCTTGACTTGAATGCATTCTATTACTAAAATATTGCTTGTGCCACAATTTATTAGCAGCACCCCTTGAGGACTGGAAGGCATTGAACTCAATTTGTATTCCTCAAATTGAAAATATATTCAGCGAATATATACAATGCACTGTGTGTTCTTGCACTGTGACTTGCGGTGAGTGACACAAAGTGACTCTGCAGCTGCTGTTTTGTTCCTTGTAGTAAATGTGCAGTTTTACTTGAGCGCCAAATACTAGGGGTTAGTCTTTTTTTATGTGAGAGATGTGAGGCACATGGATATAAAGTGGATTCAAAAAATCAAAGATAATATTCAAATGGAAAAGATGTGTTTAAACCTTACTTCTCTGTAGTCAGCAATGTAACCAATATGCCACATTTCCTGTAATGCCCGATACAGAATTTATAATTCTACTGTGTAGTTGTTTGAACCTCCTATGACTACTTGAAGTCCTATTTTACTGATACATTTTTAATACATCTGTATCGGCAATGTTCATTAAAAAAACATTTCTTTGCTAAGCTTGTAAAAAAAGATAGTAAAAAAAGGCAACAGAACAAGTTTCATGCATCAGTAAATTGAAATCTTCAGTCCTGGGAATTGGCAGTACATTTTGTGAAAAGAGAGTTAAGCTCTTTTCAGGTCTTGCCTGAGACAGCGCATACACGGGCACTTGACCAAACAAGCATTGACATAGCCAAAAGGGTTTCGCCTTTTGGACCTTATAATTGATCAGCCATGCAGCACACTATCACTTATGTGGGCAAAATGAAATGCTGTTACTCTCGGCACGTGAAGCCCCTCTCTAGCCTACAAAGATCAGGCTTAAACAGAGGAGACGTAGGCCATCAGTCCCACGCCATTAGTGTGACGATGGTTTTACTGTAAACTTCAGCAAAAAAAAAAAAAAAAAATCAGAGGGCCCATACATCTTCAACACTGTGACTGTACTATTCCAGGCAAACCAAAGTTCCTCGACTCCTATTCCTACTAAATGTATAAACACTACATGAAAAGGGTTGTCCCCTGTTGTATTTTTATGGTGTGGAATCATGTGATGAGATTGTATTTCGACAGTGTATAAGGTTGAAACTAAACCATCCAATCAAAGAACAGGTAAAAAGATGACTTGGCCTACACATAATGCTCTAAGTTAGAATCTATATGCTAAATTGATAAGTATAATTTTCTAACGAATTACACCACAAGCACTCGCTGAGAACCAATCAACTTTTTTTGTAGCAGCAGCAGCATGTAAAAGTCTGTATCTAAGCGTAATTCTTGCTACAGCAGAATTTATAACATGTTCGAGAATCAATTTCAGCGCCTGATGGAACTTTGTTCAAAATGTAATCCTTGTACTGCGACATATTATCAACAAAAACCAGACTATGAGAGCTGCTGCGAGGGGTGCGTGGCCTGGAGCCGTCGATGGTGGACGTGTAGCTCGCTAGCTCCGTCCTATGCCCAGAATATGAGCTGATTATCCTGTACTTCCCTGCCTGCAACCCACCTGATCCCTGCATAGATCGCCCCCGGGGACAAGCGGAGTGAGGCGGTGCAGCGTGGCCCCGCTGAGACCGCTCCCTGGGAAAATTCTGTCGACGGAGCCTGTTGCGGCCTGCAGCCCGAGACGGAGCCCCGGCCTGGCGTGATCGGCCGGGCCGGCCTACCACCCACCTCCTTCGCGGTCCATCCGTGACCCAGGATCGGACTTCCGACAATCTGCAAGCCGGACCCACGGATTGAGGTACGGAGCCCCTGCCCTCGCTGTAGCCCCGTAGCCTCCCCCGTTTGGGCACACCGCCACGGGCCAGACACACCGCAACGCGGCCCCTACGGAACGCGAGGCCACTTCAGTGCCGTCCCCACGCTGACCCACGAGGTCCATGAGACTCCGGCGCTCCGCCGGTGGGGAAAAGACCAGTGGAGCAGGCGATGCGTGCAAGCTGCAGCACACGCCACGGATCCAGCTCTACTCTGCTCATGCTGCCAGCGCCATAACACAGAGCGGCCAGACCCTGTCACTATCGAGACGCCATCTTCGCACCACTTCAGGGCCTAGTGGAGACCTCGGACCCTGACAACTTCACCTTGCTAGCACGGAGCTGCCTGCTTGGAGGCCGGGGTCAGACACACAACATAAAGCGGCACGCAATACAGACACGCGGATCGCGGTGGAGTGGGGTGGTGCGCCACGCGCTTTGGCGCCTATTTACAACGCTGCGGCCCGGACCTTTTCCACGCTCTCTCCAACTACGACGCACTAGCTCGGTGGTGGCCTGGACCCGTCACCTCTCCCCCCCCGACACCTCTACGGACCTGGGGGTGTACCTACGGGTGGGACACTGGTGGCGCACGACCCACCCCCGCATTGATACCTTGCCAGGATAATCCAAGCTACCCTCAACGGCTCTGGGGTCTTCACTACCACCGCCCCTGCCCGGTGAACGTTGGCCCGTCCGCATCCACTACAGACCACCCGGAGGGACAGCGGCGGGCTGCTGCGTCCGCTGCAGCGCCACCCTGCTAACACGAACCATGGGCAGGAACAGGGGCAAACCACAGGATCAAGGCGCTCGATCAGACATGCAGTCCACGGGCTCTGAGGACCCGCTAGCCTCCTCCAGCATGGACATCGTCCCGCCGACCGGTAAGGGATCGCAAGACGCCAAACTAGATCTCATCCTGAATGAAATACGCGCGATGCGCTAGAATCACGCATAGACAATATGGCGACTGGCCTGTCCCTACTTAAGGCTGACCACAACAAGTTAGCGGATCGAGTGGCAGAACAGAAAATAGCTAGCCTAATACCGCAGCAGACGGAACACTCAACGAAATTAGAAAACGTGGAGAAGCAACTGAAACTTCTGTGGGGTAGAGTGGACGACGCGGAAGGACGTGCCCGCCGCAACAACATCCGCATCCTGGGTATTCCGGAGAGAAGCGAGGGGAGGGACCCCACGCAGTTTGTGGAGGATTGGCTAAGGAAATTGGTGGGCCAGAGAGACCTCACCGCCCTCTACAGTGTGGAAAGAGCTCACAGGATGCCATCGCGGCCCCCGCAACCTGGGGCGCCCCCTCGCCCCCTGATCGCTCGTCTCCTCCACTTCAGGGACCGTGACACTGTCCTACGGGCGGCCAGAGAGGAAGCACCAATACGCTTCGAGGACAAGAATATATCGGTATACCCCGATTTCACACCCACTGTGCAGAGGGCCAGGTCCAACTTCATGGGGGTGAAACTAAAATTACGTGACAGAAACATGAAATATGCACTATTATTCCCTGCCCGGCTCAAAATCCTCCATGGCAACAGGTCCCATTTTTTCAATTCGCCTGAGGAAGCGGCGGAGTGGATGGAGGCCACTCTGACCCCGCCGGCATCGCGGGACCCATTCGCGGACCACCGAAGTGACACCCGCAGGGGCTCGCAAGACCGACAGAGCGACACTCACAGCCCTGGCCATCATTCAACACGCGGAGCACCGACGACGACGCAGCCATCCCAGGCGACAAGCAGAACATCATCATCCCCGCATCATCGTCTAACTGAAGAGGCACTGGCCGCCCACGACGCGGAAGCAACCGGAGACAGACTCTCCGTCACCACCGACACCCACACAGAGGTGTCTGGTTCGGTTACCAGCTTGCAGCTCTTCCCAAAGATCACAGCCCAGATGGCAGAGGAGTTCTGAACCACGCCACGATTGAACCTCTCCAGGTGGTAACGTATGACTAATCCCCTCCTTCACATATGGTGGGTTGTATGTGCAGGGGCCCATTGTATTGTGGGCTATCATGCCCACGCAGACAGTTCAGTGCCGATCGACGGAGGCCTACCACCCCCGGTATGCACAAGAACTTGACTGACTTGTGCCCAGGTTGGGCACTATGGTTTGGCTCCTGGGTACGTTGGCTCAGGGACCTTTTTGTTCAGGGGTTATTTGTTTGCGAGACACTCTCACTTCTTAGCACAACAGGACATGTGGGGTCACCCAGTCGTATCACATTGTTGAACCACACAGTTGAAGATGGGATCTCTTAATAACTATCACTTGTGCACCTGGAATGTGCGTGGCATGGGATCTGTGCATAAACGACATAGAATCCTTGCACAACTCAACAGAAGGGGGACACAGGTTGCTTGCCTGCAAGAGACACATTTGAACGCTGCTGAAGCGGTGAAATTGCGCAAAAAATGGAGAGGGCAGCTCTTTGCGACCTCATATTCTGCATTCTCCAGGGGGGCGGCAATTTGGCTCCGTGGCTCTCTTCCCTTCCAGCTGCTAGAGCAACGGATTGACCAGGAGGGTCGCTATGTATTTATACGGGGACTGTTGGATGGGGAGGCGGTAGTCATTGGCTGTGTGTACTCACCTAACACAAATCAATCGGAATTTTTGTTCAAGGTCAATGGGGTACTTGCAGATTGGGCTGACCATCGCTGGATCATAGGGGGTGATTTCAATGCTGTACTTGATGTTATGCTAGATAGATCACGTCCCCCCTTACAGGCTACCGAGAGCAGAAAACAGGCTGCTGCGCTTGCAAGTTGGGCTGAGGGCTGGGATATGGCGGATATGTGGCGCAGCATACACCCTCTGGATAGGGAATACACCTTTTTCTCCCCTCCCCACCGGCTTCACACCAGAATTGATCATGTATTCTGCTCCCGTTCCCTCACAGCACAGATTGTCCAAGCCCAACACATGGGGAAGACACTATCGGACCACAACCCCGTGGAGATTACATGGCAATGGGGTAGAAAGCTTGCTCCCATTCCGACTTGGCGGCTGTCTCCTGATCTCCTCAAGGACTCGGTCTTCCGGTCCTCCCTGTCCGACACTATAGATACCTACTTCTCCACAAATGCACACACGGCCAGCTCCCGGCAGATAGAATGGGACACTTTCAAGGTCTGTATTAGGGGGGCTGCTATGGCTATCAGGGTGGGAAGGAAACGGGAGGTGATTAGCGAGCTGAAGGAGGTGGAGGGCTCACTTGCATCCCTAGAGAATGAGGCAGCGGGCACCAATGTTCCCTTCACACCACTGCAAGAGGCACATATTAGACACGCGGAGCTCCTGGAAGAACTGCAGATTATAGACTATAGGGAGTACACGAACAGGCAGCATACGCAGGCTGACCGAGCCGGACCCCTACTCGCCCGCCTCCTACGGGACTCCCCGGTCAGCCAACCCATTCTTAGGGTATTTGACCAATCTGGCCGCTCAGCTACCACCCAAATAGGGATCAACACGGCGTTTAAAGACTACTACACCACGTTGTACAGTCCCCCGCAGCCCCTGTCAGAACCCGCACTTGTGGCTTTCATGGAGGGTCTGGTCCTCCCACAACTTACTGCCGACCAGAACAAAGACTTGAAACGTCCTATCTCGGTGGCGGAAATAAGACAGGCGATCAGAGCCCTTCCGAAGGGCAAGGCACCTGGAACAGATGGCCTGCCAACTGAGTTCTACGCCACATACATAGACCTTCTAGCCCCACGGTTACATACTGTTTATCTGGCAGCCCTACGCACAACCTCCCTACCGCAATCATCAATGCAAGCCCTGATCACGTCCCTCTTGAAACCGGCCAAAGATGGTCTGCATTTGGCCGATTACAGGCCCCTGTCCCTTCTCAATACTGATTCTAAAATACTGAGCAAGATACTGGCGTTGAGGCTCATGCAATACGTGCCTCATCTGGTCCACCCGGATCAATGCGGCTTTGTAACGGGCCGCGATACGGCCATGAACCTTAGGCGCTTGGCTCAACTCATGCTCGGAGACGATGTGAACCCTGGCTCCGAAGGGTGCATTTCTCTAGACTTGAAACAAGCTTTCGATTCCTTGAGATGGGACTATATGTTCGCCACCCTGTTACAATTCGGGATACCGCCCGAATTCCTCGCTTGGGTCAGATTGCTATACACCATCCCCACTGCCAGAGTGCGCACCTCCAATCAAATCTCAGGTCCTATGGCTATTGCCAGAGGCACCAGACAGGGCTGCCCGCTCTCCCCTCTCCTCTTTGTCCTTGCCCTCGAACCGTTGCTCTGTAGACTCAGATTGATGGCCCCCCTTTATGGCATACGTCGACATGGTATGGACCATATTGTATCTGCTTATGCGGATGATATCATTTTATATTTCCGCGACCTGAGAGGGGATCTGAGTCCGGTTTCTCGGGTTTTCGAGGATTTTAGGGAGATCTCTGGCCTCACTATAAGCGAGTCTAAGTCCTACGGGTTCACCTTTGCAATCACAGATGGATCAGCCCCCCTGCCTTTTGCCCCTCACGAATTCCAAATGGCTGACACCACCTTCCGATACCTGGGGATCCAGATATACAGAGAGGCGAGCATGATGATAGACGGCAACCTAGGGAAGGCCATTAGGGCGCTGAAGACACAAATTCAGTTTTGGCTCACATTACCACTCTCAATACCCGGACGAGTGGCGATTTCCAAGATGGTGATGCTCCCCCGGCTTATCTACTATTTCACCAACCTCCCATTCTAGATCCCAGCGGCGATATTCAAGACCCTCGACTCGCTACTGTCCGAGCTTGTGTGGGGACATGGCCGCAGGTGCATAGGTCTGGCCAAGTTGCAACTCCCCTCCGATTCCGGAGGCATGGGCTTACCGGACCTCAGGGCTTATAATTATGCATGTCAGCTGCAATGGCTAGCTTACTGGGTGGCGGGCCGTAATCTTCATGAGATTAATATATCAAGAGACGACCATACTAAGGGGAGAGTGCACATTTTGCTCCTTCCGGGCTCGGATCTACCTAGAAATGCCCCGCCGCTTCTCAAGCTGGCGATCACATACTGGCGGAAGGCGCTGAAGTACACGACCCCCGGGATGCCATATGCCCCCGCGATTCCACTACTGGGCATCCCACTAGGTCTGGGCACACTCACGGAGACACTACTGGAACCCTGGCATGACGTAGGGGTGGCCCACGTGGGTGACCTGTTTGCGGAGGGACACCTACTGTCGTTCGAGGACTTCAGAACGTCACAGGGCGTCCCCAGCGGCTCCTTTCTCCTATACGCTGGACTCCGACACTATATCTCACGCAAATGGTCGCCTGACAGGCGGGAGCCTACTGCGAACCCTCTTGTCACAATGCTTTACCTCATGGGAACGGGCGGCCACCTGACAAAGTGGCTCACATCTAGCATTAAATCGGGGAGGGCACTCACACTGTCACCACTACGAGCGACATGGGAGGTAGATATTGGAAGGCCGCTGCGAGACAAGGAATGGGAGCGCATACTTCAGTTCCCCAGGAAGGTAGCTAGGAACCCCAAGTACAAGTTCATCCAGCTGATGTTACTACATAGAGCCTACCTGACACCACACCGACTACATGTGATGTTCCCTGCGACCAGGAACAACTGCCCCCGATGCGATGAGGATGACGCATCACTAATACACATGCTATGGCTATGCCCCAAGTTAGGGTATTTCTGGAACACTGTCCATGACTCACTTGCGAAAGCTGGTACACTGCCCACAATACCCACACTGGAACGTACACTATTAGGACTGGGGCCTTCGACCCGCACCAGAACCGTGGCGACGCGCTTCTCTGATCTGGCCTTGTTGCTGGCGAAGCGTGCCATCACGATGCGCTGGAAATCGGCTAGACCACCCAACCCAGACATGTGGCGGGCGGAAGTAGTGCGATGGGGGAAAGCGGAGGGCGAAGCACTACAAAGAGAGGAGAGCAGGGGCCTCCGGAAAACGCTGATCTCACTGGAATGGTTTGACACCTTGGGGGTCTTTGAGGCTGGCAATGACGAGGGTGAAGAGGAGGCTAGCGAATAGCCGCTTAGGGTATTACTGTGCCCCGACCCGAACCCCCCCCCCCCTCCGCCCCTCACATGCACTACCGCCACTGCCTACGGTGCACTGCGATGGGGGAACGGGTATCCCCGACCCATCGCTCAAACTACCCCACCTTACCTGTGTGTAAACCTTGTACTTTGTTTCAACACGTTGAGTGTGGCCCATATGTAGATACTTCATTACGTGCCTCATTAGAGAGTGTCGGGTGGGATTCCTTAGGGGTGGAGGGTGGGACCAGAAAGGAACGGGGTTTGTTAGTTTGTTCTAGTTCGTCGACATCGACAAAATGGAAAATCAAAGTTACTCTGTTTCTATATATGCTTGGAGCAGCCGCGTACATGTGCCAGCGGAATTTACACTGTAATTATATGTATGAAGTTGTATGCTATCACTGCTCTCAACACTATGCTAATAAACAGATTTTTAAAAAAAATGAGAGCTGCTGCGAACCAAACTAATAAAATAAACACTATTCAGGGACATGTGCCTACCCATCTGGTCATCCTTTCAATGTCTGTTCCAATCCTACTACTTTGAAGTGGACCACTTTGATGATGTACATAATGCCACCTCCCTCCAACCCCAAGCACATTTAGTGGTTAGAATTAAATGACCCTCCCAGCACCTCATCATGCGTTGACCTGGGAATTCCACTATGTGCATTTTAGCTACCATTACCAGCCCTGCCCAGTTTCCCAGGTCCATGCATGATGAAGTGCATAAAGCAGCAGTTATCACAACATTTGTCTACTCTCACACGACCTGCCGAATCGTCCATGAGGTGTCAGTTCATCTCGCCCTGAAGAAGTCCCATCTGGGACGAAACGCGTCGGCTGTTCTTTCTTACAAATGGAACAATAAAGAGGATTTTTCATAAAAAATTGGACGTTACTCTCAGTGTCTTTGTAACAAACTTGTGACTTAGTTTTCACAATTCTTACATGTGGTGCACCTGTGCTTATGAATTACATTCAAGATTAGAGACCGAAACGTCGACACACGCTTTGTCTGCTCAACTAATAGACTAACTGTGAATAGGCAGATAAGTGTATATAATTGTTATCGAGAGATTTCTTTCGATTGTTATTCTTGAAATATCCTTCCTATAACATTGTTATTTATTCTGTACCCTTTTCAAATCGAACTTTGAGTATTAAATACGAATTTTTATAATACACACTCTCTCTCTTTTCCATTTGGATCACTTATAGTGACTTCTGTATATTGATTGAATATTTGTGGTTTGCACTATCGGCCCCATGTGTGCAAGACCGCTAAGTACTGTTTGAAATTTTGTCTCAATTATATAGTAACAAAATCCCTTGAAGGTATCTATAACCTACCATATCTTTTGCCCAAACCCTCAAGGGTATATTGGGTTGCTCAACTCTTTGGTCACTATAACAAGCATGAGTGCAGCGCTTGAAAAATGAAGACCGATGGCTAAAGGCCCTCCTAGAGCAGCGCATGTGCGCTGCCTAGGCAAGACCTAAAAAGGCGAACCCGTTACTTGCCATTGTTTGCCGTCATCAGTACTCACATTTCTTGTGTTTTCATTGGTCAATAGCAACTTGTTTTCAGTTTACCGCTTCCCCTTTCCCGGTTTTAAGCCACACACATTTCAGATTGCCTCAATGTGTTCTAATGGATGCCCTCAAGCAAGAACCATCCCTGACCAAGAGACCACAATCTTTTTTTCTTTCCGGTGTGTCACAAGTTTGCTGGTAAATTCTTTGTGATGATTTTTATTAATTTTTCGTCAGTAAATCAAATCTTCCTTCTTTCATAAAGATGAATGCCGAGAAGTTGGGACATTATTAATAAAATTAAAAAAATACTAAGGGCCAGATTGAAACAATATGCCTCTGTATTAATTGGCCTTGAGCAATCTAAACTAACAGCAATTAGCTGACTTGTATTGGCCAAACTATCTGTAAGAGCATTACCGCTTTATCTTCTGCTCTGTCTTTTTCTGACTGAACACGGAGCCCAGCAAAGGGTTGGCTAGGCTGCATTTAAAGGGGCGTTGTAAGCTGATCCCTTTCTCTCCCGCCCCGCCCCCCCCCGCCCACCCTTCCACAATTGCAAAAATCGTAAGCAGCATACTTTTAATGAAAAAAAGCAACGAACTGCTTCAGAGGGCAATGATTTATGACCCACGTCCTGTTGTGTCTGCTCCGAGGCATGCTATGAAAATGCTGTTGCAGTGTAAACTATGGTATGAATCTCTCTGGTTATATTTAAAAGAAAATAAAAAAGTGCTTTTTTCCCCTCTTTTGCCGTTTGTGAGAACAAGCATTAACAAAGCCAATAGGTCCCGCCTTTCTGAGAACTAGTGGCCTTGTCAATGTGTTTTTAGCCACGTTGTACATGTGCAGCATGGTTAAAAATTAAAGAAAAAGAAAATTCGCCATTACGTGGCTAGCGTTGACCATATCAAAGCACTTTTTCATTTGCTTTCAACTATTGCTGCCCAGCAGTCGTGCTGCTCTACAGCGTGGCTAGAAACGCATTGACTAAGCCAAAAGATCTCGCATCAGCTAGACCTATTGGTGGTGTTAATGTTTTTTCCTTATCCAGTGACAGTGTGGCTATCTCCTTAGAACATCTCAAGGCAAGAGCTATCACTGTGTGTGTCAGAGCCCGAGTTGCCTGCTGCTGTTCGCAAAGACTGTATCAGTGTCCTCGAATGGGGAAAAAAGGCAACCATTCTCTCCTGTACTTGGCTATGAGAACAGAGGCACCCCCTACCCTCACCTACACAGCCCGCCCGCATAAGAGTAGCAGCTGTATATGCTCCTACCATTAATGCCCCCTGGCTCCTATTTTTAAGAGTCCTGACTGCCTCCCCCATCTCTGCCGAAGGAGAGACAGAGGGGTCTCCTTCATTATTTCCCTACTGCCCTGTGAGCGGCCCCAGCCGCTCCACTTCTTCCTCACCAGATTGGTTAGATGAGAGTTGGTAAAGAGAGAGAGGGAGTACTTGGCCAACAGATGTTGAACCTGCAACTATTCCCATTACTGAGCAGTCGCATACCGATCATTATTACTTTCTTCTACATGGGTCTTTCATTAATATGAGCCCCAGGTGAGCCTGAGTTTTATCAACAGTGGGCTCTAAGTGAGCCAATAAAAGGTGTTGTTGTGAGTGTGGGTATTATCGAGAACGGTGAGTATGAGCATTGTATTTCATTGTATTGTAACATTATTTTAGTAGTTTATCACCATAAGGCTACAACGTGCTCTGATTTGTATCGTTTTTGGGCTGAACAGGGTTAATACGGTGTTTGATGTAGTATGCCTACATGGAAGACATAGGATTATGTGCATAAAGGTCAAAGACCAGCTCAAAACGTGGTGGGGTAAATATTAGTCATGCAGAGATTGCAGAGTCATGCAGATTTTGCAGAGATTGAGAATAGATGCAATCGTGCATACATACTGCTTTTAGGAGTGGCTAGAGTCCTATCGTTGAAGCTACCATGGATTGTTCAGAGGGGCAAAGCTGTGTATCGATTCCATCCATAAGTGACGAAGGAGATCCGGGCATAAACCATGTTGGTAAAATATGAAGTGACAGAGGCCCACCTCCAGTTTGCATTTTTGAAGCAACCATGGTTTTTACTTGGTGTTCTTTACTCAGAATCAATAAAGACTCATCTCAGTATGTGCTGTAGAAATAACCAGGACATGTATTCAGTGGATCCGCCCAGAAGCAACAGAGCAGCATACTGTTTGGCAACAATGTTAAGCAACCAAGGTATCTAAGCAGAGTGCACAAGTGTTCTACAAAAGTAGAGCGATAATAGTGCGCCCAAGGAGTTGAGCCCTAAGCATCACAATATGTGGGTCCATGGGTCTACCTTGAAGTGCCATCAATAGGACCCAGATTATCTGGGCTAGCTAGGGGGCATGGTTATTCTGCATCACTCAATGATCCTGTATTAAGAATGTATGGTGCTAGCTTTTGGAGGAAATAAAGGGCGGCGTAGGAGAGGATCAGGAAGTACCAGAACGGCGAGAGCACAGCAAAGGCCTATACAAGGAAGAGTTTCATACATACATTCTTCACTTTTTACCTGTATGTCCTTAGCGGGTGGTTAGGTGGGTCCAGGGCGGGATAGTGAATGGCATGAGAAAGTGTGGGGAGAATGTAAATGTAAATGTCGTATACTTGTAAAGCGCACAGCTGCCCCAGCAAAGGGGCGTTCCGGCGCTGTATACCGCTGGGGAACCCATCCTGGCTTTCCCTGTGAGATAGTCCCTCCTGGGCATCTCCAAGGTGAAGACAAGCATCCCTGGCGCTGATGGGGCCGTTAGTAGAGATTAAGCAAGCTATTGCCCAGAATTGCTGAGTGGGACCCATGGTTGGAGTAGGCACCGAGGCGAGAATTATCAAGTCCGCTGACCATGGCCCAAGACCCTGCCGCGTCGGGAATCGAACCCTGGTCCCGGGTCGACCTCTGCTTCCGGGTCTGCCGCCTCTAACCAGTGAGCCACACCACTCTACTACCCAGATCAATTGCTGGGAATTGTCACTGCATCGATTCATGCACCTCAGCCTGAGATATAGGGCCACCACATGGAAAAAGTAGTCAAGCAAGGCACAGTAAACCACAACACAGCCCAAGAAGCAGGTAAACACAATTACAGGTAGACACTAAACTTTGGGATGTAGCCACATCCTTGCAACGAGTGTAGCTTATATTTAGAGAGCAGATTTAGCGAGGAAGCGAGATACCAAGCCATGGTGTTACCCCAGTGTTACTGTCTTAAAATGGCACTTGGGAAGGACAAAGCACCAGAAGGAGTTGGGAGAGAAGGAATATGCTGATATGTTGGTATTTAACCACCATTACATTGTTGGTGGAGAGGCTCCACATTGGCAAAAAGCGCAGACCATTAAAGGCCAGGGTTTCCATGTAGAGGACTTGAGTACCAATACAGAATGTCTTGTTGGAGGAAGTGTAATGTAATCTGTATTTTGACTGCAGAAAACATGCACATGGGATTTGTTATTCTCTGCAACAACAGCAGGGAGAGGCCTATGACTAGCTATTGCAGTGTGCTTTGCACCGGATCTGATGCAGCTGAACCTGCGTTTTTTTTTAACAATTGCATTTTACCAATACCCTTTTCTGTGGCTCGGTTGTGCTGCGATACCCAGTTTCATCCTAAATTGAACTGAAAGATGGTATGTTCTTGTTGCTACTGGAGAGTGGATCACAGCAGCATTGTTTGGTAGTTGAGCTCTTGGAAAACAGCGCTGCACCAGAAACTGGAACTATCACATGATGTTTTGGAATAGAAAATCCTGCCACCTTAGTTTAGTTAATGAAACTATTCATTGATCATTCAAAATAAACCACCACATCTAATTTGCTAAAACATGCTATTCAATGCAAGATCACTTTATAGGTCACACCTGAGACCGCACATGCGCTGTTACTTGGGAAACATTTTGTTTATTTACAGTTGTCTTAGAGCCTGCCCATGGCGTACCATTGGTTGACTTCATCACTCTTATTAGCTTGCCTCTGATTTGTTAATGTTTGCAGGCTTCACATCCTCTTGTTCTGCTTGACCATTCCATGGGGCCATAGCCAAAAGAACGTGTGACCTTCCACTGCCTGCGTTTTGGGCGTTACTTTTTTCTTTTTGTTGAAACACTCCATGAGAGTGAATGCGTCTTCATGTTGCTTGCCCCCTCCATGCCTGCGTCCATCCTGTCACTTGCCCCATCCCTTTCCTCTATGCCCTGTCCCACCCTCAGTGTTGTTGCTTGCCTCCTCCCACAGTCCGTATTGATCCTCCACTCTCCCACAGTAACACAAATGCATTATGAAACAGCCCATGCCTGCTCCATCGTGGGGCTTTTTAAAAAACTTTAAGCCATGAATCCCCATTGTTATTGCTTTCGTCCATGTCACCCTGCCATTGCTTTCCCCCTCCCATCCGCCATAACAAAATGAAAGTGCTATGATGCGGTCACTGCTGGCCGGGTCATAGCTTTTTGTTCCCCATACCCTCCATTTTGCACACTTTCCCTCCCTCGTGCCTCCTGCGCCACCCTCTCGCCAAAGAATTAAAAGATGTGGGACCCTCGTCCGGGCATACCCTTTCCACTTAGGGTGATACATCAAATACAGAAAAGGTGATGAGAGGAACGCTTGAAATTTCTGTAACTGATTTGCATATGGCTGGGTCAAAACTGAGGTGGCATGGCGGGTAAAAGAATAGTGGGTTGGAATGTTACCCAGAGCGATTGCCAATAGATATACTTATTGAAAGCATCCTCCCATCACCTGTTGTGTGTTTGATGTACCACCCTAAGTGACCAAGGGTCTGCCTAGACGTGGGTCCCTTGCTCACTGTGCCACTTGAACCAAGCTACACCTGACTGAAGAGCCCCAATCTTGTGTTGCTTGTGTTCCAGTTCAGGGAGGACGTGGCTTGACAGCTTGAGCTGGACTATCCTATTGGAGCAGGGGCAAGACTGATTTCCATATGGCTTGGACCAAACTGAGGTGGTATGGTAGGCTATAGAACGATGTGCCAGAATACTACCCTGAACGATTAGAAGTTGTTAGACTTATTGCAAGCTTTCCCCCATCGCCCTTCTTGTGTATTTGATAAAACTGAACCAGCCGAATGACCTAAAACCCAGAATTTATTTTATACGTTTGTATTTTTTCCTATTTTTGTGACTTTTGACATTCATTTCTGGGCCGACCCTCCTATGAAAGATGTGTGTTCTGGGCCAATGCTTCTTGGAACATTTTCTGTTTCTTTTCCATGATAAACGATTAGCTGCTACATTCAACTTATCACAATAAGTATACCACTCAGTGGATCCCGAGCATTGTTCTCTTACTCCATTAATATCCGCATCGTGGTCCCTGCAACCCAGTACCCCCACTCAACAACATGATTTTTTTCCTACTTGAGCCTTCCATCAAGTAAGAAACAGACTAAAGTTGTGGTACCTTCCATATCTCGCAGACCTTCACTGCAAATCCTGCTGCACCTTAAGGTCTGTCTTCTTTCTTCCCTGCCTTGAACCGCATCAGCTTATGCTGTGCTCTTTCTGATGCGATAGATGGCCTAAAGGAGTGGAGATGTCGATCCAGAGTAACCCCTTTCTCAATTCCAGATGAAGTACAAATTACTATATCAGTGTGGTAGGAAGCCAGGGTCAAATAAATTTTTCAAATATTTTACTATCAGACCACCAGTTGCCTATATTGTCTTGGGGTTTCTTGGCATTTGCAAATTACAGGGATACGATCCATATGCTGAGTGTTTCTATTCAAGCGATAGGGCAGCCTGACACTTGCAGCAAGGTAGCCAGAAAAGCATGGAGGGGAAGAAAAGCTTGAAGATGGTTGCTGAGAATATCTTTGCCTTTTCGGAAATTGATGTACATTCTCCGATTTTGAAGACATGTATGGTATCTTAGAATCAAGCATCCAATGGAAGTATCATGTTGGATATGCCTGCCCACCTGACATGGATCCACCATTTTTTGCAGAATTTACTGTGTCCTGTATACGACACACTATACATTGCACCACGTCTCTCATTTCAACAACGCAAGTGTAACATGCCACAATTTACTCAGCACAGATCACACTTTCAGAGACTAATAATTTAACCTATAAATGATTGGGCATATTTTTCTGGGAAACTACTATGCTGCCTCCATGCCAGAAGTAAATAGGCCTGAGTCCCCTAGCCTTAGTAGAGTTAAACAAGAGTTGAGAATGGATCTTCTAATATTTAAAGTGTAGTGAATTTTTGCAGTGAAAGAGTCCAATCACTAGGTGAGTAAAATACAATTCTAAGATCTCATGAATACATGAGAAGTGCCTATCGGACAAAAAGGGAATGTGTGGAATTCAAATTTAGAGGCTGGGAGAATTGGTTATGTAGATAAATTGTAGACAATTTTGCCCTGTTACACCTTTTGCCATTTACCTGCAGCCTTCATTTTTATTAATCTCTTCCAGTCCTGGCTTTTTTATTTTTGCCCACTCGATTTTCCTGATTTTATTTCTGCCTAAATTAATTGTATGCCGATTAGACTTCCTTGCCTCAACTCTTTGTTCTCATGTCATCTATCAGTAAATACAGCATTTTGGAAACTTTAAGGTCATGACTATGGATCAGGCAGAATGGTATCCCCAAGTGGGATACGTCTCTGCTTGATCACAACTGCCTGGTGTTCCCGCACTCAGACTTTCCAGGTAGGACAACACCAGGCTTAAATTTATCACCTGGAAAATCAGTATGGTAAATCTGCATGAGAATCGAACTGGGGCTGTGGGCATAAGCTCATAGGGGAAGAATCGATGGGTCCCCCGAGGCTTACCCCAGGCTCCCTGGTCCCTCGATTCCCTGGATTCCCTGCCCCACATAGCTACTCCCACTTCCATGTAAATACTGCTCAGGAAACTTGGGACCAACTGCGTAATAATTCGTGGATTGGTTATCTGTGGTACAAAGAGTAGGGTGGGTGGGTGTTTCACCAAAGAATATAGAAGGGGACTGTATTGTGATCAAATTCCATATATTGAGCTGGAACGTAGCTGGCTTACAGTAGAAATGCATCTACCAGAATGGTTGGAACTGGTTAGACAGCAGGACATTCTTATGTTTCAAGAAACCTGGGCCACGCAAGATATATATATATATATATATATATATATATATATATATATATATATATATATATATATATATATATATATATATATATATATTGAAGGGTCTGAATGTTTTAATATTGTTGCCCCAATTCCTAAATTTGGTCGACCATCGGGTGGCTTATCGACCCATGGTGACCATAATCCAATTAAAACAGTGCTGAGACTGTACCCCATGCAACATATAACATTGAATGTGGTGCCAGGAATCTAACATCCTCCACAGACCATCTAAGATTGGTTTGGCGAGGTGTTAATAATACCGACTTGTTCCATACGATGGCAAAGGAGAACCTGAGTCTCATTGACTCCTGTTGTCAGCACAGGACCCTAACCCCGAGGTAATCAGTGCCTTTATTAAACTTTGTGAGACCATAAAATCTGTATTACTAAAGCCCTCTACCGTTGCACAACGCAGACCCAGATGGTTTAACAGCGAGTGTTCAGCGGCCAATAGACAGCTACGCAAGGCTCTGTCAATTAATCCAAGGTGTCACCCACTTATTAAATCGCTTAGGCAGAAGTAGAAGTTATTCATTTCTAATAGGAAGGACGATGTTCTAAAAGAAAGCTGGGATGCTCTCGCCAATGCTGCCAGTTTAAAGAATGGGACTACATTCTGGGCTGCTGTCAAGGATTTGAGATCAATGGGTAACTCACTGATCCCGATAAGTTGTAATATAACCAGTGAGGCATTGGAAGCTCATTTTTCCATGATTTATAAAGCCCCAGTACAAGTTTAAGATCCCTCTTAGCACAGGGCTCCCACTGGGATATTAATATCACTATCTGAAGTTGAGGAAGCCATCCAACAGAACCTGGGTAACAAAGCCCCAGGTCCTGATGGGTTACCTCTTGATCTTATCAAGTATAAACATGACTTTTGGGCGCCGCTTTTGCTAAAAGTTTTAAAATAATTTAACCAATGCCCTGCTTCCAAGTACGTGGTTAACAAGTAATATTGTCCCGATTTTTAATAAGGGTGATCGCTCCCAACCTAGCTGTTACAGACCGATCTCCCTGATAGATAACACCCTGAAAATTTTAGGTAGAGTTTTATATAATAAGATTAAAACACAGACTGAGGAAAATCATATTATACAATCATGTCAACAAAGTAGGCACAAATTAACTATGCTTAAATCTTAATTTAATTATCTGTAAATATACCATAGCCCAGCGATCCCCTATATACCATGGACCTATCCTCCGCTTTTGAGTTTAACTGGTCATGATTATGGTCCATTCTCTTAGAATATGGTTTAGATGAGGGCCTAGTATATTGTTTTGCCTACTTACATAAGGACCTGAAGGCCTGGGTTAGGATCAATAATCGTGGTGAGGTTTCCAATGATATCAAAGTTTTCAGAGGGGTCAGGCAGGGTTGCGTCCTCGTCCCTCTTCTTTTTATCATATATATTAATAATGTACATAAATCATTGATAGCGCTCACTAATGACGTTCCCAGAGTTAATGGCAATATACTCGCAGTGATATTATATGCTTATGATGCGGTCTTAATGGGCCGCACACCCAATGCCCTACACATTTTAGTATGGGGTTTTGTTGATTTTATGGCCAGTTTAGATCTGTGCACTAATTAAAAACAATCCTTCATAATGGCTTGTGGACCAAGAAAGCACTCTCTAAACTCTAATTCTGTGGGCCATCAAAAATTACAATGCACTAGCACTTTTCATTACCTAGGGCTGGTCTTTGCTGCGAATGACTCTTGGTCTGATCATGTGGCGTATTGCAGTTCTCTAAGGCTACCAATTCGATTCTTAGCCCCGTCCTCTTTGGTCAGAGAAGACTATCTTAGCAATAAAAAAAATCTCAGTGCATACCTACAGCAACCTATGGCACAGAGGTTTGGGGCTTTTCAAAGAGTGACAGTAATCAGCGTGAGGAAAACAGATTTTGCAGGAAACTATTGGGTGTACCAATCACCACGTCTTAATATGTCTGCCATGGTGAATTGAAATTACACTACATTGAAGACTTCATAAAGGCCCGCCCGCCCTATTCTGGTTAGCAATATGAAAAATCCAGCAGCGTCTTTTACAAGAGAGATAAAGGAGACTGTCTTAAGTGCGAGAAGGGAGTGGGCATCTGTGGCTTGCCGCGGTGAGCCAGAGCCTAACTGGTGTTAACTATGACCAGCTCTTTTCAAGCCCAAACGAAATAGATACTGTAAACAAAATATCCCTCTGGACAGCACTATACACACACTGCAGTGAGGCAAGACTTGATAGAGAGTCAAAGAACCTACTGTTGCAAATTTTATGACTATTGAGCACACTTCGTACTTGCCGCCTAGTTATCTTACAAAACCCATATGCCGCTGGGAGAGGGGGCTCCTCTTCTGTTTAAGGGCTGGCACAGTACAATTCTTGCTCTGTTTGCCCCTCGGGTACAATACCAAACTAGACTCCTTGCCATGCCCGTGTGATGGCTGGAGTGGACAAACAACACTACACTTTTTATTTTTCTGTAAGTTCAATATAAAATATGCAAAATGGCTTTACAAACAGTTTAAAAAAAAGAATTTAACCTGTTCATCTAGAAGCTGCATATAGGAATATACTCAATCTGGAAGGTGACAAACTAGTTTTTCGAGTGGGCACTTTTATGAAAATTTGCTGTACGTGCCCGCAACACGATGTGCACTTTATGAAGAATGTTTTATTGCACTGGCTTTTTATATCGTCATTATGACAACAATGAATTGAGCTGGCTCCTTGTTTTGAAAACTGCTGTATGTGTTTTTAACAATTTTCTTACATGTGAATAATGTTTTTATTAAACTTGTTTTATATTATTAACATGTTTATTATGAATTTGTGTATTTTAATTTGATTTCATGTGATTAACACTTTTATGGATATGGATTTTGTCCGAATAAATAAATCTAATCAAAAGGATTTACATACTGCTCCGAGCAGGTGGTAAATAGTAGCATTAATACCCAGGGAAATTGAAATTCCATACGGCATCTGATCAGGAGAAACTGAAACCACAGTCACTTCCCATTCTGTGGGGATTTCTCATAGTTGCACAGTACTGGCAGGGTGCTTCTTCATTGTAGCGGTGTTTACCTGTGTAGAGTTTGTACTGTGTCAGTACCGTTCAACTCTTAATCAGGCCCTAAAACTTTACTGCTTATGCAGCTGAGATCCATACGAACGAGACATTGGTCTTGGGACCTGGCTAAAGGACACCTTTACCTTCCTATGCTCAAATTTTAATAGACTCTGAAATATCTTACAAAGGGCCTATTTGGTTGACTCTTTCTACTCTTTTCTCATTCGGTATGTTCTGCAAGTCTTTCAATTGTACTTTGCTTCCAATGCATTTGAAAAACGTTGTGTTCTTCTTTTTCAGTAAAAAAATGCTTTGTGATGTAGTAATTGTGGCAGAAGATGTGGAGATTGATGCCCACCGTGTTGTCCTAGCAGCCTGCAGTCCATATTTCTGTGCGATGTTTACAGGTACCTTTTCTTCATAAGAAAATGTTATTGTTTTGGTGAAAAGAAAGATTTTAATTCAATAGGCTTAAATATACCGTAAATTCTTATTTAGAGGGACCGATTACTGATGAAGGGGGGTCCATATTTACTGTCTGTAATAAATCAACGTCCTAGTTTCATCCTTCTTAGGTTTCGCACAAATCTGATAACCTGTATGTTGGCATACCCATCAGGAATATTCTCACCCCATGATCTTCTTCCCTGCCCCTGTGATGGTGTATCCACCCAATTTAATTTGCATATAGGCTTCTTTTGTATGTGGCGCATCGTAAAAGATTTTTACTCTCTATCATGTGCAGATATGGTTTTAGGCAATGTCGCCCAGGACTGTTTCTTTTAAAATCAATACCTGACTTCTATATTTGTTATAGTATTGCTTACGTTTTATGCCTTGCCTGGAAAACTAGGAGATTATCTATTAACTGAGTATGAAATGTACATTTTATTTTGTACATATTAGCTGATTTTTTATTATGTTTTTGTAAATTTTATGATGTTTATTTATTCTGTATGTCCATTCATGATCTTAATTTCGTATGATCGGATAAAGTGATTTGACTGACTGTCTTGGTGAATGAATCTTTTGGATTTCAAACACACAATTAATATTGTATTGTGAGCTACAATTATGTACTGTGGAGAAATATGCGAGCAAGGCATGTGACATCCCACCTAATATTGTATTCAATTAAAAAAGAAGGCGGATCTATAAGACGTTAAAACTGGTCAATTTAAATACAAATTATTTTTGCTACATTTTCTTTTGTTTTCCTCTGCTTCTATGAACTTTTGCAAATATTGTTGAAAAATAGTTTGCGTTTGTTTAAATCAACTACAAAAGGGAATATACGTATACCTTTCAAAGGAGATTTTGAGGGTGGGCAGATGACCTATCAGTACCATCTTTTTTCATGAACCCGGCAATAGACCGGTCCCCTTGCTTTTGTGGTTAACATACTTAAACTGTAGAGGAGGCTGTACTTGAAGAAATCAGGATTGGGGTTTGACTTTCTGACGACTACCACTTGCCCTCCGATGTCAAAATTTTATGTGCGATTGTAAGGTGGATGATCACTTCCAGGGGTTGTTATTAGGTTGAGGCCTCCGGTTTCCTTAACATTATCCGGTATGATGTTTTATCCAGCTTGGGAATGGAGAATGCCCTCTGTTTGTTGAATGATCAATTTCATTGCTATTTTTCCAATCTGCTTTGTGGCATCTGTATGCCAACTGTGGTTCTTCGTTTGTTGAAGAGAAGCAAGTAATCATAACATATTTAAAAAATTAGATCACTTTTTCAAAGTTATGATGACATTGACAGTCATCATCGTTGCTACCTTCAGCATGGAGGTACCCTTTGGTGAGGAATGCTTTGTACATAGGTTTATTCTGATCTCTCACATAGTGACTGAATAATTTGCCTTGTCCCACTTGTATCTTGAAAGGTTTTATGAGGGGAGGATGAAATAGTGGCCTTAAAGGGTTACAAGCTCTATTGAAGAGGTGATCCCCAAGCCCTTTGAAAAGTAGAGGAGACTGTTCTTAAGAAACCAGCATTGGGCATGATTTCCTTTAACTAACACGTCCCCTCCAATGTTGCACCTCTATGTGCAATTCAAAGGTGAATGTTCACTTCCTGGGTCTGCAACTGTGTGGATGCCTCTGGTTTCTTCACTGTCCTCATTTGTAACATATGAGCCAGGATGGGCATGGAGAATGCTCAGCGTTTGTTAAAAGGTCAATTTAATTACTTATATGTACACGGGTTAATTGTCTCCCTTTGTTATGACGAACCTTTCACAAACCGTGCATTTTAAAAAGGATGCTGTTCTGTCACATTTGTGATCTATAAGGGTATCCTTAGGCCGAATCCTGCTAGGCAGCTCACAGCAAAGAACAGATTAAGCAGACAGCCAGGATTTTAACTATTTGAAAACCCAAAGATGCTTCTCTTAGGTGGGGAGAGTTTTCCACATTTTGGGAAAAGGATGAAAAAGGATGCCCACTGGGTCTGAGATGAAGGCTGATGTGAAAGCGTATGGAAAGACATAGAGGCAGCAAAAAGGAGCATACCCATGGAAACGCCGCCACCGACGACATCAGGATCCTGATGGACAAGGGAGAAACAGCCGCCCTCATCCTCCTGGACTTAACAGCAGCCTTCAACACGGTCTGCCACTGCACCTTATCAGCACAACTCCACGACGCCGGAATCCAAGAGAAGGCCCTGGCCTGGACCACATCCTTCCTCTCCGGCAGAACCCAGAGCGTCCGCCTCCCACCTTTCCGGTCGAAAACCACCAAGATCATCTGCGGCATCCCTCAGGGATTCTCCCTCAGCCCGACGCTGTTCAATATCTACATGGCACCGCTCGCCCACGTCGCGCGACAACATAGCCTCAACATCATCTCCTACGCCGACGACACCCAGATGATCATTTCCCTCACCGAAGACCCCCACACCGCCAAAGCCAATCTCCACAGAGGAATTAAGGTCGTCGCCGAATGGATGAAGGACAGCAGACTGAAGCTGAATTCAGACAAAACGGATGTCCTCATCCTCTGACCCACCCCATCAGCCTGCGACGACTCCTGGTGGCCCACATTGCAAGGCACTGCCCCCGAACCCACCAACCACGCACGCAACCTGGGGTTCATCCTCGACCCCGCCTTCTCCATGACCAGGCAAGTCAACGTCGTCTCCGCGTTTGAAGATCCGCAGGATCTTCAAATGGATCGTCCACGACACAAGAAAAACCGTCACCCAGGCCCTCGTCACCAGCAGACTCGACTACAGGAACGCCCTCTACTCCGGAACAACAACCAAGATCCTGAGACGACTACAACAAATCCAGAACGCCTCTGCACGACTGATCCTCGACACCCCCCGACGCAGCCTCATCACATCCTATCTGAGAAGCTTTCACTGGCTCCCCATCAACAAGAGGATCACCTTCAAACTCATCATCCACGCACACAAAGCGCTACACAACACCGGACCCACATACCTCAACGACCGACTCTGCTTCCACACCCCCACCCGCAGCCTCCGCTCTGCCAGCCTCGCCCTCGCCTCAGTTCCTCGTATCCGGAAAACCACCGCCAGCAGCAGATCCTTTTACCTCGCCACCAAAACCTGGAACGGTCTCCCTACCAGCCTACGATAGACCCAGGACCTGCTGGCCTTCAGAAGACTTATCAAGACCTGGATCTTCGATCAGTAGCAGCCCCCCCAGCGCCTTGAGACCCTCATGGGTATGTAGCGTGCTTTAGAAATGCAGTGATTGATTGATTGATTGATTGAAATGGGTCTTGAGAAAGACAGGACAAAAGTTGTGCATGGCGTGATGACATATACATATGGATTTTAAAAATGGTACCCATGGCCAGTGGCAGTCATGGCTGTTTTTAAGGTGACCTGAGGCACATGCAGTTGTAGTATTCATACCTCAGAATACAGCTCCTTTTGGAATGTGCTGACCTCATATAGTTGGTTCGAACTGTGAAAGTCTGAATTCCTGAGGTTCTTGATTGGGGGCTGGGGGGAGGAGAGGGTCGGAGTGCTACCAGGGTTGTCTTTGGAATACACTTTTATTGGCACTTCAAGGCTAGCCTTCAGTGATTCATGCATGTGCTTGTGAGCAGCACTCCACAAAATTGTCGTGAGCTGGAAAGCAAACTCATGAAACCCTTAGAAGTAATCTTTGCTGTCGGGAGTTCAATTTGAAGTCTTGTGAGCTTCACTGATGGGTACATTTTATAATTACCGAAGACTACGTTACTGAAGCCCTAAGGGACTGTTCTAACTTTTTTTTATCCCATGCCTGTCAGCTATTTATTCTATCAGTAGAATATTGATAGCAAGTATTTAACGGTTGGTGATGACTGTTACCTGTTAGTGGTGCATGTAAGTTCTGCAGCTGACCATTCCGCATTTGCTGGATCACACGCATATTTATTTGAGATTCAATGATTTGTAAAGTCAACCTAGAAAGAATGGTACAGAGAAATGCGGTGTTGCGCTGCTGTCCAGTCACATGTGAAGCCAACGTAGCGGCTGTGGTATTAGAAGATGCAGGGTCATGCTGTTTGACTGCCATTTTGAAGACCAAATGAACACGGTCTTCACTAAATGATAGTACTATTCAATTCACTCATCAGCTTCTTATCAGCCTGTCATCGGTGACCGTAACCCGCTAGGAGCATCATAATTCGAGTTGATATTCAATTTTATTGTACATATTAATTTTTTACAATGGGGACACCTTAACTCCTGCTTTTGATCAGTGGTTGTATGTAGGGTGATTGGCACACCTTCGCAGACAGATCTTACGTCAGTGACGAGCACTCTTGGCACATGATCCTGCCTAATTTATTTGTGCCTGTTTATACAGTGAGGAAAACAACTTCTTGAGGTACTTTATTTTTGTAGTTTGTATGTTTTCTTTCTTCCAAGGGTTATTTTGAGTGAGCACACTAATCCTAATGTTTACTTTTTCTCTGTGTGATGAACAAAAATGATATGTTTTTAGTTCTGTTTTGGGCTTTCATCTCTTTCAATTTAAACATTCTTCTGCCATGTGTGGATCACATGTTTTTACTCCTCCACTGCAAATCCTTCCAGGGCCTGGTCGGCTACTGGGGAACAGAGTTGATCAGTGTAAAGGGAAAAGGGGTACTTTTGCATTCTCTTAGGTCAGTGTGCCTAGGACAAAAAAAACTAGATGGTAAAAAGTAAAGCATGCTGATGAAATGGATTAATTTAAGAATGATTTGGATGTTTATATGCTGTTCATGCCATTTTCTGCTGTCTTAGTACTCTGCTGCTTATAATTTACAAGAGAAAAACAATAAAACAAATGTAAAAAAAAATGATTTTAATGATCTAGATAACTACTACTCAACAAATGCAGAGTAAGCAAAAACTTTATGAACCAATTGAAGATGTATGTTTCAGCACTTAAGAAGTTAGCTTTGAACTGTCAGTTTGGCAATCTTCATGATATGTTTGTAAGAGACCAGTTAGTCATGCACACTATAAAAGACATTAAATGTAAATTTGAGTTATCTGGTAGATGTGATAAAGCTGCTCTATAGGGTGCTGTGTGTGATAAAACTGTCTGTAATGTTTATAGAAAATTTAGAAAATTAAGGGAGCACAGGGTGATAACAACAAATACAGAAAAAGAGAGAAGAGAAAAAGAGTATTGGAGTGGACTTTGTTTGTCAGGTGTGACAACTGAGGTCATTTGTCTAATAGAATGAAATGACTGACAAAGTGACAGAAATGCTCAAATTGTAATGGAATTAGGCATTTTGCCAAAGTATGTTAAAAAAGGCTAATAATATAGCCTTATAGGCCGCCGTAGCGGGCTATACCAGCTTTTAAAGGCCCGCTGAATCGTTAAAGGCCCGAGCCGAAGGCGAGGGACTTTAACGAGACAGCGGGACTTTAATTGCCGGTATAGCCCTGCTACGAAGGGCTATAAGGCTATCAGAACATTCTGCCACTAGAGGGCAGAATGTTCTAACAAATTAAACAAAGGGTTCTCGAAGCTCGAGGGGATATAAATTCCCCTCGAGAAGCCTTTGTAGAACATTGGAATGTTGCTCTGCGGGCCTTTACCGGCCCGTAGAAGCAGGGAGCACTCCATTGTCTGCAATGGAGCTCCCAACATTCCAATGTTCTAATATTTTATCCTCCTAATCCAGTCTATGTTCGTATGGCTTTGTTTATGTTTTTGCTAACACTCAATAAAAATTTCTTAAACAAAAAAAAAAAAAAGGAAATGATTAAAATGTGTTAAGGGATCAAAAAGGAAATCTGTGTCTAAGATAAAAATTGGTGGAGTTAAAATGAACAATATTGCGGTTTCTAGTTCACTTTACACAATTGTTGACCAGAATGTATGGACTGCCTGAACTTCCATCAACCCTCCCTATACCTGCTCTCTGCCTCTCTTCACCTCGTTGACACCTCTGGAATACGTCGAAGCTACAGTGGAGGTTGTTCCTTCTCCTAGCTGGTGGCCCAATCCTGGAACGACCTCCCCCTTCACCTCCATACCTCTCTGCTATAATTCAGGAAAGGACTCATGGCCTAGCTATTTGACTGAGCCTCTGCAACAAGATCCTCAGCAGCTGGATATCCTCACTGGTGATAAGCCATGCTACACAAATCTGATGATTGTTTGATGTATGCTACTGGCCATTTGCAGCTTCATCAGGGGGTTTATTATATTGTTACCCATTCCATTGGTCTGTAGGTAGTATGAAGAACACATTTTATGTGTGATCCTTCTTTTCCTCAAGAAGTGTTCCATCGAATGGACAGTTAATTGAACACCGTTGTCAGTAAGTAAGAGCTTAGAATTGCTCTCACTTGCAAACACCCTATTCAAACATTTAATGACTGTGTGTAGTTAAGTCATTGACTGAGGAAATCTCAGGCCACCTGGAATGGATATCCTTGAGAACCAAAACTTGTCTGAATGGTCCTGACATGGGAGGACCCAAAATGTAAAATGCCATTTCCTCCCTTCGGTGTCTAGGAATCTTCCTACAACCATCTCGGGCTTTCTAACCTTCTTGGACTTAACACTCGCCCAACAAACAGCATAGTCATGCTCCTTCCTATCAACCACCAAGTCCATCTCCTCCCACCAGTAACAGCACCTTTAATCTCACTTTCGTCTTGCTCACATGTTAATGTTGGTTATGTCCAGATCTAGAATGTGCGCCTCCAAGGTAGGGGGAGGATGAAGCCTGGACACCCTCAAGCAGCCCAGCAGGTACAGAGAATTCGGTTTCACTCTCTTGAAAGCCTTCACCCCTATGCACTGTCCTTCCCGCGGCCATTAGGACATATCACAGCACAAGCTACAGTCAAAACCACGTCCTTGCCCATCTCCAACCATTCACTTTCATTAATGCAACCATCAGTCACTAAACAAGCCTTGACCAAATCATTTGACCGCCTTTTTTTCTGGGTTTCCTCAGCATTTGTCTCAGGAGGTACAGCAGCCCTATTCAAATTACCCAGTATGTTGTTAAATGAAAACTGAAAATCCTGCATAGTCGTGGCCAAAATGTAGTAAAGCTTGGAATAGCGTGCTGGCAAGTTTGTTGAGAAAGAAAAGGTTTAGTCCAAGAAAAGAAAGCTCCAACTATCATCCAAGATGTTCTTCAGCTGACCCTTCTGAGGACCCTCTACAATTTATCTCTTTACATTCGAAGGCAGAATGGCAAACACATGCCATTATGAAACAACTAGACTCCTGACCCCAAATAGAAGTCTATTTCTCATAGAATGTGTCAGTGTGCAGTGCAATTATAGTGTGTCATGGAGGACTTTTATGGAATGTGTCCGAGTGCCTCTCTATGATAGCAATAGAGACTTATCATAGTATGTGCCAGAATGCTCTCATAGAATGTGCCATACAGTGTTCTCATAGAATGTGCTATACAGCACTAGCATGGAATGTGCCATAGAGTTCTATCATAGTCTGTGCCTTTGAGTGCACCCATAGAATGTGCCTTACTTGAATGTGCTATATAGTACTATCATGGAATGTGCCATAGCTTGCTATCATAAGCTGTGCCATACAGCGCTCTCATTGAATGTGCTATGTAGTGCTATCATAGAATGTGCCTTTGCAGTGCACCCATAGTTTGTGCCCTACAACGCTCTCATAGAACGTGCTATATAGTACTATCATGGAATGTGCCGTAGAGCGCTATCATGAACTGTGCCTTACAGCTCTCCCATAGAATGTGCCTGAGAGTGCACCCATAGAATATGCCATACAGCGCTCTCATAAAATGTGCCATAGCTTTCTTTCATAGACTGTGCTATAGAATGTGCCATACAGCGTTCTTAGAATGTGCTATATAGTACAAGCATACAATGTGCCTTCACAGTGCTCTCATAGAATGTGCCGTACAGCGCTCTCACAGAATGGGCTATGTAGTACTATCATGAAATGTGCCTTTGAGTGCTATCATAGACTGTGCTGTAGAATGTGCCATACAGCACTCATAGAATGTTTTGTATAGTACTGTCATGGAATGTGCCATAGCTTGCTATCATAAACTGTGCCATAGAATGTGCCCTACAGCGCTCTCATTGAATGGGCTATGGGGTGTTGCCATACAATGTGCCGTACAGTATTGTCCTATAATGTTCATATAGTGCTTGTTGAATGTGCCATTGAGAATCCTAATAGAATGTGCCTTATAGAATGTGCCTTATACTATTGTGTCAGGTTATAAGTTAAATGTTACTAAAACTGATTGGTTTTGCCCTACCTGACTTTCTTCTGTATCATAAGGCATTTATCCTTAAACAAAGTTCGTTATGGTTTAATATATCTCCTATGCTTACTCCCCCTATTTGGTATCATATAGAGACTTCCCTTGTTAAACCTTTTCCTTTATTATCCCTATTAACCATGTCTCCCGTATCTAAAATTGTACACTCGTCCTCCATAATTAAATCATCAAGATTAATTTTTAACGATTTGGACTCCACTTTTGAATCCCCTCTACTTTCAACGGTACATTTGTCCTTATGGCATAGTGCCTTGTTAAAATTAAATAAGAATATTTCGTTTTGGTCTTCATGGATTGCTAAAGGTATTTTTTATCTTGGAGATGTTTTCATGGATGAAGCGTTTATTCCATTTATTCAACTCCAATCAAAATTTAATCTGCCTTTAACTGATCTGTCTAAATATCAATTCCTTTGTAATTCTATTTTGGATTCTTTCCCACATGGCATTCCTTCTAAAATGACAGCTGATTTTTACAAGAAGAGGTGCTCAATTGTCACTACAAGGTGTTCATCATAATTCTTCTACTTTTCAATCTTTCTGGTCTCCTATAGATTCATATGTACAGTTATAACTATTGTTGTTCTTCCTTACTTTTTTTTTTTTTTTTTTAATATATTTTTATTGCAGGAATTAGTAAATCGTTACAAAATCGACCAGCATTATATCACAAGCAATATCAGCGAAATACAACCCTCTGTCCCCGCACCGTAAGTTCCGTACACAGCCATCCGGCCCACAACCCTGGGGTCGGGCGGCGAAATTCAATGGGGGCTCAGAGGGATGTCAGAGCTGGTCCGGATGATCCACTGTCCGTCATCTGCTTTTCCAAACAAGCCTATAAACCCAAAAGAAAAAACCCCCACCCTCAAAATACTACTAACCAAAGTAAACCCCACCCAACCCCGCCATCAGCGCCTGGGAACAACCGCAACAGGATCTGCTATGGGACCCACGGGGAAAGCAACAGGACTAATAGTGCAAATGTTTATCGGGACTCGGGGCGAGTCGCTTCTTCACCTTCAGAGTCGCTGGGGGCGCAATAATCCCTGAGGGCCTGCACTAACATTTCCCACTCCAACGCTGCCTCCTGCGCCTTCTCATTACGCTGCCTCCAAGCCAGTTGGTATCTCAGTGTGCTCTCCCCCGCCGCCCACTTCAAGAGCTCGCTGTGCCATCGGCTTCCTGTCGGACCAACTCGTGCCTTCCAGTTCCTGGTCACCTCTCGCTTAGCAAGGAGGAGCCCTAGGTCTATAAATTTGCTGGAAATTTTATTCTTGGGGGTATGAGGGAACCAGTGTAGGAGTCCCACCGCCGCATCAAATGATAAGGATCTCCCCGTCACCTCCTCCAGGGTCTTCCCCACTTCCACCCAGTAGGATGATAATCCCGGGCAGGCCCATAACATGTGGAGGAGGTCCGCCTCCTGAGCTGGGCACCTAGGGCAATCCGCCGAATTCGTGGCAAAATATCATTTAATTTTCACTGGGGTCAGATATGCTCTATGGAGAACGTAATAGTGGACTAGCTGAAAACGGGCGTGGCGTGTGCCCTTCCAGGCTCGCCGCACCAACTGGGACCAGGTCGTCTCCGGGATCTCCCTGCCAATGTCCTCCTCCCAGCGGTTTCTCAAAGTAGTGAGAGGAGCCAACCCTTCGTTGATCAATCTACCGTAAAGGCAAGTGACCGCCTTCACCGTGCCCGCAGACATCATCACGTATTGGCACACCGGAGATAAGGCGGGTTCCTCCTGCCCGCTCTTCCAGTGTGCCTGGATCGCTCGGACAATGGCCGAGTGCAACAGGAAGTCACCACGGGGGATCTCGAAGCGGTCAATAAGATCCTGGAAGGGCAAGAGCGCCCCGTCCTCATACAGATCCCCAACTAGCTGTAAGCCGGCGTCCTCCCAGGCCGCCAATCGTGACCAATCGCCTCCATGGGGGAGGGCCGTCAGCATCCCCAAAGATATTTCGGGCGCATACGGTGTTCTCAGATGGCCTCGGGCGTGAGCCCGATTCCAACACAGGCGGACGGTCCGCTCCTCCAGCGACAAATCCCGCAGGGCCAAACGTTGTCGCAGCGCTATGAAGGAGAGAACATGCCTGGCCATGCCCGTCCCCCTTCTGTCTTCCGGGCCCCGGAATTCCCGGGCGATCTCCTGGGTGAAGGTCTGGAGCTGCGCCGCCAGATAATACTTTTCAAAGTCCGGCACCGCAAGCCCCCCCTCATCTTTCGGCCTCATCAGGGTCTTGAGGGCCACCCGACGGCGGCCCGAGCCCCAGAGGAATCCGACCATCATAGATCGTAATAGTCGAAACGTGGCCGGTGGGACCCAGATCGGTAGTGTCCGGAAATAATATAATAGCCGGGGAAGCGCCACCATTTTAAGCAGAGCGATCCGTCCCGCCACCGAGAGCGGCAGCGTGGCCCAGAAGTCCATGCAGCCTCGAAGTGCTCGAGTGCTGCGGGCAATGTTCCCATCCAGGAGGTCGGATGGGTCGTGATAGACGAATACCCCCAGGTACTTAAAGCAGTCGGGTTCCCATCTAATCTCCCTACTTAAAGTAGGGGCGGGGGCACCCTTACGAACCGGGAAAAGACAGGTCTTGGACCAATTCACCCGGAGGCCCGAAACCTCCCCAAACTCCGTGAGCGCCGTCGCCGCTCCCTGTAAAGCGTCGAGCGGGTCCTCTAGGAAGAGCAACAGGTCGTCTGCATACAGCGAAACGTAGTGCGGGCCCGAAGGCGTCCACAGGCCCATATAGTGGGCTCCCGATCGAAGATGCAGCGCGAGTGGTTCCACCGCCAGCGCAAAGAGAAGTGGGGACAACGAACACCCCTGTCTCGTGCCTCGTTCTACCGGATATTGTGAGGAAATCAGTGGTCCCGCCCGGACCCTGGCCGATGCAGAGGCATAGAGAACCGCGGTCCATCTGATGAAGCCCTCACCGAGGCCGAATCTCCGCAGCACCGTGCAAAGGTAGTCCCACTCCAGGCTATCAAAAGCCTTCTCTAGGTCCACCGATAAGACAACCGGGGACGGGGCATCCACAAACGGTTCCCCTAGCAAACGGAACAACCTGCGAATGTTCATAGTCGTGTTACGCCTTGGGATAAAACCTGCTTGGTCCTCATGCACCAGGGAACTCATGTGTCCCAGCAGCCTCGAGGCCAAGATACTGCTCAGTATTTTATAGTCCACCGTCAGCATCGATAAGGGACGGTAAGACTCCGGGTCGGACGAGTCCCTTCCTGGTTTGAGGAGAGGAACCACCAACGCCTCACACATCGAGCTCGGGAGCCGCCCCAGCCTCTTCGCCTCTCTGTAGACCACCAATAACCTAGGGGCTAGGAGGTCAGCATAAGCTGCATAAAACTCCACGGGCAGGCCGTCCAGGCCCGGGGTCTTATTTCTCGCCATCCGTTTAATGGCACCGCGGATCTCCCCCAATTCTATGTCGGACCCCAGGGCTTTCGCCACTTCTTGCTCCACTGTTCGGAGCTCCAGTGGGCGTAGATAATTATCGAGCCGGTCAGGGTCTCGGGCGGAGCGACTGCGGTACAAACGTTCGTAATAATGCCGGAAGCAGCTGAGAATCTCCGGTTGAGTGTATACCTCGGTTCCGTCTGCCTTACGCATACTTATCGTCAATGAGGACTGACGCGTAGGGTTGGCCAGCCATGCCAGCAACGCGCTCGATCTGTCCCCCTCCGCGATGGACCGGACCGTGTAGGCCTTGTAGTCAAAACAGCGAAGCTGTTCGACCTCCGCCGCCACCTTCTCCCTCGCCTCCGCCGTGTGTACCTGTAATTCCGGGTGCCCGGGGCGGCGAATTTCCAGCTCGCGGAGTTTCCGGTCCGCTGCATCTAGGTCAGCTAGGATAACTCGCCTCATGCCCACCTTTTTAGAAATGCAGTAACCCCTCACCACTACCTTAAAAGCGTCCCACTCTAACGCTCTTGTACTCGCGGTGCCGCAGTTGGACGCAAAATATTCCGATACCTTATCCCCCAGGTCCGCCCTGAAAACACTGTCCTCAAGAATCTCGGGTCGTAACTTCCAGGTGGGTACCGCCGGCGCTCCGGGGATCCAGCGAAGGTCCAGCAGGAGGGGGTTATGGTCTGAAATGGTTCTGGACAAGTACTCAGATCGGACCGCTGCCGAAACCAGTTCGGGCGAGCCAAGGAATCCATCCAGTCTGACATGCAACTCATGGAGGCTCGAGAAGTATGAATAGTCCCTAGATGTGGGGTGGTGCGCCCTCCAGATATCCGTCAGACCCCAGTGGGTCTGCCAATCCTTACGACCCTTAGCCGTGCGACGAACCGGAGAATCGGGAAGGGGTGGATGCGAGCGGTCAGCGTCTACGTCCACTACTGAGTTGAAATCTCCCCGAGCAAAAGGGGCCCAGAGAAGAAGTGGGCCAACGAGCCCGATAACCTGGAAAGGAAGGCAGTCTGGTCTATATTAGGAGCGTACACACAGCAAACGTTCAAGTCCCTCCCTCCTAAAGTGCCCGAAATGGCCACGTAACGCCCCTCTGGATCTATCACTGTTTTCGTGACCTGGAAGGGGACCCCAGCTCTAACCCATATTAGCGCCCCTCTGGCATACGCGGAGTACGATGTGTAAAAGACCTGCCCCCTCCATCTACGCTGTAGCGCCGCCCCTTCTGCCCTGTTCAGATGAGTTTCCTGCAGCAGCGCCATTTGCACTCCCCTACGCACTAAATAAGCGTGGACTTTGTGGCGCCTGGACATAGTATGAAGCCCCCTCACGTTCCAAGTGACACATTTCAAGTTAGCAACATCAGCCATTGTCCCATATTGTTCTCGCACAGTCTCCCCGTCCGGGTCCCCACAAAAAAAGGACATCATTCATCCCAGCACTGACGGCGGCCATTTTCCCCAACCAAAACCAAACAACCCAAGAACGAACCAGACCCCAACCCACCCTCCCCAGAACAGGACCCAAACAGCACCATCCAGATCCCATCCAAACCTTGCCCTCCAACAACCCAATAACACCTACTAATCCTGCGGTCGCCACCGTAGGAAGGCCTTAAGGGCCAGGTGCGGGCCGGGCGGAGGCAGTGGGCCCTCGACGCTCAGGCTACCAGGACTAAAACAAGCCCAAAACAGTGCCGGAGATCCTCGGGGCAAAAACAGGGGCACCCCACCCTCCCCGCCCTCGTTGTCAGCATCAATTGACGGCAACCGCCTCCCCCCCTGCCGGGCCCCCTCCCAAAATGAGGTAGCTCACCCAGTTACCCCTGTCCATCCAGAAGGTCTTCCACCGATTTCGGTGTGATCACCGGTGTATGGGCGCTATCAGTCACTGAGTCCTCGGAGTCCAATGGTGCCCCCTCGTCACCCGGGTCTGCTTCCTCCTCAATGGCATCGTCTCGTGCGCCAGACAACTCAGATAACACCTCCAGCACTCCCCTCCGCTCCGTCGATGTCTCTGCAGTTGAGGGCCCCCCCGAGCAGCCGCGGCGATTCCTAATCCTCCTGGATCGCCGTCTCTGTTCCGGCTCCTCCGCCTGTTGGGATGAGGAGCCGAAGCCATCTTTCCCTGCTCTGTAAAGCTCGAGCCAGGCACAGACATCCTCCGGGGTGTCGAAGAATTGAGTCTTGTCATCGACAATGATGCGGAGCCTTGCAGGATAGAGGAGCGAGTACTGGATGCCCTCGCTCCTGAGCTCGCGCTTGACCGCCAGGAAGGAGAACCGCCTGCGTTGAGTTTCGTAGGTGTAATCCGGGAAGATGTTCACCTGACTGTTCGCCACTTTGAATGGACCATTATGTCTGGCGGCATTGAGGATTAAGTCTCTGTCCCGAAAGTGCAATAACCGCGCCACCACTGGTTTCGGGGCACGTCCCTGCTGCGGTGGCCGCGCCGGGACTCTGTGGGCGCGCTCCAAGGTGTAGAAGGAGGATAGCCCCTCCGGGGCCATCCTCGATCTTTTCCGGAAGGCCCACCACACGGATGTTGTTCCTCCTGTTGCGGCCTTCCGCATCCTCCGCTCTCTGCTCTAGGGTCGCAATCCGGGATAAGGCATCCTTCATAGTCGCAGCCAAGGTTCGCTGCGCCGGCTCCAAGGTTTTCACCGAGCTCTCCACTTCCTTGACCCGGTCCGAAAGTTTGCCGTGGTCCGCTCTAAGGAGACCTAGGCTCGTCGCCACCTGGGCAATGTCCTGTTGGAGGGCCGATCGCGTGGTCGCTATCGCCTCCAGGACGCGGTTGAACTGCTGTTGCATCGATGCACCACCAGAACTCTTTGGGTCCCCATGTTCCTCTTTGTCCTGGGTCTCCGAGTCTGAGGCGGTTGGGGTAGTCCCCTTGGCTCCTCTAGGTTTCCCCATGTCGCCGGGGGCACTCCGTGATGGTCCAGGAGCAGGCGTCTCCGGGTGCAGATGCCGACCACGACCCTCCCGGTTACTGGACCTCAAATCGAGTATCGGAGACCTCCTTCTCCAGGGCCTGTGGGAACTTCTCCGCTTCGGCTCGCGCCACCACCACGGCGCCCGTGGGCACCGATGAGGGGGCGGAGACAACCGCCGCCAGGTCGGGCAGGCCCGCACAGCCGCTAAAGTCCCGGGGTGAGGGTCACCAACTCCACCAGACGATTTGTGGCGCCAGAGTGTCGCGCCTCCCATGGAAGTGGACTGGCCAGGAAAATGTAGCTAGGTGCGGTGTCGTGAGTGGGGCCACCGCCTGGTTCACCAGACGTCCGCTCACGGGATCCACTATAACGTGGGCATCCGCCCAATCACCCAACCGAGTGCATTCTCGTTGTAGAAAGTCCGATCTGACCGATATCTAGTGCACAGATCAGCAGGGGATGGCAAAGCCGGGGGCGAGACGCTGCCGGCGACGCTCCTCCAATTCAATGGATCCGGCCAGGGGGACAATGAAGTCCGGGCGCCATGTTGGGTCGCACTCCGCAACTCCGCAAACTTCGGTTTTACGCCGGATCACCACTCGTCCGAGCCACGCCAAGGGCCCTGGCAGGTCTTCGTCGGTCCGTTCAGCAGAATGCGGGGTCTGGGGTGCCCCGCAGCCTCCGATTTACAGGATAATCACGGGCTCAGTCCCGGAGCCGAGCTCTCAGGCGACCATCGCCATCGGCGCCCAAGCCACGCCCCCTGTTCTTCCTTACTACTGTATTGTATTGGTAACTCCACTTGTATAAGTATTTATGCTATGAATTGTATATTTCCCTTCCCCTTTCCCTGCGCCCTTCCCCTCCTTTTTTCTCCTTAGAATGTCTAATTTTTTCTTGCGATGTATTTTATTGATGACTGTATATTTTATGATTAGTCTTTTTCGCTTCTTTGTATTTTAATGAAATCCTTCTTCACTTTTTTGTATGTATTTATGTGCTTCATCGTTCTTAAAATTTCAATAAAGTCTTACTGAACTGAAAGAATGTGCCTTATAGTGTTTTCCTGAAATAAGACATTGGTGTTCTCTTGGAATATGCCATAGGGTTCTCCACTAGAACACGCCATGGGATATTGTCCTCAAAGGTGCTATAGTGTCATTACAGAGAGTGACATGCGTTTTTATCATAAAATGTGTCATGGTGGGTTCTCATACAATGCGATGGCTGTAGTGTTGAAAGTAGCCTTGGTACACAGAAATAAACCTCAGCGGCGCTGAATTTGTCTATCCTGGAATCGCCCCACCAGGGACCGGCACCACATTTTTTAACGACACATAAGTAATTAGTTGCTGCAAACAGTTAGTTTTCTTAGTTACTGTGCCTGACATTGAAAGAGTGGAATATTTTGTGTACTTCTTTTCTGAACTGCCTGAGCATATTTTTGACAATTGTGCTGGACATTTAATGGTTTGTCCATATTTAAAAAGTAGAATCTTGAGGAGGGTAAAGCCCTCAACAGCCTCCCACTGAAGGGTCAGATGTGCTTGCTTTCTCTGGAACTGATGTTGAGGTATATTCCAGTGGTGCTTTCAGCTGCCAGCCCATCTCTGGAGCTGTGTGAGGCCCTGCAAGAGCCAGAGAGCTCGGAATCTGGTGTCTGGACCACCAGTAGGAGAAGAGAAACGCCCCCATTCACAGAGGTGTCGGCCTCCGCCCCGCCATTGAAGGAGCGCCAGAGCCGGGTGTCTGCCACCTCGGGGGGCTGTGATGGTGTATTCCTCCGCGGTCTGCGGTCATGCAGGTTTATGACCCCCCCCTTAGAGGTCACGGTTCTCCTGGTAGCCCTGCATCTGAAGGCATTGGTCTTCTGATGAATATTGACGCTTGGAATCCAGGAATGTGCAACCTGTGTCGGTGCCGCGCTTTGGATTCGAAGTGCTGCTGGAGTGTTTTTTACAGCTTTGGCCATGTACTCCTCTGCTCGGCGTTAGGCCGCCGAGTGGCTACAAGGCATAAATGAGTTGACTGTCTGCACACTAAGGCTCCGGCTAAGTATGTGCTAGAAAATGTACAAGAATTCACGTTATGGCTTTATGTTGGTTGCAGCTCGGAGCCAGTTGGTCCCTCCATAAAAACACAGAATAAATAAGAACATGTATTTATAGTTAGAAAGCACTCCACTGTTAAATCTTTGTTGGACAAGAAACCTGAAAAATAAGTAACAAAATCTAATCTTATTTGGAGCTGGGTGGTACGTGTATTCTCTTCTTTGTCAGTTAATGTAGAGAAATATTGACAAAAGTTACGGAAATGGACGTTGCTTTTTTAAAATGTATTTTGTTTGCAGTATTGTTGTTCAGTTCATTTTCTAAACATCTATGAAGACTGGCTAAATAGGTTGTCACTTTAGTAATCGACTCAGCAAGGTGTTGTCAACGGTTATGATTGAGAAAGTGCTACCTTTTTAATGACGGCGATTGGTTTATTTGCATTGAAAAATTAGAGTCAATGCATTATTTCTAGTCATCCCAAGCTGATCGTTTAAAAATTAAATGTGCACTAGTTATTTGGCCATAAATCCATACTAATATAATAAAGAGAGAGTCCAAACCTTTGAGGCGGGTAATCTAAGGAACCACAGCACCAATCACAACACCCAATACAGCGTTGGAAAGGGCAGTTGCAGCAGAAGGACATAGGCTATGCAGACGTCGACCATATACATTTACAAGGGAAAAGAACCGTGCCAGCAAAGTAGTCCCTTGTGGACGTGTCTGCATTGTGCTGTGGGCGTGAAAAACGCTGGGGGTGTGTGGTACGTTCCGCCCTTCATGCCATGTCTCATTGTGTGCTAATCCCACCCTGCTCCCTTTAAATACCCCTGCACCCCATAATCATAACCCACCCTTACTCCTTGAAATACCCCAACATTTTAAACACTAGCCCATCTTAACCCTATAAATATACCCTGTACCCCAAGACCCAAACCTATCCCGAAACCCTAAAAATACCCCTGTACCCCAAAGCCCAAACCTAGCCCTGAAATCTATAAATACCCCTGTACCTCAAAACCCAAACCTACCCCTGAACCCTAAAAATACCCCTGTACCCCAAAACCCAAACCTAGCCCTGAACCCTAAAATACCACTGTACCCCAAAACCCAAACCTACCCCTGAACCCTAAAATACCCCTGTACCCCAAGACCCAAACCTAGCCCTGAACCCTTAAAGTACCGCAAAACCCAAACCTAGCCCTGAACCCCTAAAATACCCCTGTACCCCAAAACCCAAACCTACCCCTGAACCCTAAAAATACCCCTATACCCCAAAACCAATACCTATCCCTAAACCCTAAAACTACCCCGGTACCCCATAACCCAAAACTAAATCTGAACCCTTAAAATACCCAAACACCCCAAAACGTATACCTCAGTACCCCAAAACATATACCCCTATACCTATACTTACCTTATTCAAACAATTAAAAAAAACATGCTTTTACCATTCATGCATTTACAACGAATTTCGTTGTAAATGTATGCGTGGTAAAAGCATATAAAATGTAATGCCATGCGTTATAATGGCATTGCGGAGTCATGGTGCTTTCGTAATGAAAGTATGCGGAGTGATGGTATGCGGAAAAAAAGTTGCGGAATAATGGGTGTTTACCCTCCCCCGGTAAGTACATTGGTGGCACGGCGACCCACATCTCCAGCAACATACTCATATTTTTTAACCACCCATTTGAAAAATGCACAGGTCTCTCTCATTGATGGCCAGCACCGACATACACTTTTAGACACACCTCCCGCCACAAGTTCTAGAATTGCGAACTTTAGAGCTGGGGAGCTACGTTCGAATCTCTGCATCAGCTCAACATCCTGTGATTCCAGGCAAATCACGTTGTCTCCCCGTGCCTACTACAAATGAATGTGTTCTTCTGTAATGTAAATTGAGCTCATGCCATGTTGTCGAGTTTTATTTTATTTTATATGCTTATAAAGCGCCAGACTAGACCCCCGAAGGGGTATCTCCGCGCTATAGTTTGCGCTATATAATATTGCAAGGAAAAATAAAGTAGGGAAACTCGAGTTCAAACAATACTGAACGCGCACTCTTAAGTGCATCAGCAGTGCACTGTGAATCGGAGCGTTTCATAGGCCTGTCACAGATAAGAAATGCTATCAAAACAAAATCCTACAAAACCATATACTACTGGCTGGCAGCAATTCATACCCAGACAACGTCGGGACGGGCTGCTATATATATATATATATATATATATATATATATATATATATATATATATATATATATATATATATATATATATCCCTTTAAAGTCTAGCTCATGGTTTGAGACTTCTTTAAAAAATATATATATCTTGTTTTGTAGATGGTCATTTTTCAACGTCAGGCCATCTTGAATGCTGTTCTGCTTTTCAGGGACAGCCATATATGCTGGATGCCAGGTGCGGGTCAAGCCTCTCTCCCATAAGGAAATTGCATAAGAATCATTTCCGCTTGTTGTCTTCACCCAAGTATTGCGATTTGTAATCCTATGTAAAGTAACCCCTATTTATATTTGTATACAGTCGCCATTGAGAGCAGTGTACTATTTTAAATATTACGTTAATTGATTGCTTATGTCGATCTTCCGTCTATTACAGTAGCTACTACTCCTGTACCTAAACTTGTATACTGGTGGTGTGCAGGAGATCCGTTGGGCAGTAACTGAGAATCTGCTTTTGGCAGCTAACGAAGGACAGTGGGTGAGGTTTCAACCGAATAGATTGAAAACCAACATCTTCTCATTGCCCATGTGACTTCCTGTTATGTTATGTTATGTTACTGTTTGTTTTGTAGAGCGCTCGGCTGCTCCAAAGAGCGTCCCGGCGTCCCTAAACATTCATATTACTGAGGGTTGCCTTAGTTTCAGATAAACAAAGCTGGTTTCTGCTGTTCATTTAATGTACAGTCTGCACTGGTTTTCATGTGGGAAGCAGATCAAGTTAAGTTGTGGTGTTTGACTTATAAGTGTGCCACTGATAAGGCACTTTTGTGTTTGGGACAGATCTGTACGGATAGGCTGTGTTCAGTGGTCCACCTCGCGTTTTCTGTGCCATAAGAACAGCGGTTCTCCGATTATGTGGAGAAGTTTGGCTCACTGGTTAGAAGCGGCAGACTCTGAAGCAGAGATCAGGCCCGGGGCCAGGGAAAATTCCCGACGCGGCAGGGTCTTGGGCTCAATGTCCGCAGACTCGATAATTCTCGCCTCAGCGCCTACTCTAATCATGGGTCCCATGGTGCAACTCTGGGCAATAGCTTGCTTAATCTCCACAACGGCCCCAACAACACTGGGGTGCCTGGCTTCACCTTGGGGGTGCCCAGGAGGGGCATCTCACAGGGAGAGCCAGGAAGGGTTCCACAGCGTTATACAGCGCCGGGACGCCCCATCGCGGGGGCAGCTGTGAGCTTTACAAGTGTACTACATTTACATTTACATGTGCCTTAGCTTTGGAACTTTGTACCACTTACTGTAATAATGTTTCAGTTTAATATTAAATCATCTTTAAAGAAAGTTCACAGAACGCCTTTGCCCAGTATACACTGCTTAAGGCAATTCTTCCACACGCATTGCATTGCAATAGAACGTCAGATAAATACACACAGCTCCAGATGTTTGGAGAGAAGGGAGACATATACTGTAACAGTAAACACACATGCTCTTAGAATCGCAGTCTGAAAGACGTTGAAAACATAGTCACCATGAACAACATTGTACACTTTAAGCCTCCCAACTAACTTTTAAGGGTTTATCTGTCAAGTCAACCATCTTGAACACTCAGTAAACCATCTCTATGATAAAGGTGTGCAAAGTGTTGTCACGTGTTGTCAATGGGTGCTTCCTGGCGTTCCAAATAATCTTGAGCAGCATTTACCCAAGAAATTATGTGTGTTTTTCCAACATGAGGATCTCAGTTTTGTTGGATATGAAATGGAAGCTAAAAGCTGCATGCCAGCAGACCTTTCTGAATCAGTTGAAGTTCTTTTGCAGTTGTGAAGGTTGGATGACGTCCGGTAAGAAGACATGATTTGCACTTTATTCGTTACTAGGGTCTTCCACGCTCTGGTTCAACACTCCTTTGTATCATTGATCACTGAAACAGGCTCCAGGGAAGCATCACCCAAGACATCATCATTAAAACATCGATATTACTAGGATATTTTTCATGTTGGGGGAATTTAGTTCTAAGGATCTTGAACTGGGAGGCTCTCATCATATCCTCAATGCGTCCACTATTGTTTCTTGCCTCGTTATTGCTGCACCAATATGCTCATCCACATGTCTCCATCCTCTAACCTAAGTTACCAGCTACTCTAATGCTTCTTCATCCGCGGGTCTTGTAGGCCCTCTTTGAGTTTTTTCTAGCTACTCATCCATTTACTTCCTCTATAATCGGTTTCATGAAGGCCTTTGTATTTTTAACCACTAGTCTGCTGTCTGAGGGTCTGTCAGTTAAGATATAAATAAAGTATGATAACCCAGGGATAGACCTGGGCCTCTTGAGTGGGGAACAGACTGGTTCATCGTCCAGAGGTTCCCTGTGCTTGTGGAATTTCAGGGGTCGGGAGTGGAATTGCACCACTCCTTGGGCCACCTCTGGTTGCAGTCTTTTGGGGGCATTATGCAGTGGAAAGTATGTCTTCCCACACCAAGAATGGTACAGTCTGTGTACCAGCAGCCCTGCCAACACCTGTGCCTCCGAGCAATCCCATCCTCGGGTCTCATTTCATTATCCAGGGGGAACCATCAGTAACATTGGATCCATGGGTGGGGGAGGGCTTCTGCCACCTTCAGAAGAAAAATATTTGAGCCTTCCACAGATTCTGCATCCTCCGACTGGCCTGAGAACAGGCCAACGCAGGTGCTAGCAAGAATGACAACTCTCTTGGTGCCTTGTTAGCTTCACCCTCACCCGTTTTATTTTAAAAAGGTCGTAATGCTTCGCTGTTTGCTTAGGTACTGCTTCGTGTTTTGCACTTTATCTTTCCACCGTAGCCTATGCTTATCTTAGTTCCATGAGTCAATTTAGTTTGCAGTAGCGGGGTACACATTGATAATGAACAAACTGTGAATGTATATAATGCACTGCAACCAAAAGTGTGGCCTGCTGCAGATGTTTAGGAGATCTTGTTAGGCTGCAAGCATCTACATTTCAAGTAGTTTCCTAAAGGCCCCCAACTTGTTTTGAACCATGATATCAATAGGGAGATCCATCCCTAGTTCACCTGCAGGGGAGGGAAAAGACCAACATTTAAGCAGGGTTTGCCATTGTCCCAGTCACTAAGCAGGTATTCATAGCCTGGCAAGATGCTCCAACGTTGATGAAAAGATTGCCACCATTTCAATGATTTCTTTACAAACAAAGTAAATTGCTACAGCCCAGCGACATGCAAGAAATCCTTTTCTTCCTCCAGCCTAGGATGTGGAAAAAACAAGGAAACATTTAGTGTTTGCTCTTGTGGAAGGAAGGCATCATGTTGGTTAAACACCCAATGACTCTGATGGAGCTCCTGCCTTTTCAGGAATAATAGCAGAAGGTGGTGGCCTGACCATTAAGCCCTTTTGCTTCATCAGCTTTCGTGCTGGGGTAACCACCAACATGAAAAAGGCCATCAAAGTAATGGAATGAGTTTTAAGAACAATGGGTTCTGCAGGACAGGCGGCACTAAAATGAGACTGATCTCCATATAGTCGCTTGCCAACTTGTTTCTTGAGGTGGAGAACATTCAGCGTGTGACCATGCAGGTGATCCTTGAGGCCATTGACTCTAAGGTTCTCAGAAAGCCATTATGGTGACCCATTGGGTTAGCATGGACTCCACCAAATCCACATCAGAACTTTCCCGTAGAAACTACAACACATCCTTTATCTCACAGTCTAAAGGGGACCAGGTTTCATTTAGTAGTGGTCCGAGGCCTTCTAGTTCAACTTCTATAGAATTTGTAAATAGTAAATACTAACTTATATCATCTCAAAACTAAAGCCTTAAGTGACAGAGGGAAATAATTTAGACGGCCAGGCTCTCTGTAGAGCATAGATGTCTGCACAAGGTCCATTCTCATATTGCAGTGTGCTGATAAATGAGCAGGAGCCATGCATGCAAGCCCAAATGACAACCACCAGGATCACGCTGCATGCAAGCAACGATTCTGGATTTTACATAGAGGAAGGAATGGCATATAATAGCAAGAAAGTCGTGTTTTGAAAGGAGCATCCACCCAACAAGCCCACACACCTCAGAGAAGTGGAAAAGGTAGGAAGAATGAAGAGTATTTGATAGGGTTGCAGAAAGCACCAGAATCTTAAAGATCTACCATAACTGTAAGAATATCCTGGTGAAAAAAGATGACCTGGAACATGAGGAAAATACTGCTCCACCGAAGCATCTCACTTCGACCTCCACCCACATGTGGATCACTAAGAGTCTATCCCTGTAATGCATTTCCCATGCCCCAATCTCGAATTCCAGGTTGAACAACACCTCAAGCGCTGTTGCGACTTCTCATTTTAGGTTTAAAGCATTTTATTAAAACATAAGAAACATGGGGAAGGGAAGTAGGAGGTCAAGGTTACATACAGTACAATGAGAAGAAAAAAAAGAGACATGTTGCAGCAGTTCTGGTTGAAAGGGGGGAGGTCGGTGGTCCAGGAGGGGAAGAGAAGGCATAAACTGTAAGGCAATAAGGCAGTGCGCACAACCCTCCTATAGTCCCCAACCTCCCAACCAAAGCTAAGCGCGAGTAGCATCCTGCAACACAGCGAAACACAACGCAGTCCCTCCAAGCCCCCCGTCCCCAGGAAAGGAAAAAGAAGAAAACAATACCCCAACATCCCCGTCCAATAGCCCGTAATAGAAACATCCACCCCAAACAGCCTACCCCCATCCCCCAGTCCCCCCAATCCCATCCCTCTTAATCCGCTGGGGCCGCCGGCGGCGTCAGCCTAAGAAGGCGCAGGTACCTCGGACATGTGAGCTCACGAAATGCCCTGGATAGTAGTGCCAAGAAGGGGTGCCAGAGCTCCTCGAACTGATCTACATTTCCAGCCACTGTGAGCGACATCTTCTCCATACCCAGTACCTGCCAGAGTCTATGTAGCCAGCCAGTGATAGAGGGGGCAGTGGGGGTGCGCCAGTGGACAAGGATATTTTGAACCGCTGAGCCTAGCGCAATAGCAATCTGTCTACCCCTGCGGGACTTCAGCGGGTACATCAAGTCATTGGGAAGGCCTAGCAGGACGTATGCCGGGAAGCGCGGGAGTTCAATCTCAAAGTGTCTATCCACCTCATCTAAGACCTCTTTCCAATAAGCAGTCAGTACCGGGCACCCCCAAAGAATGTGCGATAGAGTACCCTCCTGTCCGCAGCCCCGCCAGCATCCCTTGTCGGCGAGTTTGTGCATCTCATAGAGCATCTCCGGGGTGTAATACCAGTAGGTGGACACCTTGGTAAAGGTCTCCGTCAGCCCAGTGTGGTACGCAGAGTGCCTCGCCCGATATGCGATCTTGTCCCACTCCTTGTGGCTCAGGGCCCTGCCCAACTCTCTGTGCCAGCGCTCCCTCCCCGGATTGTGGTAATGAAACGGCGGGGGTTGGAGAAACTTATACAGATCGGTAATAAGCTTGGCATCCGAGGTCCGGGTCACCAGCCACCGTTCGTAAGGTGTGATTTGACGGGCTGCGACGTCGCGCACTTGGGGTTGGAGAGCCCAGTGACGGACCTGCATGTAGCGCAATCTGTCTACCTCCGCCAGACCAAATTCCTGTCGGAGTTGTTGGAAAGGAAGCACGCCCTCCGGCCCGTAAATCTGAAAGAGCACCCTGCAACCTGCACCCAGTGGGAAAAAGCTCCCGGTTCTAAGCCCGGAGTAAAGTCGGGGTTACCAACTATGGGTGTAAACGGTGATGGGAAGGTAGTTAGCTCGCGGAGCTCGCAAACCGCATCCCACACTCGCAGGGGAACCCGGGTGACAAAGGAGGCGTAGAGATTAGCCGGGCGATGTGCGCGCCGCAGGAATGAAACCTCTTGAAGGGTGCGTCCCGCAACCGCCTGATCCTGAAAGAGCCAGTGCTTGTCAGATTCCCACCTGCTCCATTCCACCAAATACCGGAGTTGCGCCGCTTGAAAATACTTCCGGAGATCCGGAACACCAAGACCCCCCGCCTCCGGAGCAAGCGTGGAGAGAACCCTCTTCATCCGAGGCCTGCGGCCCTGCCACACGAAACGGGAGATGTCAGCCTGCGCTTGCTGTATCCAACCCACAGGGGGCTGGAGAGGTAGAGCGCGAAAAAGATACAAGATCTGAGGCAGCACCGTCATCTTCACCGCTGCGATACGACCCAGCCACGAGAGCAGGCCCTTGCTCCATCGGCCGAGTTCCTCCTTAATCTTCTTGCTAAGGGAAGAGTAGTTAGCTTTGACCATTTCAGGCAGCGAAGGCGCAAGCAGGATCCCCTGGTATGGCACCGTGGATGAGGACCACTGCATGGGGAAAAGACGCTGGAGGTCTCTCCTGGTGTCCGCGGAGAGCGACACATCCAGGGCAGCCGATTTGGACATGTTCATTTTAAAGCCGGCCACGCGTGCAAAGGCGTTCAGTTCCTGGACGCAAGCAGGGAGTGACCGCCTGGGGTCATCCAGGGTCAGCAGGACATCATCCGCATACAGGCTAACAGTATGGGTATACTGACCCATCTTAACCCCAATAGCGTCCGGATTGTCGGGAATCCTCTGGGCAAACGGCTCCATGTAGAGGGCGAACAAGAGCGGTGAGAGGGGGCAGCCCTGTCTTGTACCACGCTCAATGACAAAACTACTAGAGCTGTGCCCATTGACCCGCACCGATGCTGATGGTCTCTTATAACAATTGAAGACCATGGTGCGGAACTTCTCGCCGATCCCCAGTTTCCCGAGAACCAGCTCAAGGTACGGCCAATGAACCCTATCAAAGGCCTTCTCCGCATCGACCGACAGTAACATCCGTTCCCCCGGGACGCGCGAGGCCTTTTCTAATACGTGCGTCACTCTCTTGGTGTTGTCGACTGTCTGTCTACCGGGCACAAAACCAGCCTGGTCCGCCTCCACCAGGCCCGGTAGGTGCAGTCCAAGTCTGGCCGCCAGGATCCCCGTGTAGAGCTTAAGATCCACATTCAGAAGCGAGATAGGCCTATATGAACCACACAGGGTCCGGTCCTTCCCGGGTTTCGGAATAACCGACACAGTCGCGGAAAGAAGGTCCGGCGGGATAGCCCCCGGTTCGGAGAAAGAGTTGAACAGGCGAGCCAGGATAGGCGCCACAGTGGAGCAGAAGGTCTTGTAGAACAAGGCCGTGTAGCCATCCGGGCCCGGGGCTTTACCGTGTTTCAATCGTGCTATAGCGGAGATGACTTCCTCCACATGGATGTCCCTCTCTAGGTGGTCCGCCTGGGCGGGCTCTAGAACCGGGAGGGTCACAGACTCCAGATAGTCCTCAGCGTCTCCCGGTGAGGAGGGTTCCGCGGCATATAGCGCCTCGTAAAAGCTACGAAAGGAATCCGCCACATCCGCGTCACCGGAAACCGAAACCCCGTCTGCACCCACTAGCTCCTTCACTACATTGCGTTGCTGCGCAGCCCTGAGCCGATGGGCCAGGAGCTTACCGCATCTGTCCCCGCCCGTATAAAAGGCATGCTTCAGACGCAACGCTGCGTATTCCGCCCGATCTAGGTCTAGCGCAGAGAGGAGTTTCCTCGCCGCTTTCAGCTGCCTCCAAACTCGAGGAGCCCCTGTTCGGCGGTGAACCTGCTCAAGTTCCCTGACCTGCGCCGTCAGTTCGTCCCTCTTACATTGCCGCTCTCTGTTCTCGGCCGAGGAAATGGAGATAAATTCCCCCCTGAGGACCGCCTTCAAGGCTGCCCACTGCGTCGCTAGAGACGTGTCGGAGTTGCCATTGTGGACCAGATAATCCTGAATGACCTCCTCCACTCGCTTCACCACCGACTTCTTATGTAGAAGAGTATCCCGAAGCCGCCACATCCCTCTGGAAGGGGAGGCCGCCGGCCATGCAAAGACTCCGGAAACTGGTGCGTGATCGGACAGGGACAAGACCCCGATGTCTGCCTCCGTGGCGGCCGTGCGCAGCGGTCCGCTCACCAAGAGGTAGTCCAACCGCGAATAAGTGCGGTGCGCGTGGGAGAAATAGGAATAGTCCCTATCGGTGGGGTGCATAGCGCGCCAGAGGTCATGCAGATCCATCTCTGCAATCCTGTCTTGCACCGCTCGGGAAAGCTCCCCCGTCTGCGGGAAGCGCTAGGCAGACCTATCCATAGCCGAGTCGAAGACCATATTTAGGTCTCCCCCCAAGACAACATGGCGATCGGGCGAGGCAGTGACGTCCACCAACACTGATTCCAGGAAACGATCCTGGTGGTCATTCGGGCTGTAAACGGAGCCAACCGTGAAGGTGATACCCCCAAGCCGCATGCGATACACTAGGAGCCTCCCCTTTTGCTCGGCATATTTGTATAATACCTCGCCCCTGAAAGAGCTAGCTAAAAGAATGGCTACGCCTGCAGTCTTGGTCGCTGCCGAAGAGAAGAATTGGGTGGGGAACTTGGCAGAGCGCAACCTGTGACAATCTTTGGGAAGTAGATGAGTTTCCTGCAAAAGGCAAATGTCCGCTTGCGTCCCCTCTAGCAGGGAAAGGATCGCCCTGCGTTTCACAGGGTTGTTCAGACCCTTAACATTAAGGGTCACTACCTTCAAGGACGGCATCGCTCCCAGGGGATCGAAGCGCTATGCAGCAAGCGAGGGATCAGCGGAGGGGGCGCGCGGGGCAGGGGCGCAGGGAAGGCCAAGACCGGCCTCGCGTGTGCTTGGGCAATATTGGACGGGACCCCACCAACAACAAACCAACTCCTAAGCCCTCCCAGAACCAACCCATGGCAACAAGCCAAAACCATAAACAAAGAAAAACACCCCATTGTCTCAGTCCAGCCCGAACGGGCAAGTCTGCAGAAACCAATCAAGTGGACGTTCAGCCACTCACCTCCAACCGTCCCCCCCCAACCCCCAGCCCCAACCCAGCATCGTAGAGGCTAAGAATCTCTCCCCCCGGAGTGAAGTTAGGCCGTCATGGCCACGCCGTTGGATTCAGGCAAGGTCCTGGCCGCCGTTCTCAGGGCCTCCGCCATATCCGCCCTGATGGTAGGGGAATCAGGGTGACTCGCAGTCGCCGGCGATTGTCTCCTCCTCGATCTTCGCCGACTCCGTCTCTCCGAACGTCTCCATGCGGGCGTCGCTCCGTCTTCTTCCGTGGCTGTGAGTCCCAACACCCCGCAGATGTCTTGGAGGGAGCGCAGCTGATGTAACACTCCATTCCATCTGAAGATTAGACGGAAGGGGTGACCCCAGGAGTAGGGCGTCTCATGCTCCCGTAGAAAGTCCGTAGCAATCCGGAAGGACCTGCGCTTCTGCAGCGTGATGGCGGACAGGTCCTGGTAGAGCACCACGGGCCGCTCTCTGAAAGTTAAAGGCTGCTTCCTGCGGGCCTCTGTCATGATGCGCTCCTTCAAGGGGAAATCAGGCAGAAACGCCAGAATATCAGGAGGGGGTGCCGATGACTGGCGCTGTCGGCCCACTCTATGCGCTCTGTCTATGCGGATCGGAAATTCCGCATCTTCTCCCAAAATCTCCCGGAACAAGTCCTGTAGATAGGCCACCAGGTCCGTTCCCACGTCCACGGATGAGACACCGCGCACCCGGATATTGTTCCGCCTGGACCTGTTCTCGAGGTCCTCAGAGTGGGCCTGGAGCTCGACACACTGCTCCCGTAGACGGAGAACGTCCTGCTGGAGATGGACTATCTCCTCATCTCGGCGCTGGGCCGCCGTCTCCACCGTGTCAACACGTTCGCCAAGGCCCTCTACCTCCCTGCGCACTTCTCGGACCTCGCTGGCCACCTCCTTCTTTAGCGTCTGGAAGTCGTCTTTGAGGGAGCTGAATAAGTCTTCCATAAAGGACCTCGTGACCGGCGGCTCGCCTCCAGTTGCGTCCGCCGAGGCCCGGGAGGACCCCGGGGACGGTTGTGTCCTGTCCCGCAGCTGCTGGGCCCTGCTGAGCATGTCTGGCAGAGTGCGGTCTCCCCTTTTCGCGCCTCCTCTCCCAGTCATCTTGGCCTCAGCAGTGGGCAAAGCTCAGGGCCGGCCGCCGTAGATGCGTCCAGTCGCTCGTGGGCACCAGATGTGGAGACCCTGCCGAAGACAAGGGTGATGCGTCACAGGCGACAAAATGGCGGCTCAGGCCGGGGCGAGACAATCATAGTACCGACCAGGGCGGCAAACGGGGGCCAAAGTCAGGGTCTTTCAGTAGCACACTCCCTGGGAAATTAGTTCAGGAGCCAGGGCGAAAGTAGGCACCCGCTCGGCAAAGGCGCGGGTGGAGGTCGCCAGCTCCAGCTCCTCAGTGACAAGATGGCGGCAGGGCGGGTCCGGGAGAGCGGCCCAGGCCGGCAAGACCGCCGGCGACCCCCGGGCCACGATGGGCAAGGAAAGTTCAAAGCCAGTGTCTCACAGTTGCACCGGCGGGTCCACCCAGGTCGGCCGCCGCGCAAATGCCTCCGTCTCTCGCCACCAGGTCCGGGGTCCACGCCGCACCGTACACCGTCGTCGGTAGCGAAGGGTCAAAACGCCAGCGAGGGTCCAGGGTCCGCTGTGTATCGGTGACACCGGTCACGTAGGCTTCGGCCGGAGGGCTCTGTTACTCTGCGGAGCACGTCGGGTCCGATTCCTCGGGATCACCAGCTTTCAGCACCCGGCCCAGCCGAGGCGCTTGGACAGCACCGCAATACGCTCCGCCTCCCAGGCTCTCCTCCGTGCTCCGATCTTTGAGCAAACTTTCGGGGTACTGCCTCCAGGGCGATAGGAGTCAAAGTAGCATCAAAATGTGCACCAGGAACTCCGGCACAGTCCTCTCACCCGCAAAGCAGCTGCGGGGGGAGAGAAGCTCAGAAATCGGGGCTCGAGCTGAGCCGGGCCGGAGGAGCTACGGGAGGAAGCGTCCGCTCACCCCGCCATCTTGGCCACGCCCCCGCGACTTCTCATTTTAAATAGTGTTTGTCCTGTGTTCAACCTGTTTCAGTTAGGCTGGTGTTTACAGTAGAACCACAAGCTCCCTCTTCATTGGCGTTGCCTTGTTTCTGATTCTTGAATTCTGGTTCTTAAATTATTTCTTTAGCATTCTTATAAATGAGCACTGATCAGATGACTCCCGAGACAGAACATTTTCAGCTGGTAGGTCTCAGAACCCATTCAGGGGTCACAGGGCAAGCAGGGGTTATTGGGCCCCACCTGTGGTGCTTCAGTGCCTTTTACGCCGCTATCCTTGGTCCTGTCATGATCCTGCAAAGAGCACACCATGTACACCCCCTCAGCTCTTTTTGTGAATCGTTCTTTAAAATATTTCAAAACTCAATACTACAAACAAAAATAACGAAGGCATATGGTTCTACAAATTCCCTACAAGATTTCTACACGGAAACTAATCATGTGTAATGAAAGTGCAGGTGCAGGCTCACTATAGAAATGTTCAAGCAGCTTCCCTCCTTCTGTGACCTGTAGATAAGTCCTTAAAATTCCAGGCTTTTTAAAACAGGACTCACTCCTACTCCCAACTTTCAGAACTGCGAGATAAATGAAGGCACTCTAGCACATATGCTTTGTCGAATGTCCGATCTTAGAGACTTTCTGGAATAAAATACTGTACTGCATTAAACACGCTTTGAATATTACTCCATCAAAGAAGTTCTCATCTATCCTTCTAGGCCCATTAGACAACCAGCTGAAAACTGATGGAGATCGCCATCTAATAGACCTAATGCTTACTGTAGCATGCAAATTGATACTATATAATTAGAAGAACTTCAAGGCGATATCTTTCCGAATGTGGCAGAATTGGATCACCTTCCTTGGCGGTGCTGATAATGTGACACTACAACTCTCCCCCTGGCGCACCCCTCATAGACAAATTTGGGACTCATTGGATACTAAACTTCTTAGCTATAAGCCACCATAAACAATTGGATCAGGAGAGTGCTATTCTCTCTTAAAACATTCTCTTTCACAGCCAATTGACCTTATAACACATTCTCTATCTCAAATTCCTCTTCTCCCAGACAGGGCCCTTGTACTTTTTATCCAACTGCGTAGGATTTATATCCAACTCATAGCCGGTTTAGAGCCTTTAAATCACCTTTGCCACTGGTGCTCCCATTACCTCCTCAACATAATCAAGACGCAGTCAGTGGGTACCATAGCATTGTCAATTTGTATGCATGATTAATGTGATGTACTGTTACTACGAACTAATACAATATGAATCTCATGATACGCTTGTAGGATTTATATCCAACACATAACCCGCTTTGAGCCTTTATATCACCTCTGCTACTGGTGCTCCCATTACCTCCTTAACACAATCAAGTTGTAGACCGTGGGTATCATAGCGTTGTGAATATGTATTCATGATTACTGTGATGTACATGATTACTGTGATGTACTGTTACTACGACCTTATACAACATGACTCTCATGATATACATAATCTATAACATTCGATTGTTGTTTGTAAACTCCAAAGGTCAGCATGGCATATATGTTCCCAATTCATATCCTACAGAGTCTTCTCTTCCCCCTCTCTGTATCCCTACTCCAAGAGCGCTGCTGCGTTCTATCTGTATATTTATTTATTTTACAACTGTACCTCTATGCATATGTACTGTTTATCCAATGTTTCAGAAAATTCAATAAAAAGATTTGAATAAAAATAAAATGTCCCAGCCCTGAGTCGTTAAGGGTATGGCTGCATAGCTGCAGAACTTTTGACAGGTAGTCGCTGCAGCGGTCACACCTCTTGCAGGACAAACAGGTGACTTGAAGTTAGGTCTGGAAGGTTAGGTGATCTGAGCACACTGGCTGGGACTCTCCTTGGTAGTTGCCTCCCATTTGGGATAGGATACTCCTTCCTTCTTCTCGACCAGCCGGCCAGCAGCTCTTCTCCTCACCTCTTGAAGACCAGCTTTAAAAGACACCTGCCCTGCATCTCAGGATATCTTCAAGCACTCCTCTGCATTTTCACTCCCTGGTCACTGGACAATATAAAACCCAGTGGGTCTCACTTTTCTAGCAGTTTTTTTAGACAGGGATGGAGATCCCACCGTGAAAGGCCTGGAGCTGGTTTGGAACAGTTCCTCCTTTTTGTGTATTTCAACTCACTGAAGGAGCTGTAGTCTTGGTCTCTGGTGAGGCTTCTTTCAGCCGGCCATGATATGGCTGTTTTAGTGCAACCCCAGGCAGAGTGATTAACAACTCCAGCCTCTCAGAGCTCTGATTCTGCCTTGTTCAGCTGTAGTTCTCAGTTCTCCTGCTGACTCTTTTGCAGATAGTATGCATGGGGCTGATGGGCTTGGATGTCATCAAAGTGCAGAGATAATTTCTTGGCCACGCAGATTCTACCCCCGTGGATAATACTCTCTGCTTATAGGTTAGTAATCAGATTCAGTCCGAGTTTGACAAGACACCCAGAAACTGAACCGTGGCAATAGAACCATTTCTACAGTGAGGGTGCTGTCCATCGTCCTCACCTGGCGTACGTCCTTTACTGTACCCTCCATACCTCTGGTATATATTTTGAGATATTTGTGTATTCTTTTGCAATGCCATCATATGTCTGTGATAATGTGTGTATTGCAAAACCTCTAGAACACTGTGACCTTTTTTTCAGCTGTACCCAGCAAGGCTATCACAAGTTAAATTTACAAAAAACATAAAACATGAGTCATGCAACAGACACGCTGTCAAAAGAATTAGCAGCACTTAACGAAGTTGCCTGCCATGAAAATGTTCTACCTGAATGCACACTAAATGCTTAAAAACCTAATTCTCCATCTGAATTCCAACAATGATACAAAAGGGTTCTGCAGGCCCATTACTTCAAGCTCCACTGGATACCACTAAAGTAAAACAGTGATTCGCGAAGATACCTTTGGAAAAGAGGGTGTTAAGGAATGTAATATACATAGGCATAAGAAAAAGCCTGGAAATACAGATGGTAGGGACAACCAGGGTAAATTAGCCAAAAGTAAGTTGAAAGCTCCTACTGTTAACAAGAAGTTGCTGTGCAGAAAGGTTTTGAGGAGGAAGAGAAGGACCTCACTAAACGGCCTTGTGTTCCTATATCTATTGATAACTGATAATCAGCATTTTTAAGGGATACCAGCATTTATGGTGAGAAATGTCAAACAGGGTTGTATGACGGTACAACGCAGATAATTACTTTGCATGCCTTTGCCACACTTTTTTTAGCACGCATGTTTTTACCACGAATATGCATTTACAACGCATGCCAATACCACACATTGTTTTTAGATTTTAAAACAATGTATTTGGGGGGGAGACCCCCTAAACTTAGCTTAAATACGTGGAATTGGCATGCGTTGTAAATGCATATTCGCTGTAAAAAATACGTGGTAAAGGCACAACAAGGTAAAAACCTCGTTGTAAAGGCTGTTTCCTGTCAAACAGCAGACATCGTGGTGTTTTTTAAATATGTGGCGATCACAAGGACAACTCATACCCGGATTAGGCGTGACAATGCACAGTTACAGTATGATAACGTGTTCCCGCACTCCAGGGGAGGGAGTACAATTGTGGTGGATGGAGAGAGCTGGTTATGTTGCTGTGGTTGTAGTGGACGGCTGCAGTCAGCCTAGCAGCATGGACCAAATGGCTAGCGGCCTTCAAGATTGAGGTAGTTAAGTTCGTTTTGGGTGGCACGATTGTTGACTGGGACATGTTGGTACTCCTCTTTTGTTATGTGAAGTGCTAGTGTGTTTCTCCAAAACTCAAAATACTTTAAATAACTCTAGTGGTAAAGAAATAGAGGCAATATTTTTGTTTTTCTTGACCTGTATATGCTTGATTGCGTTCTAAACGGCTACTACTGATGCTAAAAAGTCTGACCATTTGTAGATACTTTACAGCATTGTTGGCAGCTAAATCGTACACTTCTGTGCTGTTTGTTATTCATTTTCTGTTTAGTGTGTTTATGGTAAAACTTGTAGTTTGCTGACCTTGTTCAATATACACTTGCTTTTTAAAGTGTATGTCTGGGCAAATTGAGATATAGATCCTTTCCCTTTGAGGTCTGACTTGTGGACAGTACTGTTGTATGATGCAGTAGATTTGCTATTGCTGCCAGACGCTTTATTCAATATTGAGGCAGTATAAAGGGTGTTGTAATATGCGAGTATAATATTAGCAAACTCTATTTTTTTTACCAGGAAATGAATTGTAATTATGTTTTTATATATTCTTTGGAATCGCAATGGCCAGTAAACATGATTGCTAGTGGGCTTAGTGGCTGGAAAATCAAAGCGGTCAATGGCTTTAGAAGTCCAGGAAAGAGTCTGGTAGGTTGCTCTGAAATGGTTGTAATGTGCGGCAGTGTCACTTGCTCTTCAAGCCATGTACGATCAAGAAGGGAAGAGGAGCTTGAGGCTTGTGGAGCATGGAGAAGGCAGGATCACCACCAGGGTGTGCAGAGCTGGAATAAAAAGGGTTCTCTTGTGTGAGGCGAGTGGTGTGGCAGCAAGCTGCCCGTCAGAAACCAGATGTATTCCTTTCTGGAGACAGCTAAACTGGTTTAGAGGATTGGATCAGGAATCTTTTGTTTGTAATTTCAACCTTGATTTTTGTATTCTTTTTTAAGAAGGGAGCTGTGCTGTGATGTGTTGAGTAGCTGTCATAGATTAGTGGCAAGTTGGATGTCATGGCTGGTTTGTTGTGCTTGAAGGGTACTTTGAAGTCTGTGGGGAGCAGGATTACGGGAGGAGCTTTATTGGCAAAATTCACAGTAGCTTCGTATCGACTGAGTAAATGGTACTGGCTGTCATTATATCATACTTACATCGATTTTTGTACTTATATGAAATTGTTAGCCCACTGGAAAGAGTAGCCGCCCACCATGCCCCCTCTCCTCCCCCCCACCCCCCGCCAAAGCAAATTCACTACATTTCTCCCTGCCCTAACCAGTAGTTTCTTGAGCTTGCTGTTGCACAATGTATCTTTTACAAAGAGAGAGATGGCGAGAGGGAGAGCACAGGAAGACGGGGAAGGGCAGAGAGTGAATAAGAAAAAGAAAGGGAACTGTGTGAATGTTTGTGTGTGTCAAGACGGACAGAAGAGTGTCGGTAAACAAAGGCCCTCTCTGCAGAGGACGGTGAAGGGTGGAAAGCGTAGAGTGTGCATCAATGTTTTTTGTTACACTGGCAAGCAGCATACGCAACATCATGTTCCCTCATTGTGCCCCCCTGTACTCCCTTCTTACCTGGTGTCACCTCTTTGCTTCTTCTGTCCCCCTCAGCATTTTAACGTAAGCGAAGGGTGTCATGAGCACAACACAATCAACAAATTCCACCTGTCAGAAATACCACTATTTGAAGGTCTACTAATTTAATCAATGTTCTTGAAAGACTACACCGAGTAGTAGTAGTAATCTGTAGCCTGGCAGCAGCGAGTGATTTGGGCACTCAGTGTAACCTGGGGAATAGTCCTGAAATTCAATTGTCCTGGCATACTGCCTAAAAATTATATTTAATGCATACTTTCTATCTCTAATGATATTTTGGGTGAATTTAGTTTAGCAGCCATTTGGCATTGCTAAGATCTTGCACGTTGGGCATTAAGAAAAAAACGAATCAAGTTGGATCTGAAATAAAACGGGCTGTGAATAATGAAAGAGCAATGTGTAGCTATAGCTCATTTCTGAGGCTTTTTTTCTGCTGAAACCCCTTTCTGCATGTAAGAGGACTGGCCTTATCATAAGTTGAAGACCTTTTGGGGATAAATGCAATTGTTTGAACGTTTGGAACCAGAACAAAACAACAGTGATGCTGAGACTTGGATTTACTACTAGGCGGAGCATTATAATGATGACCAAGAAAAAAAATTCATCAGAACTGGGGCATATACGGCCTCCTTTGCACACACAGATAAAATGATCAACGGATCTCTTGATTTCGCTTAGTGGAAATTTTGTCCCGGGCCAATTGGCATACTCATCTTCGTCATCAAAAATAATCCTGAGTTCCAGAATAGACTGTTATGTACTTCGTATAATGCAATACTGGAGGTAGATATTATCCCTGAGGCATAGAGGGGCTCAATCTTACATCTGATGCTCAAAAAGGGATGCCCAAATGACCCACAAAATTACAGAACAATAGAGCTACCCAACAGGGATGCAAAAACATTTGCCTGCTTCCTTCTCTCTGAACTTGCAGACTGTTTGGATCAGACGCAAATATTGCTGTTACATCAAGCTGGTTTCAGAAAGGAGTATGAGACATTATGGCCATTAACAAAATGGCTGTGGAAGGAGTTGTTGGTGGAACACTACTTTGTGCATGCTAACTAGATTTTAGTGCTGCATTTGATAGATTAAGCAGACCATTACTCTGGGAGAAACTGCGAGCATGGGGTAGTCCAGTAACGCTATTACCAGCAATTGGCCTTTTTTTATACGGATACTTGGGTGAGAATTAAATTAGTGGATTGAACATCAGTCACCCGGTGAATATACATACCAACTGTTGATCAAAATAGAGATTTGTGCTCACCCCTCTTATTTAATCTACATATAGGATACTTGATACAAAACATTATGATAGCCTAATGACAGGAGAGCAGAATATGAAGCACTATATTAAAAAGTTATTATTGAACCTCTATCTGTCATTTATGAAAACCGTTGTAGCAAACCTATTTAAAGTGAATACATTTTGACATAGTGTGGTGATGCAATATCTATAAGAATGTTTTAGCAAGCTTGGTTTCTCTGTTTTGTTTCACTCAAGTATCCACTTCATCGCCTGTTGACCATCATGCCTTGCCTGAAATCACTGAAAAGTTGATCACTTTAGTTGTCCAACTTCAATCGGCCCTCACACCCATTGATGGCCTAAGGCATCTGACTTGCTTTTGACATTTTAGGATAGTCCTTTTGCTGTGCGAAGCTTTGCTGTTGCTAATTAAGGGGTTTGTCCCGCCTTCCATCTTGCAGGAACTGTGCGGTGTTACTTTATCGGAGAGCTACTGCTCTGCGTAGCCTACTTTGGCATAGGTAGATCAACAAAAGACCGCATGTAGTAAACAACAACATCTTTATGGAAGAAATCTTGACAAGTATAATAGATCAGTTAAGGCCGACCTTGGGGTGAAACCACATTTTCTCATTGTGTGTTGAGTTAACCAGAAAGGGGATTAACCGGCATCTATTTTATTATGACTATCATCAAATCGTGTTCTTTGCAACTATTCAACATTCAAGTTTCTCAATGATGTGAATAATGTGCACTGTGTTACTTGGCGTCCTTCTTAAGTAGTCTGTTGGGTATTGTAAATGTAGTAATCCATTCCTAGCCTCATTATGCAGTGACTTGATCAACTTACCTTTATTTCTATGAACAACCAGAAATAACATAGTCGATCCTTGCTATACTACTCCCCCTACTTCGCATAATAATGGAAGATTGAGAGTGGCACGCTACATGTTATGCACAATTGGATACGTTTCTTTGCCAAATTAAAGCTGGATTTTCCAAAACCACTGTGATTTTATTGTTAACTGTGTCCTTTTTATTAACTTTTATGCATTTTATGCATTCCCTGTTTGGCACAGATTTGGATGACTACAATGCAGATGATGAAATAGGGCAGTGTTATCATGAGGAGAATTGGTAGGATGACCTGCAGGAGGCAAGTGGCTTTGATACCGCCCATGAGTCAGGGCTTCTCTCACCCCCTGGTTCTGCCACTGATTAAAGAGCTTTTCACACCATAGTAATTCATTGGATGGCTGAAGTCCTTGACTTCCCGTTCCCCATCTTTGAGGTCAAAATTAATGTTCTTACAGAGATCCTTCAGCTGTGACAAACATCCAGTGAGCCCCTCTTTCTTTTAACAAGGCCCTTACGGATACTTTGTCGGAGGCATGGACCAAACCTTGTTCTTGCCCCCAGTCAACCGTCAGATTGCACAAAGCCACTGTTTGGTCCCAGGCGACACTGTGTTTTTATCTCAGCACCCTTCTCTTGAAAGCTTGGTGGTTCAGGCGTCTGCTAGTAAGACTAACCCTAATACATTTCCCAATCAAGAGTCAAAACGGGTGTAGGGTTTTGAGAAAAGATTCTTCTCATCCACCATCTTCGCACTTCACACTTTCCTGCTGGGGCGCCATTCGCAAGCTGTTTGTGATACGGTGGCTGAAGCCCTCTTAGGGTCCATGAAGACCTTGGACCTGTCCTTGCTCATCCCATGCAGGATGGGCATGACACAGCCAACTTCAGAATTTGTTGTGGTTTTGAGTCGTGACCCAGCCAAGTTCACAAATCGTTTGGGTTTGGCGACCACCGATTCCATTGGTTGGCCCATTGGCACCAGTATCACTATTCTGACACGCTTGGCTGTGGTCCACCAGTTTTTCAAGTGCTGTTCAGTCATGCCTCATGAACATGCCATTCAAAGGGACATGTCTGTTTGGGGACAAAGCAAAAATCCACTCCAGCTGTTCATGGAGAGTAGGACTACTGCATGCTCCCTTAGCTTGTCTGTCCACCTCACTAATCGTATCAGCCCTGCTTCTCCTTTTGTGGCTTCAGCAAAGGTGCACCATACCCCCAGCCAATCCAACTTCCACAAGATGCCCAGCAGTTTCATGGTTGTGGCTATGGTGACCAGCACCCCCATAAACAAGTTCAACAGGCCTCCCAGTCCAACACCTCCCTTACAGTCCCACCTACCGAACCCCTGTAGCATGTAGGATCCAATGATTCTTGCCAGGCCATAACATAGGACAGTTGGCTCCTGCAGATTGAAGGGCTATGCATGACTCTTCCTTTCCTTGCACCACGCATTCCACCATCCCCCCCAGCGACTGACAGAGGGAGGACGTGCAAGCCCTTTTAGCCAACAGGGCTGTTGAGTAGGTGCCTGCACCTGAAGTAGGAAGAGGTTGCTATTCTTGCTACTTTCTGGTGCCCAAAAAGAACAGAAATCTTTTTCCCAGTTTAGACCTGCGCCCTGTCAACACCTTTTCCCAGGAAGAGAAATTAAAAATACTCGCACTGGTCTGCCCTCAACCCTAGAGACTGAATGTTGTTGTTGAACCTGCAGGTCCCCTATTTCCATGCACTCATCCTGCAGGCCCTTCGGCACTACCTGTGGATCGTGGTAGGACAGGAGCATTTTCCCTTTGCTGTGCTCCCCACTTGTCTCACCGATGCTTCTCCTGTGTTCACAAAAGTGATGTGGGTGGTACCAGCTCACCTTCTCATGTCAGGGGTGCCAGTCTTTCCCTACCTCGAAGATTGGCTCTCATCTACCACCTCCAGACTACACGAGCCTCCTGTCATCTTCGGAGTGCGCTTTCAACATGCAAAAGCCATACCTGACCCCTCAGATGCTTCCCTTCTTCAGAGCAATTGTGGACACAGCTTGGTTTTGTGCCTTTCCCACAGGGAATAGAGTGCAGGACGTTCAGGCTGTGATCCCGAGAACCTTGGCTCGATCTGTTTGCCACTGCAGAGAACTCACAATGTCAGCACTTCTGAGCATTGGAGTTTTCAATGTGTCTCTTGCTTGAAGGCGCGTTCCATCTCGAGGGGAACTTGGAACTCCTATATGCCTTTGCGCCAATACCAATCCTAACCCGAGTTTTCAAGAAGATTAGGTCTGACTGGGCCCAAATCATACTAGTGGCTCCGGATTGGGATGGAGAGTATGGCATTCAGAACTCTGGGCTTGATCATCAGTCTTCCAATCATGCTTCTCCTCTAGGAGGATTTGCTGTTACAGCTGCAGGGTAGGGTTCTATACCCAAGTCTTCACAATCTCCACCTTCATGCTTGGAGATTGAGCGGCAACAACTGAACAGTTGCAACCTTCCTCTGGAGGTGGTTGATATCATCTTGACAGTCAGGTGACCCGTGATAAAAACTGCGTACTCCTGTGGTTGGAACACATTTGTGGCTTGCTGCAGTATTCCGCAGATAGACTCCTTCAGGCAAGGCAATCTGACATTTTGTTATTTGTTTTTTTATCTTCGCCCCTGCAAGGTTTTACTCTGTGCACAGTTAATGGGTGCCTTTCGGCTCTTTCATCTATTTTACGGTTAGTGGATCAACCCTCGATTTGCTATTGAGGCTCTTTGTATGTGTGGGGTGCGGACAGACTCAAAAGCAACTGACGTCAGCATGTGAGAGTGGTACCGATAGAGTCTGTATGTCATTTCTGGATCGAATGGCATCACTGCGGAGCCACACAGTGCCACCTTCCAGCGCGTATAGGTACTGCTGAAAAGTTTCTGGATCCAGCCTGACACCTAGGGAATATATAAAAGGTGTGTAATCTGCGGCTAGGCAGTCTCTACCTGAAGAGCGTTACCGAAGGCAAGTGACTTGTTCTTATTGCGCTTAATCCACAGCTATAATTTTAGATTTATAATGATGGTCAAAATATGGGAGTTGGCCGCAGTTATGTAGTTATGAAAGTTTTTTTGGTTCTTTTTCTTTCTTTGCTTTTTAATTTTGGTTTTATTCCAGAAAAAGCAGTAGAGTTAACCTCTTTAGAAGAGATTCAGGAACGGGTTCATCTTGGTGTTGGAGGTACAACTGTCTGTTATGGTCTTGTGAATGGCATGTGCTTGTTGTTCAACTCTGCCTAGTTATAACAAGTATTGAAGTACTTCCGACACTTCGTAACTCTCAGGTGCACATTAATAGCTTCCCTCACTGCTTGAACTGGCATGCCATATAGATGGAATAAATGCCTGCCTTTTTACAGTCATCCCTTACGTCTATATACGACTGTGGTCCTTGTGAGACAGAATATTGCATTCTCCTTGCTGGAGGTCTCCCTTTTTGGTGATTGCTTTACACACTGTTCTCACCCTTTTCTAAATATATCTTTTTATCCCACAGTGCTGCAATTGCATTACATGGTTTCTCCGACGGTTTGTTGTGGGTTCTGTCGCTTGCGTGTCTGGTCACATCCACTTAATCTGATGTCTTTGTCTTTCATGTTTTTTCATCTCCTTCTGTCGGGTGTCTATACTGCCCCATACGGTATCAGAAGTGTTCTGACAGATATGGACCTATTTCTGGGAATGACAGCCCTCCTTGTTCACAGTATATTTTATGGTGGTCCCAATGCGATAGTGACATTAGTGTTGGAGGGGAACATAATTTCAAAACAACCTAGAAAAAAGGGTGAATATGAAAGAAGATACGAAATTTCAATGTTATTTAATCACACTGAAACTCAGCAAACGTTCATCTGACAGATTTATGAATACATAAAAGTATGTCAAAATTCGATATGGCAGTGCCCGAAAGCAGGGCCGGACTGGGCATCAAAACCGGCTCTTTGCCAGGGCCAGTTTTCGGCCGATTTTGTTACAGGGCCGATTTTGCAGCTATGCTGCAAAAACGGCCCGGTAACAAAATTGGCCCCAAGGGGCCCACAACCGGCCCCCACCCGTGCGACGCACCAGGGGATTGCCCGGGGCCCTCTACGGCCAGTCTGGGCCTGCCCGAAAGGAGGGAAAAGGGGGAAGGGTTGTGATTCAGGTGTGATAGTGAGAGAAAGTTGATAATGGTGACATAAAATCACAAACCATTCCGGCACATATTCCTCATATGCCGAATAGACAGGTACATATTCATCAAGGTACACAGTGTATATAAAGAATTGCCATGTAGCACAAGTTTTCACAGTACAATCGTTACTGTTGAATGGACTAGCAAATGTTCAAGTGTCGACGTTTCAACCCTCTTGGGTATGTAGGTGTTTCGGACCTTACTCGCGGGGTCAATCACAACCACAGGTGGGAGTGAGAAGACACTTAAAATGACATAGCAGGGTGAATGGTCCCATCAAGGAAAAGATCCATTGTGTATCAGGTTGCGAAATCCCTAGTAATTAGAACACTGTCTGGTGCCCCGAATCAGGGGAAAGAAGTGGATTCAATTGCTTGGGTGCTCAAGGGGTCCCTGGAAGTGGAACCCTTGAGCACCCAAGCAATTGAATCCGCTTCCTTCCCCTGATTGATTTTGAGTATCTTCTCACTCGCACCTGTGATTGTTCTTCGAGAGCCCGCAGCCCCCTGTGTCTTCACCATTGATTAGTGAGAGTCCCCGCTTTTACATTCACGGTGCCCCTACACTCCACTTTCTTCACCTGTCCTGAGGAAGACCCCGCGATTAATGTCCGAAACACCTACACACCCAATGGGGTCGAAACATCGACACTTGAACATTTGCCAGTCGATTCAACAGTAATGATTGTACTGTGAAAACTTGTGCTACGTGGCAATTCTGTGTATACACTGTGTACCTCGATGAATATGTACCTGCCTATTCGGCATATGAGGAATATGTGCCGGAATTGTTTGTGATTTTATGTCACCATTATCTACTTTCTCTCACTATCACACCTGAATCACAACCCTTCTCCCTTTTCCCTCCTTTCTGGCACTGCCATATTGAATTTTGACGTACTTTTATTTATTCATATATCTGTCAGATGAACGTTTGTTGAGTTTTAGTGTGATTAAATAACATTGAAATTTCCTATCTTCTTTCATATTCCCCTTTTTTCTATGTTGTTTTGAAATTGTGTTCCCCTCTGACACTAATGTCACTTTTGCACTGGGACCACCATAATTTATACTGCCTAGTACCCAGGTCGCAGTGACTCAGAGTTTACCCTTATTTGTATTCTCCTTGTTCACAGAGCAAGTTAAAAGGGCTATGCCAAATACCAGGTGGTGCAGACTCCTGTTCCAGTACATTGGTTAGATATCGAAAGTTGTGGAATCTAGGAATATCTTCACATTGAAAAAGGTTGGGAACTATGGGATTACCTTAATTGTGCATAACACTCAATGTTCCTCCAGTGAGAATGGGAGCTTTAATCAGAATTCAGTGGAGTTTCTAACAGCTGGAGTTCTGGATGAAGTATCTAAGTGCCCTGATGCGCAAAAGATTTTTGAGGAGCCGAGTTAGATTTGTTTTGTCTTTGTGATGCATACACTCCTGGAGAAGCAGGCCGGATTTTTCACAGTTCATCTGTTAACCTGAGACCAGATTGACCCTAGTATCTAAGGGATGGTGACAGTAGCTCTTATGGGATACTTCTAACTGCAGACTTCTCACCATTTGAATCCCAAAGGCACCAGACTGGATCCAGAAAACATCCAGTACATGGGTAGATGGCACCATCAGACTCTGTGGCTGCGCTGTTCCGCCTCTGGAATGATGGCACAGAGCCTCATGTAGGTGTTCTCCCTGCGCGCCGTCATCAGTTCCTCTTTTTTCTGAACCTTTCACAGATCACGAGCTCTGTTCCCAACATTTTGGTGTTTACCAATTTTTCCAATATACGTTTCTGACAGTGTGAAGGGATATTTCCCCCTGAAACCACAAGGTGCAATTTGTGGCAAGCCACACCTATAGGAAACTGATGTTGGTTAAGGAGCAAACAATGTCTGTCATTGAGACTTTTACTTCCAATATGACTTGGATGCCTGTGACGAAATCTCCCCGATGTTTCCAAAGGCCATGAGTGAGTGTGCAGCCAGCTTTACTTTGCCAAACACTAGAAGCAGGGTTGGTCCCTTTTGAAGTTTCAAGACCAGGGCCGGACTGGGAACCAAAACCGTTCCTGGAAAAGTGCTGGGCCGGCCCCAGGAGAGGGTTGGGGGTGGGGGTGTGCTAGCGGAAAGCGCTGTACCGCTTTTGTTGCTGGGGGCTGATACTGCCGAAATCAGGCCCTGGTAACAAAAATGGCCCCCAGGGGTCTAAAACCACCCCACTCCCTGGCGGCCCACTGGGAAAACGCTGGTGCCCGCTACAGCCATTCCGGCCCTGTTCAAGACCATTACTTTTCCCAGTCGCTGTCCTCCGATAATTTTAAAACAAAGACAAATTATGTAAGGACACAAGCACAAGAAGGCCAAACAGGATCCAACACTCTTCAGGGAGAATTCGAGCGGGGCGAAGCCCGACTTGACCGAGGTTTCAAATTCAGACCAAATTCTGAGATTGCTTCCTGAATTTCTCTGGCCATCATCCACTCTGCAGGAGAGTGAGGTCTTTTAGGAGGCAATGCTGCAAATATTCTAGCTGGCTATGGGTCTTTATGGCTTCTCGTGTGATCCCCGAGATCTGTCTAAGCTTCCAGCTGGCCTCCGCAGGCAGGGTCCTCCCCCCGGTGCCATATGACCTCATTAGGCCTTAGTCTGGCCCTCTGACGGTGAAAGGACGTGCCTCAACTCCTTTGCCTCAGAAACATGTGGGGCGTGGACAGCTTGGTGCCAATTTCAGCTCTAGATGTGGCGCTTCCAGACTAAACACCAATTCCGGTGTCTGATCCGAAACTAACTTCAGCCAGGTTCACCTCTGTTGCCTTACAAGACAACAGCGCAGTCTTTGTTTTGCTTGTTCAGATTCCCCTTTGACATGGGTGGATTCCCCTAACATGCTTAGGCTTGGGAGGATTACCCCACTGTTCCTCTTGCCTCGTCATTAGTGCTATAGAGATTAGAGGAAATGTTCAGATACTAATCCGATGCGGTTAAGGAGCTCGAACAGGCTCCCCACCACAAAGTTGACAACATAGAGGCGGACGGCTTGCCTCCACTAACCCCCTCGATCCCCAACCCTCCACAATTCTACAGGTGCTGGCTTTTGCCTCGACCTTCGAAATGCCAGTGGTTTGGACACTTCAACTAAAAAATATCTGGATTCCACTTTACACACACATGTACTGCAGTATGTGTGTCCTATGCAGTGGTTGTACGCTGGGTCACAGAAGTTTTTGATCTGCACTTGCCCACAGTGGAGACCAACGCAGAGACATTCTGTCTGAAATCTTGTAACTTGGGTCATTGACTACTGAGCCTTATAACAATTTAATGAAGTCTTGATTGAGGCTTTTTGGGGAATCTAGCCCTAACCTTGTTGTACACCATCTGCAGCTACCTGATTTGATAAGCTCCACTGGCCAGCTACAGTGGACCCATCCTTCCTGGGAGAGCATCAGACTCTGGAGTCTCTTGCCATTAAGGCTTCGGCAATCTTTTTTAACTCTAAAGGTTTCTGTACTTCTCCTCAGGATAGGGAGTCCAAAAAGATTGACTCTCTATGTAAGGCAGTCTTTTCTTTAACCAGTTTGCCCTTACATTCATTCAACATTGTATGCCTTTTAGGCCGTTCTCCCATGCACTCTAGCGTATCTCGAGTGAGATCATGCACAGTATAATTGATGACATTTGAAATTCCTATGTCCAGATTACACATGACAGGCAGGATGCAGCCAGGTACATTCTTACAGCTGTTCTGGGCACTACAGAGTGTGTTGGCCCTGCTGTGGGCACCTGCGTTATTGTCAGGCACCATGTTTAGATGTGTGCTGTAGGGTTCTCAGGAGACATCCAGGCATAATTAATGGTTACACCATTCGACAGAACCAGGCTTTTGGGAGTGAAGGTAGATTGTGTGCTGTAAGAACAGCTCCCCTTCAGCCCACTCCCTGGGACTACTTTCCCCAGCTCGCCAATTCCATCAGCAATATAGTAACTTCGGAGAGTACTCAATGGGCCTTCATACCAACAGTGCCAGTATGTCCAACTTTTTGTGGCTCCAGAAGGGAGAGGTGTTGACAGGTGCAATAAGCAATAGCAGTCATCATCCTCTTCCTTACCAGCTACAACCGCAGTCACTGCCAAGCCGCTTTAAATTCCTCTCCCAAGGTTAGTCTGGTAGGCGACATAATCAAAGTTTGCCTACCCAGCTGATGTGCAGTTATTTCAAACTAATGAATACTTCAGGTTGGTCAGTTTGGTTACACCTGCACTTATGGTCCACCTCACCACTCTTTACACCAGTTTCTGGTCAGATATCGGTGAAGAAAGCTGCCATCCTAGCCAGAAAAGTCCAAACACTACTTGTCATAGCTGTCTTCAAAGTAGTAACAGAGGAGATGATGGGCAAAGGATTTTACTCCTGATACGTCTTAGTCCCTATGATGGACCGGGTTCTGAGGCCAATCCCTGAATCTATGCACTTGTAGAAAACATGATTTAATTTGCTAATTCTGCAGTCCCGCAGATGTTTCCTTTATATTGTCATGGGGTCAAAATACTTCCAGTTCACCATCCTAACCTTTGGCCTTACCAAACGGTGGCAGGGTCTTCTCGAAAGTGTTGGCCTGGATCACAACTCATCTTTGTAGGTTGAGAATGGATGTATTCATGCCTTGACAGCTGGCTGCTTAAAGTAGACTTGCCTCAGTCGGTCTCAGACCACCTGAAAACAATGCTTTAGTTGCTGTTCACCCTGGGATTCTGCTTCAGCAAGTCAAAATCCCATCTGCAGTCTGTGCAGAGGATTCCCTTGAAAGAGGCTATATTAGAAATGGTGACTTTGAAGGCCTTTCTGCCTCCACAACGAGCCAAGGAGGAGCTGTGATGTTAGCTTCTCCTTCTTTGCTATGTAAAACTCTACTTGGGATATATTACTTGCAGGTGTTCTGGTCCCGCTTGTGGATATGACAGTTTATCGCTTGCTCTCATCTAGGTTCTTGTAGTATGGTACTGCCTTCCTCCATCAATCTGGGCAGCTCTGCCATTCTCGGGATGTCCATGACCTATTTGGTGTCTGTCTCACTGTTCTAGTTGTCGATGGACATGCAGTGTTGCATGATCATTTCTTCTATCTCCTTCTGAGTGTAGCTTGTGCGCTGTTCTCCCTTTTTAGACCAACATTTCATACTTTCTAGTATCCATCTTTGGCTAGTAATCTCCTGTATTAGCTCCTTACCTTGAATTTGTATGTAGGTGTGTAATCTACCCACTGCACTAATTGCTTCATTGTATAACACACTGTTCGAGGCATATGGGCTGCAGATGGTACATTATGAATAGATCGCCATCTGGTGTTGGGCTCGGATGATTGCACTTTGTTTTTCTCTTGGAGAGTCTTTTGTATCTTGGTGACTCCTCCCTTGGTTGGTAGTGCGCATGGGCATCGGCTCCATCCTTAGATTGTTTTTTTCCGCCATCGGGTTCGGATGAGGATCGAGACGCTCCAGATCAACTTCAGAAGAAAGTGATTTATCGGCGCGTATTCCCTTTCCAATTCGACGGTATTGTTATCGAACGCGTTCATTTCCATTCCGACGCGTTGCAAATTCAAAATCGAAGAGAAAAACTTGGATCTACGTCGAAGAACAGGAGGCCTTTCTCGACGCAGTCAAGCCCGGAGTCCATGGAAAGGACTCCATTCAAAAAATGTCCAACGTGTGGTGCTAAGTTCCCACACAAGGACCTACACGAGGTGTGCAACCTCTGTCTATCGCCTGAACACGAATCCAGGGACTGCGAAGCCTGTGCAGCATTCTCCTCCAAGCTAACGATTAGAAATCGTCGAGCTCGAAGACACGAGGTTTCCAGAATGCAGGCGGAGGCGATCCCGGAGCTGTTCGGAGACGAGCAAATCGAGGAAGAAGAGGACCAGTCGGGGTCGGAAGGGGACCAGTCGGAGGTCGAAGAACTCATCGAGCAACAAACCGTGAGTGACGACGTCCCCTTACCGAAAAACCGACCCCGTGCGGTAACGACCCCGCCCTCGGGCCCGGTCAAACCGCAGAAAAAAGTTTCCGACGCCCCGCCCTCGGGCCCGGCAACGAAACCGAAACTGAAACCGAAACACTCGGACTCCCACCATGTCGGATCCGAGAAAAGGGCGACATCGACTTCGGCACCGAGGCAACAAACAAGGGAAAGCTCGGTATCGAAACATTCCATGTCGAAACATAAATATGATTTATCGCCCAAGAGACACTCGATACCCAGAAAGTCTGAATCGAGCAGACATTCGGTGTCGAAAACAACAAGATCTGACGATCGAAAACAAAAACAGCTCTCGGAACCAGGATCTTCGGTACCGATTCAGGAGCAACAGACAGATCCCAAACAAAAGATCTTGTTTATTGATCCACAAACTGGGAAAGTGGTCACGAAGAAGAGAAAGAGTGAACAGTCAGAAGATAAACCTCTTCCTTCAAAAAAGAGAACAATGGGGACAAATATAACTCCTCCTGCTTCTCCTCGACCTAGAGTCACACCCTCTTCTCCTATTCCTCACAATAGGCCAAATATTCCTACACCCTCCACACCAAGACCAGCTACACCTCAGTCAGATGTAGACAGTGATCTAGGGGAGGGAGAACCTCAAGAGGATGACGAAACTATCCCAGATGAGGAGGACCCATGGGAAAATTATGATGTAGGGTCAGATGAGGACAACGACCCAGAGCTATATCCCTCAAAGCCTTCACCACCTGATGATAACACAGGTTTTGTGCAGCTCATTAATAGGGCAGCAAAATATCACAAACTAGATATGCATACAGAACCTCAAATAGAGGATTTCTTGTTAGAGACTCTACCTAATGCACAGAGAACATCAGGTACTCTTCCTATGTTGAAGGGTCTTCTTAGTCACACAGAGGAAATATTCGAAAACCCAGTGAGAGCCAGGGTGTTAAACCCAAGAATTGATCAAAAATACAAAGCGGCTCCAAAGGACCCAATATTTATTAAAGGACATGTACCTCTAGACTCGCTGGTGGTCTCAAACGCTCGTAAAAGAGCAAATTCATTATCTACAGGAGAGGCTCCTCCACCAGATAAAGAATCAAAGTTAATAGATGCATCAGGCAAAAGAGTAGCATCACAGGCAGCGAATAGCTGGCGTATAGCCAATACACAAGCACTACTCGCACGTTACGATAGGGCACATTATGATGAGTTAGAAAAACTTCTCACACATCTCCCAAAAGAACATCAGAAGAAGGCAGATCAATTAATACAGGAAGGTAAAATAATAACCAATACTTCCATTAAGTGTGCATTAGACGCAGCAGACACTGCAGCAAGATCTATTAACACCAGTGTCATGCTAAGAAGGCATGCATGGCTTAGAATCTCAGGATTCAAACAAGAAGTACAAACAGCCCTACTGAACAAACCATTTGATCAGAAGACACTGTTTGGCTCAAGCACAGACGAGACCTTAGAAAAAATGAAGAACGATACAGAAACGGCTAAGTCAATGGGAGCATTGCAACAGCCAACACACAGAGGTTCCTTTCGTAGATCCACCTATAGAGGGGGCTCAAAGAATACAGGAACAAATCAGCAATCCACCTCTTTCACACCAACATCACCCAGAGGTAATTCAAGAGGCAGTTACAGAGGTAACAACAATAAGGGTAGAGGCCGCGGAAATAATAACAACCGCAACGCCTCAACACCAAAACAGTGACTTCATAGAACTCCCCCCAGACCACATAACACCGGTCGGGGGACGTCTATCACAGTTCCTACCTGTCTGGGAGAACATCACATCAGACAAGTGGGTGAGACAAATTATCCAACATGGTTATTGCCTAGAACTCACAGCTACCCCACCAAACATCCCCCCCAAACAGCGTCCAATGAGTCAAGATCATCTGACATTGTTAAGAGAAGAAGTTCTAGCACTTCTACAAAAGCATGCAATAGAGAAGGTTCCAAAGGATCAACAAGGAACAGGAGTATACTCTCTATACTTCCTGATCCCCAAAAAGGACGGGTCCCTAAGACCAATATTAGACCTCAGACCTCTCAATGCTTACATAAATTTGGAGCATTTCCACATGGTCACGCTCCAACAAGTACTCCCTTTACTGAAGAAAGGGGACTTTCTTTCTACACTGGATCTAAAAGACGCTTACTTTCATATCCCAATTCACAAAGCCCACAGGAAATACCTAAGGTTTGTGTTAGAAGGACAACACTATCAGTTCAAAGTCCTTCCCTTCGGTGTCACAACAGCACCAAGAGTTTTCACAAAATGCCTAGCTGTGGTGGCAGCACACCTAAGAAGACAACAAATACACGTCTTCCCATACTTGGACGACTGGCTAATAAAGGCCAAGTCAAAAGAACACACAGAAGACAATTCAATTGCTGCACCACCTAGGGTTCACGGTGAACTACAAAAAATCACACCTGCAACCAAACCAGATTCAGCAATACCTGGGGGCTACAGTAGACACAGAAAAGGCAATAGCATACCCCAACCCAATCAGAGTACAGACAATGGTCGGGTTAATACAAAGATTTCAACCACAACACTCACTACCAGCACGAGTGTTTATGCAACTATTAGGCATGATGTCCTCCTGCATACTGCTAATACCACATGCCAGACTACAAATGCGCCCACTACAAGAGTGTCTAGCGACACAGTGGAAATCAGGCTCAAGGTCAGATTACAGATCTGGTGTTGGTAAACGACCGGACGTATCGCTCTCTGAAGTGGTGGAACACAGAAAACATTTCCAAGGGACGGTCGTTCCTAGAGCCAATTCCACAAGTGATAATAACAGCGGACGCATCGCTCTCCAGGATGGGGAGCGCACATGGACAGATACACAGTGCAGGGGAAGTGGAGTGTGCAGCAAAAGAAACTGCACATCAACTACCTAGAACTATTAGCAATATTTCTAGCACTAAAAGCTTTCAAAATGCAAATAACAAGCAAAGCAGTCCTGATCAGAACGGACAACATGACTGCAATGTATTATATTCAAAAACAGGGGGGGACACACTCTCTCCAACTGTCCAGACTAGCACAGGACATATGGAGATGGGCCATTCCTCAAAAGATCTACCTGTTAGCGGAACACCTACCAGGAGTTCAAAATCAGATAGCAGACATCCTAAGCAGACAGTCAGAACAAGTACACGAATGGGAGCTGCACGACCAAATACTGCAGCCATTCTTCCAAAAATGGGGGCAACCAGAGATAGATCTGTTTGCCAATCATCAGAACGCAAAATGCAAAAACTTCGCATCCAGGTACCCACACCACCGGTCCCAGGGCAATGCACTGTGGATAAATTGGTCCAACAAATTTGCTTACGCATTCCCTCCTCTACCACTAATTCCGTTACTGGTTCGGAAACTGCAGCAACACTCAATGACAATGATACTAGTGGCACCCACGTGGGCAAGACAGCCGTGGTTCACCACGCTGCTACAACTCTCACAAGTACCACATCAAAAGCTAAGATTATTACCCATGCATCTTACACAGAACCATGGAGAAATAATGCACCCAGATCCCAAACAACTGAACCTAGCGATCTGGCTCCTGAAGTCATAGAGTTTGGGTATTTAGATTTACCACCAGAATGCCTGGAAATCATTAAACAAGCAAGACGTCCTACCACCAGAGCATGCTATGCAGCAAAATGGAAGAGGTTTGCTATACACTGTAACAGTAAGCACATCAACCCTCTGGACGCATCCACCAAACAAATAATTTGCTATTTACTACACTTACAGCAATGTAAACTAGCATATACCTCTATCAGAGTTCATCTCGCAGCCATAGCGGCGTACCTACAAAACAGGCAACATCTTTCACTGTTTAAAGTACCAGCAATTAAAGCTTTCATGGAGGGACTCAAAAGAGTCATTCCACCAAGAAGACCACCTTCCCCAGTCTGGAATCTCAACATAGTGCTTACCAGACTAATGGGGCCACCCTTTGAACCTATGCATAGGTGTGAAATACAATTCCTCACATGGAAGGTGGCCTTCCTCATAGCTATCACGTCACTTAGAAGAGTAAGTGAACTGCAGGCTTTTACGATTCAAGAACCATTTATGCAGCTACACCAAAATAAAGTGGTTCTTAGAACAAACCCAAAATTCTTACCGAAGGTTATTTCAGCATTCCACATCAATCAGTCAGTGGAATTACCGGTTTTCTTTCCAAAACCACAAACAGTAGCAGAAAGAGCCCTACATACATTGGATGTTAGAAGGGCCATATTGTACTATATAGAAAGAACACAAACTTTCAGAAAGACAAAACAGCTATTTGTTGCGTTTTCTCCTACACATAAAGGCAATCCCATCTCCAAAGCGGGCATTGCCAGATGGATTGTAAAATGCATTCAAATATGCTACTTAAAGGCAAAGAGAACATTAACTGTTCCTCCTAGAGCTCACTCTACACGTAAACTAGGAGCATCTATGGCATTTTTGGGAAACATTCCACTAGATGACATATGCAAAGCAGCTACCTGGGTTACACCGCACACCTTCACAAAACACTATTGTGTAGATGTGCACACAACACAACAAGCTAGAGTGGGACAAGCAGTATTAAAAACATTGTTTCAGACAGTTGCAACAGACACGGGCGACCACCGCTAGGGAGAGAACTGCTGTATAGTCTATTCATAATGTACCATCTGCAGCCCATATGCCTCGAACGGAATATGCTACTTACCAGTATGCATCTGTTCTTGGCATAGAGGGCTGCAGAGTGGTACATGCCCTCCCAGCCTCCCCGGAAACCTGTGTCTGTTCCAACATTATCTTATTTAGATACACTTACATGGGCACTCTTATCTGTATTCTACTATACTACTCCATCTATCCCTACTATGGCAAAACAATCTAAGGATGGAGCCGATGCCCATGCGCACTACCAACCAAGGGAGGAGTCACCAAGATACAAAAGACTCTCCAAGAGAAAAACAAAGTGCAATCATCCGAGCCCAACACCAGATGGCGATCTATTCATAATGTACCACTCTGCAGCCCTCTATGCCAAGAACAGATGCATACTGGTAAGTAGCATATTCCTTATAGCAGCTGGTTGTCTACTTTCTACCCTAAACTTGATATCTGTTCTCTATTATGTTATCATCTTCCAGTATAACTTGTGTTTTCACTAGATTTTTCTAATCTGTAGGTAATGTACTTGAAAATCCTGCACACTATCCCAATCTATGCCAACATCTTTCACAGAGCCGTGAGAAGAAGCAGTTAATTTCTACTCAAATCTTTCCTTTAACCACAGGGTCCATTAATGCCTCTATTTTCAGTTTACCTAGTGGAATTATAGTTCTACTGTTAGTTGCATTTTACAGGTCTACAGGAGTGTAAAAGTGCTGCCTGCTCAAATATGTTCTGTCTAAAGCATGGTCTTCTCTAGTTAATATGCCATTTATCCTGTGGTGGGGAGCCTGCACTGCCAAGCGCACCAAATAGTCCATGTCCGAAGTTTGCCACAGTGGCTATAGTTCTAGAGTCCAAATCTCTAAGTAGGGATTTAACAGTCTTGCACCTAGGCTCTGTGATGGTCCTCTAAAGCTGTGCATCTAGGATTGAGTTGAAGTCACTCGCACGCCATAAGTGCAATACGTCTGGAACCATGCATCATTTAATCACTGCTAATGTGAAAAGTTGGTGTTGTCCACATCAGTTGCTCATACATTAATTACACAAACCTTTTTGCCATTCAGTAGTCCCCTCTATCTTTCAAGTTCCTGCTTCTTTGGTCTTTAAATGTCTATGTAGCATCCCCTCCTTATTCCTGTTATTCAAGATTCATATCAAAGATATGGTTAAACATATATAGGAGGTACTTAGCTCCCGAAGAGATACTGGATAACTGCGAACTGTTCAGTTTGGCCCGAGTCTTCAAAGATCCAAGCAATTGTGTTCAGTGTCTGAAAACGATTAACAATATATGGCTATTCATGGATATTGATGTGCTGAAGGAATGAGTGTTCTGTGTTTCTTCGCAGGTGATATGTCTGAAAGTAAAGCAAAGAAGGTTGAAATAAAGGATGTGGATGGGCACACGCTAAGAAAGCTGATTGACTACATTTACACTGCTGAAATTGAAGTTACGGAAGAAAATGTACAGGTAAACACATGTCCACTCTTGGTCCTTCTAGAGCAAATTCAGATTAGGGGGCGCTCAATTAGGAACCTTGCTCTTATTAACTGGGGTCTAACGCACAAACTTAGTTGAGCACACGCCATTTTTCGTAGTTTGGGATGATACTATTTCACATTTTTGTTTATAGAATTTCTAATTTCTTGGATTGTAGTTGTGCAAATTTTAATCACACAGGGAAGTGTCGTGTAAACATTTAGTGAACTGGTTCTCTTTGTTGTAAGTTATTTCTAACTGTGAGTTTACAACTGTTGTCTTTTAATTATATGCATATGTGCTTATTTTAATTATCATTAACAGTTTACTAAAAAACTTAATTGAAGTGCATTCATTTTTAGTATATTTTGAAAAATGTTTCTACTGTTCCCTTTATCTGATTGTAATGCATTATATTGTGATATGCTAAAGTATACATTTGTGTATATACTATGTAACCTAAATTCATAATATGAATTCAGGTCTTAATTTGGAAGAAATATATTTTGTTTTTTTGCATATCGTTAATAAAAGTATAAAAGTTTTTAAAGTATTCAATTGTGAAATGGGTAAATTGTTTTCAATTTATGGTCTGATTTAAAAGGAAAGTTGGTTATTTACTCCGTTAGGGTTACTTCTGTGTTTAGAGCAGCAAATTGTGTATTTACTGTGAATTCTCAAACCATGGTCACTGTAGTATGCGATTGTTCCATCTTTCTAGAATGACCGTTGTGTAAATATTAACACATTCAGAAATGCAACATGGGTGCATTACCAAGTGGGAAAATATAAAGAGTACCTTTTTTTGCACTGGCTAGTAGTCTGTGCACCAACTCTGCCAGTTGCTAACGCCGCTACCCACCCCTGTGAGAAAATGTACTTGTAAATTAGAGTAAATCAGTCTTAAGTACACAAATCCCATCTTGTGAAAGCTGCTTCCTGTGCACATGTGACACTCACAGGTGTGCAGATAGCTTTGTGAGTCTGGCCTGTAAGGGAAATGTTGATGCTACGAGCTGTGCATCATATTTTAAATGAGCACGGCTGCTTGAAATCATGCTTGTGTAGCCTTCAGAGAGGTCTGTAGAGGAAGATAGAGTGCCATTGGGTCATTGTGTATTCTGAAAACTCAATATTCATTCACAATTGTGAAGCTGCTTTAATTTGCAATTCAGCTGTGTCTAGAAAGTGTAGTGGGCATTGAGTGAAACCAATGAGGTGTTTAAGGAGTGTGTTATAATCTTAGTTTTGCTATTCCTCTTCTGCTCTGCTCAGCCAGACTCTTCAGTTGAATTTTAAGGCAGTCATTTCACCTATGCTGGATTGACAGGCTCACTTAACAGTGGCCGTCTGAGATACCCTTTCTCTCTTCCTCATTTAGCTGCATTCACTCTGTCCTAGTGCAGGGGGAGGGAGTGGGGGGCGCTCTACAAGATGTCTCTCTCGCTTTTTCTCTCTTTTCTCTCTCCTCTCTCTCACGCTTAGTGAAGCTCTCCTCTACTTCCTCGGTGAAACACCCCCCTCCCTGTCACTTTCCTGCAGGCCCACACAGTCAGTGCTGGGGAGGGGTTGAAAGGGCCGGAGTCCCTCATACTCCCTCTACCTTGAAAATGGTTCCAGGTGAGGGCCGCTTCCGGACTTTTGTACAACTCCTGTCGGCGGTGCTAGCCCCTTGGAGCCAGGGACAAGGACGTGACCAGGAGCCTCAGCCATGGGCAGATAGATGTCCGACCATGTCGTGGTGTGCCTCAGCTAGGCCTACCAGTGCTAGGGGTTCGCCCTTCTCTGCACAAGTCCTCAGACCAATAGAATAGAAGTTGGCACGGAAACTGGAATATAAAACAAAGTACTTTATTAGATCTCATAAGGTGGAACTACATTCACACAACACCCTTTGGTAGTGTATGAAGTAGCACACTGAATAGAAGGAATGTGGACCTTTTTATACCCACATAGGGGCTCAAAAGAAGGTGGTACAAGTTTTCAGGAGAAGGTTTACATACATACAATTTCATACAGAAATGCACAGTCAACAGTAGGGAGGAGTTTAGCAGTGTACTAATTCCGGTAGAAATATCCTTACAGTTACAGACTAAAACATGTGTTCGAACAGTTACAGTGTCTTCTGCGCAAGTGCAGAGTAGCAAAGCCTAAATATAGTCAGTCCATGAGCAGAGCACAAGGGTAAACGACAGTAAAGAAGGACAGAGCACATGGTGAGCACATGGCAGACAAGATGGCTGCCGGAACCAAGATGGCTTCAGCTAAATGCTAACATTAATCGCTGCTAGTTTACAACAGACGACTCTTTTAGCATTAGCTGAAGACAATTTATTTAGGATAATCTGAATACACATCCTGTATATTTATCCGCATCATCTTGTTAATCTCTTTATTCAGCATGTGTTGGGCATTTATTTCTTCAATATTTCGTTTAGCAGGTGTAAAGGCAGTGATACAGACAGAGTAAAGCATTGGACCTCATTGTATACATACACCACATGTAAATAAGATTACAAGTATTACACACAGGATGGTTAATAGCTTCCAGCCCCAAGTAGCAAACAATGTCCAAAACCAGTTGGCAAAAGTCCATGTGCCAGTTTCTGGGTGAATTTCAGCAGCAATCTTGTGCAGTTTGGAGATTGCATCAAACACTGAAGGAGAGTAATCTGGAATGTAGACACAACAACTACTCCCGATGATGTGACATGCACCACCTCGATCAGCCAAAATCACATCTAAAACCATACGGTTTTGGAGCGCTACAATCCTTGCAATTTGCAGTTCTTCTGTAATGTTCCCAAGTGCCATAGCTGTCTGGTTGGTAACAGCTTCCACAACACGAGTAAATTGTCTTATTTTTTTGGCTATTTAGTGCAGCTCCCTCAAAAAAGAACAAGCCTAAATTGAAATCAACATATTGTTGCAATGTAGTGTCAGTCTGGTCCACTTCCTCAGTGCTTGTTGTCCTCTTATATCTGTTCTTGGAGCTGTCAATAAACAGTTTGTAGTCCTTGTGATATGATGTGGGTGCCAAGAACACAGGAGGCAACAGGAAGGATACATAGCATACTCCGGCTCATCCAACAGGTAGATGGTATTATCCCTTGTTACCACAGACAAAGTAGGTATTATGCAAGGATATGAAACTGCTGTTATTGGCACCCTCAATGGTCAGAACCAGAGTACACTCACTTCTTCCTACTGGAATTTTCCAACACTGCTTATACACAAGTCTGCTTTGGCTCTAGTTACATAAATTACAAATGGTTCATTATTCTTAATAGCTCGCATATTTGGGAAGACATAAGGTGTAGAAATGTTTCCAGGTCGATACTCCTCCCATTCCCATTTTGTCCCTTCAGCTCAGGGATAACCATCATTATCTGTATAACATACTTTATTGAGGTGGTAATTTATTCGTCCTACAGTCATACTAGTAATGCTAGCCTTTCCAGAAGCAATTAAAAGCGCAAACCAAGCTTGACAGGAACCATTGTGGGAAAAGGGAAGAGGAATAAAAGGCGTTCCTCCCTTTTTCTTGTGAACAGGTATCATCCCACACACCCAACAGTCAGTAGTGTTTGTGGCATTATGAGTGTGATGCAACATCTGGATAAACATGTTGTTTAAACAGGATTGTCGATGCTTTTGCTCATGGTATGGAAGAGTAAAGTAATGATGTTCAGCTGGTACTGGGGTAGTGGCAATCAGCAGTTGCCGAGCAGGAGCCATTTCCTCGACAACCCAAGTTGTCACTGCTATAGCAACCATAGCGATAACGAATCCTACAACATATATGGTCGTTTTGTTACAGATCTTAGCAACATAGTTGACATAATCGCTTCATCGTTGAATCAATTGTTGGAGCTCTAAAGTCCTGGGCAGCCGTTGGTTTCTTCACTGAGGGTCAAGACGGGTGTCACTATGTAGGACTTCTCTCCCACCCCCCCCCCCCACCCCTTGCCACATCAGCTCCCTTTCACAAACCCAGGACGGTAGCTCAACCAGTCTTTTTCAACAATGCAGGTTCTTTCCGGGATCTCAGTTGGTATCGAGATACTCCAGGGATCGTGTGGTCTGGGAAGACTTATTCTGATTAATCAGGTGATATGGCTTGGCCTTTCTCCGTTTCCAGATTATATCGATGATCGGTCAGCGCAGAAGTTTCCACCAAGGTAGACGGCATCTTCTTGCAATGGTTGCTGTGCACCCAGTTCTTTCTGTTCGTATATCGAACCAGCAGTCCTCGTGGCTAGGAGCACCTGCTCCGGTCCTCGCCACCTGGGCTCCAAGTTGCTCGACCTCTCGAAGACCTTGACCATTACATGGTCGCCGGGCCAGAGGTCATGGGCCTCACCTGTAGACCTGTCAGGAAGAGCTTCTCGAACCTGTTGATGAATAGAAATCAAACTGTCAGTCAACTATGATAAGTAGTCACTCATCAGAACACACGGTACATCATGTATGGGGTGTGGCTTAGGAACTCCCCAAATGTTCATAGGTCTCCTAAATACCACCTCATATGGTGTAAGCCCAGATCATGAGTGTGTCATTGATCTAATGGACAACAATGCCAAGGGCAGCGCATCAGGCCATTTTAAAGACTTGGAATCCTGTATTTTCGCTAGTTTCAACTTTAAACTAGCGTTATATCTTTCAGCTATCCCTGCTGATTGGGGATGTAACTTTTGTTTGATCCCTAATCCTTTCAGGACATACTCGACAACTTGCCCAATAAAATGGGGTCCGTTGTCACTCCATGAAAGTTTGCAAACACCAAATCTGGGGAGGAACTCTTTCAAAAGCACCCTTGCTGTGGTGAGAGCTGTATTATCCTTTGTAGGGTATGCATCTATCCATTTACCGAAGGCATATACCACCATTAGAACATACTTCAAGTTGTTACAGCATTCAAGTTGGATATAATCCATTTGCAAAACTTCAAAAGGTGCGGTTGGTGTAGCAAACCCTCCTGTAGGAGTTTGTGTCCCTTTACCAAGATTGTACTGCAAACAAATCAAACAGGACTGTACTGTCTTTTTAGCTCTGCCAGCAATATCTGGATGCTCCCAAACCTGCTTGAGCAATTTCGTTATTGTGGAGGCTCCAACATGTGCCGGCCCATGTGCCATATGAACCATAGGTTGTAAATAGGCTATAGGCAGTTTATGTTTATTCATTTCTTTATTTCGCCAACAGGCCTCATCATCCAATAATCCCACTTTAGACCATTGCTCAAGATCTTCCACAGAAGCAGATCTCTGTATGTCTAGCACTTCTTGTCTAGAATCATGCCAACGTGACTTCACTACGTACATAGATGCAGTGTTTAGTTGCATCACTGTCTCATGGGCTATGCTATCTGCAAAGGCCTTGCTTTGTCCTGTCTTATCAGTCACTTTCTTGTGTGCACTACACTTAACAATCGCTATTTTCTTCAGGTATGTTAGAGCAGTCAAAAGATTATGCACAAATTCTCCATGCATTATTTGCATCCTGTGGGTTGTAAAAAAGCCTTTTTCCTTCCAGGGTAGGTCAAAATCTGAAGAACAGGGTTTTAGAACCCAGCGGCGCCAGGGGCACAACCAAAGTCTTCGGGTTCACCTGTCTTAGAATACAGAGACACGGGATACTTCTTGGTGATGTCAAAGATCAAATTTATTGGCTGCAACCAGGAACAGAAGTCTAAGAAGTACGATTCGAGTAGGTTCGTCCGAGACTGCTCGATTTTCGTAAAGCGAGACATCGTCTTTTATGCTAAAAATCACATTCCGGACAAACTCCCACTAGTTACAATTTGTCCAATCATAAGCATCATTACAAGAGGTATCACATGACGACAAACCCACTTTTCAGTTGTCCAGCCCACCATCAATTAAACGGAAAAGCCCAACATTCTTTCTCGAACAGGCCGGACAAACCCATAATAAACGACCACAACCCATATCATAAAGAAGACATAAAAGAAGGAACAGAAGCAGTTGAGAAGTAGGATAAGGGTTGTGTGCGTGCATACCAAACTTTACAATCTCCTGTGCTCTGATCCTTAATCTTGATTTAGCTACCGGACAAGGAACTGGCTTAGCAAGGTCAGCTTCAGGCAACGAGGCCAGTTCACTCGGGTCATCTAGGAGTCAGCACAAACTCAAGCTAACGTGTACGTGTACTAAAGTCTTGTTCGGCCGTAGTCATCGGCCTATGTGAGGGCAACCAGAAAATGGCTGCCATACACAAAATGGAACCCAAGGGTTCAAAACGAAATGTCTAAATACATAGTGAATCCATCGATCTAACATGACGAAAACACTCGTACTTGCCGCACTCACTAGTTACGGTTCGCTACTATCCAATTCGTAACAAAACCATGACCTTTATAAAACGGGTTCAGAATTCACGGAACCTCAATCATGGACCACTCTAAAAGCATAGCGGCTGTCTATATAGATGTTCACACACACGTCAGTACTAAGTTCACACGCTTGTGTCAAAGCTATTAACTCAGCTGCTTGAGCTGACTTCTGTGATATACGAGCTGTCTCCACTACCGCCTGAAGTGTTGTAATTGCATATGCAGCTGAGGTTGTGCCAGCTGGTAACTTCAAACAAGACCCATCAACCCACAGTTCCCCATCTACATCTGAAAGGGGCGTATCTTGCAAATCGACGCAACCCTTTGTCTGTTTCTCCGTAAGGAATATACAATCATGAGACTCCTATGACTGAGGCTGAGTCGCTGGATACGGCAACAAAGTATCTGGATTCAAAGTTGAACATCTCTTTAGGGTAATGTGAGGGGCCAAGAGTGTCAATTTGTATCCTGTCAAGCGAGCACTAGTTAAGTGCTGCGTTTTAGTTTGGTTCAAAAGGGCATCGACTGCATGTGGTACTAGCACCAACAATTTATGTGACAAAACTATCCCTTCACTCTGACGTATAGACACAGCTGCTGCTGCAACAGAACGGAAACACCCAGGCAATGCACGAGCAACGAGATCAAGAACAGCTGAAAAATATGCACAGGGACGCTGCTTGTAATCGTGTGTCTGTACTAAAACTGAAAAAGCACACCCATCTTTCTCATGGACATAGAGTGTAAAAGCTTTCGTATAATCTGGAGTGCCTAACACTGGTGCAGAGCAAAGAGCTTGAATTAACTGATGAAAAGCATTCTGGCTTTCAGTCGTCCATGGAAGAGGCATTGGAGTGTCTTTGTTCAGAAGTGCCAACAAAGGTTTAACAATGTGTGAGAAGCCCAATATCCATTGCCTTCAAAAAGAAGTAAGACCAATGAATGCAAGGACCTATTTCTGAGTACAGGCACTGATGTGTCTAAAATTGCTTGAATGCGATCTGGTGTAAGTGCACATCCCTCCTTAGACAGAAGGTGACCTAAGGAGGTAACCTTCGGTCTACAATATTGTAATTTCTTCTGTGACACTTTGTGGTGGTGCAATGCAAGAAAGGAAAGCAAAGACAAAGTACATTTTTTGCACTGCTCCGGCGTATCGGCTGCCAATAAAATATCATCGACATATTGTATGAGAGCCACCCCTTAAGGCAAAGGGAAAGAATCAAGCTGTCTTTTCAATGCTTGGTTGTAAATACTAGGACTCTCGGTATACCCCTGAGAAATTCTACAAAATCTATACGATCTATTATTCAAAGTGAAACCGAACAAATATTGGCTATCCGGATGAATAGGGATTGAAAAGAAGGCATTCTTCATATCAATCACAGTGAAGGCAGTCGCTGTTGGAGGAATCAAAGTAAGAAGTGTTGTAATGTCAGAAACTACCGGGTATTGTGGTACTACAATCGTGTTAACTTCTCGCAAGTCAATGATAAACCTGTAAATCCTTGTATCAGTATGTTTTTTCAGAATAGGAAGAATAGGACTATTGCAAATATTGTAAGGAACTTCTTCCACAACCCCCAGTTCTATTAAATCATGAACAATGCGTATGAGTGCCTCTTCACCTTCTTGAGAAATTTTGTATTGAGGCAAGCGTGGCAATGAAGCGCCCTCCTTGACACTAACGTGTACTGGTGGAATAACCATTTGCCCTACATTGGTGTCCGAAGTGGCCCACAAAGTACTAGGGAGTGAAGCTAATGCAATGTCCTCTTTAACAAGACAAGATCTCTCAATCACCGGATAGTTGTCATTCAAAATAACATGCACACCTTCTGGAGAACAACGTATCGTAGCCCTGAAATACTTGAGCATATCAAGACCCACAATATTGTCCGGTGTGTTAGGGGAAAGTAAAAATAGACATGGAGCAGTGAATTTATCAACATGGGATGCAAGTGGTTGTGACAGTAGGCTAAGGGAAGGTGTTCCATCGAAACCTATCAATGTAATGGTTAAGCCAGACTGGGGAGCCCTTGGAACCAATTGTTTAGATAAGGCGCTACGAGTAGCTCCTGTATCAACCAGAAACTGATCAGTAGAACCCAAAACATGTGCTGTAACATAGGGACCCTCCTGATCTACCGGAACTTCAACTGATTCCATCCTAAGCAGTCCTATGCATAAGCAGAATCTTTCAAATCTGATGGCAAATAATCGGACATTTGATATTGGTTCCGTCTATCAAAAGTATTAAAACCATTCTGTTCACGCTTATCAGTATCAAACCTAGCACGGTTGTCCTTGCTTTCTCTAGGCCCTGAATATCCTGAACGATTTCTCATATGTCCCCGTCCACGCGGATACTGCTGAGCACGCAGTGCTGGACAATTGACAGCCCAATGTCCAAATTTCCTACAAACGCACACTGGTCAGAAGACAAAGTCCGACGAGTATAAGGAGGAAAAGAAGGAAAATAAGACACGACCACCTCTAGAAGGCGGGCCATAAGCCTGAGCGAACATAACCTTTGTTTTTAATTCCTTAGTCTTTTTATCCTCATTACCCTTCGCTTCTAATTCCTGCGGTTCATAATACTGAGCCATAGTCAAAAGAGACTGAGGAAGAAGTAGTCTATAAACTCTCGCTGGCCTTTAGGCGACTAGCTATTCCTAGCAACATGTTTGCGACAAATTTGTCGACAAACAGATGCCTGCCTGTGTCATCTGTCAATGAGTGGCCACTAAATTGTGGAATGCGCCACAAAACGTGTGAAGAAATCAGAGACTGATTCATCTGTCTTTTGGTTACAAGATGCTAATACAGTCCAGTATATCTTTTTAGGAGGAATAATGGTTAGTGGAGAAGTGTAGCTCAATGGTTAGAGCGGCAGACCCTGATGCAGAGGTCTGGCCCGGGACCAGGGTTCAATTCCCCGCCTCGGCGGGTCTTGGGCTAAAAAATTCCACGGACCTGATAATTCTCGCCTCGGTGCCTATTCCAATCATGGAGTCCCACTCTGCAACTCTGGGCAATAGCTTGCTTAATCTCCACAACGGCCCCCACAATGCCTGGCCTCCACCTTGGCGGTGCCCAGGAGTGGACGTCTCACAGGGAAAGCCAGGATGGGTTCCACAGCGGTATTCGTACAAGCGCCTTGAGACCCTTGCGGGTGAGTAGTGCGCTATACAAGTATCAATTTACATTTTACATTTTTTTCAACTTGACTAATATAGCTGTGAGAAGGTCTAAAATTAGCTGGCATGGTTTCTTTGCGAGTTCCCGTTCTACAACCATCTGTTCTAAGTCTTTCCATACTGCCCGAAAAGTTGCACGATCATCAACTCTACGCACAGTTCTCCACATATCTGGGGGTAATATCAACCAGAAAAACATGTTGATATCAGGCAGAGTCATGGTACAAGAGATAATGGCTCCCTCAACTTCCGCATAAAAAGCGGCTGGATTTTTCCACGGATCGGGCAAAGCAGCTTTGAGAGCCATAACATCGCTCTATTCCAAGGAGTGTAAACCCAATTATAAATAAAATAACCCTTCGCATCAGTGGAAGTCTTATCATTATCCATTCCCATACCTTTAGGAGGGACATACAAAGGTGCGGCTCCCCGCATAGGTTTCGCATGAACTATCACATTCTTATCTGTTTCTGAAGAAGAAGCCTGTATCATACTGGCTCGGGATGTTTGTGCAGCTGCGTGAGCTGCCTTTTTCTCCTCTCGCAAACGGACTGCTTCAGCACGCAGTTTAACCAAACGTCTGATTAAGTCAGCCACCTGAGAGAGGGGAAGAAGACCATCATGCAATTGTTTACAATATATAAAGCTATATCATTAGGTTCTAATTCTTCAGAATGCTTTCGAAACCGTTCAATTACCTCTGTGGCAAATACCTCTGTGAAATATAGTTGCTCTCTGTCCTGACATTTGTATATGTACGTCATCTAAAATTTCAGAAGCAGAAGTAGTACCACGAACGGCTTTGTGAGCAGTGGATGTAAGGCCAGCTGCACAATCAGCGGCCAACATAGAGCGAGTTTCTCATGACTTCTTCTCCTCATCCGATTCATGAATATGAGCAAAGGGGAAAGTTTACGGAGGCGGAGAACGGACTAGCAAAAGGGAATCATCCTGTGGTTTATTAAGAAGGGGATAGAGGGACCTCCGAACAGAGTATTGGCCAGTTACCTGTAAATGACGCTCCCTATCACCTCTCTTTAATTTCCTTCATTTCTTTATTTTTCAATTCTAATACTTTCGCATGGATACTTTTTCGTTGTTCTTTATCGAGCAAAGCTTGCTCTCGCCTCATTCGTTCACGCACTTCTTTCTCCCACATTTGTACACAGTCAAACATGTCTTGCCTAGTCTTTGGCTTAAACATACATTGTTCCACATACTGAACCTTTCGAAGATCAAATGACCCATGCATAGGCCAACGCAACTCAGGATCCTTGCTAGTATATTTATTCCATAACGTGCTGTACATTATAGAAGAAATACCATGTTTAATATACATATCCCTATTAGGCGTCACCTCCCGGGGAGCCGGTTGAGTCCTATCGAGTTCCAAACTGGTCCCATTACAAAAGCTACACATTCTACGAAGGGTGCTAAAAACAGGCATGCCAAAAATAGTGCAATATATGCAGTATTATACGCAAAGTAGCACTTAAATCACGATGTGCCGTTCAAATCCTATACAAAGTAGAAAATATATTCTCCTATTACCTGCCTATATAAATTGCAATTTATATATTTCCAAATCCAAATCACTGGCCAATGTATATACAATTCCAAAAGCGTCGCATCAAACGACCTTACCAATCACAAGCCTCCAGATTCCAACTGCCAAGTCCTGATTTGACCAAATGGTCACTGCACGGCGAACAGAAGAGATCTCAGTCTAGAACCGGCACCACCTGGAAGGTCAGATCAGAAACAGAGGAAAAACGCCGTGGGTGCCAAGACGCGGGTCTCCTCGGGCATTGATCGTCCGCAGCGAAATTCCAATCCTTCGTTTCGACCACTCCTTCGGGTAGCCGATGAGCCCCACTGGTTGGGCGCCAATTTGTCGTGGTAGGCCTCAGCTAGGCCTACCAGTGCTAGGGGTTCGCCCTTCTCTGCACAAGTCCTCAGACCAATAGAATAGAAGTTGGCACTGAAACTCGAATATAAAACAAAGTACTTTATTAGACCTCATGAGGTGGAACTACATTCACACAACACCTTTCAGTAGTATATGAAGTAGCACACTGAATAGAAGGAACATGTACCTTTTATACCCACACAGGGGCTCAAAAGAAGGCGGTACAAGGTTACAGAAATGCACAGTCCACAGTAGGGAGGAGCTTAGCAGTTACTAATTCCGGTAAGAATATCCTGACCGTTACAGACTAAAACATGTGTACGAACAGTTACAGTGTCTTCTGCGCAAGTTCAGACTAGCCAAGCCTAAATATAGTCAGTCATGAGCAGTGCACAAGGGTAAACGACAGTAAAGAAGGACAGAGCACATGGTGAGCACATGGCAGACAAGATGGCTGCCAGAACCAAGATTGCTTCAGCTAAATGCTAACATTGATCGCTGCCAATTTACAACAACCGGGGTTGGCGCCGTCCCAGTGATAGAGTAGTAGTTTGTACAAGCCTCTCCATTTTCTTTCTTTCGTTCATGTAATTATCTTTTATTTCCACTTACTGGTACGTACTGAGTTGTGAGACCTGCTCTAGCGCGCTTAATTGTACAAGATCATGGGCAGAGCATGTTACACAGGGGATAGATACTAAGAGGCAAAACCCTTGAGGTGTTCTCGGTGAGGGACTCTGTGTTGATAACAGAAGTACTGTGAGATGGTATTGTGCCATTTGTGAGTACTGGGTATGGGGTACTGGGTGAATGGTACATGGTTGCTATATTTATACATAATACTTTAACCAGCAACACTTTTCACGCTGGAGTTTGAGAGTCAACACTTTCAATGTTAAAGGTGAAACTGCATGTCCCAGAATGCAACAGTTTTTTGCTTGTGACTTTAGCCCCACCCCACCCCCACACCCACTTCAATGCAGGAACCTAAATCTAGTGTGAAACTATGGAACAGGAAGCTAGAACAGGCGGAACGCATTGCCCAGTGGGAGACCCTGTACGAGAGGTACCACTACTCAGTTGCCACCTGTTTCCCTGCCACATGAATGTGACTTCCATCCAGATTTTGGACTTTTAGCCTGTAGTTTTAAGCATGCTCTGCCTCACAAGCTGGTATTTAGAGAGCAAAATCTACAAGTAAAAGTAACAAATTCTTCCCTAGGCTTAAAAACACTACCGACTGAGCGCCATGCACGTGACGTGTGATGTTTGAGATGTGCTGGTGGGTGAATTATGTACAGTGAGGTGGTACATTTGCCAAAGTACTAGGTGATCACGTTTTTGTGAGTTTGTGTTTGCTGTGTAAATACTGAACAGCCCTGGGGGCAGCACATAAGAGTAGCAGTGGTTCACTGTGTCTCATAACAAGGCATGCTGGTGTCTACAAGTCTGTGGGGTTTTACAAACGAGTGCAATGCCAGTAAGACTTAAAAGGGGAAAAAATGGAAACAAAAGATCAACCTGAGTACATGGAATGCTGTAGTTCTCTGCACGTTTCACTGTATGGCTGCTGATATCTAAAAAAAAATCATTGCAGCAGGGCTTGAAATAAACTGTGTGGGTGTTCCTTATACCACAGTACTCGTTTTCCCTCTTTTAAATGAAAGGAGTGCAGTTACCCAATACCTCCCCATTGAAAGCACTGCATTGCAGGGTGTGCTGACATCAGCAGTTCTCTGGATGTTATTTACAGATGAATATACTGTTATCTGTAGTTCTTCTGATGCCTCCAACTGCAGGGACTACTTGTTCAGTGCTGTAAATCTCAATTAATGACATGGCTGATATCTGTTCTATCCAGTGCTATTGGTTAAACCTATTGGCTTTGCCACTGAACTCGGACAGGTACATTCTTTAGGTATTTCAGATTTCCTTCTAATAGTAGTGTGATGGAACTATCAACCTCTTAATCGCGAGAAAGGCTGGAAACCCTACAAAAAACAGTTGACTATACTCCTGAACAGAACTGGAGTAAATTAGGGCTTCTAATTGCTTCTAAGCAATGTCCATTTTTAGGTCTCGCCTGTTGCCGATGCGCATGCGCATCGAGCAAAGCGAGACTATTGCGAGTTATCCACACTTTATCTGCACTGCAAGGAATCGTGGCGATTCCTTGCAGTGCCCGTGAGTTTTAAGGTCAATGCGCATGCGCATTAAGCTTATGCGCATGCGCATTGACCTTAAAAGTCACGGGCGCGTGCACGTCCGTCTTTGTTTACCCCTCCGCCCCCTCCCGCCGTGTCGCATTTCTCCTCCCCCTCCCCTCTCTTCCTTCCGTCCTGCCGTGTCGCACCTCGCCTGCACGTTTTCGGCAAGGAACTTTGCCAGCGCTTGTTGTCTGTGCAGTGCCTCAAGATGCAAATGTGTGACGCTGTCTCACCATATGAAGGGTGCTGCTGATGGGCACCTAGTCTGAAGCGTTAGGATTTTAACAATTCACCCTTGCCGCATTAAACTACCTGCTGCCACCCGCTTTTCAGCGCCGCCTGACGGAATCGGCTGCCTCAGGGCGCGCATACACGAGAGATGCCAGTACAGCTGCTGCCTAGCGTGACCTATGTATTTGCACAACTACATAACTCTAAAATGTAAGATGCCTATGGGGGTGGCGCTCTACTTCATCAATTCTGCTATCCGCATTGCAAAGCGTATGTGTGCACATCACCTGCCCGTCTTTAGGGTAAAAAGGGTCAAGAGTGTTCGTACCTCAGTCCCTGTCAGCCACTGCGTCCTCGCCGACACTGTCACCCTTTCTCTGCACGCCTGTCCGGTCAGCCTCCCCCTTCACGCCTGGTCCCAAGTCTGCTCCTGAATGTGGCACAGTGCATGCGCTCGCGCCCGGCCGGGACCAGGGGGCTGCGGCCACCTACCTGCCTCTGCGAAGGTGATGATCTCCGAGGTCTGCTCCAGCAGCTCGCTCCTCTCCGCCCGGCGCCCGACGTCGTCCTCTATCTCCACATAGCCGTCCTGGCCCACCTTGCCCACGTGCAGCTTCTTGATGGCGTTGAGCAGGGCCGCCTTGGGCACGGGCTGGGTGATGTTGGGCCGGCTCCGCATGTGCAGCATGCTCAGGATGTGCTTCTTGACAGCCTCCACCATGTCCGCCTGTGAGGAGGGAGCCGCCTTCTCCAGCCTGCCCAGGGCGCAGGACGGGCAGTCGGTGACCGAGCCCTGCCCCTCAGTCCCCGGGGTGGGGGAAGCCCTCGTCGCAATCCAGCAGAGCCCCAGCAGCAATCCTCTCAGCAGAAGCACGCGCAGCATCCTGGCAGCAGCCTGTGGTGAACCTCTGGCTAAAAAGTGCCTCGCTTTTTGGTGTAACTCCTCGCCCCACAAACACGCACAGGTTTCTCGTTTTCCTTCCTCACTCTCACTCACTCACCCTCACTCACCCTCAACCCCTCCCCCTCCCCCTCAACCCCTCACCCTCACCCTCACTCACCCTCACTCACCCTCAACCCCTCACTCACCCTCAACGCCTCACTCACCCTCAACCCCTCACTCACCCTCAACCCCTCACTCACCCTCACTCTCACTCACCGTCAACCCCTCACCCTCACTCACCCTCACCCTCACTCACCCTCAACCCCTCACCCTCACTCACTCACCCTCAACCCCTCACCCTCAACCCCTCACTCACCCTCACTCTCACTCAGCCTCAACTACTCCCCCTCACCCTCACTCACCCAAAACCCCTCACTCACCCTCACCCCCACTCACCCTCAACACCTCACTCACCCTCACTCACCCTCAACACCTCACCCTCAACCCCTCACCCTCACTAACCCTCACTCACCCTCACTCACCCTCACTCACCCTCACTCACCCTCACTCACACTCACCCTCACCCTCACACAGTGCTCACAGCCACCAGTCAGCCTCCGTCCTCGGTGCCTCCACACCATTGTTGCTGCGTAGCAGGATCGGTACAGCGCTGCCACCTCACCTCTCAATGCTGTAGGTCAGGGCGCAAGGTGCGTGTCCCAGCGGCCACTCCAGCATTCAGCACCTCCTCGCCTCACCGCCTCGGTCTGCCTCTCACCTTCGCCGGCATCAGGCCTCCGCCCGCATCCCATAACTGCCATCTTGGGAGCGTAGTGCACCACAGGAAGGTTAAGGCGATCTCGCCCTCCAGACTCCTCCCCCAGGACTGCCGCCTCCGCAGTTTTCCGCTGTGAGTCTGCACGCCGAATCGCCTCCCAGCCGCTCACAAACAGAGTGCACATCTCCCGTTGCCGCAGCCGGTGGAAGTCTCCCCCTCAGTGCGCTGCCGTCATTTTAGATGCGCAGCGCCCAGCGCTCAATCGGGTGATTTTGCTGCACTTACACCCTTGTAACAGCACCAATGCGCCCCAGCAGCAGTCCAGCTCATGCACCAGGATTTCCGCAACCAGTTTTGCAGTAAGGGGCCACCTTAGAATCGCCAACCCCTCACCCTCAACCCCTCACCCTCACTCACTCACCCTCAACCCCTCACCCTCAAACCCTCACCCTCACTCACCCACCCTCAACCCCTCACCCTCACTCACTCACCCTCAACCCCTCACTCTCACTCACTCACCCTCACTCACCCTCAACCCCTCCCCCTCGACCCCTCCCCCTCAACCCCTCACCCTCACCCACCCTCACTCACCCTCAACCCCTCACTCACCCTCAACCCCTCACCCTCAACCCCTCACTCACCCTCACTCTCACTCATCCTCACTCACCCTCAACCCCTCACCCTCACTCACCCTCACCCTCACTCACCCTCAACCCCTCACCCTCACTCACTCACCCTCAACCCCTCACTCACCCTCACTCTCACTCAGCCTCAACTACTCCCCCTCACCCTCACTCACCCAAAACCCCTCACTCACCCTCACCCTCACTCACCCTCAACACCTCACTCACCCTCACTCACCCTCACTCACCCTCAACACCTCACCCCCTCACCCTCACTCACCCTCACTCACCCTCACCCTCACTCACACTCACCCTCACTCACACTCACCCTCACTCACACTCACCCTCACCCTCACACAGTGCAATAGTTCTCAGACCATTTCAGTTAGAGCTTTTAGAAATGTTTATGGCTTTTTTTATTTGTAATACTTTAGCATTGGCTACAGGAAACAAAAATGCTAAACATTTACAAAAAAAACCCATAAACAATTCTAAAAGCACTAACTCTAATGGTGCGAGACCTATTGCATTTCCAATGCTTGTATATTAATGACAGCTGCATTGAAGGAAATGGGAAAGCTTAATCATTGAGCTATTATGGTGGCCTACATGTGAGCTTATACATCCCCTTTGTTTTTCTGTTGATTTCTGACATGAACAACCTGAAATCCTTAAAAACGTATGACTTAAATTATAATATCTTAAGGTGTATTTGCGCACAATTATTTTTTTATACATGCTTTCATTATGCAACTTGTCCCTGTTAGCAACATGTCTAAAAAATATTGACAAAGCCGATAAGTCTCACACAGGCGAAGCCTATTGGCTTTGACAATGGTTGTTATTTAACTCTTTTGTTTTGTGTTGAGAACTTCCCATTTTAATCTGTTCTCCTATCACAGTTACTGGTGCCTCCCAGCTTAAAGAGGAGAGATCCCACCTGGGCTTCACTTTTTTTGATAGTGTTTGCCTTTGTTCACATGTGCACTTAGCCTGAGAGCTGAGAAATTAGTGATGTTTTATTATAAAATGTATGCTTCCATTGCTGGCATTTAGGATCTGTTTTCATGGTGGTATCTTATTATGGCAGCATTACACACAGATCAGTACATACCATGTTGGGGGGGAAAAAGCAAAGTGAACACAGCAACATATTTAGGTTTTTGCACCATTACGAGCCATGTTATGAAAAATCAGATGGTATTCCGTACTTGCAGTAAGTAATGCAATAGAAACTAAGGGATGTTGGGGTATTCTATTCAATCAGACTGCAACTATAACTAAAGTGATTGAGCAGTCCATGGTCATTGGCACTTCTACCGAGTGCTGTCTACATCTCCTCTTTAATGTCTTTATTGAGTTTTGTAGGCAGATGTGTTTACCTTAAAATGGAATCTCTCAAAATCGAATCTTTTTTTTTTTTTTTTTGGTCCTCATTTCACCATTGGCATCTGCAAAATGAACGTTATAAACCCCAATCCATCCTGGGCGCCCAGGGCTGCTGATCTTGCATTCACCTGGAGCCGGCCCGGCCTGCCCCTTTGTCCGACTCATGGTGTAATCATAGGACCTTTCGGGCCTTAGACCAGCCTCATTTCTCTGCCCCACACAGTCAAAGGTTCCCAAACCGTGCTATTTACATTATGTGCTGTGGCAGATTATAAGCGCGCAATACCCAATGCTGCACGCAGCCAGTTTTCATAGAGAGGCGGGCTAGCATCCTTCCATAATTTGCAGATCTCTCTGCGGGCAATTAAACTAAAAAACAAAGCCACTTGTGACGCCATTAGCCCCCTTAACAGATCAGCGTCTAAACCAAACAATACTCTAGCTATATTCAGACTCAATTTTTATTTTAAAAATACCCTCCATAGCCCTCTCTACATTAGCCCAAAAGAGACCCAAGATAGGACAATCATAAAAGATGTGAATATCATCCGCCTCAACTAGTCCACATCTGGGGCACAGCGAGGAAGGACTCACAAACTTTGCTATTTTTTGGGCGTATAGTAAAGCCTATTGATGACATAGAAATAGTTTTTCTTGAGAGAGGCTGGCCTAACAAACTTATACAAAATTCAGAGGGATGTCTCATAAAGAGTAACTGAGGCATCCTCCAGCCTAGAAGAATTCCAGACTAGAAGAATTCCAGACTAGATGCAGTGGGGGGGACTGTAGTTCCTCAACTTCGAGCGATTACTATACCAAAATCCTACTTCTTTCTTCTTGGGGTCAGGTGATTGGAGGACATGCTCTATATCCCAATTACCGCCAATATTCTCTTTCTCCGCCAAAAACCAAGAACAGAGTTGTATATATTTAAATCTGGCGAAAGAGTCCCCAATCTTTGACCTCAGCACCTCCCATTGGAGAACCCCCTCCGATGTTACTGGATCCGACCATACCTTAATCCCTGCCCTCCTAATGGGGAGAGATAAACTATCCCTAAGGCATATCGGTAAACCTGGGGACTCCCAGATTGGGGCGAAGTCAGAATAGTATTTTATACCCAATCTCCCTTTGACTCTATTCCAGACAAGAAGAGCTAGTTTTATTACTTTGAGACATACTTTTTTGTAGAATTTTGGTGCACCGAACTTATACAAAAAGCCAGTACCACCCCCCTCAAGGTCAACCATAATAGTCAAGATCCGACCCCAGTTGGAGTCATCGGGGCTAGTGAGGAGGCAACGGATATTTTTTAGCTGAAAAGAAAATGCGTACCAGAGGACATCCAGGAGTGCTAGACCCCCTTTTAACAGTTTTCTTTTTAGGTTTTTCCAGGATAACCTGGAGTTTTTATTTGCCCAAATGAAACTGCCTATTTTTCCTTGGATTTTCCCCAGAATTTTATCAGGAAATACCAGAGGTATAGTACTAAACAGGTATGTCAACTTGGGCAAGATTACCATCTTGACCAAGTTCACGCGGCAGTATATTGTCAGGGGGAGGTTCTGCCATTTCAAAAAAAGATGGTCCATCTCCTTAGCCACCTTCTTTATGTTAGTCTGCATTATACTATTAAGATCTTATGTTATTGTTATCCCCAGATACTTAAACTGACTACTTCGGACCCCCGCCCAGTTATCGACCCCCCCAACACATTACCTCGGTTTTGAAGTTTTTAATCAAGTAGCCAGAGTACAAGCCAAACTCTGTCAAAGCATCCTCCACTCTAGGAAACACCTCTGCTGGATTTCTGGTATACACCCGCAAATCATCAGCGTACAGAGCCAACTTACATCTGTGATCCTTAACTCTAAAGGGGGTGATCGAATCGTCCATCCTCAACGCCTGCGCCAGAGGTTCGATATAAAGATCGAACAGAAGGGGCGAGATAGGGCATCCCTGCCTAGTTCCCCTTTTTATGTTAAAACGCTGTGTCAGGAGGCCATTTAAAAGTATAGCCGCAGATGCGCCCTCATAGCAACCTCTAAGTGTTTGAATAAAGGTTGTACCAAAACCCATAGTTCTTAACACTTCCCATAGAAAGCCCCAGTTGACATGGTCGAAGGCCTTCGCAGCGTCGTACGCAGCCACTGCCAAGGGCTCCGACCGTGCCAACGCTAAATCAATACTGCCTATTAATTGCAGAGTTAACTCTTGGATATGCCTACCAGGGACGAAGCCCTTTTGGTCAGAATTAATAAATTGTGGAGCCAACTTAGCCAGTCTCCCTGCCAAAACGCTGGTGAAGATCTTATAATCCACGTTTAGCAGGGAGATAGGCCTATAAGAATCTGCCTTAACAGGGTCCTTCCCTGGTTTTAGGATAAGTACTATTATGAACTCTTTCCACGATGGCGGAGCCCTGCCTTCTGAACTGTAATCGTAATTAAACAGCTCGCAAAGCCTTGGAACCAAAACCTCCTGCAAAACTTTATATACCTCACCAGGAAGAGCATCAGGGCCGGCCGCTTTATTGTTCTTTATTTTATTGATATGTGAACTAATTTCCTCCTCTTTAAAGGGACTATTCAACATATCTCGGCCTTCTTCTGTTAAGCTTAGTAAGGCCTTGCTTTTCAGCCATTTTAGGGTATTATCAGGACTTGGAGACGGCTCCTCCTCGTAGAGTTTAGAGAACAGGGAAAGCAGATGCCTCTCCATATCCTCTTGATCATAGGAGATAGTTCCCTGATCGTCTATGAATAGACTGTTTGTTATTTCTCACGCGATCTGCTTTGGTCTTACGAGCCAAAATTGCTCCGGCTTTTTCGCCATATTCATAATTCTCCATACCATGGACAGCCCATTGCTCCTAAATTTTTAGGTCTAGCATCCCTCTATATTCTAAGCGTAAGCGTTCCAAATCATTGAGTACTTGTGGCAAATTATCTGAATGAGCACTCAATCTGGCGACCTCTAGAGAAGAGATCTTATCTTCCAGTTTTTTAAATTTCAGTGCCTCCTCCCTATTGTTTGAGCTTGTCAAGCTATGGAGCTGTCTGCGAGTATGGGCCTTAAATGCATCCCAAACGAACTCGGGCGATATTGATCCGATGTTATCATGAAAATAATTAACAATAGATGTGCTAACCGCTGTAAAAACGCCCTGATTATGTAGCATTGCCCTTTTCAGGGTCCATCTAGATGCTATATTACCCCTAGACCTGCCAATCAAGAGTGTAAACGAAATGGGGGCATGATCAGATAAGATGCTTGGGAGTGTATTAATGTCAACCATAGTCTCTAAGCATGGCCTGTCTGCTAGGATATAGTCCAGTCTTGAAGCATGCCCATATTTTTTGCTGAAATAAGTAAAGCCCGGGACCGCCCCCCCTCTTGGCCTTCGAAGCATCTATTAGGCCTAGCTCATGAATCATATTGATCATGGCGCGACGGGATCGCAGAGCAGCAGTATGCTGACTATAATTGGATCGGTCCTGGCGAGGGTCGAGGAGAACGTTGAAATCACCCCCTATAACTACAGAGGAAGTGACCTCCACCAGCTTGGCCTGAACTCTGAGCAGACAGGCGGGATCATCTATATTGGGACCGTAATAAGATACAGTTGCCTGTTCCCTCCCCCAAAATCAGCCTGCGCCAGGATCCACCTCCCTGACTGATCTGTTGATATTGATTTCATGAAACCACCAGTCCCGGTCTTGATCAGGATTGCAACTCCCTTATTAGCCACTGTCTGCTCAGAACAGCAGAATGATCCTACCCATCTGAGTTTCCCAAAGATCTCCTTACTCTCACCGAAGCTTAAGTGGGTCTCTTGAAGAAGAATAACTTGGGCCGGAGATTGTTCCAGATACTTCAGTATCAACCTACGTCTCCGGGGACACTGAAGCCCATTAACATTCCAAGAGATGAATATTATCCTATTATAAGCCATTAAGTGACCTCTGCCCCTCTTACCTTAACTGAACACCCAAACGTCCATCTGCTCAACCGGAAACTCATGAAAATTAAGGCAAAATGAGGACTCAATTTTTTATTTTCTCCCCTTACATTCCCACCCGTAAACCTCTCGACCCATTGGCCCCAGAAACCCCGATCCTCCCTGGGGAACCCTCCCTTCTTTCCTGAGCATCAAAATCTAATCTTATGATCACTAGTTAATCCTATTGTGAGGGAATCGCCTGGAAGGTTATAATATTTCTGCTGCAAGTATTTAAGATTGGTGGTTCAGTCAGTGTTGAAAAGCTATCTGGCTAAATGAAATGGGGCAAATAGATGTGATGAAGATTTGGGGGGAAAGTAGATTGTCAACATTAAGGTTTTGAAACCGCTTATAAATTTACGTAGGTCCAGTGCTTTAAATGGGCCGGTACTCATCGGTACTGAGTACCGGCACTTCCTAAATTTATTACTTTGAGTACCGGCACTTCTCTACTGCCCGAGGAGAGTACTGGTACTCATGAAAAGGTCTGCTCGTGGCTGTGCTGGTGAGCCGGAGTGGAACATGTCACTGGCATCCGAGTCGCCGCTTCTGCAGCCCCCTCCCGCCCATCAGAGCCCCAGCTGAGATATTCAGCAGGGCTCTTTTAAATAATGTCCGATGCTCGCCGTCATGCTGCGCTTGACAGAGCTGGGTGGAGATTCATTTTAACTGCTAGTTTGCGCTCGTGTGATTTTCAAAGCGCAGCACTTACGGTTGTGAAAAAGTGAAAGGTCTCTGCAGGGTAACACTTTGAACATAAGAAATGTTATCAGACAAAAGGGCGGCGGAATTTCACACGTCCTTTCTCTTGATCTGAGGGTTGATGCCCAGACAATGCGATCGAAGAGGCCCCTAAAGCGCTAATCTAACTGTTTTCTGCACTGAGGCGCCCACCTTCCTAACGCCAAATGCCTCAAGGTCTGTTTCTTATATGCCCAGGCTGTGGCAGGATGTTGCCTTTCCTGCCTGCTATGCACCCATGAAATTCCCCTGCTGCATGGAGTTGAAGGAGGAGGCCGGTGTTCGAGAATCCATCACCTGCACACTTCCTCCTGACCTCTGCCCCAGACTCACTACGCCATTGTGAGTCTCATGGTGGGAGCAGAGGGCGCAGGCAGAGACACTGCAGCAGGGCTTGCTGTCTGACTCCCTGAAGAAGAGACAGGCTAGAGATCCACGCGGTGCCAGGCCAGATCGTTCTGACAGCTGTAAAGAGATGATTTAATATTCTCCTGCTGCTGACATTTAAAATGTTTGTTACCAAAATGATTATGAGGCTCAAGTACAACAGGGGGCCTTGCAAATGGACACACTAGAGTTGTCTGTCTGGGCTGAATATGCACTACGTTTTGTCTAAACTAGCAGTTTTGCTGATTTATTAGTAGTGCAAAGTGTTTACCATCCCTGCTTGACAGTGACACTACAAAGCAGCACCCTTTATTTTCTCAGCACAGTTAGACTTGCTAAATCAGAGATAACTCATGAGATTATTGTTGCCACTGTCGAGGTCAGAGTTTTCTCTACTGACAGTTTTCACTATGACCATTAAGTAGCGTAGATGGTTAATGTGCCTTCAAAAAGGCATATTGTATTGTACTGTATTGTATGTGGATAGCTCAGTGAGTTGCTGTTTTTGTCACAGAGATCCCTTTGTTATATGTGGTTTGGCCACACCTGAAGCTTAGGTTGGGGTGGAGGGTGCTGATTTTTATTGAAATTAAATAATAGCTTCAAAAGCACCTGCTGCCTAGTTTGACTTCCTTGTTGCTCAAATTAGTGCAATTTCTGATATTTGTCTACTTCCATTGACTTCATACCATGGTTATGCTCGCAAGAATGTGCCCCTCTAAGTGTTACACATCTAGTTGTTGCCTGACTCTCGTAAAGCCACTGAATCTATGAAAATGTCACACATACGCAATCTGAAACATTAGCAGCTCGACTCAAATGTGTAATTTTTTTATATTTATACGATTCCCTCATTTTGCTTGTGAGAAAGTGTCACTCATATCGTTGAAATGTCACTCATAAGTACAATGAAAATATGAAAATGTCACAGATAGCAATCTGAAACCTTGGCAGCTCTGGGGTCCATTCTAGCCCTGGGCTGTCAACACATTCACACTATCCTCTGCATTTGCGTAAAAATAGAAATCATGGCAATCCCTTGGCAGTGGCAATTAAAAAAGCCATACTGAAGAGTATAACATGGCTTTTAACATACCGAAATCTTTTGTGTGTCTGCTTATGTTTATCTGTTTGCCTGCATTTGTAAGCCTGTTTTTTTAAAGAAAAAAGTGAGAAAGAAAGAATCAAGAAACTCTCAGGAGGTATTTTAAAGAAAATGGGTGGTCCTTTGTGTGTACATGTCTGCTCAGCGACAAAGGTTCATAAATAACGCAATAGGGAGGGTTTGTGAGTGAGTGAGTGGATCAGTGGATGAGTGAGCCAGGGTGGATGTGCAGATGAATGGAAGGATGAGTGAATGGATGGGTGAAAGAGGGTGGATGATTGGATATAAGGGCTGATGATGGGTAGGTAAGTTAAATATTGGATGGATGAATGAAAGGTCGAGAGGATGGATGAAAGGGTGGATGATGGATGAGTGAAAGGAGGGATTGAGTTAAAGGGTGGATGGAATGAAAGGGCGGATGGTATTACGGAGTGAAAGGGTTGATGGATAGATGAGCAAAAGGATTGATGGATGAGTGAAAAGGTGGATAAAGAGATGGATGAGTGAAAAGATTAATGGATAGGTTTGGATATGAAGGGTGGACAGACGGAATGGTGACAATCAACTGAATGATGGATGAAAAACTGAATAGACAACAGAATGTAAACGGTAAATGGTGAACATCAGCAGGTAAATGGTTGGATGAAAGGATGAATGGATAGATCGATGGAAGAGACAAGCGATATCTTCTGGGGAGGGTCATGATGATTTGCTTGGTGCCATAAGAGCTTTGTTTCGAAGTGGGGATATTTTCAGTTTCTTCCTACTCACTTGCTCAAAAATATATAGTATTGTGCTAAACAACAACAATTAACATTATGGCATTAAGAAGGTGCAACTATTGCAAAAAAAGGAAACGTTAACATATTATTGCATTGTCTTTCATTTTGTGTAATGAGTTAACCTGCTTTGTTTATATAAACACATTTATCGTGTGTTTTGGTGTGTGCTGCAACTATTATAGAAGTCGTTAGGGTATCATCATGTCCTGCCCTTAGCCCCGCCCACTCACTACACCTCTTGTGCATTTTAATGAGTACCTGCACTTATTTTTTCCCATTTAAAGCACTGCGTAGGTCTACCTTTAATCAGATAACTTATTTGCAGTAGGTTATTGGCTCTGGTGATAGATATCTTGATTGAGCCGATGGCTAGGTATATCAAATTTGCTGTGAAAGTTTAGTTGACCATTATTGGGTTAGTGGGTTAGCCTTAGTAGAGCCGAATAACTGTCAAAATGTCACCAGGAAGTTCATCTTGAACTTTTGTTACATAACATCCCACATCTAACCCACACAATGTGCAGATGTATTCGACCTAAAACGAGCGTCTTAAAAAACTAGGAGTTTAAAATTAGATCGGACAAACTAGCACGAGGTCACAGGCAGACACGTCAGCTGATGTTGCGCGGCTCGTCTTGAAGCAGTTCCTTTCTGATGAAGCATTAGCTGCCAACATGTCTGCCAAGCCCCTCCAGGTCTGCGCGCGAAGGGAAGGCGGAAGCCGCGCGCAGGCAGCGGAGGCGCCCCCAGGCGGCGTTACTATGGTGATAATGATATTTGGAAGATTCGGCGACTTTTCTTTTGTAGCCCTCCCATTTGTTTATGCAATTTTATGTGTTTTCCCCCGCTTAAATGCAGAATTAAATCAGATCAGCCTTTTGTGTCTGCTGAAGAACGGCCGTGCTTTTGTGCACAGAGCGCAGAAAATAGAATTTAATGTGCAGTAATAGGAACACACTCTGGTTCTACAATCAAATGCCCACAGCGCCTCTTGCGTGGCAGTAGGACTCTAGTTGCAGTGTTAAGGGCAATTTGTTCATTCATGCTTGCATATTTATTTATTCACATAATGTGCAATATGAAAAGGAATATAGACCATAAGAGAGAAGCGAAGTTTCGTCGATTGTGATCATGGTTGGAGCTTCCTGTTTTTGTATATTGTGCCCCCCAGCACACGTTTTGGGGGGCTGAATTTTATTTGTTTCATCTGCAGACATGAGCAAAAGAGAGAAAAACAACAAAGGGAGAAAACTAGAACGATAGAAAGAAAGAATTGCAACGTTAGAAAAGAAAGAAAAAGAACCTGTATGTGTGAGCCATTGAAACAGGAGGTGTAGGGTATTGTGAGGAAGACATGGGACGGATTCAAAACTAGGCAGCCTTGCTGTTCGAAAACTCCGCAATTTGGCACTGCTGGCAGCAGGCTCTTAAGAAAACTATGCTTTCTTTCCCCCACAAATTAAGTACTGAACAAGGTCCCTGTTCACACAGGCCTTGACAACTGCAGTGCCCTGTATTCTTGTCTCCCCAAGAACCTCTTTACCAGGATCAAATGCATCATAAAATCTTCTAGTGCAAGGGTTCGAAATTCTTACAGAAGTCCCCCTTCCGCCCCTGGCCCCTGGACTTGCAAATAATACCCCAGAAAGAAGCCCCCAATCTGCATTCAGCCACTTACTTGTTCATCTTTTGTCACTGTGGGGGATGAAAAATGGAGTTGGATACACCTGTGGGGGTACAAGGCTTCACAACCTGGACTGCTCTCAACGATGCCGTGACCTCCGAACCCAAAGATTTTCAATTCAGAAAAAATCGTGTTAACAGCTTAAGTTAGACTTTGCTTCCTAACAAAATGCAGCACTGATCAGGAAAGGGTCTCAATCCCAGAACATCAGTTAGGGGCGCTCTGGCCAGACTCCATCCTTTGCTGTGATTCACTTATTAGTTTGCTATCAGCTGTTCCACCGCTGGGATGTAGCTAAACACTCAGCACTATACAAAACTCATAATAAATATATACAATTAAAATAACCCCCTTCTTGCAACATATTTAACATATGTTGCTTGGGTCCATGTACATAGTATAGGTGACCTAAACTTTTGGGTGCTGATTGGAGTTTTGCAGGCGCTAAAGAAGTATCACACCCTCTATTTCAAGCACAACAATAGACTCTAAGGGTGCTTCAAAGTTTTAGGAGGAAAACACCCAACTCCTCGCTGCGTAATCAAATGATTAGGCACAATCGGATTTCACAAGGATTGAAGCACTCCACATGTAATAGCCCAAATTCAGCTCAGTCCATATAAAAAGACATCCAGAGAATCTCCCATGCAGATTATCTTCTTTTATTCTTTAAAGTTCTGATCCAATCCCAACCAACGCGTTTCGCCCAGGTTATTTAATACCTCTCGGCTTCGTCAGGGCTGGAAACAATACAAAATAATATGCTCTTACCATATTATACATTTCCGTACATATTTCGAGAATAGATAGAGCCCCACATGGCCCAGTAGAAAACCCGTGTACATATTTACACACAAAGGGGTGTTTACATGCTTGTTCACAAAATTATAGCAACTCATTATTTAAGACAACACAAAAAACCAATTCATTAATTTCCAATGTGGAAACAAAAACTGCCTACACCGATTTGGTGAATTCGTTCATGCACAATGCAAGTGGAAATAAACATCAAGTGAAATTGCTCCCCCAATTCTTAAAATCTTTTTTAAACACAACTCAATACTCATGGTTTACCTTATCTTCAATTCAGAACTGCCTAGGAGGAGAAACAGACCCTTACTCTCAAGTTGTGACAGGAAGACCTGCTTGATTAGATTTAGATGGCAAATAATCTTTGTTTCATACCTTAAATTTCTTATTGGGGTGCTTGAACGCATTTATCTCTGCAATCTTTGCACTTTTGTTTAGCGGAGGGAACAGTATCCTTGAATTTGTGAGCTCTAAAAGGAAATATACAGCCATGTGTAAAAACAACTCACTCTACCTCTATTTTTGCTAAGTCTTAGCATTTCCTTGTGTTTAAAATATGTCAAAGCCTCACCTGCGCTTGTATCTATATGCACCAAAACCGAACACCACTCGTCTTGTTTCCAAATATCCAAACCTCCTTATCTGTAAATAAAAACCATCATCATATTCGCCCCAATCTTAATCTGATCATATTGATTAATCTTAGCTCTCTATCATTGTAATTCTCCATACCTTTTACCTTCTTTCTCCACTGCCGAATACCAATCTGTTCACTCCGCTGCCCTCATTGATCCGCACCCCTCTTCTGTTAAATCAAAGGCGCGTCGTTACAATTACGAAACCTCAAACACTCGCTGTTTTTTATATATCTTAGTCTCTATAGCGCTCTTACCTTGCTCGCCTCGGCGTCCCGTGTACAGGCAGGGCCATTGCCCTGTCTCACGCCCATTATGTGGCGTCCCTAAACATAAAGAACGGACTTGCTCGGTAATGGACTGAGCGCCATCTTAGAGTGGGGAAAGCTCACTTAACTCACATTTTTCATTCTGTTAACGTATTTAAACAGGTCCTTCAGTGCTATAAACATCATCCTGACCCTATTTCATGATTTCAGGAAATATATTCCATAGTACGATCCTCTCAATTAAATAAATAATGTAGTTACTTGAAAATAAACATCTGTAGAATTTACATATTTAAATCGGTATGTTCTGGTGAAGGGTACGTTAGACTGCACCCTGTTTGTCCTGGGTAGTGTCTATGCCCCGAATTATGATCAGGACACATTCCTCGCTAGGGTTGGTCGAGCGCTGGCAGATTGGGTGGATGTTCCCTGGATCCTGAGAGGGGATTGAAATGTGGTACTAGATGTGGGGCTAGATAGATCACACCCCCCCTCTACAACTGACCGGAATACATAGAACGGCGGACATGTTCCAAACTTGGCTTGCGGGATGGGGACTGGTAGATATGTGGCGTGCATTACACCCAACCCACAAAGAATACTCTTACTACTCCCCAGTACACAACCTACACACACGATTGGACAGATTCCTGTGCTCTACATCTTTGCTGTCCAAGTGTTCCTCATCCGAATATCTGGCTAAAACCTTTTCGGATCATAGACCACACACATTGGACCTGTAGTGGGGTAGGGTACCGTCCCCGGTGCCGAACTGGAGGCTCAACCCGCAGCTATTGGAGGATGGCCCTTTCCGCAAGTTGCTGTCAGAAGCCCTAGATAATTACTTCCGGGAGAACTGGGACACGGCAACGTCCAACTTGGTGGTGTGGAATGCCATGAAAGCGGTAATACGAGGGGCGGCCATTGGACAACTGGTGGGAGCCCGGCAGGAAATACACAAATTGTGTGGGGTCGAGGATCGGTTGAAAACCCTGGAAAGGGAAGCAAGCGTAGACCCTGCCCGAAAGGAAGAACTACAGACTAGCAATATCGAACACGCGGAGCTATTGTAAACGTTACGGGTCATAGACCATAAAGAGTACCTACGACAACAGCAGGCTGAATCAGATAGGTCCGGGGCTCTGTTAGCCCGCTTGGTGCGAGACCGCCCTGAAACCCCGGTAATCACACAAATTCGAGACGGGTCGGGTAGAATAGTACACACACAGTCAGAGATTAACATGGCGTTCCAAGATCACCTACGTGCATTATACGCCCCTTTCCCCATGACTACTGCCGACGAGGTCAGGGACTTCCTGCGAGATCTGCCTCTTCCGACCCTAACCAGGGATGAGCAAGCGGGAATGGATGGACCCATTACTCTGCAAGAAATACGAATAGTACTCCGATCCCTTAATCATGGCAAGACGTCGGGCATGGATGGACTCCTGGTGGAGTTCTACCAGACTTACTCTGCCACCCTGGTGCCTATTTGAGAGATCGTCTACAAGACATCGTACAAGTCTGGGCATTTACCTATATCAACAATGCAGGCCCTAGTTACCTCCATCCCTAAACCGGGCAAGGACACTCTGGAGCTGACTAATTATAGACCCCTCTCGATGCTCTCCACAGGGTATAAGATACTCAGTAAGGCCATTGCTCTAAGAATACAGGCCCGACTCCCTGCTCTAATTCACCTGGACCAGTGTGGTTTCCTCCCCGGTAGGAGTACCTCCCAAAACACGCGGAGAGTCCATTCCCTAATGGCAGCCACACCGCCGGAATTGCCCAGGGCTGGCTGTGTCGCACTGGATCTCCGGCAGGCGTTCGATTCCCTGGCATGGCCGTTCATGTTCGAGGTGCTGCGGCGCTTCGGCTTCCCAGACTCACTACTTAAACTGATACAACTACTATATACAAATCCCACTGCTAGGGCATGTACCGGCAGATACATCTCGGACAGCTACTCCATACATAGAGGTACCCGCCAGGGCTGCCCATTGTCGCCCCTTTCATTTGTACTGACGTTAGAACCCTTAGCTATCGCTCTCAGAACTCATGCAGAGAGGGTGGGCATCTCCATAAGAGGGACCCACAACTTGACATCAGTCTATGCGGACGATATCCTGCTGTACTTCCGGGACTTGGAAGATGATCATGCGCCTATAGCGGCCATACTTGACCACTTTGGAGCTGTGTCGGGATTAGCCGTTAACCCTGCAAAATCTACAGGATTCTACTTTAGGGCAATACAGCACCCCCCACATATTAAATTTGGCGGACACTTGATTCCAATAGCGCAGTCCACGTTTAAGTACCTAGGTATTAAAGTATACAGATTGCCTGAAGATCAGATTGAGGGAAACATACGTAGAGCCATTAATGGTCTGCGTGGCAGTGTGGGATTCTGGACGTCACTCCCCTTAACTGTCATGGGTAGAATTTCTGTCTCTAGGATGGTAATGCTCCCTCGTATACTATATTACTTTGTCAACCTACCAGTTCTTATCCCACGACAAGACTTTAACACGCTGAATACGCTCCTAACCACGCTGGTCTGGGGAACTGGAAGGAGGAGAATTAGTCTCCGGAAACTGCAACTGAGTACCAGACGGGGAGGTCTAGGGGTGCCGGACTTTAGGGGGTACTACTATGCAACCCAGCTTTAGTGGCTGGCGAGATGGATTGCAGGTAGAGATCTACATGAGATTGACCTCACGTCCGATAGATTGGCATGGGCGAACTTCACTCCCTGCTTCTGCCTGGAGCCAGGATCCCTCGGTACTGCCACCCTCTATTACACACTGCCTTAATGTGCTGGCGGAAAGCACTAGCGTACATGTCAGAGGTCTCGCCTTACGCTGACAACATACCTCTACTGGGCGTGCTGACGCCGCAAGGACGACTGATACGAGGCAGATTGCAACCCTGGACAGATGCGGGTGTAGACACAGTGGGAGACCTTTTTGGGGACGGCACACTACTAGACCACGACTCCTTTTTGCAAATCACGGGGGCACCCCCGAGGCTCTACATCCTACATGCCACAGTGTCACATTATGTACGAACTAAATGGGCCCCACAGCGAGTAAAGCCTACACAACACGAACTGGTGCACCTTCTTTATTATATGGGTAACGGGGGACGCTTGGTACACTGGCTCTACACTGGGGTCAGGGAACATGCTGCCATATCTCTTAACTCACTCCGGGACTCCTGGACATTGGACTCCGGCGAGGCACTGACAGAGGGGGCTTGGAAGATTATCCTAGAACACCCTAGAAAGGTGTCTCGGAACGTTAAGTTTAAGTTCATACAAGCTGTGGTATTACACACGGCATACCTCACCCCCCACAGACTACATAAAATGTTTCCGGACTCCCCCCCCCCACTACTGTCCTCGTTGCAGAGCTGACGAGGCCGGCCTTCTACATATGCTGTGGGCGTGCCCTCGTTTGCATGGCTACTGGGGTGGGATTTGCCTGGCCCTGAGTACAATCTCGACCCGCCCGGTCCCGGAGGAGGTACTGCCTTGCCTGATTGGTCACCGGAAACGCCCTAAACACCACAAGGCCCAGGCGAAGTTCCTAGACTTATCCTTGCTGTTGGGGTCCAAACCATGAGGTGGAAGTCCGCCAGGCCTCCCGACCTAGAGGTATGGCGTTCTGCCTTACTGAGATGGGGCAGAGCAGAGGGAATGGTTCTGCGAAGGGAGGAAGAGGGAGGACAACGGAAATACCCGATTGCGCAGAAGTGGGAAAGGATGCTACTGGAGGTGGAGGAATTGGAGGGGGAGCAGGAGCCAATTCATGAAGATGGCCCCTTGGAGGGGAAGAGCGGGGAGCGAGGTGGAATGGACACGAAGCGACCTAGCCCAGGTAGCGCGCAGGTTGGTCAGCTGAGTATGAATACACTAGTTAAGATGCGAATGATTAAGGCCTGGGCAGTATACCAGGTACTTGAATGGACCAGGAGACGTACGAAACGGGGTGGAGGGAGAGGGGTGGGAAGGGAAAGGACGGACTGGGGTGATCCTGGACTATTGTTGCATATCTAAGCCGAGTGCACAGCGATGTAAGAGAAGCTATGCTGGAGGTTAAAGGAATATATTGTTTTGCGGTTTAAGACTGTGCACGAATTGAAAGATCGTTAGTAACAAGCTCTTACAGTTGCATCTTGATGGTCTGAAGTTGCTGGTTGTGGGAGTTAAAAGAAAATACTGTACACTGATAGAATGTTTAATTGTCTAATGTGATGATATGCAGTCGCTAATAAAGAGTTAAAAAAAAAAGAGAGATGATCCATGTTTGATACAGTCTTTTTCAAGCAGAAGTCCTAATGAAGACACCTCAATGGAACACAATTAAGAAGCCTACAGAGCACTTGTCAGAACTGACAGCATTCGGTTATTAGCAAAAAGGAAAAGAGCAATGGATAAAAACCGCAGATATATTTTGGCAAAAATCAAGAAGCTTGAAGAAACCTGTCCAAGCGAAAATGCTGATCCAGCATTTAAAGAGCAATTAAAACAAGAAGTACACAAAAGCTGCTAAACCTTTACTCTACTAAACATTGAATAAAAATACTAAGGTCTGGGAATGAAGCTGGAAAGCCTCTAGCTGGTCAATCTTTAACAAAGTTCTGAAATCAGTGAGGTCTGGGTGAATCAAAAGGCACTGCTGAAAGATGCATTGAATGCCAGGTAACTTTGTGGCTCAAATTCTCCAAAGCAGTATTTAAGGTACTTGAGGTATATTCTTGTGAACCTAATTATAGAATGGGGTAGGAATCAATGATCGATGCTAAAGATCCAGAGGGAGCAAGTCTTCACACTTTCCCACCAATATGAAACTGGGAGGTGAGAACAAACTTTAGAGTGAACCAGAGAATTGTACTGTAGCCATTTATTAGTTTTCTTGCAAGGTAGTGGGGTTTCATCTGGAGCAATGCAAGGACCGTAATGAGGTGAAAATGGACTGCTGTAAGTGTTCTCTGGAGCCTTTGTAAAACTGAACTAGAACCAGTGCTGTGGGGCAGGATGTTCTGGTTTTATTAAATGTGACATATTTAGGCTGCCTCTTTGCCGTATGTTTGCTTACTCAAACCATGGAACTAAACCTTCATTGGAGAGTTTCAAACCTTGTTCGGAAAACACGCAGATGATGAGAAGGCCCACATGAAGGCGGAGGCGGAGACCCTTACGGCTGTGGGCTTGGAGAAGCCCAAAGAGAAGAAGTCCTACCGGCCGTTCCAGAGACGGTTCGGTGCACAAGTAAAAGGGCGGGGGCAGTCTTCGGGACAGCAGCAGCAACAACAGCAGTAACAACAGCAGCAGTTCCGGAGACCCTTCCAGAAACGGCAAAAGGGTAGAGGGGGACAGCAGTCCTCTACCGCGAACAAGGGCCCGGGAGGGTCTCGAACCTGACCGGTTACTTCCCCTTCATCCGTTACCCGCTCCAGTGGGGGGGACTGTTCAATTTTTTCTGGCAGAGTGGATAAAAATTACTCAGAACAAGTGGGTGCTGAATATTGTTTGCAATGGATACAGTCTTCGGTTCATCAGCCAGCCTCCAGCGATCCCTCCGGTCAGCTCACAGTATCAACTGCGTGAGCTCCAGGCGGAGGCCAATATCCTGTTAAGGAAAAGGGCGATAGAAGACGTACCTCTGTCTCAAAAAGGAGGAGGTCTGTACTCCCGGTTCTTCCTGGTTCGCAAGAAGGACAAGAACGAATTCAGGCCCATTCTGGACTTGCGGCAGGCAAACAAGTGGATTCTCAGAGAAAAGATTTGCATGCTGTCGTTGCATTAGATTTATCCTCAGTTGCAACAGGGAGACTGGCTTTGTGCGATAGACCTACAGGATGCGTACTTCCATGCGCCCATTATATGCAAACACAGGATGTTTCTGCGATTTCAAGTCGGCACCAATCACTATCAGTACACAGTGCTGCCATTCGGGTTGAAATCTGCGCCCAGAACATACTCAAAGTGTATGGCAGTGGTAGCGGCACACCTAAGGAAGAACAAGGTGTTTGTCTACCCGTACCTGGACGATTGGTTGATCAAGGCCTCCTCCTTTTCGGAAGCTCAAGCACACTTCCAGAAGACGTGCGTTCTCTTAAACAAGTTGGGGTTGCACATCAACATGTCCAAGTCTGTCCCGATCCCGGTCCAGTGCATTCAGTACTTGGGAGCCACCATCAATACTCTGTCAGCAAGCGTGTCTCCTTCGGAGGAGCGACAGCGATCGATCCTTCGGAAGGCTAAGGCTATTATGACCGCTCCATCTACAACAGTGAGGACGGTGTCTTCTCTACTGGGGTAGATGGCCTCTTGTATCTTCCTCACTCCTCATGCACGGCTACACATGAGACCTCTGCAGGAGTGCTTGGAAGACCAGTGGGACCAGAGGAAAGGATCTTGGGATGACAAGATACAACTGTCTCTGCATGCTCTTCAGTCTCTGAAGTGGTGGTGTTCAGCGGAGAATCTCCTCAGAGGGGTTCCCTTCCAAAAGGACATTCCTACTCAGACTATCGTGATGGATGCCTCTCTCCACGGCTGGGGAGCGCAGTCGGGAGACTTACAGATTCAAGGAACGTGGTCTCCGATGGAGTCCACGTATCACATCAATTTCCTGGAACTCAGAGCTGTTCACTTGGCACTGAAGGCCTTTCATCCGTCCTTCCAGACCAACTCTCTGCTTGTACAGATGGACAATACGACCACGATGTATTACCTCAACAAGCAGGGGGGCTCGAGATCGCGCACCCTGTCTCGGGAGGCGCAGACGATCTGGCACTGGCTTCTGGCCAGAGGATTGACGATAACGGCTACCCATCTACCAGGTGTGCAGAATGTTCAGGCAGACGCACTGAGTAGACTGATTCAGGAAAAGCACGAATGGGTCATAAACGACAAAGTACTAGGAGAAGTCTTCGAAAGGTGGGGGACTCCAGACGTAGATCTGTTCGCCACCGCCAAAAACAGCAAATGCAGAGACTTCGCCTCCAGGTACTACCAGCAAGGGACTCTGGGGAATGCCCTATGGATCAACTGGTCGAACAGCTTTGTGTTCGCTTTTCCACCCATTCCCCTGATTCCAGCGGTGCTCATCAAGCTGTCCCAGTCCAGGGCACGGATGATCCTGATTGCCCCGGAATGGCCCAGGCAGTGGTGGTTCACGGACCTGCTTCACCGGTCCCTCCTTCCGCACATACGGCTGCCGTGCAGGCTGGACCTTCTCTCGAAGTTCGGGGGGAAGATGTTGCACCCCAACCTCTCGTCTTTGAGTTTGGCGGCATGGTTCCTGAGAGAGTGCAATATGGCCACTTGAATCTGCCCGAAGATTGCATGGACATACTGAAGGAGTCTAAGCGACCTTCCACTCGGACATCCTATGCTTACAAGTGGAAGAGGTTTTGTATCTGGAGTGCGTCCAAGAACTTTGACCCGACGACGTGCAAGGAAGATGTCATCCTTCCTTACCTTCTACATTTGGCGCGGTCTGGCCTTAATGTTCTTTCCATTAAGGTTCATCTCGCTGCATTGACTGCCTACAGGAAAACCCCTTCACAGACTTCCTTCTTCCAGATCCCTGTGATCAAAGATTTTTTGGAAGGCTTGAAGAAAGTGTTCCTTCCTGTCAGACTTCCTTCGCCTTCATGGGAATTGAATGTGGTGCTGTCCAGATTGATGAAGGAGCCTTTTGAACCTATTCATAAGGCTTCGTTGCAGCACCTGTCCTGGAAGGCGGCGTTCCTCGTGGCCATTACATCGGCCCGCAGGGTGAGTGAAAAAAAGGCGTTGTGTTGCCAAGAACCTTATACTGTATTTCATGCTGCTAAGGTTGTTATGCGTACTCACCCTAAATTTCTTCCCAAGGTTATTTCTGATTTTCATGTCAAACAGACTATAACTTTGCCTACGTTTTTTCAGAATCCTTCATCTCCAGCGGAAAGGTCCTTTCATTCCCTGGATGTTAGGAGGGTGTTGAAATTTTATCTGGATAAGACCAAAGATATTCGTAGGTCAGACCAATTGTTCATCAATTATGGATCAGTCAGGACGGGTCTTGCTACCTCTAAGCAGTCCATCTCTAGGTGGATTGTGTGCTGCATACAACTGTGTTACCAGAAAGCTAATAAGACCATAGGAGGTAAACCTAAGGCTCATTCCACCAGGGGAAAAGCTGCCACGACAGCTTTGCTCCGTAATGTTCCGATTGCAGAGATCTGCAAGGCGGCCACTTGGAAGTCAGTTCATACCTTTGCTAAGCATTACTGTCTGGACACTGATGCCAGGGATGCTCAGGTTGGGCAGGCTTCGCTGCGGAATTTGTTCGCACAATGGTGGTGTTAATTTCTTTTCTCCACCGCCGCTTTGGTGTGGGGATGGGCTTGCCATTCTATTCACTAGATTATGACTATACACAGAGATCCCCTACTACAGAAAGAGTAGTTTCTGTCCTGTAACTCCAGTTCTGTAGTAGGGGTATCTCTGTTATAGTCATACGCGCCCGCCCTCCTCCCCGGTGGAGAGAGAGATATTCATGTAAGGAATGCTACAGGTCTGGCATGTTATGCCTTCAAAAAGAACTGAAAGTAAAAGGGACCTGCAGTGCATTCTGGGATGCTGTGAAGTTCTGGAAAGTTCTCTTAAAGGCACAGTATCCTGTTTTGAGCCACATAATGGCAGCCTATGGGGCCTGTCTGTCCATGTCTTCCTCTCTATCATTCCAGAGGGTTTTTGCTGCTAAGGCAAGGAAAATCTGGACAGGCTTTGCTGTTTGTGGATTTCTTGGTGGAATTTCTAGTTGAAGTACTGGACAGTGTAGCCTGGTTATAGGCTGCATTATCTGTCTTTAAATTCTCTCTTAAGTGTATGTGCAGTTCTGCATTTTTTCGACACTTTAAGAGATTATTTTTGATTGCTCCGGGGTCCACGCACATGGGCGGGACTATTCACTAGATTATGACTATAACAGAGATACCCTTACTACAGAACTGGAGTTACAGGACAGAAACTACTCCTTTTTGATCACTCATCTGTTATATAATGCTTATTAGTTAGTATCCTTTATGTCCAATCATAGTCCAGTGGAGCTCAGCCGCTATTTCTGTCCCAATCCCACTCCTCCTCTCGGGTTGTTATTTCTTGTGTCTTTTTACATATGTTCTCTATTTTTATTAGGTCGAGGACTCCGTCGCACTGCTGTAAGCAGTGTGGGCTGAGCCCGAAGATTTAATGTTTCTTAGAGGGGGCTTGGAACCCGCCCCTCTCCTCCATTGGCTGGCCTAGTAAATGCTGGCCAGCCATTGGAGGAGAGCGGCGTCACTCGGTCCAAGCCCCGTCTTTTTCGGATTCGGGGGCATTTTTTTAAGCTTCTTTCTTGTTTTCTTTCTCTCCTCTTCCCATTGGCTGGAATTTTACCTTCCAGCCAATGGGAAGAGGAGAGAACGAAAACACGCCCCCCAATCACGAAAATGGCAGTGGTTTCTCCGAGGCATTTCTGCCTCGCCTCGGAGAAACGTGGTGGTGTTCCACTGCCTTCTTGACGGCTTGCTTTTTCTTATTCCTAAGAGGAAGTTTAGGGGTATACTTAAGTGGCACGGATTCATTTTGGGCGAATAGGTGGGCAATTATTGTAAAGCGCGGGGCTTGAGGTGCGGAAGTTAGTGTTGTGTCAGCTCCCTGAGGATGGGAGCCGGGGGATGTGTGCCTGTTCTTTGTCAGCTCGTGTACTTAACTCTGCAAAACGGTCTGTTCCACAAAGACCCAAACCAACGGCTCTAATGGCCTCGGGAAAGAAGAGTGGGTCGGTTAACTGTGTAGGTCTGGCCTCTTTGTGAGACCAGCATTTTCCCAAGGTGGCGCCGCGGGGAGAATGTTAAGGCGAGCCTGCCGCCATCTTGGAATAGTCACTTTCATTCAGTAAAGAAGAGTCCCATTTTTATGTCCATGACTGTTTTTTACCATCAGTTGCTTCAGACACACGAGGAAAAGTTGAAGTTGCCCTGTGCGGCTGCCGGTTCTGGTCTGAATATGGCTCGTATTTCAGTCGCTGACCCCTCATACCCCCGCGGGCCTTTCTGCACTCCCTCTCTAAGAGCTTCAGTGGTGCTCCGAATTTGCTCATGAACCGGCAGCCCCAGGGTCCGACATCATACTCCTCCCTCTTGCCTCTCTAAACGCACCATCATCTCTCCCGCGCCCTCTCTGCGCTCCACGGATCCACCCAGCCTCAGTCCTCCTCACCCTTGCGCAGCTCTGCAGCCCCCGGTCCGTTGAGCCTGCTCCAGCCTGGCGAACCCTCCTCGGCCCTGCTCTTCTCCTCCAAAGTCTGCGCGACCTCTGCAGCCCCAGAACATCTGTGAGACCCCTCTATACTCAGTGGTGTCAATTATGTTATGTGGCCCTTTATTGCTACTTTGGAAATGCTCCTTTTGCATCAGGTTCCACCAGTGAACTCTTGGTATCTCTTTACACGGCTTCTTGCTGCTCTGTGCAGTTTTATTTTATTTTGTGTTTGACTGCTATTTCTGAATTGATTTGTAAGTAACAAGCTTGAATGCCAGGTCGGCTCAGCCTTTCGTCCTTTTCATGTCCGCGCGGTACCCTTGAGTAGGGATAGCATGACGTCTTCAATTAAGTGTGCGTTTTGCTTTGTACTGTAAGCCGTTGTGTTATTATATGATGGGGTATTAAAGTATGCTTATGTTTAAGATGCACGTGACCTATCTGCTCGTGAAGCCGCATTTGGTACCTGGGGCCCCAGGATGGAATCCTGGCCTCGTCCCCAGACCCAGCATCCTGTGATTATGGGCAGGTCACTTACCCTCCTTGTGCCTCAATGTGTGCAAAATGTATGCACACAATCTACCTTGCTCTCCTCATTTAATGCACAGCGTAAATCAGCCATCAGCTGCCAGAAGGGTGACTAAACTCATTAACCCTGTCTGTTTCAGTAATCTGCACGTTTCTGTGACACAAAATACCTGCATACCTGCCCCCTCGCTGTGCTTGCGTCCCTGCCCCCTTGCTGTGCTTGCTTCCCTGCCCCCTTGCTGTGCTTGCTTCCCTGCCCCCTTGCTTTGCTTGCTTCCCTGGCCCCTGGCTGTGCTTGCTTCCCTGGCCCCTGGCTGTGCTTGCTTCCCTGGCCCCTGGCTGTGCTTGCTTCCCTGGCCCCTGGCTGTGCTTGCTCTCCTGCCCCCTGGCTGTGCTTGCTTCCCTGCCCCCTGGCTGTGCTTGCTTCCCTGTCCCCTGGCTGTGCTTGCTTCCCTGCCCCCTGGCTGTGCTTGCTTCCCTGCCCCCTGGCTGTGCTTGCTTCCCTGCCCCCTGGCTGTGCTTGCTTCCCTGCCCCCTGGCTGTGCTTGCTTCCCTGCCCCCTGGCTGTGCTTGCTTCCCTGCCCCCTGGCTGTGCTTGCTTCCCTGCCCCCTGGCTGTGCTTGCTCCCCTGCCCCCTCGCTGTGCTTGCTCCCCTCGCTGTGCTTGCTTCCCTGCCCCCTGGCTGTGCTTGCTTCCCTGCCCCCTCGCGGTGCTTGCTTCCCTGCCCCCTCGCTGTGCTTGCTTCCCTGCCCCTGGCTGTGCTTGCTCTCCTCCCCTTAGTTTTCTTTTTACTTTACTCCGAGTAAAGTTAATCAGCCATCAGCTGCAGAAGGGTGACTAAACTCATTAACCCTGTCTGTTTCAGTAATCTGCACATTTCCGTGACACAAAATAACTGCATACCTGCCCCCTCTCTGTGCTTGCTTCCCTGCCCCCTCGCTGTGCTTGCTTCCCTGCCCCCCTGGCTGTGCTTGCTTGCCTGCCCACTCGCTGTGCTTGCTCCCCTGCCCCCTGGCTGTGCTTGCTCCCCTGCCCCCTGGCTGTGCTTGCTCCCCTGCCCCCTGGCTGTGCTTGCTCCCCTGCCCCCTGGCTGTGCTTGCTCACCTGCCCCCTGGCTGTGCTTGCTCACCTGCCCCCTGGCTGTGCTTGCTCACCTGCCCCCTGGCTGTGCTTGCTCACCTGCCCCCTGGCTGTGCTTGCTCACCTGCCCCCTGGCTGTGCTTGCTCACCTGCCCCCTGGCTGTGCTTGCTTCTCTGCCCCCTGGCTGTGCTTGCTCCTCTGCCCCCTGGCTGTGCTTGCTCCTCTGCCCCCTGGCTGTGCTTGCTCCTTTGCCCCCTGGCTGTGCTTGCTCCTCTGCCCCCTGGCTGTGCTTGCTCCTCTGCCCCCTGGTTGTGCTTGCTCCTCTGTCCCCTGGTTGTGCTTGCTCCTCTGCCCCCTGGTTGTGCTTGCTCCTCTGCCCCCTGGTTGTGCTTGCTTCCCTGCCCCCTGGCTGTGCTTGCTCCCCTGGCTGTGCTTGCTCCCCTCGGTGTGTTTGCTCCCCTGCCCCCTCGCTGTGTTTGCTCCCCTGCCCCCTTGCTGTGCTTGCTTCCCTAGCTGTGCTTGCTTCCCTGGGTGTGCTTGCATCCCTGGCTGTGCTTGCTTCCCTGGCTGTGCTTGCGTCCCTGGCTGTGCTTGCTTCCTTGCCCCCGGGCTGTGCTTGCTTCCCTGCCCCCTGGCTGTGCTTGCTCCCCTGCCCCCTGGCTGTGCATGCTCCCCTGCCCCCTGGCTGTGCATGCTCCCCTGCCCCCTGGCTGTGCATGCTCCCCTGCCCCCTGGCTGTGCATGCTCCCCTGCCCCCTGGCTGTGCTTGCTCCCCTGCCCCCTGGCTGTGCTTGCTCCCCTGCCCCCTGGCTGTGCTTGCTCCCCTGCCCCCTGGCTGTGCTTGCTCCCCTGCCCTCTGGCTGTGCTTGCTCCCCTGCCCCTTGGCTGTGCTTGCTCTCCTGCCCCCTGGCTGTGCTTGCTCTCCTGGGTGTGTGTGTGGCTCTGGGTGTGTGTGTGTGGCTCTGGGTGTGTGTGTGTGGCTCTGGGTGTGTGTGTGTGGCTCTGGGGGTGTGTGTGTGGCTCTGGGGGTGTGTGTGTGGCTCTGGGTATGTGTATGGCTCTGTGTGGGTGTAAATGCAATAGGTCATGCATTTGCGAGCGATTATTCTATTGGTAAATGACAATTCCATTTATTTAACGATTAAGCTATTGCCAATGTAAATGACAATGCCATTTATTTATAATTTTTTTAAAAAAGTCATGAGCAATGCCAATAGCTCTACCTTAAATGATGCCGAGACCATTGCATTGTAAATGCTTGTTTATACTTAAACTGGAAGTGACCCGCTTGTGTTCATTTCCTGGTCCGTTAGCTCCACCTCCAGTGGTTCCTTGGTGCAAGTGTAGCTGTTGTGGCAGTGCTTGAGCGCGGTTGCTTTCCTCCATATGATGGATGCGTGTCAGGTAGAACTCAGACCGTGGGGCACTCTAGCTGCCTGTTTCAAGGTACCTTCTCTTCGGAAACACTTAAAAAACAGGCTTCTTTCATCAGTTATCAACTAGCGATCCGCATAGTTACAGGGGTCGACCAAAGATGGATGGGAAACCGCTGACTGAAGCTGAACTCGGACAAGACGGAGGTCCTCATTCTCGGATCCACCCCCTCGGCCTGGGATGACTCCTGGTGGCCGACCGCACTGGGAACAGCTCCAAAACCCACCGCCCATGCACGCAACCTAGAGGTCATCCTCGACTCCACCCTCTCCATGGCTAAGCAGATCAACGCCGTCTCCTCCTCCTGCTTCAACACCCTCCGCATGCTCTGCAGGATCTACAAGTGGATCCTCACCGAAACTAGAAGAATGGTCACCCAGGCCCTTGTCAGCAGCAGGTTGGACTACAGAAACAAACTCTAGGCAGGAGCCTATGCCAAAAACCTGAGACAGCTGCAATGCATCCAGAACGCCTCTGCATGCCTGATCCTAGACATTCCCCCGCCACAGCCACATCACACCCCACCTGAGACACCTGCTCTGGCTCCCTGTCAACAAGAAGATAACCTTCAAGCTCCTCACCCACGCACACAAAGCACTTCACAACACCGGACCAGCGTACCTCAACAGACTCAGCTTCTACACCCCCATCCGCCAGCTCCGCTCCACCGGTCATGCCCTCTCCGCAGTCCCCTGCATCCAAACAGCGACCTCCGGTGGCAGATCCTTCTCCCCCTCGCCGCCAAGACCTGGAACACCCTCCCCACCCACCTACAGCAGACCCAAGACCTAAAGGCCTTCAGAAGACTCCTCAAGACCTGGCTCTTCGAGCAGTAGCAGCACCCTCCACTCCCAGTGCCTTGAGACCGTCACGGGTAAATAGTGCGCTCTACAAATTATTTGATTGAGTGATTGATTGATTGATTGAAAGAATGCCGCATCTGGGACCAGTTGTCGCATCAAATAGATTGTAGTCCTCTCCTCCATTCTCCTCTCTTAATTCTGTATTCTCCTTTCCAGCACTCCGAAGAGAACAGAAGGACATATTGTGCTGTATGAAACAACTAAATAAATAAATATAATCCTTCAACCTGCCGCTACTTTTTGAGGCTACCTTGGTTTACTGTGCACAGGTTTCTTAAAGCATAAACATGTTGTTGTTTGTATAGTTTCCCAGTGTTCTCAAGGAGCAGTGCCAGGAAAGGAGAGCCAGTTGCTCTCTTGTGGAACAGCAGGTTCAGCTTGGGTCATGTGTTCATGCTGTTGTGCAAATGTTTCTTCTTCTGCTGCAGTTTAGTCTGGCTTACAGATCCCACCCTGAGACATGAGCGCTGTTTTCCCCTTTCATTGGCAGTGCATGTATTCTGGTTGCCGCTCTTCGTTTGCCATTACAGTTCCTGAGTACTGTGGGTAGCTGCCTGTGCTTAAATCACAGCCGAAGAGCAAATTTACATACCGAGTGGCCTGCCAGCAGTGGGGTTTGAAGTAAGACTTTGTTCACAAATCATCAGGGTCTGAAGTGGAGTCCTGTCGTCAGGCTTTTCTCCACACCCAGCCAGTAGCACACACTACTTACACCACAAACTAACATACACAGATAAAAAATGTGTTACATGGAACTGAAAATCGACCAAACCTTCAAAAATAATACAGGTTAGCAAAAGGAGGTGATGCATTTGCCAACCAGTTATAGGATTGTGAATGTGTGTGTGTTTGTGACTTGCGTGTCTATAGTACGTGTTGATACCGTCACCAGTATATAAATGTGTAAGAATAAGACCGATGGATTTCTCTATATTAGCCAACTATCTGCGAATTGACACAGTTTAAGAACTCTTACTGAAGCTTTATACGTTCATGTTCCCTGTTTCACTAAAAAAGATATTTAGGGTGCTGGACAGGCACACCCCCCTCTTAACTACTGTGTTCCCTTTGTGAAGGCAAAGCTGCATGGGAAAACCAACGTCTGCTGATCTTCTACTGAACCCACATGTGTATCGACCCTAAGAACAATCCTTCTACCCAATTATAGAGAGGAAGTTACAAGCCAATTGCAGAACCTGTTATTTAAGTCCCTGTTAGGAGGCTTGGAGAGGGACACTGTGCCAATCAAAAGTCACACAGTGACACGAACCTTGTGAAATGTATGTAATTTGGTATTAGTTTTTCATTTGTATTAGCTTCACCTGACTTGCTAAGTACTCTTTTCCTATTCGAAAAGCCCATAGGACACCCACAAGTTTGCTTCGTTTTTGCAAAAAAATGTAGTATTTATATTGTAAACTTCATTTAACCCCTTCCATGCGGGGCGTATTTTCCGCGTGTGCTGACTCCGCCTTGCGCGGGCGGAGTCATGACGGAACGGTTCCGTCATCAGCACAGCTCAGCCGATGCTGATGACGGAACCGTTCTGTCATCAGCATGGAAGGGGTTAAAGTGTATATGTCAAGATTGGTATTAGGTTTTTTTTAAAAAACAGACTTTATTGATAGACTGCACACATTCCGCAGAGCTCTGCACACCAGAGACATCTGCAGGACAAATATCGTCAATTGATATGCAACCGACTTTTCTTTTTTTTAATGAGCAAACGTAAACAAAGCAATACTAGGCAACCCCCCCTCCCCCCACGACCCCCACCCTCCCCAAACTCCCCACTCCCCTCAACCCACCCTCCCAAGTCGCACTAAGTCCATTGCACGACTCCTACATATAGCACACCCAAATGACTGCACGTGTGTACCCGCTATCATTGCCCCTTCATGCCACCTCCGGAAGATCTTCCCGTTCCACCGGCGGCTCAAGCCACAAGCCCCTGATTTCAGCCCAGCGTTTCCAGATTCTGTAATGCTTTTGTGGGCATCCTCGGGCTACAAAAATCGGCTGCTCCATCCCATATAAAAATCGAACCCTCTTTTCCATGCTGCCACAGAAGGGGCCCGCGGATCCTTCCACGCTCTGGCCACGTCCCTTTTCACCTATGTGAGGCCCAGCAGCAACAAATGCTTCTTGTAGACGTTGCCGCCCACCCCTTCCATCACATGCAGTAAGACTAACTGCGGCGTACGGGGGAGCTCCCACCCCAGAACCTCAGACAAACAGGCCAGCACTCCCCTCCAGAACCGATCAAGAGGACCACAACTCCACACCGTGTGTATAAACGTCCCCACCTCCCCGCCACATCGGAGACAGTCCAGAGATGCGATCATTTCCGCCCGCCATAACCGCTCCAGAGTGAAGTAAACTCCATGTAGGTACTTAAATTGGATGCGCCGTAGGCGCATCGCTATGGCAGCACCCCTGGGGGCTGCCAGCGTCTCCCTCCAATCCTCCTCCTACAATTCCCCCACGTCCTCCTCCCAAGTCTCCCGGAGCTTCCGCAATGTGGAAGAACAATGTGTGACTAGTGACTGGTATATGCGTGATATCTTTTTCGTCTCCAAGTCACCCATGAACAACTTCGCTTCCAGGGGTCTAAACTCGGGGAGGGACTACAGGCCCTCCAGGCTAGGGGCGAGGGCATGGTGGAACTGAAGGTATCTAAAAAACTGAGAGCAAGGCATGCTAAATTCCTTGCAAAGATCCTGAAAAGACTTCAGCGTCGTACTTGATAAGACATCCCCTAAGGTCGAAATACTAATGCTGTCCCATCCCCGGAAGCCCTGTAGCATCGCGAGCCCAGGTATCCACCCATTGTGCCACAGGGGGGTTTCACCAGTCCGGGTGTTCCACCATCCCATATGGCGCAGAGCCTGCCTCCAAATCTGAAAACACAACAGGTGATGGACCGAATGTGGATCAATGTCACACACTCACCCCAGTCCAAAGATCTGGGCCCAAATCCATCGTTTTTTTGCACTCCACACCACCCTGGGTTAGACAATGGCGATATGCAAATCAGCTCTGACCCTGTGCCCCATGGGAACAGTCCAGTCCGAACTACAAAAGCCATGTCCTTCCCAGAACGGAATCAAGCATCCGAGGACCGGACCGGTTTCGAGGTAACACCTCTCATCAGCCCTAAGTGCGCTGGGGATGCCCAGACGTGGGTCCCAGGCACTCCACACCACTTGGAGTCAAGCTAGCCGGGCTGATGAGAGGTGTTACCTCGAAACCGGTCCGGTCCTCGGATGCTTGATTCTGTTCTGGGAAGGACATGGCTTTTGTAGTTCGGACTGGACTGTTCCCATGGGGCAACAGGGTCAGAGCTGATTTGCATATCGCCATTGTCTAACCCAGGGTGGTGTGGAGTGCAAAAAAACGATGGATTTGGGCCCAGATCTTTTGACTGGGCGAATGTGTGACATTGATCCACATTCGGTCCATCACTTGTTGTTTTTGCAATTGCCGCCCTAAGTGCGCTGGGGATGCCCAGACGTGGGTCCCAGGCACTCCACACCACTTGGAGTCAAGCTAGCCGGGCTGATGAGAGGTGTTACCTCGAAACCGGTCTGGTCCTCGGATGCTTGATTCTGTTCTGGGAAGGACATGGCTTTTGTAGTTCGGACTGGACTGTTCCCATGGGGCAACAGGGTCAGAGCTGATTTGCATATCGCCATTGTCTAACCCAGGGTGGTGTGGAGTGCAAAAAAACGATGGATTTGGGCCCAGATCTTTTGACTGGGGGAATGTGTGACATTGATCCACATTCGGTCCATCACTTGTTGTTTTTGCAATTGCCTCCAAATTTGAAGCACCACCTGCATGGCCGGTGGTAGTGTCTTCCGCAACGGCGCCGTATATAGAATGGTGTGCAGCGTTTGGGACCCCATAAGGTAGCGCTCCAGGGCATACGCCGGGTCCCCCCTGTCTCCATACCACCACTCATTCAAGACTATAAGGTGAGAGGCCTGATAATAGGAGAGATTCTCAGAAGTCGCCAATCCACCACAATATGTAGATCAAAAACAGGTGCGCAGCGCTACCCATACAGTGCCCCCCTCCCAGAGAAACTGTCCCAGTACAGAATTTACCTGTCGGAACCATTGAGGCGGAATGGGGTATGGATGGTTTTGCAGTTGGTATAACAGCCTGGGGAGGGCCACCATTTTAAAAATGGCCGACCTGCCATAGACAGACCCTCCAGCTTATCGCGATTTCGCGATTTGCAAAAAAATCGCGAAATCGGCCGATATCGGGAAATGCTGCGATATTTGGCATAAAGCCCGCGAAATTTGCCGTTTCCGCCCGTTCGCCGTCTTTCCGCCCGTTTCCGCCTTAAAAGAAGGCGCGAGGCACCCATTTACCCATTCCCAAGAGGGGGAGAGAGCACGAAGCGCAGCGACACGAAGACTCTTCCTCAGAGACCGGGGCTCGGAGCAGGAGGAAAGCCGGCCGGCGAACAGAAGACAGGTACGTCCGTCCTACGCTGGTGGGGGCCCGCCGCACACATAGGGGAGAGCGCTGCCCGGGTGGGAGGGGGGCAGTGGAGATGTGGCCGACCGGCCCCCGGCCTGGGCTGCGTGTTTGGGTGCACATAGAGAGGCAATTTAACAAGAATAATTCGAGAAAATAATGAAATGCTCACAGTAAACATTCAGAACACTGCCGAAAAGTTAACCATAAATCTCCTTACGATCCAGAGCTGCAAAGGTTACCGAGGGCACCCAGCAAAATAGATCAGTAAGGCGACAGCATAAAACAGACTCCCGTTCACTGGTTAAAGGTCACAAGTTAACATTTCCACCCCCGATCTGGGCTCAGTGTCATCTGCTCTGCAAACGGATCTCTTCCTTATACCCCGGTTTTGTTCTCTAAGTCCGGTTAAAATCAGGTTGAAAGTTTTAGAAGCAAGTAGACAAAATGAGCAATGAAGGCAGCAGGGTAAATGGCACCTTCTAATTAACGCATTAGTCTGTAATTATGGATGCAGTGAAACGCTCTTCTTCACAAAAAATATGGCAGTGTCCACAAACCGTTTACAGCAGGCAGGATGGCAACAGAGGCAGGCTGCAGTGGGCATCAGGTAACGCAGGCAGACAGGCATGCGTAGAGAGGCAGTAAAGAAGGAGATAGCAGGCAGAAAATCCAACAGGTAGGCAGTGAACAGGGAAATGAAGCAGGGGTGGCACTCTGAAGTTAAGAGTGACCGATGTCGCAGGAACTGGAATGCAGGCAGATACAGCAGACAGGCAGCAATGAAGTAGGTAGTGGCATCAGATAACAAGCAGGTAGCTGGATAGTGCCTCAGGTAGCATTAAGGACATTAGAGTCACACTCAGGCAGGTTACAATATGAAAATGAATGATTATGAGTAAAATAAAATGCCGCAAAAATGCCGCTAAATTTCCATATTTTTGCCGCTAAATTTCCATATTTGTGCTGCTAAATTTGCTAATCCATGCCGCTATATCCTGGGGGGTCTGCATAGATCGTCAGTGGCATATGGGACCACGTCTTGAGATCCGCCCGGACCCGTTCCCACACCGGCTCTAAATTCCGCTCCCAGGAGACTGCGGGTACCTCAGATAAAAACACCCCCAAGTATTTAATGCCCCCCACCGCTACTTGGAGTGTAGATGCCCAATCCACCACTCCTGAACGCTCCCCCAAAACCCATAAGTTGGACATGCGAAGGTTCGTATATAGCCCTGATGTTTCTCCGAATATTTGCATAATTCACAGGAGGAGCGGCCCGACCTATTGAGGTCTGTAAGGGAAAAACAGGACATCGTCCGTGTACAGCGCAATCCTGTTGGACGGTCCCTGCGCCCACTCGAACCCTCGTAGTTGCGCATCAATGCGCACCCACGCCGCCAGCGGCCTCATAGCTAGGGCAAAGAGGTACGGCGAGAGGACAGCCCTGCCGGGTACCACGCCCGAAGGAAAAACTGGAGGATATGGCCCCCGCTACTCAAACCGAAGCTGTCAGGTCTGTATATAGAAGCCGCAGATAAGAGAGGAAGCGGGGTCCCAGGTTAAGCTGAGGCAGGAGCGCAAACAGATAGACCCAGCTCAGCGAATCGAATGCCCTGAAGATTGGTATTGTTTTTATGTTCGTTTTTGTACTGTACATCAAAGACTAATGCAGCAGAAGTGTGTTAAAAAAATATAGTTCAATCCAGACAAGCTTTTTGGCAAAGCGGTGTAAATCTTGTTGATTAACGAGAACAACCTAAAAAAATAAAATAAAATAAAAAAGACACAAAGTTGGGTCATCAACTTTCTGATAATCTAATTGAAATCCGAGACTGGCATGTACGAATAATACAAACCTTATGACATGTGAGGAAGTTAGGAAAGCTGTCCTTGCGCCGACTTCTCTTCCTTTCCATAGTAATCTAAAAAGAATCTTGTCAAGGTTTGGAAAGGAGATGAGGCAGACCTCGCTAAGCCTCAAGAGAAGGTAGAGCATCAGTGGAGACACCATTATTTTGATAGATGAAGGTTCCTCACTACAGACTACGGTAATAGAAAATTGGATTCCACAATCGATATGGACTTTAATGTTTCCGAAGGTGGTCTCTGCTTTCAGGTCAACAGTGGGCTTCAGAGTATTGGCCAACTCACTAGATATGTACATCGTGCCTCTTGCCACAGCAAAGACACTTCATTAAAAAAGATCTGGAGTGCACTGTGCTGTTAATGCCAAGACCTCTTTTGAAACCATATCTAGACTCCAGCAAGGACTCAAAACACTACAGAAAAAGGTTTGCAAAAATGTGAATGGCTCTCCACATAATTGCCATAACGGCATTGGCATGTGCAGGTATAGGTAGAGAAAGGTAAACTCTAAATGAATATTTTTAGACTTGGTCTCAGATTTTATTAATCATTTCCAGACAGGGAAGCACAATGCCTTCCTGCTTAGCGTTTATGATCTATGTTCTCGGTTTCTTCAACTCTTCAGCCATATCTCTGCACTAGAGCTCAGAAAACTCCTAGATAAATATACCCATATGTAAATGTAAATGTAAATGTACATGTATTTATATAGCGCAAATCACCGACCCGGTATCTATGCGCTTGCTTAGGAACCCGTCATGGTATTCCCCTGTGAGATAACCCCAACAGGGTATCCACAAGGTGAAAGCCAGGCATCCCACCGCGAGGGGCCGTTGTGGAGATTAAGCAAGCTATTGCCCAGAGTCGCAGAGTGTGAACCCATGAATCGAGTAGGCACCGGAGCGAGAATTGTCGAGTCCGTGGACATTTTAGGACTCAAGACCCCGCCGAGCCGGGAATTGAACCCTGTTCCTGGGCTGACCTCTGCTTCCAGGTCTGCCTCCTCTAACCAGTGAGCCACACTTCTCCACTCCGTATTCAGATGTATAACGGCCCCTGCTAGATTGACATACACATTTTCCTTCTCTGCATGTACTTTTGCCTAAACCTAGGTAGCCAAGTCTTAGGCCATTACTTGTTGCCTTCTTCCAAACATCTGTAAGTTGACTGTATTCCCCAAAAATGCATTATCACGTCTCAAGGTTTAGTGAAAGAAGCATATATTTTTTTACGGTAAGCGGACCACGAGTTCTTTGGCTTTTGGGATTGAACAAAGGTTTTATTCCCAGACCATGTGATAAGAAAAAACCCATATACGCAGAGGTGTGTTCTCCTTTGTCTTTGAACTAAGCCATCCAGGATGCACCTTTTTCTAGGCCTTCACAGTTTTTTCCATGTTTGAAACCATCTTCTCCCACAGGATACCCGGGGAGCTTGGTCTTGGTCTTGGTTAGATTCAACAAGTTTGAGCATCTGTCCATGGTCCTCCATTTTTCTTCTACACGTTGGCACTTGATGTAAGAGTCTTGCTTGAAAAGGTGCTTTTACAGGGCCTTAAATATTGAAAGTAATTCTTCTTGGTCATGAGCACAGAGTTTGCCTTCGGGAGCGGATGGGGCTTAACGGCTATCGCGGCCGATTTTGAAGCTGGGGAAAAAGGTTCGAGTCTGGCGAAGGCTCAAACCTCCTCTGATTCTGGGCAAATCACTTAATCTCCCTGTGCCTGAAAATGAATGTTGCGCAACTGGTGCTCATGTAAAGCGCTCTGATACCTTCGGGTCAAGATTGTGCTGCATAAAACTGCAAAAAAAAATTATTCTGTAAAGGGGCCAGATATTTTCAAAACAATCAACCGACCTATGCTACGGCATTCTTTTTTTCGAGAAGGCAAGATTGGGAGGCATTTTAGGGAAGCACCATGTATCCTTGATTGTCTGTGTTAATAGTAAGGGTGGGCGTAGTTCGCGAAGTAGAGCTACGCGAAGTGCACTTCGCACTACGCGAACTTCACGTAGCACTACGCGAGCTGCGTAGTAGCATGTTTGCACTGTGCAAGATGTGTTTTCAATGATTGCACAGTGCGGACAAGCATCCGGCACTGTGCAATCATTGAAAACGGCATCTTACACAGTGCGAGCTGTAGTTTTCTGCTGCTCGAGTAGATTGTTACTCGAGCTGCAGCTTTCTCAACGCGAACTGGTAGTTTCTCATTGGGAGCGGTCGCGAGCATGCGCAATCACTCACAATGAGAAACCTTGCCTCCCCGCGTTCAGAATCTCGCCGGGATGTCATTTTGCTTGCTCGCGGTCGCGAACATGACGTTCAGGACCGCGAACAAGCAAAAAATGAGCGCTGCACTACGCTACCCTGCTCTACGCGTGTTCGCACTGTGCTACGTGCAGCTCGCGTAGTGCGAAGTTGCGCAAACTCCGCGAGCGTAGCGTAGTGCTTCGCCCAAGGTTAGTTAATAGGTGTCCTAAGGAGAAGAGAGCATTGCAGATCACATACAAAGTTATAGTGTCTCTGCTGACGACATTGACCCTCAAGTGGAAGACTTACAGTTCCATCCAGTCCGCTTAAACCCTACTTTAAAGTCTCCAAGGGACGGCTAGGTTAAATCCACGGCACCATGGACACAGCTGTCTGAAACAAAGGCAGGTGCACATGCGGAAACGGGGAACCACATTGCATGCTAACCTGCAGATCACCCGACGCACTAGATCTGAAACAGACTGTACAGTCAACAAGGACACCGGATAAGATCTCTTGCAGTGAAGGGCCTGCCCACTGAAGGCACAGCACAGCTACGTTTGAGGAACTACTGAAGACGGAACCTTTCAAGCAGCCATGATTGATAACTTAGACACAGAGAAACAGCGACCTGGTGGTGTCATGGGGATTTTATCATGTTTCAGGGAACTGGCAGTAAGATGGCTGATTAGGTTAAATGCTCACTGCTAACGACCAGAAGGCCATGAGTTCAAATCTTTGCTATGCCAGTTCTGCCTTTCAACTTTACGTGTCCATACATGGAGAACCATTACAATGAATAATAATGACACCTATTATTTATAGCTCTAAGTGATGACACACCTGTGGTATTTATTTTTATTATCATTAGTACTATTATTATTGTTTATTATTACTATTACCGAGGACTTTTGTCACACCTCAATCACTACTAACAACCCTTATCCAAAACATCGATTCAGTCCCCTGAAATGCTCCAAAACACACGCACAGCCATATTATAAACCTTTGTATAACACGTGAATGCTGCACACACAAGGGCTCTGGAGTGGCTGGGAGGTTATGTCTTAGTGCCAATGTAAACATCATCCTCAAAATGAATGTTATGTATGAAGAAGCAAAACCACTTAAAAGTATTTTAGTTTTGTGTCCAGTAAGATATGCGCAGATCAGAATTTATTGCATCATTGCTCTCACAAAAACATAAACAAGTGAGTTGTCCGCACAGCTCCTTGATACAGTAGACCAAACCTATTGACAGAAGTCCATCCACTAACAGAGCAAGAACTGCTGACCTTGTTCCATGGTTTCCTTGTGCACACCTTGAGCCTTTAGTAGGAATCTCTAGGATAAACTGTCTTGCAGTGGCGGCTGAAGACGGCTGTAATGCCAGAAACCGGTCCTCAGAAGCTTGTTTCCGGTCCAGGGAAGACATGGCTTGGCAGTTCGGGCTGGACTGTTCCCATGAGGCACAGGGTCAGACTGATTTGCATATAGCCATGTCTGAACTGGGGTGGCAGAGTGGGCTAAAGAACGGTGATGGATTAAACCCAGATCTTTTGACTGGGTGTGAGTGTTTGATTGATTCAGATGCTCCGTCCATCACCACCCCCTTTTGTACCGCTTTTGGCCGCCATAATTGTGGCAGGGTATGCTCAGACGTGAGTCCCTTGCTCACTTTGCCACTGGATTCAAGCAAGCCGGGCTGAAGACGGCTGGAATGCCAGAAACCGGTCCTCCGGAGCTTGTTTCCGGTCCAGGGAAGACATGGCTTGGCAGTTCGGGCTGGACTGTTCCCATGAGGCACAAGGTGAGACTGATTTGCTTATAGCCATGTCTGAACTGGGGTGGCAGAGTGGGCTAAAGAACGGTGATCGATTAAACCCAGATCTTTTGACTGGGTGTGAGTGTTTGATTGATTCAGATGCTCCGTCCATCACCACCCCCTTTTGTATTGCAGTGGCGGCTGGCATGGATCGGGGTTGGGTGCGTGCAGGGGGTTGTCGAAAATAATTATTTAACAACTTACCTCTTTGCAGCGTCACTCCGTCATCGCCTCCTGTCTCCTCTGTCTTCCCAGCCGGGAACAGAAAGCACATCCAGGCTTCCCTGCCAATCACAACGCTGCAGCGTTGTGGTTGGTCTGAGCGCTGTGGTTCGGCGCTCGGCCAGGAAATGGGAGCCTGGGCATGATTTCCACCCAGGCTGTAATGCAAGTTATTATCATTTTATTTTTCCTTTATTTTCACTGCTTAAAACAGTGGATTGACGCTTAACTGAGGAGCCACCATTGTTCTCATTGAGGCAAGTGAAATATCAGGCCACCTGTGTACACCAGAAGTGACGACAGGTGATAGTCATTACACTGGCATGGTGTGACAGACATTTTGTAATAATAGTATCACAAGGCGAGATTCTGTCTGCCAGGAAGGAAGACTTGGTGGAATAGCTTGCTCCGGTGTCCGGGGATCTCTGTAGAAATGTGTACCTGCAAGCTGAATGAAGTACACGTCGGTATTTATAGTGACACAATTAAAATTCAATTTACGGTCTTGATAAAATGCGTTTCAGACACAAATGCTTTCCATGGCAACACATTTCAGTAATTGAAGAATTGGCTGCCGGCGTGAGTCCATAAACTCTGCAATAACATGTTGTGATCATAGATTGTACAGGAAAGTCAGACAAAAGAACTCAAATGATTTATAATTTGTACAAAATTTGCAGCTGGTGTGTTGAGCTGAGTTGATGTCACTGGTGTGCCTACAGGCCTAGAAGACCTTTTTGGAGGGAACCTTGGATACACATACTGAGGAAGAGTCTAGGGACGGGCGGAACATGTGTATTTTTACTCCACAGAATTCTGCAGTTATCTCAAAACTCTGTGAGACTTCCTGTGCCTGAAGCTTGTCCCACTCTGTAAAATCAGCGCGAACGGCACCATGCGGCACAACTGGAGGGCTCTGCTTCTTTCTGCTGCTCAAGTATATTTTCTACTTTTGTGGCAGCTTTCGCTGGGCAAGCAGCAACTTTCTCAAAGGAAGCAGGAGTGACCTGCCTCGGCTGCCTGCACTGAAAAAACCCATGAAGAGGTGGTCTAGCACTAGTTTTTTCTCGCTCGCAAGCCACACACAAGAAAAAGTCTGGCACTCGGCAATTAGAGCAATTCTTGCCATAAATCAATGCTCCAAGTGGCCCACCACTAGAAGAGACCTGTAGCTGTTGAAGAGGGAGGGTTTTTCAGTGATGTGGGTGAGCATTAACAAGGTGAAGTGCAGGGAGTTTTAGGGTCAATCTGGAGGTGTTGGCTGGCAGAGCATAGTGTCTGGCACGGTAAAAATAACAAGAGTGGAGCTAATCAGTAGGAAGCCTCCAGTTCTATTTAATCTGTGGTTGACAGAAATCCATCCTAGTCTATTTATAGTGAATTGGCTTGTGGAACTGAAGTTTGATTTGACTGAAAGGAGGAAAGGGACATCATTATTATTATTATTATTATTATTATTATTTATTTTTGTAGAGCGCATAGTCACCCTGAGGTATCCCAGCGCTAGGAACCCTATCTCTTAAATTCAGCGGGACCGAGGGCAAAACAAAGTAAAAAAAAGGGGGGGGGGACAGAAGATCAGTTAATGAGTGGAGAGGAGTCATTGGGGAAAAAGATGAGTCTTCAGTCGCTTCCTGAAGCGCAGGTATTGTGGTTCGAGCCGCAGGTCGCGGAGGAGCGAGTTCCAAAGGCGTGCAGTTTGTACTGAAAAACGTCTTCCTCCTGAGCGGGCTTTCTTGAATCTGGGGGTAGTGATGAAGTTTTCTGTGTCCGAACGAAGGGATCTGGTGGATTTGTAGGGAGTGATGAGTTTACTAAGAACTGGGGGGCCTTGATTTCGTATAAGTTTGTGGACTAGGCATAAGGCCTTGAATTTGACTCGCTCCCTTATAGGAAGCCAATGGAGGAGTTTTAGAGCAGGTTTAGCGGAAGTTCTGGCAGGCGTATTTGTGATAATCCGGGCCGCAGTATTCTGGATTCTCTGAAGCTTGTTGAGGGTGGCTTCAGGAGCGCCCAGGTAAATCACATTGCTAAAATCGAGCCTCGATAGTATTAGGCCTTGAATGAGCAATTTTTGGGAGTTGAAGGGCAAGAGGGGCAGGACTTTCCTCAGAGATTTCAAGAGTCCGAAGCAGGTCCCGGCTACTTTCTTTGCCTGCACTGTGAATGAGAGGTCAGTGTCGATCCACACACCTAAACTTTTTACCTCTTCTTTTGGATCGGGTGGGGGGGGGGCCCAGACAAGCTGGCCAGATGTTCGGGGAGAGTGTGAGCCCTTTCGGGCCGAGGAGCAGGACTTCAGTTTTGGTACCGTTTAATTTTAGGGCTGAATTATTCATCCAACAGTGGACCTGCGTAAGGCAGTTGAATAGGTCTGCTGGTTGTTGTCTGGGGTGGGATAGAGACACCACTAGTTGTGTGTCGTCAGCGTAGCTGACGACGCTCACTCCGAATGGGGTGATGACCTCTTCCAATGTGGACATATAGATATTAAATAATGTGGGGCTCAGGGAGGAGCCCTGAGGCACACCACATTGGAGGGGAATTTCGGAGGAGCGGGCGTTCTTCTCCCAGATCTGGTAGGTCCGTTGAGCTAAAAAGGATGAAAGCCAGGATAGAGCCGAGCCTTCCACACCAACTCCTTTAAGTCTTTTAATGAGAAGATGGTGGTTGACGGTGTCGAATGCCGCACTTAGGTCGAGGAGGATCACTGCCACTGATCCTCCTCCATCCAATAGTGCTCTGGCCTCCTCTACCGCTGCCAGGAGAGCGATGTCAGTGCCCTGCCCTGGTCGAAAGCCCGTCTGGGAACTTTTTAGCTTATTATTAGCTTCCAGGAACTGAGAGAGTTTCCTATTGACCAATAAATCCTATGAGAAGATTATTACCACAGGGCAAGCTGCTTGCCCATTTCTGCATATATAAAAAAGCATTCCCAAACCACTTGGTTCCCAAGGACTAAAAGTTTAGTCATTAGCTGTGACCAGGATTAGCTTCACTTTAAGTGCTGGAACTCGGTTCTGCACATTAAGTGTATTCTGTTGCTGTATAAACACATACTTAATTGAGTAAATATTGTATAATATTCATACAGAGCAAAGCTAGCCCAGGAGGAAACAAACTCTGTGTTGGCGAAAGTGAAGATAAAACATCCTTGTGGTAGGTTTGACAGTCAAAAACGAGGAAAGGTTTGGATGGGAGCTGTGTTGGCGTGCAGAACTGCTGCAATGTTATGTACACAGCACAACCACAGGCACAGAATCCATTGCAATGGGCCAAAAGCAGAGCAGCTTTACTGGTCCTTGTTCGGATGTGAAGGGAACCTCAACTCATAGACGTTTCCCAACCTGACTTCCAGTTGAACAGAGGTAAAGGTCTTGTTACAGTTGTTGAGTCCCAAGGAATATTGGGGTTCTTTTATCTATCCCCATTCGTAAATCAGGGATACATAAAGGCACGTAAATGGCTTTCTGAACAGAAAAGTATTCGATCGAGCCTGGGCAGCGCATGTGCTGCTCTGTGAGGCATGCTGTATTCAGGTATGGACTTGAAGCTCCACCCACTCTCATCCATATTTTTCATTGGCTTGGTCATTGTCCACTGTAAACTGTAGTTTTTAATTGGTTAATATGCTTAGTTGTCCCCCCTTATTACTGCCTTGTCTTATTTTGTGACTTCCCATGAGGACACCCCCTGTTAAGTATGTTGTTACTCGGTAGGCTTTAATTACAGCCTCCAAGCACTATTTTCTCAAATAGCAGGAAACGCTCTCTCCTAACACTTTTTTTCCTTCTCTTTATAGCACAGCCACCGATTGCATTTGCAATGGAATAGGTTTCGCATTTGCGAGAGTTTAAGCTATTGGCATTGTAAATAACAATGCCTTTTATTGATCTGTTTTTTAAAAAAAACACATAGATGAAAGTCATTGTCATGTACAATGTAAATAGCTCAACCTCGTAAGTGTGTGACCTTTTGCATTGCAAAGGCTTGTTTTGTGATACGACCTATGTACGTATGGTTTGCATCACAAGTTGCCCATTTGAAAGGCTTGTTTTGTGATACGACCTATGTACGTATGGTTTGCATCACAAATTGCCCATTTGCAGGGCGTTGCTAAACAGCATGCCTAATGAATATTAGGTTGGCTTTGGCGACCCCCAGCCCTCATGAATGTTTGTGAACAGAGGGTAGAGGTCTGTGAGTCACTCACCTCTGCATTTACTTTCAAAAGCGAGAAACATAATTTAAAGCAACCCATGTTCAGAAAAGAGACAGGCGTGTGTGTGTTTTTTTTTTAAAAGGTTCCCTTTCGGGAACATACCAGGGGGAGCAGGCGTTGGTGTAGGCCACAGCCTGCTTCTCTAAGACCCCCAAAACCTTCAACACTATTCCTGAGGGACAGCTTCGCCTGTGCAATTTGGAAAGTCACATGCTCCCTCAATTAGCGATTTAGAAAAGATTGTAAAATTTGTTTTACCAGTTGGAAAAACTTTTTCAAATGGTAAAAGGGTTTGTATATTGTGTAAGTGTTTTGTGGTCTCAACCTGACCTCGAAAACGTACGTACACGAGGCTCCTCATTCTTAAGTCCCTAAATGCCAGCGCACATTGGCACAACGTGCGTCCTAACATATGATTTACGATATTCAAGCAACCTCTTTCCTACGAAATCCCTTCGAGGTGCCACACAGAACAAGCATTTGCAATGCAATTGGTCTCACATTAGGAAAGTGTGAGCTATTGGTATTGTAAATGACAATTTTTTTAATACGTGTTGGCTTTGAAAATATATAAATTAATAGCATTGTTATTCACAAAGCCAATAGCTTACACTTTCCTAATGCGAGTCCTATTGGCTATAGCAATGCTTGTTGGTAGCAAGCAAGGACAGTGCTGTTGTGGTGCTGAGTGATGATGTGGTGTCCTCGAGTAATGTGGTGGTGTCCCCGAGTGATGTGGTGGTGTCCCTGAGTGATGTGGTGGTGTCCCTGAGTGATGTGGTGGTGTCCCTGAGTGATGTGGTGGTGTCCCTGAGTGATGTGGTGGTGTCCCTGAGTGATGTGGTGGTGTCACCGAGTGATGCGGTGGTGTCCCTGAGTGATGTGGTGGTGTCCCTGAGTGATGTAGTGGTGTCCTTGAGTGGTGCCCCTGAGTGATGTGGTGGTGTCCTTGAGTGATGTGATGGTGTCCCTGAGTGATGTGATGGTGTCTCTGAGTGGTGCCCCTGAGTGATGTGGTGGTGTCCCTGAGTGATGTGGTGGTGTCCCTGAGTGATGTGGTGGTGCCACTGAGTAGTGCCCCTAGGTGATGTGGTGGTGCCCCTAGGTGATGTGGTGGTGCCCCTGAGTGATGTGGTGGTGCCCCTGAGTGATGTGGTGGTGTCCCTGAGTGATGTGGTGGTGTCCCTGAGTGATGTAGTGGTGTCCTTGAGTGGTGCCCCTGAGTGATGTGGTGGTGTCCTTGAGTGATGTGATGGTGTCCCTGAGTGATGTGATGGTGTCTCTGAGTGGTGCCCCTGAGTGATGTGGTGGTGTCCCTGAGTGATGTGGTGGTGCCACTGAGTAGTGCCCCTCAGTGATGTGGTGGTGCCCCTCAGTGATATGGTGGTGCCCCTGAGTGATGTGGTGGTGTCCCTGAGTGATGTGGTGGTGTCCCTGAGTGATGTGGTGGTGTCCCTGAGTGATGTGGGGGTGCCCCTGAGTGATGTGGGGGTGCCCCTGAGTGATGTGGTGGTGCCCCTGAGTGATGTGGGAGTGCCCCTGAGTGATGTGGGAGTGCCCCTGAGTAATGTGGTGGTGCCCCCGAGTGATGTGGTGGTGCCCCCGAGTGATGTGGTGGTGCCCCTGAGTGGTGCCCCTGAGTGGTGCCCCTGAGTGATGTGGTGGTGCCCCTGAGTGATGTGGTGGTGCCCCTGAGTGATGTGGTGGTGCCCCTGAGTGATGTGGTGGTGCCCCTGAGTGATGTGGTGGTGCCCCTGAGTGATGTGGTGGTGCCCCTGAGTGATGTGGTGGTGCCCCTGAGTGATGTGGTGGTGCCCCTGAGTGATGTGGTGGTGCCCCTGAGTGATCTGGTGGTGTCCCTGAGTGATGTGGTGGTGTCCCTGAGTGATGTGGTGGTGTCCCTGAGTGATGTGGTGGTGTCCCTGAGTGATTTGGTGGTGTCCCTGAGTGGTGCCCCTGAGTGATGTGGTGGTGCCCCTGAGTGATGTGGTGGTGCCCCTGAGTGATGTGGTGGTGTCCCTGAGTGATGCCCCTGAGTGATGTGGTGGTGTCCCTGAGTGATGCCCCTGAGTGATGTGGTGGTGTCCCTGAGTGATGTGGTGGTGTCCCTGAGTGATGTGGTGGTGTCCCTGAGTGATGTGGTGGTGTCCCTGAGTGATGTGGGGGTGTCCCTGAGTGATGTGGTGGTGCCCCTGAGTGATGTGGTGGTGTCCCTGAGTGATGTGGTGGTGTCCCTGAGTGGTGCCCCTGAGTGATGTGGTGGTGCCCCTGAGTGATGTGGTGGTGCCCCTGAGTGATGTGATGGTGCCCCTGAGTGATGTGGTGGTGCCCCTGAGTGATGTGGTGGTGTCCCTGAGTGATGCCCCTGAGTGATGTGGTGGTGTCCCTGAGTGATGTGGTGGTGTCCCTGAGTGATGTGGTGGTGTCCCTGAGTGATGTATGTGGTGGTGTCCCTGAGTGATGTATGTGGTGGTGTCCCTGAGTGATGTATGTGGTGGTGTCCCTGAGTGATGTATGTGGTGGTGTCCCTGAGTGATGTATGTGGTGGTGTCCCTGAGTGATGTATGTGGTGGTGTCTCTGAGTGATGTATGTGGTGGTGTCCCTGAGTGATGTGGTGTGTGGGGGTGAGGGTGAGGGTGAGGGAGGGTGAGCGGGGGGTGAGGGTGAGGGTGAGGGGGGGGTGAGGGTGAGTGAGGGTGAGTGAGGGTGAGTGAGGGTGAGTGAGGGTGTGGAGGTGTGAGGGTGACGGTCCGAAGTAAATGGTGGCAGGGCGGACATCATAAGACAGAGAGAAGAGACTGCGTGGTGACTGCGTTGGTCAGTTTCAGAATCAGGAGGGGCAGAGTCAGCACATTCTGCAATGGATCAACATGTCTAGAGGCAAAGCATAGCGGATGTAGCATTGCAGTTAGCAAGTAGAGTGTTTTCAAGCTGAGTGTCCCTTGAGAGATGACAATACAGCAACCGCATTTGAGGAGCAAGGCTACTGTAAACAAGCACGGTAGGCTTTCACTTTCGTCCAGAAACAAGCTCTCTGCATTGCTGTGGCGGGGTGGGTAGCGGGATCCAGTTCCTTTGAAGTCTGATCTGGGGGCGTGAGAAAGGCAGCCTTTGAATTCTGATGCCGAGGCACAGACAACTGGTGGTGTGTTATGTGGCTGGTGATGGTGTGCACGTGCATAGATCACATGAACTGTATGCGATCTACAGTCGTTTTGGTAGACTTTTCTTTTCCTCTTACCATAATCTCACCGGAGCAATGCGCAAGCGCATTGGCTCAGGCGAGACCTAAATAGCATTAGAAAGGGTGTAGACCAGAAGCCAAGGAACAGTTTCAATCCATTATGACGCTCTCAATAATTCCACCTTAAGTTCCTGCAATAAACTCCTAATTTGACCAAAAGCTTGAGGAAAAAGAAAGAAAACATGGAAAGCTATATGTTTAAACTTAAGGAAGTTAGAAAATTGTTGCAAGTGTTATGCATTGTGCTTTCAATATTTTGATCCTTTGATTTCCTTCTATTCCCCCTCTCCCCATCCCATCTCACTCATCTTTCAATTTGAGGCCAACTTTATAGCTTAAATTCAGTATTTTTAGTCTAGGATTTCATGAGACTTTGCAGAAGGTGGCATGTTCTCTCAGCTTAGACCAATGGGGATGAGTCGTGGATATTAACATGTTTGCCTTTTTGTGGCGCAACTACAAGCATGCACACCTCTTTGGTCTGTGTGTGCTTGCTGAAATTCCCTAACATGGTTTTTAATATGATGATACACATTTGAATTCAAAGTTGTCCTTATTTTGGGTTCTGGTGTAAGCCAAGACCTTTTGATTTTATGTAGGTTTGTGTATGTATATATATATATATATATATACACGACTTACAATTCAGTCAGCGTTTTTTACCCATCGGCCTGTTGTCACTCACATTTTTCTTCCGTCCACTGCAGCCACAGGCTAACTTATTGACTTTGATTTCATTCTGCTGTCTCACAGTGAGCACATCCGCACACAAAGTTGTTCTATTTACTGCCAGAGACTACTGTAACAATGTGTACTTTTTCAGACTATAATACTATTTCACTTTTTAGCCAATTTTCTTTTATGTTGGTGAGAGCCCAGCAGCTCCCGAGCAATTACATTTTAAAAAGGTCATGACCGAACAAGCATTCAAGCATTGACCAAGCCAGTATGTGCCAGAACTTATGGCTTTTGCCAGCGCTTGTCTTAAACTGTGAGCAGGCACACGTGCTCATTATATTAGCTTTTAATGATGAAACGAAAACCAGCTCTGTGATGTATTTATCAGTGAGCAATGCTTTTAGTGATTCATCAGATGTTCCTTTTGTGTAGGGAGTACAGCGTGCAACGCAAGAGAAGGGAATTCTAGCAGCAAAGAGTCATTACCAGGAAGGATATTTCCTCTGGTTGTTTGCGAAGGAAGCAGCCTCTTTGCCAAAGGATATCCTGCATAGTGTTTCTACCCTATCTCTTGAAAACACTGCTACGGTGTGGAAACCCGTCAGTTGAACTGTGGAAAACTCAATCATGATGTGCAATGTCTGTTGGAAGAACTTTATAGCGCATTTCACACAGCACCTTTCGGGCATATAGTTAAAGCTAAATGTTAGAATATTTTAATGGTCCAGCTCAATTCACGTAGCCCAGCTTCAAGGAGTCAGAAATCTATTCCATACGTTTCCTTTCCTCTCATATATGTAGTGTATTTCAATATTCAAAGACCTCTTCAGAAGAGGTCATAAAAATATACAACAGTACCAGATTTCCAGAAGTATTTGTGAGGGCCAGTATTTACCAGGAAGGTGGTAGGTAAGCAAGAGTAAGACCAGGAGCCATGTGAATTTAAACATTCATTTTACCCATGCGAGTGCCTTACTCCTCAACCCTCTAAAAATGTGTATGGCTGACAATTTGTACTACATTTGCACGCTTAGACCCACTTGTTTTGGAGTTAGAAGGAAGTGTGGAAAAGGCATGGAAATCTTAATCTTAACAGTTTAAGAATATCAACACAGTTATATATCTCTGGTTCTTTTCAGCAATCGCTTTCCCCTTTACCTCCTGGCTTCCTCTCTTAACCCTAAACCTATTACTGCATCAAATTTGCCACATTTGAAGATATCCCATTGACGTAAATGCACTTTGCAGTTTTAAAATCCCACTCATACTTATTTTGTGATTCAGGGTAAGAAATTCAGAATTGAGAGGTTTCTTGACCCCCCCCCCCCTTTAAACTTCACTTGGTGTTAAAAAACGTTTGAGAGTTGGACCGCCTGTTTTTCAAAGTTACCCTGTGTCCTTTAGTTTTGTGTAATGCCTTTGAATAAGGCAATGTGAAGAAAGAGCTAAATAAAGCCAACTAAGAAGCGTTTGTTGTAAGATTACCATGGTCAGACACTAATGAGATCTCTTGTACTAGCAGAGAACGCCATCTTTTGGAAGCAACTATGGAAAAGGAATGCCATACACCTGACATCATTTCACACTTAAGCCAGGGAGTCATATAGTTGAGGGATTTGCAGTACTCGCAACAAAAACGATTGTAACAAAAACGGAGATAAAAAGGGTGGAACTGTGTATCTGAAAAAGTTTCTTAATGTACTCACGGAAAGACAATTTACTTCCAGGCCTTGTCTGAATGTAAGGTAAGATTAGGGATCTTGGAACACTGCAGACTGAAGTTCTTCCCTGCTTTGTCATGGGAATAGTGCAGCCTCTAACTAACACCGCCCTGTATCATGGCCAGGGGATGCCAGCTGTTTAGTCTACATTATCAGTAAATCCTTAACCACTCTTGTGAGGCTACTAGCACAAATGCCAAGTAGCCCCCAGAAAACTCATATCTGAAATGTGGTTCCATGGAAACTGGCGATTGAATTATATAGCCTTATTTGCATAATTGCGTCATGCCCGTGTGCACCTCTATGAAGTCTTGTTCTTTCCTCACTGTAGGCGTTTCAACAAGTGCTTAGTTGTCAGAGAATGAATGCCAGATTTCTCAGTCCTTGCAGGGGACTTGTAGCTCCGTCAAAAACAATGCAGCTTGTTGCTGCTTCCTTTTTGTAAACATGCCAAGAGCTGATTCAACAACATGGGCATGCCTTTGAGTCAAGAGAACGGATGGAGTGCATAATTCATGCCAAATCTTTTAGGTTGTACCAAGGAATGTTGTGCCTACATGGCAGTTTCTAGGTAAATTTTACGTAAACTGTTGAATGTTAAAAGAATTGTCATTTCATTGAACGTGTTTATATTGGCTCGCGAAATGCAGATATTATTAGTTCTTGGCTTTTCCCTCTCTCAGCCATGTGGATACCCTGCCATCGAATGGAAGACAGGTACATTTCTTTCATATTAATAAAAAAAGAGCAACACCCTTCCCTCCTTGAAAGTATTCATATCCTTGCCTGTTATCTGTATTCAAAGAACGGCTTGACTATGAATCCGCATCCCTTGGAGGGTTCGGCAGACGGTGTATGGACCAACGGTACCTATTTTGCATTAGTGAGTCAATAGGGTCCCCATGATCCCAATCCCGCCAAGAAATGCCAGTATTAAATGAACAAGGGCTTGGAGAATTCTATGGGTGGAACAGAGTAGCTCAGTATCATTGATGCATTTTTGATGGATATCTCTAATAGCAGATTCCTTGTGAATACCCCATAGCACTAGACAGGATCCGGAAAATTCAAAAAGCAGGGCTCTGATGCACCGGCAGGTGTCGCAGTGCAGCTTTATGCTGTCATTGTTCCACTCCAGGAGTGACAAATGGAGGCACCTATAAGCTCCACCCATGTGTGCTGATATCAGATTTTTGCTGTCCATGTCTTTAGCTGCAGATGCGAGTTTCTTTTTATTTATTTTTTACTCTGGAGTGCAGGTTTTTCCTTCAAAAAATGTTTTCAGTGTGCATGACAACATCTCACCCTGTAAGACTACTGGGTTTAAGCCGTGTAGGAACTATTGCAAACAGATATCTGTGATATATCCCCATTAGTTGTGTCTCTAGTGTTTGTTTTCAGTGCACTACGCCAAGGCCTGCAACAACTTTATCCAGATGAATCCGAAGGTCACTCGTGAACGTGCAGTGGAGCTTTATAAGGTGAAATACCTCAAGACTCTGCGCACCGGCTCCAGGTCGAAGACTAGAGTGTGTACCCACTCTCGATTCTGAAGCTGTTTCTGTGGCAGATCATCTTCACAGTCGAAGTCTGCAGGTAAGTGTAAGAAGAAACATAAGAAGTCAAAGTGGGACTCAGCTTCTTCTTGCCATTCTCATTCTCCAGAGAAGGTGTGAGGGCATGCCTCCAGGTCTTGCTTCTTTTTCTCTGAGTAGCGATTCTGTCTTTAGATCCAGAATTTCTGGGTGCACCAACTACGTCCCAGCAGGTCAAAGCCTTTTAGAGGCCGTGCTGCGCATCTTTTGACACAGATCCAACTCCTTGTGGTGCGTTTTCAGGGTGCAGGGATCCACAGGGGCCTCAAATTGGTTTGTTGCCAGCAGATCTGCCCTCGATGCTGTCTGTTCCCCTTGAACTCTCTTCATTTTCCACACTGACTTAGGTTTTGGTACAGGACTGTAATGGTTCCACACACTCCCAGATCTTGTCACTGTTCCACTCTTGCATGGCTACACACCACCTTTTTGGCAAAAACTCCAACCAGAGCTAGCCATATGGCGATACCATTAGAGGGAAGAGTCCCCAAACCCCACGTTACTGGGTTGGTATTCAAAGCCCAACCGCCCGCACTTCCCCCAATCCCACCTGGACCACCTATGGAAGAAAGTCCATCTTATGCCACTGGTTTTTTGAGGGCTGCTGAGGGCCTTGACTTCCACCCTGCCCAACAATCGAGGTTAAACAAATGTCCTCACTGGGGTACTTAGTTTGGCTAGGCACCAACCAAATGTCTTTACCCTTTCAATGAGGCAGTCACAAACACTCTTGGGCAAAAATGTATTCTGGTCCTCTGGTTAATCGACATGTCAACCATCACTATCGACCAACTCCAGGCAACCCTCATATTTTAACTTGGTATTCAACACCTGAGACTTTGGTGGTGCAGGCATCATCCAGCAGAGTCAACTCGAACGTGTTTCAGACGACTTCTCCTGACAGGGAATTCAAAAGCATGTAAACATTTGGCAATATAATGTTCTCCTCTGCCAGTCTTGCTTTGAGGTCAGTCAGCACCAGTTGCCTTCTTGGTCTCTACACCAATGCACTTTAGGACATGGTTGGTGAGCTATTACCGGCAGTTCTGAAAGACTTACGGGGTTAGTTGCCGTAAACCATTCAGGATGGCTGGGGTGTGGCCAGGGTAGTCATCCGCTCAAAGTAGGACACCACAGGTTGTCTAGGGAGGGCTTTTGGGGAAAAGCTTGGTGCTCTGGTGCCACGCATTGAAGAGATACATTGGATTTTCAGGAGACGAACATCTGTTATTAATGGACATGACCTTCAATGTTACCTGTCTGTTTGGTGAGAAGGCGGACTCTGAGTGTTATAAGGAGAGCAGAGCCATGACGCAGTCCTTGGGCCTTTCAACATCAATTCAGCAATCCTTCAACTGTTAAACTCTTTTGAGGGATATACCAAGGGCCCGGTGTATCAAGTGTCAGATCCCGTCTCCTGCACAACAGGTCTCCCAGTTGTTTTGAGGTCAAGGCTGTGGGCCCAACAGACAACAGTCAGGCCATCAGAGACATCCCCCTGCCCCTATGGCTAGAGCATCAAAACTTCTTTAGTGCGCTCCTAGTGGCACACAGCCATCCGGTAGGAGGCAGAGCCAAACATTTCCTTTTGGGTTGGGATAGCATGATATCCGACAGGTGGGTCCTCCAAATTGTTCAACGGGGCTACACCCTACCTTTCCTCTTTGACCCGCTGCACCTACCACCTTAATCAGAGCTGCTTTCGGAGTACCATATGTCTGTTATCTCAGGAGGTGCAGGCTTCTTTGTATAGGAGCCAAAGAGCAGGTGGAGGCCTCGGAGATAGGGAATGGATGTTATCCCCACTACCTCCTAGTGCCAAAGAAGCACAGAGGTCATCATCCTATCTTGGATGTTTGCTTTCTCAATTCTTTCGTGCCCAAGAACAAATTCAAGATGCTCACATCATCCCATTTTTCTTTCTTCCCCTTACCCTGGAGACTGTAAGATGCCATTTTAACCTGCAAGACACCTATTTTCACATTTCTGTTCAGCAGACCCACAGGCTCTACCCACGATTCATGATGGACCAGAAACACTTTCAGTTTGCTGTGCTCCCTCTTGGGCACACAAATGCCTCTTGAGTGTTCACAAAGGTGATGGCTGTTGTCACTGCCCATCTTCAGAATTTGGGGGGGAGGGGGGGGGGGTAGCAGTCTTCCCTTAACTTGATGACTGGTTGTTAAAGACAGGCTTCCCAAAGTCAGTCGCTGACTGCCTCCAAATGACGTCAGACCTCTTGCCATTGTTTGGGTGCTCAATCAATATGCTGAAGCCACACCTTTCTTCTTTGCAGTGGCTCCCTTTCATTGTAGCCATCCTGGCTATGATACGCTTCCGGGCCTTTTCTCCAACCAGTGAGTCCAGGACATTCAGACTAGGCATGAGCGAATTTTGCGGATCTTGCGTTCGCGAATTTTGCGGATTTGCGGATTCGCAATCCGCAAAATCCGCGAATTCCCGCGAATTTGCGGATTTATTTTTTTTTGTGTTCGCCCGTGTTTCTGCCAGTTCGCGAGGGTTTTGTACACTTTCGCAAATTGCGAACTTACCTGTCGGGTCGCAAGTTTCGCGAACTTGTTGTTTCTACGTGTCCAGCCTGTTTGGGACACTCTTCTTCATCACTGCCACTCTCTGTCACCACTGCCACTCTCTGACTACTCATGCCACCCTCTGGCCGACCCATGCCACCCTCTGTTTCATCACCACACCCTCTGGTTGTCCAGTGTACATTATTTTCGGCAAAGCAAAGCACACCTTCCCTGCCTCAAGTGACCTGAATTAATTTGGGGCTGATTAATGTGTCACAGAATATTTTTTTAGCTGGCACCTGCTTCCTTAGTGCGCCCTGATTAGTGATCTTTTGCACTTGCTAAGTGCTTTCATTGTTGCAAAATTAGTTACAACACCTGCCCTGCCCCAACTGACAATAATGAATTAGGGGCTGATTAATGGATTTTAACTTCCAGCCTGGCTCCTGCTTGTCTCCCTTAGCTGTAATTCAGGACCTTTGTGGCATATGTGTAACTATTCTGAGGTTCAGAGCAGGGTCACATAATAGTTCAACTGGCAACTGAACTCTGGAGGGGCCCCTCAGGAAGCACTACAGGAAATGGCTACTAATGATGAGCCTGAACTTTTGAACCTGGTAAGTAGTTACTTTCAGTTTTGCTAAGATCGTATTTCTGCAATTTTGCACTTATTCGCGGGGCGCGAACTCACGCGAACTCACGCGAACAGTGCGAGCAGTGCGAGCAAAATCCGCTGCTCGCGGATTTGCGGATTTTGCGGGAGATTCGCAAATCTCGCGGATTGCGGATTTCCCGAAAATCCGCAAAATCCGCGAGCGGAACGGATTTTCCGCCCACCCCTAATTCAGACCAAGATCAGTGTGTGAGCATCTTGCCTGGATCTCAGTGAGGATGGCTCTGAAGCTCTGTAGATGGATTGTGGCCATGCCCAATGCCATATGCAGGCTCTGCAGTAGGATCAGAAGTCGCAGTCGGCCCAGCACTAGGGTAGACTGTCGGATTCCAACCAGGTGTCGGAGAAGACTTTGAAATATCTGCAGTGGAGGCTGCTCAACTTTCCTTTTCCTACTCCACTTAAAAGTTGTGGTGATGATGGATGCATCCCTAGTGGCTTGGGGAGGACATCTGGGAATGGTGGAGATCAGAGGACTCTGGGCTCTGGTGGAGTCCCGCCTTCACATACATCTGTTGGAGCTGCAAGCAGATCACTTGGCGTTGAAGGCCTTACCGTCGACTTTCAAGGGCAGACTGGTTCAGGTTCTCATGGAAAACCCCACCACCATGTGGTAATTCAACAAGCAGGGCTGGGTGGAGACCTGGGTCCTGTGGCAGGAGGCTTAGCACCTCTGGAACCAGTGAACCATTAGGGCATTTCCCTGGCGGTACATCATAGGAAAGGATCTTTAAATGCTTGATGGATGAGCTCAGCCGTTGATACCTAGCGTATCACAAATGGAGTTTACCCCCAGAAGTAGCGCAGAGCATCTTCCATCAATGGGGACAACCCTGGCTATATCTTTTTTCCATAATTAAGAAACGCTGTGTCTACACTTGCATGCTGCAGCTCCCAAAAAGGCTCTTTCAGGGTTGCATTACACCCTCTGGAGCATTCTACTCCTGTAGTCATCCTAGTGGTTCCAGATTATGCCAGAAGAATGTGGTACCTGGAACTTCTGGGCCTCAGCATCTGTTCTCTGATTCAGCTGTTTGTGGAGGATCTTCTGTTGCAGTTGTAGGGTATGGTCTTGCACCCCAGCCTGCACAACCTGCACCGCCTTGCATGGAGATTGAGCAGCAGCAGTTGATCTCCTTCAACCTTTTACCGTATTTGTTGATGTAATCCTTCAAACTGGTGCCCACCCACGCAATCATTGTATGCTGTGCACGGGGATAAGCTGTGGCTTGGTTCTGCACCCTCCAAATGGATCAGTGTCAGACCAAACTGTGATGTATGGCTGTTTATTTTATCTTTGTCCCAGCAAGGTCTTCCTGTGAGCACTGTTATTACATTAGTTTTGTGCCCTTTCAGATTTTTTACATTAATTGGACCAGCCATTCTTGTTGATATCATCTGTTTTTATACATTTTCTAAAATATTTGCAACATATGTTTCTATTATTGCAGCATGCAATTTATTGGTTGGATGGGGATCCCGTTTGGGAACAATCCCTTATGGTGGGCACTCATGGTGACCAGCAGCTCGGGCCCTCCTGATGCATGTGGGAGGTGTATACCGGGTTACTTCCCACACTTGATTTGAATGATGGGACAGGTATGGGAGAAAGTGGTGAAGCTGGTCCTCAAGAGAGCTAGGAGGTAAATGTCGGGAAGGGGGATGTATTATGTTATCTGATTTGTATCCCAAGGGCAGCTTTGTTTCCCTCAAAGATTCCATAAATGTATTTGGCTTAGGTCATGATCTATTCCTTTAATACTCAGACAGTTGAAATAACTGCATTTGGGGCCCTCCTTTCGGGAGACGCCCAGACCCTCGCAGACCTTTAACGCCCCTTGGCTATGGCAGGGCGTCGCGTGCTCATTCCACATTTATATCCAGATCTTCACGCAGATTGACGGCTTCGGTAGCTCACTACATGGGGAACGTGGCAGGAGCACACTGACGAGCCCCTTGGCCGAAATGACTGGTCAAAAATTCATGAGGGGGTGTGCAAAGTGGTAGCCAGCGCTCGGTTCAAGCTGATTCAGTATAACGTGGTCCATATGACATACTTATCCCTGACAAGATTGCATGCTATTTACCCATTAAGGGGGTAAGGAAGCCCTAAATGCGGGTCAGAGGGGGGCAGATGTTTTACATATGGGGTGGTACTGCTCTACTTTGGTTTCCGTTTGGGTTCAGGTCTTAGCACAATTAAAGAATATTATGGGCTCGGAAGTTGACCGCACAGTTGAGAAATGTTTATTGGGGCTCCTTCCGGAGAACCTGAAAAAGTAGCTCAGTAAGCGTTTCGCAGTGCTTGGCCTAACAGTAGCAAAGAGACGGACAGCCATACAATGGATTGGTACGCAGCCTCCTACACAAAGAGCCTGTGTGGCAGACATGATAGAATGGGAAGGGGAAGTGAAGCCTCACTTGAAGACTAGGCGTTATGAGAAAGCTCAAGAGGTCCTGATGGCTTGGGATGCAATGACAGTGTCCTTGGTACAGGCTACAGACCCTGATCCACAGGTTGATCCCCTGGAGCAAGGCGGGAGGGGGGTGCGCTGAGGGGATAGGGTAGCCTCAGTCTGTCGATCTCAAAGTTTTCCCATGTTGGTGACGGCGTAGGATGATTGTGTACATATTATTTGTTCTCAGTTCTATCTGCGTAGACATGGAGTGAGTTGGGGAGGGGTGGAGAGGGTGGATTCCCATCCAATTGGTGGATTGGTCCTGGTTATGGATACCAGATGCGGTGAGACTTATCTCCTCTTTAATGTATTCCATGTACAAGTAGAGATTATCACTGCAAAATATGAGCTCGTATGCTCTGTTATTGAAAATGATAAAGAAATAAAATAAAAAATAAAATAAACATATGTTTCTACTAAAGTCCTTTGTGCTGCCACAGTGGTACTTGAATTTGGTCCTCATTATCCTCATATGCAACCCCTTTCGAGCCAATGCACAGTTGTCCAGTGCGCCTCCTAATCTTTTTTTAAGTTTAGAAAGCTTTATTGAGCAAGATAAACAAAGTAAAACATCATTACAGAATCACAATCAATATAGAGAAAAAGCATTATATAATAAGAAGGTGAAACATAAAGGAGCGAAAACCCCAAAGGGGGAATATAAACAATATACTTAGGGAAAAAGCATTTTTTGAAAATTTTGTGGAAATGGAACAGGAAAGAGAAAGGGGAAAAGGAAAGAAAAGGAGTGAAAGAAAGGCAAGAAGAAAAGGGGAAAGAAAGTGGGAGGATAGAAAGAAGGGAGAAAAAGTAGAAAAAGGAGAAAAAGGAGAAAAGGCATATTAGGATAAGCGTCTGAAAAGAAAGTCAGTTAAGGGTAACCATAACAAATCTCTTTTGATTAAAAGGGAAGTAGTTGTAGCATGTGCACGATCAAGTCTGTGATAATGACATACTAAATTCCACCAGGCAGTAGAAGAGATCTTTGAAGAGCCTCCTAATCTTGAAAATGGTCTTCCTGGTCGCAATAACATTGGAACACCAGGTGAGTGAGCTTCATGCCTTCTTAATCAAGCATACTTATATCACTTTTTTCCAGACAAGCAGGTGTTACAAACTCAAACAGCATTCCTCCTGACAGTCGTGACGCTTTTCACATCAGACAAGCCATCCTTCTAATCTTCTTTGGCTCGCCTCAGTCCTCAAAAGAGAAAGTGAGACTCAACTGCTTGAACCCCATGGGAGCACTGAGCTTTTCCATAAATTCAACCAAGGCACATTGGATGGAGGATCTGTTCTTTGTGGGGCTCTCTGCTGCAAAGTAAGGCAAGGTGCCACAGAAAAGTGCCATATCCCGATGGATGGGCGCCATAGTAGACTATCAACTGTCCATGATCCCCAGATCAATTAGTCACGCTGAAGTGCTTTGGCCTTTTTAAATCCATTAAAGCCACTCCTCTTTTGTCATCTGAGTTCTTGGAAGGAGATATTGTAGTAGTAATTATGTCCTGCTTGGACTGTGCTAAGTCCCTGTATTCGGGACTCCCTGTAACTTCATTACACAAACTACAAATCATTAAAAATACAGCATCAATGATAATCTACAAACTATCTAGACATGTTTATATCTCTCTTGCCTAAATGAAGCTTCGCTGGCTCCCTGTCAAACAGAGAGCTTTTTTTAAAGCGGCTTGTATTAGTAACAAATCCATGTGTGAACAGACTCCAGCCTTTGTAGTAAGCAGAATTAAGAGATATGCTCCTACTCGAGCTCTCCGATCCTCTCTTGCCAACCAGTTGAGGATCCCTCGATTCAAGCGACAGAGAGCAAGGGGCAGGATTTTCTCTATCCTGGTCCCCATCCTATGGAACTCTCTACCTGGGTCAGGCTGGAACCCAACTTCCTCAGGTTCTGGAAGCTTTTGAAGGCCTAGTCTTTAAGCAAGCTATTGGTTAGCCCCAGCCCTATCTCCTCACCCTCCTGCTTGTCACACTGCCAAGAAACCCTTCTGTATACGTGCGTTCTATAGGTTTTCCTAACATAGCGCAACCTATTTCTGCATTGGCAATATGAACGCCTTCTCTGGATATCGGTCAGGCTGCTGCTTGGGCATCAGTGCACACTTTCACAGTCCCTACTGCCTTGACAGCCAAGTCCAGTGGAAAGGGCTTTTTGGCTGTTCGGTCCTGCAGGATGTTTTGAGCTGAGCCATTCCACAAACCCACCACCCTGCAATGTACTGCTTTGGTACCTATTCACAATGTTAGGAATCTGCGGCTAGAAGTATTCATCAGAAGAAAAATGTACTTACCTTTTGATAATGCACTTTCTGGTGGATACTTTAACTAACTGCAGATTCCTTACTGCCCTCCCACCTCCCCGGTCATTGGAATGTTCTCTGTTTTCATCTGAAATGGTCCCAATTTAGGAATCTGCACACTGGTTGTTCCAATCTGCTGTTGGGATCCATGTCTAAGGGTGCAAACAAGGGTAGGAAAGAAACTGATGTCTGTGCATGTGAGTGGTGCTTATATGCTGATCCATTCGTAACTTCTAGAGGGAAACAATGTTGGCGTGGAGCTGCACCGCACCTCCTTCCAGTATGCAGGAGCTCTGCCTTTGAGTTTTCCGGATCAAGTCTCGTGCCCGGGAATATTTCCAATTTGAGGAATCTGCAGTTAGAGTATCCACAAGAAAGTGTGTTACTTATTTAAGTAACTTCCGGACCTGCATTTGTTTTCTTTGAGCATTTCAGAGTTAAGTTAAGGATCAGCATTATTTAGTATGCTGGTTCGAGGTACTTCTTTGCCTGTCAGTGTTTTGTATTGATGAGTTCTCCCGCTTCCATTGCAGTTCTCACCTGACCATTTTGTTTCTTCTCTTTTTGGTGATGGTCCTTTGTGTTCCTTCATGGTTAGAAACACTCTGGTCCTTATTCTGTGCTTCCTTCCTAAGTTTGTTTTCATACCTGCTTCAGTAGGCGACAGCCAGCCATCCATCTGACTGGGATTTTCCTGTTTTACTGGTACTATTTTGGATTAATCTGCTACTTATCAGAGAACGTGGAAAGAAATTTCAGTTCATGCTTACTATTTGGTTTGACGTGATGATTGCATTGGTTATTTACTATGCATTGATGAGCATACCTTAGTCAAACTTTAGTTCCATTAGTCTGCAGTCTTTAAATTCCACCTAATACTGTCATTTGCTTTCCCTCTTTACTTCCCCTCTTTACTTCCCTGTGGTCGACTTCCTGTGCTTGTTCATGGTCTGTGAAGCCAGGCTTGAGGAAACTTGAGGAAGCATCTGGATGATTGCTCTGTCACATTCTAAATCCTGACATTCACAAGGGTGCCTTATGAACTCTCAACTGGACCTTTTTCCAAAACCCTTGGATCTTTATGGCATTTTAAAATAGTTTCTCGCCTATATTTTCATTCCCTTTAGCGTGGGCAGGTTATGTCGCAGTTCTTCAACGTTAAGCCAAGTGAGTCATGAATTTAACCACTCATTTATTTGATGTGCAAGAGGCAAGTGGAGGGCCTTGCCCACTGGGTACAGTTCTGCGGACCCCTTCTTTCAGTGAAGTAGCAGCACTTCCCAATCGGACACCATAACCCTCCCAAAGGGAGAGGAGCTTCACTCGCCTAGCCCACTAGCCCTAGGCAGTGGAGTTGCTCACCACTGTAAAAGTGAAATATGGAAACACCATGTCACCAATAGTTTCCCCTGGTGCCTGACAGCTTGCTCCAGACAAACCAGTTGTCATGTCCAGGGAAATAGTGTGCTGCATCCAGGAGCTGAGCCTGCTTTGGGGACCAAACTCTTTTGCCTGAAACTCCATTTCACAGTCTGCCTGTAGTGTTACTAAACCAGAGTTGCACTAAAGGGTCCAACCATTATTTCCTTCTGGGTTCTTTGATGCATGAGTTTGACTTTTTTTTCTTGACTTGTCTTTCTCCTCGAGAGTGTGCCATGGGACAAAATCTCATTCCTCTATGGTTGTTCTAAAGACTTAAGAGCAAAAAAAGATGATGGACGGGATGCTGAACATTGTCAAACATTCACCCCCAGTCACACATCAGGGTGAAATCCATCGCTTTCTGGTCACCATGCCACCCCAGTTTGGATCCAGCCATATGCAAATTAGTCTTGACCCTGCTCCTCGTGGGAACAGTCCAGCCCAAACTGCCAAATTGTGACTAAGTGAACATACGTTAGAGAGTGTTTGTGTGCGAGGATGTGTGTATGAGTGACTATAAATGAGCATGACTGTGACTGAGAATAGGTGAGAGATAAGTGAGAATGAGTGATGCTGACAGAGTGAGATTAACATATTAAGAGTAAGAGGGATTGAATGACAGTGAATGAGAATGAATGTGGGTTGTGAGAGTGTAAAGGAATGAGAGTGAGGAAATGTGAGTGATTGCAAGCATAAATGAGTAACAGAGTGTGTGTGTGCGAGTGTGTATGCTTGTGAGTCTGCTGCTGACTCCAGCATAATGAAGGTAATTCCTGCGTAACAGAAAAATGCTGGAATATTGGAAGCAATCTTTGTTGTAAGGGGTACCCATCGCAAACATTGCAGCTGGTACACTACAGGTAATTCTTGGCATATGGGAGCCCTATGACAAAATGTTGCATTAGGGGTACCATTGGAAAAATCCTGGCACACTAGAGGTGTTTCTTGGCATATAGTGTTATATTGTAATTGCATTTATATGGCGCTTCCTACCCCTGCTGAGGTGTTGGAAGTGCTTTACTTCTGGCATCTCGCTGCTCCGGAACCCAAGGTTAGTAGTGGATACCTGTGACAAAAACTGGTGCTAACATACTGTATATAATCATTTGCATTTGGGGGGACAACCATGGCAAATGGGGATGAGCAAACCTGAAAAAAGTGAATATGGAAAAAACTAAGATCCTATGTTTTGGAAAGAGGGTAAACAATTTTAATTGGTTTTTAGGACAGGATAAATTAGACATAGTAAATGAATATAAATATTTAGGCCTCTGGTTTAATGGCGCATTAAAGTGGAATACCCACTTGGAGGCACAGAAGGCAAAGGCCTATTCGTCTGTCTGTGGGCTGAAAAAATTTAACAAAGATTATGGCGATATGTCACACAGACCGCTCTTGAAGGCTTTTGAAGCTATGATCCCCCACAAGTGCTTTATGGAGCTGAGGTGCTTTTTCTGAGTGGTAAAAATGGGTGGGACCGGGAAGAAGGAAAAAATGTGAAGATGTTGTTGTCCTTACCAAATAGCTCCATGATTCAAGCAATTAGAATGGAGGTGGGTTTAACATCATGGGAGGTAAAGTCCCAATTGTCTCTAATAAGATTTTGGAACCGACTGGAGACTGGTGGCGATGAGAAGGTTTCAATCTGGTGTAGAGAGGAAATTCGAGTAAGCAGCTTACGCTGGGCGCGAGATGTGAAGAAAACCCTCCAGACGGTAGCTGCGAACTTGAAATTGAGCCTTTCCCAACCACTGTTAAATATAGCGTGTACGAAAAAGATGCTTAGAGACCAAGGGCTTGATTACTCTAGATCAAAAGATATGGACTATCTAAGGCTAAAAAAATCAGTGAATTGGGTAAAAAATGAGTGGGAAAAGAAGGTTCGGTACCCATACCTGGATTTATTGCCTAGTAGATGGCTAAGATATGAAATTTTGAAGATTCGGGTGGGACTAAATCCATGGAAGATTGAAAGAAAAATAAGTGTGGCCCTGATCCATCCGGATGGAATTTGCAAATGTGGTCTAGGTGTAAGGAATAATATTTTACATATATTGTGTGATTGTACATGTATTTTAGCAATTCGGAAAAAAAAATTACGTCCTATTTTTTTAAAAAATGAGGTGTCCTCACGGGCTGAGGCTATTGACCTCCTTACTGAAATGTCTTCTTTGGATACTACAATTGCGTTGGGGAAATTTCTGAAAGCAATACGAGAATATGTAATGGAGACAACAAAGGAGAATGGGAGAGTTTGAAATTATAGAGTATCCCAATTTTATGTATATGGCCCTCATAAGTGTTGTAATTGTATAAAATGAACTGTGGTTTTAAATATTGTATGCTTATGGTTTTACAAGTGCTGTAATATGTAAAATGAATTGTGGTTTTAAATGTCTTATCACGATACGCGATCCATTGTTCTATGTATGGTTTATAGACTATGGTCTAAATAAACTTATGTGTTAACACACTAAAAACACTACTGTATATAATCATTTGCATTTGGGGGGACAACCATGGCAAATGGGGATGAGCAAACCTGAAAAAATGTTTGCCCCAACATACTAGAGGTAAGTTTTGACTTGTGTGTCCCCATCATATATGGATGCAGTCAATTGCAAAATGCTGGCACTGGAATATTGTGTGGAATACTTGCTATAAAGGGGGCACCTGTGCATCTTGGGGATATCCATGTCAAACTGCTAGTCCTGGCCCAATGGAGGTAACTAGTGACACGCCGAAGGGCAACCACTGCACGTTTTGGAAAAAAGCATGTCGACACCCAGGAAGCATCTGTCTTCTTTGGGATAGCACATAATGAAAGTACTTCAAATATTTAATGTGTGCCCTACTAGAGCTTATGTTTTTTGGGCAAATGTATGTGAATTTGTGCTTTAAGCTAAACTGCTTGAATTTTTTTTTTTTGCATTTCTTTGGGGTGAAGAACCCCCTGAACTCCTGTCGAAGAAGTTCAGCTCCCTTGCTCAAATTCAGGGACAGTATCATTTTACACCCCACCACTTTCAAAGATCATCCACCGGCACCGCTCGGCAGGTCTTCCTAACCTCAGCTTTCCTATGCCGCTCTCTGTCCGCATTGGCGCATCATAATCAAGGCCGGACCCGCATATAGGGCAATCTGGCCGCTCCCAAAGGGCTGGTCTGACTGGCTAGTGTGTGGTCCAATATACTGGTTGATGGTGGGCCTGTTTTACGGTCTGGTGGGCTGTTTTCTTCTGCTGATTTCCCCGATATTACCACAAACATTGCCTGCAGCAAGCATAAATCCATGCAGGCTCCAATAGCCCGTAAAACACTACACAGTACACGTTCAAACACTACACGTTCAAAACTGTCCCAATTTGCAAATGTGGCTGCCTCTTTTATTTAGGTTTCTGCTTCACTAATGGAGGCATCTTTTATTTTGGTCCACGGGCCTATTTTCCCCAGTCAGACTCTGATAATGTTCCATTTTAGATGACCCAGTTGAATAATTTCTGACAGTAGTTCAATTGACAAGAATTAGCTTATTCTACCTTTACCATTTAAAGGTTTCATATTTACCCTCAGTCTCTAGAAGAGAGTGCATCATGAGGGATATTTCACTCAGGCCACATGGCTGCCTGACTTTAGAATGGTTGTTTACATGTGGCAAGTACACGAGGCGGGTAGTGCCCAGTTCTTGTAAGGGTCGTGTCATAAAACAGCAAATATTTACCTCTCTACCGATGAAAACAGGCTGTTTGCTGCCCAAAGAAATCAACCGGCCAATACCCTGCTTGGCAAATGTGTTAAATTTACTTTCAAATTTCTGCAAAAAATAAAAATGTTCAAGGAATGTTTATTAGACCACGTTGACCGTAAAGGTTAATTGAGTCTTGCTTTTATCGCTGCCTGTTGGGGAATTAGCTTACTCCTTGTCAGATTAGTGTTTTTTTTTCCCCTGCTTTTTTCCGTGCTCTGCACTCTGGCAGGGTTAGCGTTTCTTCCCTCAATGGACCAATGGGCAACCAAACGCCCTTGGGGAAGGTGATTAATCGACTAGAACATTTCTGTGAGTGTGGGAACCACGTAGTCGTCTTGAAAATGTTCATTTTCCTTTTGAAGATTGGGGCACCTGAATGCTGTATCATGTAATGTTTCTGTTCCTACTGCTTTCAACAGGGAATGCCTTGTTGCTCCCATGAATTTTACATGCCAAACTAGCAGCGTCTTGTGTCTGGGGACTTCACCTTGTAGGTTCATTTGAATGTATCATAAATACTTCACGGTGGATGCATGTCACAGCTCATGCACTCTGTGTGTGCAGGCCTCTCCATGCTTAATGCATAAAGAATTCATGAAGATAGTAATGTGCCGGGCCAACATTAAATAATCCACAGTGGGATAAGGGTTTGAAGACAGATAGCTCTATATTCAGGGAATTTGCCAAGGTTTGAAGACAGATAGCTCTATATTCAGGGAATTTGCCATTGCTAAATTGCTAAAATGCAGTTAGTTAAAAACACAACAACTTCGCTTATAACCAGGAGTTGGCCTAACGGCTAGGGTGGTCGACCTTGAATCTAGGGAACTGGGTTCGAGTCTCGGCAACAAAGCTGAACATCCTCTTATTCTGGGCAAATCACTTAATCTCCCAGTACCTAACCCAATTTTTTTTTACAAAAAATGTATGTGTCCTCATGTAATGCAACTGGTAATTTGTAAAGCGCTCTGATACCCAATTCGGGTCAAGTTCGCGCTTTGTAAAACTCTGTAAATTAAAAAAAATAAAATAAAATCTGGTTTGATTTTAAGCACTAGCCTCACACGTAAGCCTTGGGCCACTGCCCCCCATTTAGAGCTGTGTCTCTACCAGCAATCCAAAGGATGGAGCGTCCATTTTTAGGTCTCGCCTACTCCGCGCATGCGCTGTGCAGCTAGGCATTGTTTATTATTTAATAGACTTACAGCCCACCCACAGCATACCATTTGTTGTTTTCATTGTCACTCTCATTTGCCGTCTTTCGATTATTTAGCTCCCACAGGCATCCCTTCCTTTTTAGGGTCTAGCCTGCTAGTGCATGCTCTTGCGAGACACTTTTGTTTACAGTAAAGGGCTTGGAACCGCCCATGCTTCCAATTTGTGCGCTTCAGTTTCACTCTTCTTTACAGGTTCCTTAATTGGACATTGCAGGCAATACATCATATCTGGCCATTTCTGTAGAGCAGGGACCAAGCACGGATTAATTTAACACCTTGGCTGCTAATGGTTTTCCCCTCCTGTGCTAACATTTTATGAATTCCTCTATTCATGACGAGCTCAGCTCATCATAAGCACAGCTCAACTGTGCCTCATGACGAGCTGAGCTCGTCATGAGCATCGAAGGGGTTAAGTTAATCTGTGGCTGTCCGCTGCTACTGATGTGATTGAGGTGCCATATCTTTCACCCTCTTTCTTCCCCCCCCCCTGTCTGCTGCTCTCTATATAGTGCTTACTCTTTTTTGTTTTTATTTATATAGCTTTTGTTTACTTACTTTCAATTTTTTTTTCAAGTAGTTAACACCATCGTAAAATGTAAGTTAAGTTTAGTAGAAATAGCAATTTTGTGAGACAACAAGTAGAAGTATCGATATAAACCAGTATTTAATAAATGTATGCATCTTACATGGCTATTGTATTTTGCATATATACGTATTTGGTTTTATTAAGTTTTTATGCAACTTTATTCTTGTTTGTAATGCTCCCGGTATTTCATATCAAGGTGGTTCCTAATACTCCAAAATGGAAGTCAGTCAGCATTGAGCAGTGATGTTGAATGCGTTCCCTCCTACCCTGCCCCCAAAGGAAAGCTGAAAGACAGAATTTCAAATAAACCGGAAAGCCTGATCTATTTTTGGCTTAAAATAGCACAACAAAACGAGGCTCCATCAGAACCCTCACCTGTGTGAAAAACTATTCGCTTTTGCCTGGTGAATTCCTTATTACTCAATGTTCTTAGTAATAATAGTTCTGCTTTCATTCCCATTTTAGCTACTTTATTGAGAATATCTTCAGTGATATATGTGTCTCTTTTATTTAAAATAAAAAAGTTATGCTATACGATAGCCATATTACTCAGGCAATGATCATCATATTCTGGTAGAAGAAAAACACTTCCAGTATATGTCACCATTGTAACTTGACAAAAATCAGACGCTGGTGAGTCGCCGATTCGAAGTCTCACAAATCCCGCTGAAGTTTCTTGTGCCAGGTATTTGTGAGTGGGATAATATGGGAATGTTTTGTTGGTGTTCAAACTGTCCCGATTTCACCGGTTCAGCCCATGGTTTTCCACCAATCACTGCGACCCTGTCTGCCTTTACCTGGAATCTTTCCCTTTTCGTTCACTGTGTTTCAATGTATGTGGCACCATTCCTGCGGTATTCTCCACGAAAATAAAGTTTTTGTTTCCCAGGACCACGATTGATTATTTAGGGTAGTACCATTTGTTCTTAGAATTCTGTGACATTAACTTCTTACTTAACTTAGTGTAATTCCGCGACTACAAGTCCTAAAACTGGTACTGACATACCTAGTCAAGGATGGCTTTAGGAAACTTGACCGGTATGCATCCGGACAAATACTGAAGTAATCGTTAATTTAAACTTCAAGCACATCACTCCGCATGAAATCAATTTCATCAGTCGAGTATCTCGCCATTTTCTTTAAGCAACTGATTCCAGCCCACTCGAGACTCCTTTACTCCTAGGTTACTGGTAATTTTTTATAGGGCTGGCGCTTGGCATGGGTAGTGTTGGCGGCTGCCCCACCCAACTGACAAAGCCAATAGCTTGCCCATAGGTGAGAACCTTTGGCTTTGCAAATGCATGTTTGTGTTAGCTCCTCCCTGGAGCATCGACAAAGTACATGTTTTTCCTCATCTTTGTTCTTCCATGTCTGTTTGCAACGCACTATTTATTTTTATAAGCGTTTCAATATTATTTCTAGACTTACAATGTACCTTCCTACTTTTAACACCAGCATATGGCTTAATTATGTTATTTTCACCCTATCTGCTGTCTTTTTTGATACTTGATTAAAATTTAGACACCACTCGGGCACATTAGGTTATGCTGTGTGGTTACGAAACAAGTGATGAATAATTTCGAAAGATAGGCTTTTATTTTGAAGAATGATTTTTAAAAAAGGAGCTATTATTTTATACTGGGTTTTGAACTTTCTAAAGATGCGCTTTCAGTTTACATTGGGTTTTCTAAAATTAATCAGTCGTGACACAGAATTTATTTGCACATCTTTTCAGCAAATTCACATTTTTGGATGTTTAATGCTTCTTATATGTTACTTTCTCCCTATTTACTGTCTCTATCAAATCATTAGTTACGAATCTGTACTACTCTATGCCACTCAATGCTACGCCTCTACCCTTTATTCTTTGCTACTCCATGCCATTCTACGCTACGCCACAATACTTGAGGCAGCTCCACCCCTCCCCACTACTCTACTGTACGCTACTCTACTTCACCCTACTCATTCTATGCCTCTCCATGTCACCCTACTCCACTTTATGCCTCTCCACTCCATGCCACACCACTCTACTCCACTCCACTTAATGCTACTCTACTCTGCACCACTATACCTATACTACTCCACATCACTCTAGGCTACTTTTACTTTATAGTACTCCACACCACTCTGCTCTATACTTCTCCACACCACTCTACGCCACTACACACTGCGCCACGCCGCCACTCCAGACAATCTACGCTACTTCACTCTATCTACACTACTCCACGTCACTCCACTCCACTCCACTTTATCCCACACCACTCTACGGCATTCTACCCCATTCGGCTCCACACCAATCTGCGGCACTATACGACACTATACGCCACTCTACTCTCTGTCACCCCACTCTACATGACACCATTCCACTTGACACTATTATACACCACTCTACTATACACCACTCAACGATATGCCACTCCACTGCCCTCTACACCACCCTCCTTCACGCCGCACCACTCAGTCCCACTGTACTCTACGCCCCTCTACTCCACTTTATTCTACGCAACTATATTCTACCCCACTCTACTCCTCTCTGCTCCACCTCACCACCATATACCACTTTACTCTATGCCACTCCATTCTACTCTGTACCATTCCATGCCTTGCCACTCTATTGCACTGTACTCATACCACTCTGTGCTGTGCAACTCTACACCACTCTGCTCTATGACACTCCACTCTTTGATACTCTACTGTTGCTACTCTACTGTATGCCATGCCACCCCACACCTCTCCACCTTGTGCCACTCTACCCCACTTGATGCCACTCTACTCTGTCACTTTATGTGTACACCACACCACTCCACTCTATTCTCCTCTATGCCACTCTATTCTCCTCTGTGCTACTCTATTCTATGCCACTTGACTTGTACCACACTACACTCAATGCTGCCACTCTCCTCTATTCTCGCTGCTGTACAACATTGCTAAAAGACATTGGCAAAGCCAATAGCTCTCACATAGCCAGACCTATTGGTTTGACAAAACGTGTTGTTGAATGCATTTGGCCCTATGCACTTTTACTATCTCACTATGTAAATGGCAAGCAATTTGCATTCTCCTATATCTGTACTGAAAACTCCATATTAGATGTCAGTGATTAGAAACGTCTTATTCATTCCAGCTATCAACCATGTAAAATATTTCAGAACACAGCGTGCAACTGCAAAATACCACCAAATTGCCCTTTAAGTTGGCACCTTCCTCACACTGGAACACCATTCGTTATTTAGCACGTGACATCTTGTTAATGGAGGAGTGTTGGGTGCTCTCTAGTTTTTATTGTCATTTGCAGTGGGTTCCTGCAGTGGGTTCCTTCGCTCTCTATCTATGCGTTGTCACTGACATCAAGGCGCTATGCTGGTACTAATATAGTGATCAAAAGCAGATTCTTACCCTGTATTGGAATACTACTCGTTGCTGCTGTCGATGCAGCAGGGGGAGGTGGACGGTCTCCCTCTCTCAGTAAGGCTAAGTTGTCATGAACCCTTAAGGAATCCATTTCCACAGTTTGCTTTAAAACCCCAAACTTCATATGTAACTCAACTTTGCATACAATTTGCCTGACTTGGAAACATTTAATGCGAGGTTAAGCATTTAGGACCTTGGTTAGAGGGAATTAAAAATTGCGGTGGAACCTGTGAATATGGAGTAGAATCCACAACTAAATGTACTCCCCCATAATGATAGTATTGTAGAGGAATTTTAATTGGTGGATTTTACTCTTTATTTAGAGCTTCATCCAGCAATTCTGGGATTTTCAGTTGGCTACAAACTCCATCTTTCTTTCCTAAGATGGCTACTGGAGGTCTTCTAGAATGCAGAAACGTTGAAGCATATTCTAGCCATTACAGTTTTGGAGATATTGCCAGTCAACGTTGTGATGCCTCTCCATTCCATTAGACCAGTAGCTGCTGGACAATGGTGCCACCCATGACTGCCCGAGGATTCCCCTCTTCTAGAAACAAACCTGTATTGTTACATGCAGATCCTGAGGTGTAGAACGCTGAAATAAACTTTTTAGAACAAAACATTGGTAACTGACATAATAGTTTACCATGTGTCTTCTAAGGACCCCCATTGTGAGCCCTACAGGAATACTGCAGTATTCCAGCTCCCAAAACTACCAAAACTGTTCTATTGGTAATTGTGTGAGGCAGGAACACCACAGTATTGCCAGATTGATCCCCAAACATGGAAATTAATGTGGGCATTGGAATTACCTCACCCAGTTCTTACAGTAATTCCCTATTTTTGATCCCATTCCCAGTCAATCAATCAATCAACGCATTTGTAAAGCGCACTACTCACCCGGTAGGTTCTCAAGGCGCTGGGGTAGGAGGTGCTGCTACTGCTCGAAAAGCCAGGTCTTGAGGAGTCTTCTGAAGGACAGCAGGTCTTGGGTCTGCCGTAGGTGGATGGGGAGGGTGTTCCAGGTCTTGGCGGCTAGGTGGGAGAACGATCTGCCGGCGGCGGTGGCTCTTCAGATGAGGGGGGGACTGTGGCGAGGGCGAGGTCGGCGGAGCTGACGGGTGGGGGTGTAGAAGCTGAGTCTATTGAGGTACATTGGTCCGGTGTTGTGGAGTGCCTTGTGTGCGTGGGTGAGGAGCTTGAAGGTGATCCTCTTGTTGACGGGGAGCCAGTGCAGGTCTTTCAGGTGGGGTGTGATGTGGCTGAGGCGAGGTATGTCGAGGATCAGGCGTGCAGAGGCGTTCTGGATGCGTTGAAGCCGTTTCAGGAGTTTAGCCGAGGCTCCCGCTTAGAGGGCGTTTCCGTAGTCCAACCTGCTGCTGACGAGGGCCTGGGTAACCGTTCTTCTTGTTTCGGTGGGGATCCACTTGTAGATCTTGCGGAGCATGCGCAGGGTGTTGAAGAAGAAGGAGGAGACGGCGTTGACCTGCTTAGTCATGGATAGGGTGGCGTCAAGGATGACTCCTAGGTTTGCGTGCGTGGTCGGTGGGTGTTGGAGATGTTCCCAGTGCGGTCAGCCAACAGGAGTCGTCCCAGGCCGAAGGGGTGGATCTGAGGATGAGGACCTCCGTCTTGTCAGAGTTCAGTTTCAGTCGGCTGTTCCTCATCCATTCAGCGACAGCCTTCATTCCTTCGTGGAGGTTGATTTTGGTGGTGTGGAGGTCCTTTGTGAGGGAGAGGATCAGCTGGGTGTCATCGGCGTAAGAGTTGATGTTGAGGTCGTACAGTCGGGCGAAGTGGGCGAGCGGTGCCATGTAAATGTTGAACAGCGTTGGGCTGAGGAATGAGGCCTGGGATACACCGCAGATGATCTCGGTGGCTTCAGAGCAGAAGGGGGGAGGCAGACGCTTTGTGTTCTGCCGGAGAGGAAGGAGGTGGTCCAGTCCAGGGCCTTCTCTTGGATCCTGGTGTCGTGGGGGCGTGTGCCTAGTGTTCGGTGGCAGACCATGTGAAAGGCAGCTGATAGGTCCAGGAGGATGAGGGCCGTGGTTTCTCCGTTGTGTAGCAGGGTCCTGATGTCATCGTGGTGGCGATGATGGCAGTTTCGGTGCTGTGGTTGCTGCGCAACCCGGACTGGGAACGGGTCCAGGATGCTGTTCTCCTCGAGGCAGTAGGTCAGTTGTTCATTGACGGTCTTCTGGATGACCTTCGCTGGGAACGGAAGCAGGGAGATGGGCCAGAAGTTCTTGAGGTCCTTGGGGTACGCTTTGGGTTTCTTGAGTAAGGCGTTGATCTCGGCGTGCTTCCAGCTCTCCTGGAGGGGAGCTGTCTTGAAGGAAATGTTGATGGCTTTCCGGAGATTGGGTGCGATGGTGGTGCTGGCTTTGTTGAAAACGTAGCGAGGCATGGGTCTGACGGAGATCCGGAGTGGATGGTGTTCATGATCTTGATGGTGTTGTCGTTGTTATTGTTGGTCCAGGAGAGCAGGCGGTTGGTGCGTATGGTGGTCGTGGGGGCGGGTTTCTCAGTGGTTGTCGGGCGGTGGTGGTGTTGAAGCTGTTGTGGATGTCTGCGATCTTGCGATGGAAGAAGGTGGCCAGTGGGTCGCACAGGTCCTGCGAAGGTGGGATGTCGTTGGTGTTGGTGCTGGGGTTGGAGAATTCCTTTACCATGTTGAAGAGCTCTTTGCTGTTGTGCGCGCGTTATTCCCAGTGCTTAATGTTAGCAGTTTTCAGATGGTAAATGTGTGAGGTCAATTACCAGGAATGCAGTATTTCACACTGTAATTCTCAATTTGGCTGGCCAGAGTACCATGCAGTAACATTGGCCCGAGGGCTCATTAGTAACTGTTTTCTGGCACCTTGCACGGGGGAGCTGTAAAACTATTTAGAATGTAGTTCTTTGGCCCAGGGACGGGTATGTGACTCTTGGTTTACCTTAGAGGGCCTATAATGTAAATTAACTGAATTTACTTACCTGCAATAAAAGTTGTTTTGTTCATAAAAATTATGGACTGACTCGACAATCAAGTTATAGCAGCTATCTAAAGTGTTATATTATTTGTGAGTTTCTTACTTCACACCAATCCCCTGGAGAAAGCCTTAGATGGCGAACCATGCTACCCTAAACAACAGTAACCTCAGCAGTTTAACCTCGACTGTCCTGGGCCTCCAAGAAAGGAGAATAGTACAGGACCCAGACAATCCCCTGCCTAAACCAGTTTTGGACGGTAGGCCCCTAGCTTAGTGATCCTTCATTCGCCAGTATTTTTTAATAGTCCACAGTGAGTGTGACAGGATTTTAATTGATACCCCAAAAAAAACAACAGTTCACCTGTCCAACACCCTTTCTATATCCGTATAACAGCAAAAGAGGCACTGGCCCTTGATTGGCCATCTGCGCAGGCCACGCCACGTCTATTTATGGATTCATTGTGGAAAAGACATATCAGAGGCCAGTCTGCACTTCAAGATTCAAAAGATTTTCAGCGGCCTAGAAAGAAAACTGTGTAAGCTGAAGCCAGCCCAAGTGATGTCTACAGGATGCCCATGGAGGCCCGCCAGCACCGGTTTCCCACAGACCCCAAAGCAAACAATTACACAGTGGATGTTTAGCCCTTGTCGCATGACCTGGGTTGAAACTTTAGTGAACCAATATAAAATATAGTACATAGGCACAAATTAGATTCGAGACTACCCTTAGGTGACCATATACATCTTTTAAAACATTTCACTAATAAAATTGGATTGTAAACAAAGATAGCATTTTACAGGCTCTTCACCACTGATAAGCTATCAATACATGTCTGTTTTCTTTTAATGTGATGCCATTGTCTAAATCTAGCTGAAATACCCAGTGAAAAGGTGGCTTGTGTTGAACGTGCCATGATTAAGAAAACAAATAAGTGTTTGGGATTTAGCGTGTTAACAGCTATCGTCCATTTTCAGTTAACGTTAAAGTATTTGCTGCTTTAGTTGCTTGACATTATATTTAGGCTGCTTATTTCGACCTATATTGCATCACACTTCATAGACCCCCACAATATTGTAAGGTAGTTAAATGTTTGCTATTCCTAACTCCAACTAGAGCAACCACCTCTCTCCAGGTCATTACAGACTCTGTTTCCTGCCCTAGATTTCTCATCTACAAATAATTGATTTTAGGTGTGTTACAATTTGGTCTATAGACGGGAAGAAATACTAAAATACCCATAAGGCTTCAGGTGATCACTAAAAAAAATCCCATGACCGGAAACCGTGTCCTTAATGGCATGGATTGAAGTGGTCAGCCTAACTGCACCCATACTCCTCTTGGGTTGTAGCATAAGTGAATTTATTATTAATTATACACTTACCTTACAATGTAGTGCATGAGATAATAATGTAATAAGATCTATTCTCACCAACTACTTTAAGGCAATTTACAGATGCTAATTTTGCAATTTTTTCCTATAAGGTTTTGTTACCAGCGGCAAGCTTGTTGCAGTTGATGGATGTAAGAAAAAATTGCTGTGATTTTCTGCAGTCGCAATTGCATCCCACCAATTGCCTTGGGATCCGGGCCTTCGCAGATGTCCACACATGTACAGAGCTTCTTAATCAAGCTAATGCTTATGCAGGTGAGGGGCGGATTATACATGTTTTGCAGTAAATATGCTGTAGTTTGATAACTATTCTTGTCATATTCCAGAACTATGCTAGCCTGCTCATATATTCAAGCATCGAGAGTTTATGGATCTTTATTTTTCTCCATATCATTAGGGACGAGCTACTTTTACTTTCGAAAAATGTTGTTTTCGGGTCCCTGTCCAGTGTAGTGTGGGCAGTAGGTGGGAGGTGAAGGCTCCTCTTAAGATTTATTTTTAGAAGGCTGTCAGGTTTTGATTATTCCTCAGATTTGGGCAAAGTGAATTGTTTTGCCTCCTAGAATTTTTCATTGTAAAGTTGTGAGCGAGATCAGGTTTGCACTGCTTTTCCTCTAGAGTCGTGTTGGTGGCTTAAGGTAGAATGGACCAATGCTCTTAAGTGATTTGAAGACGGAACACAAAGGTTTGAACTTTATTCGTCCTGCTACTGAGAACAAGTGAAGCTCCTTGCGAGCCCAGGTGTTGTGGTGGTGATTTCTTTAAGGTCCATATGTGCTTTGTGGGCTTGGTTTTGTCCCGCTGGTCTTTTCTGGATGTAGATTTCTTTAGGGTCCACCGTGCCCACTCACTGTGCTCTCTGTCCCAGCCTTTCTTCAAGTCAGGCCTGGGTCCTCAAAGACCCCCGGGCCTCAGCATGTCTCTGTGGCTGGTGCGGCACTCACTGCTCCCGTTGACAGAGCCCAGGCAAATATCGGGGCTGTCCGCTCTCACTCGGCAGTCTCGAGTCATCCCTTCTGCCTCCCGACCAATGGGACAGACGCTTCCAACCACCGGCTCCCGTTCAACTGCAAAGCTCCATGCCGACCCAGGAGGGTCCTTAGTCCAGGCCCCCCCATCGACTTTCCCAGCTATTGTGGAAAGGATTTCTTTTGGAGACTCTTTGGGAGGGTGCTGCCGTGGAGCCACGTACTGCCCGCAGCAGTACCAGGCGTCGATGAGTGGGGGCAACGCTGAATTTCAGATGGATAGTTGGGCGTTTTTACTACAGTGCCCTCTTAAGAGCAGCAGTCATGCTTGGCTATAAGCCATGCCCCCCTGTAGCTTCTCAGGATTCATCATTACTATCAGCAATAGCAACACTTTAAAATATGACATTGTACAAACATAGAATATGTATCTGTGTCTTTTTTAAAACAAATGTAGGCCACAAAACCTGCAGCTAATAAATTGACCAAAAGTTTTTTTCCCCCCAACCCATTGTTGGGGCCTCATTTCTGGTTCAGATACAGTAATCGCCACCTTCCACAAAGCCATATTTTAATCGTAAGTCGTTGGTAACAAACTTGACAAGTGCACAAGCTATACCATTGACCTTTTACCTTTGAAGGAAAAAATACATACAGTAAATAACTACATTTACTCCACCTGTCTTCATCTGCTTTCTCCTCTCCCCTGTCACCGACCGGTCCCTGGGTAAGTGGAAAAAAAGGACAAAACAGGTTAGTGCCCCTTGACCAAGAGATTACTACACTCCCAGGCTGTAGAACAAAAATTCCACCCTTGGGGAGGTTTAACTGGAGCTGAATAAGCCATAGAGGTCATGCTTTTTTAGACCCTACAAACGTAGGGTCAGTACCATGGTAAAAAAATTCCTTTGGGGTGACTTGCTGTACTCCAGCAGCCCACCAAACAATCTTTTTTATTGTTTGTGTTGGCCCCGCCGGTCGAGCCCTGCATGGCATTAGGGATCTCCCTCCTGGGAGCTTGCCTAACCAATTAGCGCCTCTGTCCACATTCCTGTATGTTGCCGTACAGCCTTGTAGTTTGCAGCTTCCTTTTCTTTCTTTTTGTTTTTATTGTTTGGGTGCTCAGTCCCACACCCTCTGTTGGGTCCATCTCGGAGAGCCCACTCCCGGCTGCCCCAGCCGGCTCCCTGTCCAGCCAGATTCCTCATTTGCTGCCGTCATGGAAACCAGCAGCACTTGTCTTCCCCCACCTGCTCCATTCGTGTTTGCTGTTCCTCCTGGCACGGTGGCGGCCCTGTCTCCCCTAGACACGGGCAGGGGGAGTTGGTGTGAGCCACTGCAATTAGGGCCTGAAGATGGGGCCCTGGGCCCCTTCCTGTTCTTCTTGGGAAGGGATGCAACAGCGCTCCCTTCTTTGCGATGTCGGGAGCCCTGAGATGGTTCCCGGACCCCTTTCTCACCTTTTTTGGGGGTTATGAAGGCACTCCTCCGCCCTTGTGACATTGTAGGCCTGGAGGTGGGGTCCCAGGCCTCCTGTGAACATAAACAGTTTTGTTGGTTGGGATCCCTGGGTCTCCAGAACTCTGGGGAAGGGAACCCACATCCACCCCCTCCAAGGTCTCATTAAATATTAATGCTCCTTTTGTAGACCCCAGGAACCTGGCCCTTCCCAGGGTGTTATGAAGACTCAGGCAGCAGAGCTTAACGCAATGCGGTTTTGCTCTGGCTTGCGGCTGGAAGGGATCAAAGGGTATATGCCTTTTTCCGTGCATATCTTGGCTCCCATTGGGCCGATTGTCACTGTCTTAGTTTCATTTTGCTCCTAGTGGGGAACCTTAGCAACCTGAATCATTTTTCTCAGGCCTTTGGGCCTCTAAGTGGGCATACGTTGCGGCTAGCTGATTCCAGTGGCCCCATGCACCAGTCTTTGTCAATTTTCTGCCCTCTGGCAGTTACCACCTCCTGTGTGGGCACAGACGTCCGGTTCTCCCCCCGCCCCCATCTCGTCCTTCAAGGATGTAAGGGGACCATCTTTCCTGGTCCTGGACAGAAACCCACTAGACAAGGAGTCAAATGTAATCAGAGTCTTTAGTCTAAGCGTGGAGTAAGGGGGGGGGGGACAAGTTCCTCCTTCCAGTTGTCCATGACTGCCGCTGTCCAATCCCAACGCCAAGCTCCAATTAAAAAAAAGGCTCACTCTCCCTGTTGTGCAAGAATTTTTTATTTGGGGTGGGTGGAAAGTTCTAGAAGCCAGGCACCCATGGCCAATCTTAGTGGGCCACATCACCCATCCACCCCGTCGCAACCCTCCAGCTCAGCATGCTAGGGCCATTCAGGACGACGCCATTCAGGAGTCACTGGTCACATCTTTTCTGAGGTTGCAGCTCCAATCCTTGTTGACATCACTGTCAGGGCCTTTCACACCAAATCTTCAAAGAGTAGTTTCTCCTGTGCTGCCTCATTGTTCAGTAGGCCTAAACAGTCCCATCCCTGATGCAGTGTGACCACTAATTAGTGGATGCAGATTTTCTTCCTCCTACCTTCCTCCTCAGGAGTAGAGTGAAGCAATCTTAATTGCTCCCTTTGTGTGGGTAGGCCATTGTTCCTTCTTCTGGAGAGCAATGTAGTTAATTTTTGTCCAGCAGGGTGACAAAAGGCCTGGGCTCTGATCCTTCGCTGAGCCAGAGAAATATGACAATATTGGATGACCCGTAAGATAAACATATAGCTTATTGGGACTTGCATAGTTTATCTTGGCACATGCTTTTCATCCCAATTGAACACCTTGCTGACCTTTGTAGGCCAAAAGAAAGTGTAACTGCCCTCCAAGGCAGATTTCCCCCTATGTATATGTTGCCAAGTATTCCCCTGCCCTTGGCACCCCACAACTTCTTGCTGACTGGTACTGGTGGTAACTGATGCTGACTGACCCTGGGCTCTGGCTGGAAACACTTAGAATACAGTTCACTAAGGGTTAGGGTACCCCTGTGATTGGCATGACCTACCCCATAGGGACCTCGAACTTAATAGAGTAGGGGGATTGAAACTACCTATCAGTCCCTGTATATATAATAGGGCATGGCGGTTTAGAGGCCAGCAGCCCTTTCTGCACTTGCATGTGTGCACTGCTGAAGCCTGAGGTCAGTTTAAAAGGGCTCTGTTTTGCAGGACTGCTTTAAAAAAGGTAAATTGTGCCCAAACTTGTCTTTTGTGTTTGGGGTACTTAGAAATGGTTAACCTACAATGTTTGGGCATATTAGGCACCCCCAGAGCCTCCCCTAGGTGTCTCAGGGGTGGGGGATCAGGTATCTTTAAGGTTGACCCTTCTAAAATGAGTTTTATATGCCCTGGGGTAAGTGCAATTGCACATTTCACTCCCCACATTGTGATAAAGTGCTGCCCCAAATCGTCTTTGATGGTAGGAGTACTGTGGAGAGAGGATCTGTAATATTTCGGCATTTTCAGAACCCCCAAAGTCTTACCTATGTATACCAGGGGCAGGGGTCCTGTAGATATAGGCAGAGTACTTATAAAATATGTTTTTATAAGCCCTAGTGCTGGAAAAATGACCCAAGACACCTTTCCCATTGCAAATCCCTTGCCACAGAGGTTAACATGGCAGAAACGTATTAACTAATAGCTCTTGATAGGAGCCAGATAAATGTGCCATTCAAAAACTTCCCAGCATGGTATTAATAAATCCAACAATATGATATTGTTGAATTTCTCCTAAAATGTACCTACAAGAAGTTATAAGACTTTCTTGTTTATAAGTCCCAATTCAGACTTCCAGTGGTTTGTCCTGATTGGTCAGCGTTAAGGGGATTAGCCAGACTTCTTTGAAGAGGTGATAAAGAGCCCCTGGTGTTGAACAGCTCTACTGGGAGGGCAGGGTCCTGTTGCACAGGAATGCCAGCGCAGGGGGAGGAGTTGTAAACCATGGACTTCGAGAGAAAGGGAGGACCCCAGTGTAATTTACAACCTTACCCTGTTCACTTCCAGCCAGATGCTAGGATTAAGGAAGGAATGAGCAGATGCAAGGGAGAGAGACTATGGCATCCAAGGGGTGTGTTTAGCTAGCTCTTCCCTCCCTGCTGGAAAATCAGCTTTATGAATTTTGAAGAATTGGTGCACTCTGGGGAACAAATAGTGCCACACTCAGCAAGAAGTGGTCAGACCTTTGGGTGGATCACTGCAGCCTGTTGAACAGAAGTGACCTCCTGCTTGACCCAGCAAAGTTGTTGGAATATGTATCTGAGAAGGGCAGAGCCCCTCAGATCTGCTGCTTGAAACCTAAGAAAGCAAGACAGCCATGCTGGAAGTTTGATGTTCATTTCCAAAGGCCTGCACTCTGAAAATTGCGCCTTTTTGCACAATTTGAAACTACAGCCCTGTGGATCAAACATGCTTCAAAGGGAGTAAAGAGTGGACTCCCTTCAAGCTACAGGTTAACAGAGCCCACCTGGACCATCACGACAAAGAATACCCAGCCTGGAGTACTACCAGTGGATTTGTAAGAGTTTTGTCCAAATGGATTCTGGGAGTTGAAGGCTCACTTTCGAAGACCCTCTTGGAGATTCCAGAACCTTGGATTGTGTGTTGGATACTTTGGACCCGCAAGAAGAACTTCAGGAAGGAGTTCTAACAGGACCGAGCTTGCTCGAGGTAGCTGCACAAGACTGGTGACAGATCCTCCAGAACAATCGATAAAGGTGAATGTGTCCCTATCGGAGGCAACGAAGTGACCAAAAGGGGCACTGTTGATTTCTAAGCACTAGAAAGTGACTAGTCTTTAAAAATTCATGTCTCTGGTTCCCTACGGTGGATTTTTTTTAATTTGTGTCATTTAAAAGATAAAAATATTTCCTATTTTAATAAATTGGTGTTGGATTTTTATTTAGTTTTGTGTCTAAATTATTTACTGAATTGGTGTTTTTAAATGCTTTACATACCTGTCTTTGAAGATAAGCCTGCCTGCATGCAGCCACGCTACCAAGGGTTGAGCATAGGAATAATTTTCTAAAATCTATTCTGAGCCCTATACGGCATTAGTGGCCTAATTGCCAGTGGCAGATGTATATTTGCCCCTACCAATAATCCACTTTCCAACAGTATACAATAGAGTGTCACTGAAGACCAACAGAAAAACCACACTACCTTTCCCTATTTATGTCCACTAACTTTATAAGGCTTACCCCAGGTCTATATCTAACCTGTAGAGTATCGTCTGCGCCAGACTACCTGTGCACAGTAACCAGGCTGCGCATGACGGTATTCTTGCACTTAGTCAGCCAAGTGTCCCTTACCCTTTCTGAGTTGCAGCGGCATTATCTTAAGTCGGACACAAGCAGTAAACACATGGAGTACATTTGCCATGGGACAGTCACCGGTTGTGAGGCTCATCCACAGTAAAAAGTCCAAAACCAGGTGATCAAAATGTGAAGAATCCAGGCGGATTAAATGGGCAGAACCTATTTTGTTACAATGATGTATTGCCCTGCAAATTGGAAATTACTAGATCTTACCATTGAAACTAGCCAACGCCCTCTATAAATGAAATTGATGATAATCAGTTGTGGAGAGATGAATTAAAATAATATAGATAATTTAGATTTTTCTAAGTGCAAACACATCATGAAGGGTAAATGTAACTGAACCTTTTCTGAAACATATGTTAGGAGAGCAGAATAAATACACCTGTGGGAATAGAACATGTACACACTGTTGCTTTACAGGGAATACTTGGATGAGGGAATCCATTTGCTGACTATTATAAATTAATTCAATAAATAAGAGATATTGGTAAGCATGTTGTGCAAATTGTGACTAGGGCAGTGGTTCTAACCCTGGGACCCCTGGGGGTCCACGAAACCTAAGTAGGGGGTACGCAACTGCTTAAGAAACAAATTAATATTAACAGATAAATAAGCTTTAAAGAAGCAACATTTAAAAATATATATATATTTTTTTTAAGTTGCTGTAAATTTGAAACAATTAGAAATTGGCGGCAAAATGAAGTTAATATCCACAGATTGATTAATGGGAGTACTGCAAGTACAACAAACAGAATATAATATGGCTGATGAGTGGCTTCGGTTGAATTTAGAAAAGCTCCAACCTTTCCATTAAAATTAAAAGTTAGATTTTTGTTTATATTTTTATGAGTTAAATAAAATATTTCATCATTTGTGTATTTATTTGAGGAATGTTTGTTTCGGTATTTTTGATTATTCATTTTCTATTCATATCATTGAAATTGCTTAGTCCAGGGTCCTCGCCTTCCAGTAATGACTCTGTGAGGGGATCTGGATTCCGATAATGATTCAGTGAGGGTCCCCGGGTTCCAGGAATGATTGAGAGGGAGTCCCCAAAAGTCAAAAGGTTAAAAACCACTGGACTAGGAGACCTTTACATATTGAAGAATGGATGAAAGCTCATGTACGTTGAAATATTGAAAACGCGGTCGAGGTCAATGTAAAATTCTTTGCGGAAACTTGTCATCAAAAAAGGCAGGACCCACATACTTACAATGGTTTTCTTTAAACTAATTAATAGATTGCTAGGTAGTGTGCTTTAAGTTGTATACGTTTTAAATCTTTATTTGTAAAAAGTGAAAAAGTTAACTCATGAGTGGCCAACCTTTCAGATATTTAAGACTCGTTTAGGAGGATGGACATACCTTTCAGGTCTCTAATTTTACACCTCCTATTTGCCGATTATTGCTCCATCAGATGAGGACCAAACAATATACACGCCCCGAAGGCCAGTTTCCTTTATACTCTATGCTCCTCTTACAAGAGCAATTTTAAATGCCTGAGCTACACAGGGGATGGAGCCAGCAATCATCAACTACTCTAAACGCTGCATATCATGGGCTCTGGCCGCAGACTTATTATGTGGCTCTCTAGGGCCCTCCCCGCTCACGCACAAATGTCCTTCCTACCTCTCGGGGAGACAGAATTCGGCAGACCTATACACAACATGGAGTGAGAAAAGGCTTTCAGTTACTCACGTCGAGTGTCTTGCCATTTCAGGCTGAAGCTGATCCACTTATATATCCTTCACAGAGGCTACCAGTCCCCCAAACGAAGAGCCCCATCTTCCCAGGTGCTCCAGATATTGGCGCCTGAAGCAACTCCCTGGAGCCGACCTGAAGCACATACTGTGGGATTCTCCCAACTGATATCTAATTGGACAATAACCTTGATTCAGTTGGAATACATTACAGGGTTTCCCAATATGTCATTGTGGGAGCACTGGGAATAAAAGTAGGGCCGCACAAGTGTAAAGTTACAGCCCAATTCCGAGATCTTGCCCTGATCTTATCTAAGAAAACAATTACAATGCGCTGGAGGTCTGAACTGCCCCCCTCCGCCCACCCTTCAAGCACTGAGCACAGGAAGGTGCTGCTCACCTGTTGGGCCGAAGCTGAGGTGACTGACCTACACTTTGAGGATGGAGGATGCCAGGTGGGTGCACAGTCACCAGTTGGCTCAAGGGTGGGAAGAGTTGCTCTCCAAACTAACTGACCTGCCCCCGAGTTCCTCCTCAGACACTGATTCCACTGGCCCATAAACAATGACATATACAGTCAGCATCTTTTTAGCTAGTGGCCCACCCATTTGTACTCTGGGGGGACTCATGCCCAACTTTTGAAGAAAACGTGGGACCGGAGCTCAAGGTCTCTATACTCCCTTCTCCCCCCCCCCCCAACCGAGTCAACTCAACACCAAATAGCCCACTACCTCCTTATCTGCTTGCACATAGGCATATAGTTTACATTGTTTTGATGGCAAATGTACATCCTTGTTAATCGATATGCCTGTATAATTGTGTATGAAAAACCTGTTTAAAATCAATACATCAGACCATGTTAAAAGCATACCTGTGCTGCTGTGCTGTTTAACAGCCATAGTTAATTGTTTCTAATTATGTGCAATGCTTATGTCTTCTATTCTACAAGGATTTTAGTTTCTTGCATTTCTTGTTGGTAAAATAGTTGGCGCTATTAATCATTAACTATATATGAATGCGTAAAGCACAGGAACTTGAGGAAGGGTGCAGTGTTGGAGGTTGCTTTAGCGTGGATGGTGAAGGCAAGTGGACATAGTAAAGGTTAAGGATGGCGGGAAGTAACAGTCCGTTGCACAGGTGGTTTCATACCAGTTCTTTCTTGCATTTCTCTGGAATGGAGTAAGTACTGCTGCCTGAGGTATATCTGGTCTTCAGGGAGGGAAGCTTGCTGTACTGCTGCCTGAGGTATGTCTGTTCTTTGAGGGAGGGAAGTTTGCTGTACTGCTGCCTGAGGTATATCTGGTCTTCACGGAGGAAATCTTGCTGTACTGCTGCCTGAGGTATATCTGGTCTTCAGGGAGGGAAGCTTGCTGTACTGCTGCCTGAGGTATATATGGTCTTCAGGGAGGGAAGCTTGCTGTACTGCTGCCTGAGGAATATATGGTCTTCAGGGAGGGAAGCTTGCTGTACTGCTGCCTGAGGTATATATGGTCTTCAGGGAGGTAAGCTTGCTGTTCTGCTGCCTGAGGTATATCTGTTCTTTGAGGGAGGGAAGCTTGCTGTACTGCTGCCTGAGGTATATCTGGACTTCAGGGAGGAAATCTTGCTGTACTGCTGCCTGGGGTATATCTATTCTTTGAGGGAGGGGAGCTTGCTGTACTGCTGCCTGAGGTATATCTGGTCTTCAGGTAGGGACGCTTGCTGTACTGCTGCCTGAGGTATATTTATTTATTTATTTTTGAAAGTTTTATAAAGCGCGAACAAGATCCTAGCGGATATCAGAGCGTTGTACATACAGTAAATGTTACTTAAACCGACAATAAGAGCAGATCAAAAACATATGTACAAGGCATATAGTTAAACACCATAATTAGGAGTAACATCCAAAGAAAGAAAGTGTCTTGTGGGTGGGGGCGCATGTGCATTTTGTCACAGGATTTCAGTAGATTCAGTAGAATCAAGTGAACTTGGCCATGAGGATGGCTTTAACTTCCTTTTTAAAAAAGGTAGTGGATGGATTGAGTCTGGTTTCTGGGGGTAGGGCATTCCAAATTCTGGGTGCCATCCCAGAGAAGGATCTGTTATATGTTTTTTTCTTATGGAATTTTTGTGGTGTCAGTAGTAGTTTTGCCGCAATTCTTGAGGATCTGGGCCCACCCGAGATCGTGAATTTCTGTGCCAAATAGCTGGGTTACTGGTGATGCATGGCTCTGTGTGTCATGCAGGCAATTTTCAGCTAGATTCTCGCCTCGAGGGTTAGCCAGTTCAAGGATTGAAGGTCCGGGGAGATGTGGGAGGTACGTTTAGATCCAGTTATGAGTCTTCGTGCGGCGTTGATTGATGCTCTGAGTGGTGCAGTTGATGTTTTGGGTAGGCCACAGAGAGAGACACATCCGTATTCCACTCTGGATATAACTAGAGCTTGTACTGCCTGTTTGAAGTCATTGTGTGGTAAGAAGGGTTTCATTTTCCTCAATGAGTTTATCTGAAAGTTGGCTCCCTTTGTAGCATTGCTGATATGTTTTTGCATGTTTGGGTTATTGTCAGGAGTGATTCATAGTGATTTCGCTCAGTCTACGATGGTAGGTTGAACGTTAAACGCTGTAATATGTTTGATCCAATCTTGCATTTTGGGGATTTGAGCCGAGGGAGATTTTAGTAGGAATTCAGTCTTTAGGGCATTCAGTTTGAGATGATTTTCTGCAAGCCAAATTTGGGTGTTCCTAAGCGCCAAATTAAGTAGTTTGACTTCCTCTAGGGTGTGTATCTTGAGGTAGAGTTGATATTGCACGTTAGAGGCTTGTAGGATTTCAGTGAGGTTCTAGGTAGAGATTAAACAGTGTTGGGGATAGTGCGGATCCTTGCGGGACACCTAAAGATACTGGGACGGGTTTGGATAGGGTGTTATTGACTTTGAATTGTTGTCAGATTTTGGAGAAATTAAGTGAACTAACTAAGCACTGTCCCAGACAAACCCATTCTGTGTTTCAGGAGGTCTAACAAGTTCTCATGTTTGACCGTATCAAAGGCCGAGGAGAGGTCCAGTAGGATGAGTAGACAGGATCTATTTTGGTCGAGTATTTGCAGCCCGTCGTCAATGATGTGTGTCATGGCCGATTCTGTGCTGTGGCATGCACGGAAGCCTGATTGGTGTTTGTTGAGAAGATTAAAGTGATCAATATGTTTAGTTAGCTGTAGGTGCACACATTTTTCCAGCAGCTTGGCTAAGGTGGGGATATTGGAGATAGGGTGATAGTTAGTAAGGTTCGTGGGGTCTGCCGTGGGCTTCTTTAGAATGGGTGAAACCTGGCCTATTTTGAGGGTATCTGGAATGCATCCTTGTTGAAGTGAACTGTTTATGATCTTGGACCAGAGAGGTAAAAGCAGGTGAGTGAGGTCTTTAACTGCGTTTGCCGGAAGTGGGTCAGAGAGGTGGTTAGCTGGCTTCAATGCCCTGAGTATTTTGCCTATGACATCTTCAGAATAGGAGGTAAATGATGACCAGGCTGCATTATTTTTTGGGTTGGGCTTTGATAGGAGTTGGCATGGCGCAGTTTGGGGAACAGGAGGGGTTTGTGTATTGGGTTTTGTGTATAAGGATAGATCCTTTAGGAGGTCTTTCTTGATGGTGTCAGATTTCAAGGTGAAGAAGGTGGAGAATTCTTCGCAGTTTGGCTGCCGGCATTCTACTCTTGTTGACGATGAGGAGTCAACTTAGTTTGAGTTTTGATCAGTTCAAAGAGTTTTTTGGGACGATTTCTTGCCTGATCAAGTTGAAGGCTGAAAAAGTCAGCTTTGGTGCCCTTTGACCTTTTGGAAATATGCGTTTCTTTTTGTCCTGAGGATCTTGAGGTGGTTGGCGGATGGTATTGATCTCCAGGCCCGTTCCGATGTTCAGAGCAAACGCCTGTCCTCGTTGAGTATACCGTTGTACCAAGGTTTTGAGTCTTTCAAAGAGACTCTTTTTAGTTGAAGAGGTGCCACCTCTTCTAATATCGATGACATGGTAGAGAGGTAATGGTTGGTGAGATCGTGTACTTTGGACGATCCTACGGGCGGCAGCAGAAGTTTGGAGCAGGAGGAAGGCAGGCTGTTGAGGTTGAGTTTTCTGAGGTCTCTTTTCCACACTTTTGGTCTTGTGGATTGCATGGAGTTCAATTTCACCTGTTCCTTAATGGTGAAAGTGATGATATGATGGTCTGACCAGTCGCATGGTTGGATCGACTCTAGCTGAATGGAGTCAATTTTAGAGATTACTAATTCCAGAATAGAACCTTTGTTGTGTGTTGGGATGTTGCAGAATTGTGTTATGTCAAGGTCAATAAGGAAATTCTTGAGACTGTTTACTGTTGTATCATTAGGATCGTCCCAATGGAGATTGAAGTCTCCAAGGAATATTTGGGTATTTTGTTGCCCCGTGTTTGCAGATACCATGTCCATGAAATGTTCAATGAAGGTGAGGTTTTCACCTGGTGGGTGATAGAAGATGTGCAGAGAACAGACAGGTTTGCCCTTGCTAGTGATGTTGAGGTACATGTATTCACATGACTGGCAAGAAGGGGAAATGGCTCTATTTACTGAGATACTCATATGATGTATGCAGGCTATACCTCCCTCTGACTTATCAGATCTATCTCTATCTAGTCTGATGATGTTGTAATTAGGTGGGACTAACATGTCAATGATTGGTGTGGAGGATTCTTTTAGCCAGGTTTCGGTTAGCATTATCAAGTCTGGCTCATGTGTGAGGATGAGGTCAGCTATGTCCTCTGCATGTCTGGCAGCCGATCTACAGTTTAGGAGTATACATTTGAGTTTGGGCGTACTGATGGTTGAGGAAGGTTCCTGAGTGGTAGGGATTCTTCTAAGGTTGTTGTTTGTGACGCCTCTTCAGGGAGGAAAGCTTGCTTTACTGCTGCCTGAGGTATATCTGTTCTTTGAGGGAGGGACGCCTGCTTTACTGCTGCCTGAGGTATATCTGGTCTTCAGGGAGGAAAGCTTGCTGTACTTCTGCCTGAGGTATATCTGTTCTTTGAGGGAGGAACCCTTGCTGTACTGCTGTTTGAGGTAAATCTGGTCTTCAGGGAGGGAAGCTTAATTTACTGCTGCCTGAGGTATATCTGTTCTTTGAGGGAGGGAAGCTTGCTGTACTGCTGCCTGAGGTATATCTGTTCTTTGAGGGAGGGAAGCTTGATGTACTGCTGCCTGAGGTATATCTGGTCTTCAGGGAGGAAAGCTTGCTGTACTGCTGCCTGAGGTATATCTGGTCTTCAGGGAGGGAAGCTTGCTCTACTGCTGCCTGAGGAATATTGAAGCTTGAGAAAACATTTTCAGTATATGGACAACAAAACTATTGGCTTTGTTTAAAAGTAACTATCCTTCAGTTGACTCCTGCTCCACTGATCTGTTTCCTTTTCTTATATCTATTGTCAGTGATGGTCACAGAGCAAGGGTACCATGGGTCCAAATGGAAGTAAGGAAATGCACTGCTTCCTCTGATTAGCAGTAAGAACCAGTTACATTGTGGGTGAAGTGGAGTCCTCTCACTCCTTTGCCACTGTGCCATCTCAGAACGATGCAGCTCTATCAGCCCTTTTCGATTGGAACTCTGGACAGGTGGTTGCATTTGCTTCAGGGTCAGTATGGTTTCTTCTTAGCTGTGGGTTTAGGTTATTAAGCAGTCTTTTTCATGTGCAGTCTGATACCTTGGGGTAAAATCCAAGCACTCTTCCTTAACCTTTGACATCATCTCCCTGCTAGTGCCAACTGTCTGAATATTAACGTAGTAATAATTACTGCCCCTAAATAGCGCACTTCACTAGTTCACTTGTTTTTAGGTCTAGTCTGGGCAGGGTATGCGCTGCTCTGCGAGGCAGCTGTTTTGGAGTATAGACTTGAAGCTCCGCCCGCTCTTTCATTGGCTTATGTCATTGTCCTATGTAAATACTGGCTTCCGATTTGTGTATAGGCCTGTTAGTCCCTCCTTATTACAGCCTTGTCTTCGTTTCCTCCCATGATGACTGGCCCTTTTACTTCTGGTATTACAAAGTATGTCTTATTTAGTCTGTAAGCACTATTTTCTTTAATGAGTTTCTCCTGCATGCACAACAGGTTTTCCTGCAAAATTCAGCGCGCAATGCACACTTTCACTTTCGAAGCAGCCGGGACAATGGTGACCGCTTCTTTGAAATGAAATAGGTCTCGCTTTTACAAGAATTCGAGCTTTTGGCATTGTAAATGACAATGCCTGTTATTTATGGGTTAATTATCAAAACAGATAAATAAAAGGCATTGTCATTTACAATGCCAATAACTTAAACTCTCGCAAATGCGAGACCTATTGCATTTCAAATGCTTGTTTGATGCTGTTACGAGTTGAAAGTTATTATCCAACTCATTGGCACTTACATGATCGAACCCGGTAGGAGTGGGTAGGTCGTGGCTGACGCAAAATCTGCTGAAACCATTACATTTCAGCATTGCCTTATGCTTGACCTACCGGGTAATGTTGAAGCCTGGTTAGTCTACAGAATTGGGTAGTTCCGGGTCTAAACAGGTACACTAATAGGTAGATACTTGAATGATGTGAGTATGGTTCTATGTCACCATATTTTATAGTGTAGATAGTCTTACCTCTCTGGTCCTGAAGAATCGCAGGTAGAATATACTTAGAGCGAGGAACATGTTGAACTTCACTTACCAATAGGGGCGCTTAACCCTAAGATATTAAGCTTGGGCGAACGCCTTGTTGCTTGTTTTTACTTGAGGTAGGAGACCCCCAGAATTAAGTTTGCTTTTCCTGGTACTCTGAACTCTATTTTAAATCAATTCCACATCTACACAGTTCCGGCCCCTCACCCCCACTTCACCACACAGCTATTGGAAAAACATCTATATATATATATATATATATATATATATATATATATATATATATATATATATATATATATATATATATATCTATATATATATATCTATATATATATATATATATATATATCTCAAGTCCCAGCCGCTCTCGACACGGCTTCTGTTGGGTGCGGACCTCTTTCTCCCTCCAACTCCCAAAGTCCAGGAATTAGGATGCCATCACACAAAGTAAAGTGAGCAGTGCAGTTTTACTATTCTGCCGTTTGACAAGCACGTGCTCTCCTTGACGCGTTTCGCTCTGCACGCAGAGCTTGATCACATCACGGTCGCCAGTAGGTAGTTATAGTTAGGAATTTTTTCAATGTTAAATCTCAAAATTCTATTTGGAATAACTTTGTCGCCGGTTGACGAATCTGCCTGAAAATTTCCTCAAAATGGCCTTGCGGCGCCCGGTCCTTACCTGAAAGTTTGGGGGGATTTGTCAAGCGGGGGCCGAGATAAAAGGGGGGTCCCAAAACGTGTTTTCCCAATGTTAATTTCCATAGGGCGGTCGACCTCATTTTTAGCCCGAACGGCTGAATGGATTTCCACCATACTTGGCAAAATTGTAGGGACTGGTAGGCCGATGTGCCTTTGCTATGTCTCAAGATATGTGCTCCAGTGGATTTTGAGTAATTTAGGCTAAAAAAAATATATATCTGTAAGCGCGCCCCGGTACGCGCACCGGGCGCGCCACGCGACTTGCGCGCGGAAAGCTGATTGGCTCTCGGGTGTCTGTAAATATTCCAAACAGTTCGGAGCGGCCGCCATCTTGTGTCTCGGTAGGATCGAGACACAAGAGGTGGCTAAAACAAGGGGGGAATTGACCATAATGGGGCAGAGTAGACCCCCCCCTTGACCCCCTAGGTTTGATGTGGGGGCCATAAAAGGGCCCGCGGGGCATAATTTTTTTTTTTTTTTCGATTTTCGCGGGGGAGCGCCCGGTACGCGCACCGCGGAGCGTATCATGGGGGGAAAAAAGAAAGACAGTTTTTAAAAAATGTAGCATTTTCATATAAATTGGAGGTAGTTCTGAAAAGAACTTTTTTTTATTCTTTTTGTTTTATATTTTTTTTATTATTTTTCTGAACATTTTTTTGTATTTTTGAACAATTTTATATTTTTTTTTTTTTTTTAAGGGAACAAACAAAAAACAGGGAATTGGAAATGGCTCAACAGGAGCAAAAAAAAAGAAAAGAATTACTGTTTTCTTTCCTTGCTGCATTGGTGGTCGTCTATAGCATTATTTATTAAGGTGACATAATGTTTTGCCACAGAAAATGCAAAGAAATTTGACCTTGCCAAATTTTGGCTGAATATTTGGCACCATTTGGCGTTCTTCATGACCAGAAAGTGAGGGTAAAGAAGAGGAAGTGCTGGCCACAGGGGGTGGGTTGTTCCGAAGTTCCTGGACTTCAGCCTGGGCCAAATTATTGGGATGCCTCCTCTCCATGTGGCGGATCATGGTAAAATTACCAAAAAAATATATTTCTTGGAGGGATTGCCCCTGGAGAGAACTTTGTCACAAATAAGACGGGTGGCTTTGGGGGCGTTCACCTTTTTTTGGTCATCTGGAAAAGAAAAAAATTGCCAAATGAAGTGCACTTTGACGTGCCTTTGTCTTGGTTCTTCTGGGAGGAAGCGCCTTCGTTGTTGATTCTCCTCCTCTTCTTCCTCCTCTTCTTCTTGTCCTCCAAGAAACTGTGGTGGTGGACCTTCTTTTCTTGGTGGTGGGTTGGTGGGGGGGTGCACCAGCTGCAGCAACAAGTGATGCCATTGTTTCCTCCAAAATAGCTCTTGCTCTCTCAATGAAGAAAGTAAGAATGAGGAAAAAAGGAGGGGGCTTTCATTATTTGGAGAAAAAAATGATGAGAAAAAAAGTGTTATTTTCAAGTCACATGACCCGATGCGCTTACGTTACGCTCTCTGGCGCGCTTACGTTACGCGCTCCGGGCCGCACCGCGGAGCGCTTCCAGGTGCGTTTACGCAGCGCGTCAAAAGACACATCGCCTGGCTACGCGATACATCACGCTTTTTTTAAATATGAAGAAAAAAAATGAAAAATTGAAAGGACTGGTAGCCCGATGTGCGTTTGCTATGTCTCAAGATATATGCTCCAGTTGTTTTTAAGAAAATTAACTTTTAAAAAATATATATTGGGCTACTTTGGGCTTTATATATGTTAGAGCCCAAATGTAGCCCAAATGGAGCCCAATGTAGCCCAATGTAGCCCAAAGATGGCCACCAGAGACAAAAAAATACAAATGTAGCCCAAATATCAGCCAGATGTAGCACAACTATAGCCCAATGATAGTATGTACCAGAGTGTTCTAAAGAACAACTAGAGCGCTAACAGTCTTACTTATAAAGTGAGACTTTTAGTTAGGAATTAGCATTAAAAAAACCTTTGAAATTCACTGAAAAAACCATAGGTTTCACACCAGTTATAGTTAGGAATTAGCATTTAAAAAAACTATTAAATTCGCTGAAAAAACCATAGGTTTCACACCAGTTATAGTTACCTGGAAATTTTACTGGCATAAAACCATTGAAATTCCCACGTTATAGTTAGTTGGACTCACTATAACTTGCGCTTGTAATGCACTGCTGATGACATCACATATTACATCACTCATGACATGGTCAATGACATCACTCATGACATCACTGATGATAGTCCATAGACTAATGTGCAGCCCCTTCTGTAATACTGATGGCGTTTGCACACATGTAACCCCAGCACTATATCTAGAGGGCATTACCTCCTTTGCATGGATCTTAACCCCATGCAAATGAGGGAATCAGTTTGCCTCTGCGCCTGTACTGTATTACAGATGTGGCTGCAGAGGCAAACATGCCCCCAGGAGGCACAGTGAGGGCGTGCCATAGAAAGGTGGCACACTCTCAGTTCGCCACAGAAGGGTGGCACACTCTGTCCTTACGGCAGCCCTCTTGAAGGATGCCCAGACATCTCCCTTCAGGCAGGTGCAGTCACTCACTGAACCAGCATGCAGGGGGATCTCTCTCCCATCGTGAAAGTGCAGGCGGCATGCTGCCTATACTGCGAAACACGGAGCGGCTTTGAAGCAGCTACTCCGTATTTCACTTGAATGCACTGCAACGAGGGTAGCATGAGTTCATTGATGCCCTGAGGGCAGCGCATCCACTGTAATAGGGCACCCTTTCCCTATTTGCACCCGGCGCACCTGTTTTAATGTGCGCCATGACAAAAACAGGGAAAGTGCCCCCGTATCGTAATATGGGCCCAGAAGTCGAATTTTGTGACCTTACTGGCACCGTACGATGTGCACTTTCTTGCATCATGTTTAACCAAGCAATGGGCACAAAGTGTTGAACATGCTCTTGGTGTATAGCCATGGAGTAAGTGTTGTATGAGAGCTAAGGGAGCCACTGAACACTTGACCCCAGTGCCAACGCCTCACCCCTCTTTCGGATTCAAGTAGCAATTCGGGCCGAGCAACGTGTGCGTACCTGTGCTGGAGTCTGAAAATGACGGATAATTTGCAATGTGCCGTAGTGATTTTCTGCTCAAACTGTGCTTCAGTGTTGAAAACGCATTTTCACTTCAGGGACTGACGTCTGTTTTGTTCTCCCCTGTGAAGCTTTCAGTACAGCCCTGGACCTCATCTTGGCCTTGGTGATTGAATGTGCGTGGTCTCAGCGGGCAGGCAATGTCACCTGCATCGTGATTGTCCAATTGATGTGTCTTTAGTCTGCATGACACACATTTGTGATAATTGTAATGCAGCACAAACAGCTCTCCTAGCAACCAGTGAACCACGCATATACTGGCAGTGGGGGCACAATTCCAGGTCCCTCAATATGTAGTCTGCAGCTCTGGCATACTGCTGCTGACTTTCACAGTCGCACACCCCCGGCAGATTGATGAGGGGGGCTGTGTTTTCCCTTTCTGTGCTCCTTCTGCTTTACTACAGGCGGGCACAGGGTTGTGCTAGCATATTCTAGTTACCAGGGACATTAGAAATCCTGTCATTGTATGATATATTTGCACATACGTATGTTCATGTGATTGTTCAACATGTGTGCTGGGTTTCTGTTGACTCTGGTAACTCTGATGGGCGTTTGAAAGGAATCAGTGATACAAAATGCAGGCTGACCACATTTTGATATTAGCTAGCATGCCTCACTTGTGTCATACATTGCTGTTTCCAAATGAAAGCCGTCCAGCACAGCAACATTTCTGATGGATATGCCTACTTGCACTTCTTGATTCTGCCTGTGCACCAGACTCAGTCCAGAAAATTGAAATGGCTCTCCAGTGCCAACATTGGTGCCACAGCTCCAACTCTTCACTAGTGCCTTGGTAACTGAAAATCATAGAGGGACTCCATATACATGTATATGTTATTTTTAATGATGTGAAATGTGCTTTGGAGAGAGAATATGAAAAAAGTTATATTGGCTATTGTATTGTCAATAACTATATTAGGATGCCGTATAAAAGGTATAAGTAATAACTGGCATATTTAGCGTTGTCGGAGAGCACCAGACGAACCCTGTGTCCTTTGGGACTGAAAGGAACATTCTTGTGTGCCTGCCGGCCCCAAAAAGCAACATCACACCTCTCTAGAGCCTGATCTCGAGATCAGTACTGGGACTTGCTTATTGAGCTGTCTTCTTTCTTGCTACCTGTTGGTGTTGCACTGTATCCAGACAACCAATGTGTCTAAGGGTTGTTCCTCTACAAGTGAGTCCCTTCCCTTTAGGGGGATCTCAAGTGGTTTGTGACTTAGTGTGTATCCTATGTTCGGACCTATTTGGTTCAATTTGTCTCATTGTGACTGGCTGTTCATTTTCTTTTCCAGTAGGGGACAGTGTTTAAGTTAAACTGTGGTTGCTGGTGTGGTTTGCGGGATATCCACATATTGGAGTAATGAGGTTTCCTGCCTGGGATAGCTGTTGTTAATGCATGCCCCTGTCCATGGTTTGGATCTCAAGGGAATGCTGACTGGACTGTGTTGCTCATCAGGCATAGTAGTTTGTTTAGAACCAGGACTTTTCTTATTTGAAGCATGTTAAGAGAGGGTGACCATGATTCTCCTTGTATAGTCATCTGCCTTATGTTTCGAGTATTGGTAATTTTGTCACCTGCAACCTTTTTGCTGAGGGGTGATGCATTTTCAGCATTTTGAATTAGGTTAAGGTCACTCTGTCTGCTCCTTGAGGGTAGTGAGGAGTAGGTGATCTCTTACCAACTAGTAGGAGCAAGTATTAGGATACTTCCATTCATCTTATTGATTTGTGAAGGGCCTGCCAGTGAGGCAGTTAATTTGAGTATTTGCTTGCTTCTTAGGTGTTATCTTTTAGGACAAATGTGTCCATGACAGCTATGGCTTGTTAATAGTGGTTGGAAGTTTTGCTTTGGCCATGTCTTGCCACTTGCTTAGGCCTTAAAATGGGCCATGTCCTATTATGGTAAACTATTATTTCCATTTCCAAATTCTACTTAAATGCTTCGGTGTACCTGTTATTGAAGGGCTGACAGCTCCCCACTGGTTTTGTTACCTAGCTTTATAACCATATGGGAGTTGGTGGTGGTGGTTATAGATAAGACATTTGATCTGATGGTTCTTGCCTGTTGGCCTCCTATGTGGGGATGCCTATACTGGGTTGTGTCTTCGTCTGAGCTGCCCTCCCGTTCTTATTTGGTTGGACATCTTACATGCTTCTATTTTTTGTTTGTCTTCTCTTGGTGAGGCCTATCTGAACTTCCTCGTGAGTCGAGTAGTGTCCAATCTTAATGAGTGATGTTACTTTGTTCTTTTCTGTGCTGGCTTTTCCAGACTGTTGTTGTTTGGTGTTCTTGTCGGTTCTTATTCTGTGAATATGTTGGTAGTTTTCTCTTCATCCTATTCAGTTCGTGCTATGGGAGGAGGTGATAGGCATTGAGGGAATTTGAGCTTACCATTCCATTATTATGTTTGGCATTGCTTATCTATGGTACCTCATTTGGCATGTGCTGTGAGGCGGATATAGACAAGTGGTTTTGTTGCAGACTATGGTATCCCTGTGTACTTCCCTGGTAAGACCAGTTCTTTCCCATCTTCCCGCATGTTACGAGTAGTGGATTGCGGCATCATTTTGTTCAATCTGCTCATTGTCGCAGGTCATTGTGCCAGTTTGGACTCACAATGCAGATTGCCTTCAAGAGTCCATGTAGCTGCGGAATCGTCCTTTACTTCTTCCCTTAGCAAGCGTTTAGTCCAAGATTGTCAACGATTAATGACATGCTGAGTTTTCTTCATTGCATAAGCAATTAATTGGTATGTAATATACAACATTATATACATGAAACATTAAAACCGGATAAAAAATCCAATGGTGTGACAGTTCATTTAGATAGTTCTTGCTGGGATAACTGAAGAGTTTTAAATGTAATGTTTGTTATTGGCCAGTTGGAAACTCCCATCTTCTACTGAATAGGTTGAGGAGAAAAGAGCATTTAAGCAAATACACAAAGAATGTAGCTGAATAAGGGAATTACAATAGTTACAAACTGAGGTCACTTCTTAAACACTTTACAATTCATAGGGGGAAATGATCCAGGCGGCCGGTAGTTTTGTAATTCTTGTTTTTCATCTTCTAGAGCAGCTGATAGAATAAGGAAGATTAAAATGTTGCATTCATAGACCTAACGGGTGTGCAGTATCATGAAAGGGTTAAACATGAATCCAGAAATGGGGATGGGGTTGTGGATTTTTAGTACTAAACTGGTACAAAAAGAAGCAGATTTCTTAAAAAAAAAATAAAAAAATCTTTGTATTGATGAAACGAACCGGTTTCTAAAAATGTTCTTGATGCTAAATTGTATTGTATTCATATATCTTGCGTTCGCTGTGAGAATATGAGACAGTCGCTGTACAAGTCTAACAAGCACAAGTCCATAAAAGAACAAGCAACCTGATATTTTAATGTTATCAATAAATAAAGACAGGATTTGGGCTGCAGGCTTTGTCCTGGGTTTATTCTCATACTCTTTTCGTTTTGAACAGAACAGCACTTTCCGGATGTGATGTTAGGTGAAGAATTTCTCAGTCTAAACCTGGACCAGGTCTGCAGTTTGATATCAAGTGACAAGCTCACGGTTTCTTCAGAAGAAAAGGTAAAGACTTTTATATATAGAATGAGGGTTACAAAATTGTTTATCTTCAAAGAGTCATTTTAGTAAAACATATTAGTCCGAAGTTTACAGCTCACACAGCAGTCATAGCACAGATGTATCTACTATACAATAGAGCAGGCTTCTCCAACGAGTTGCTCATGAGCTACTGGTATCTCTCCAGCTGCCTGTGAGTAGCTTTCGTGTGTGCTGCTCAGCAGACTAAATTAGAAGCTTGTATTTGGCTACATTAATAAATGTATCGCAGAATTGAAAAGTGTGTATTTTTCAGAACTTGGTGTTAGCAGAAAACAGCTCTTACTTGGCTGAATATGTTTTTACCCTAATCGAAAAGTGTGTATTCAAGACAAAAATGTGTGCATTATCAAAACTCAGAAGATATTTTGGAGGAAAATTCTTGAATTTCCAAAATATCTTTAAAACGAATATTTCAATTATAAATCATGTAGTTATGCAGAGGCTTATTGTGAGTATTATTATCTTGGTGCCACAAGAATAGCAGCTACGTTGTAGGTACCCAGATTGAGAACACTTTGCTACTGGCAACCCTGCCTGATGCACTGAGGTGAACATTGCTGGTAATGTAGCATAGTGTGGCCACTAATGTAATCTTGTCTGGTGTGTACACTATTGCAACACTAACAGTACTAGGATCATTTTTTATCGGACATAAGTAGCTCTTCTTATAGAAAATGTTGGAGACTCCTAGGGATGGGCCCTTCACATGATGAGTGGTGAAAAACCAGACCTCTCGCAGATCACCGCATTCACCGCATTCAAGTAAGGACTCCATGTCCTCAAGGCCACTATGACCCAGTCGGGGGGTTGTGTTTAATAACCCAGTGCATACTGTGAGTCGGGGTCATGATTCACCTCAATTCACCTCAATTAATCAATTAAAGTAAAATGTCCTAGGAGTTTGTCACTCTTCCAGCGTAACTTTCCGTCCCCTCCACTTAGATCTCTATCGCCCAACCTGCCAGTGCTTTCAAATTTCACAGAACCAGGCCGTTCTTCATTACTGTAAATAAATGGAATGGATAGCCGTATTGAGAATTGTAATCCTTCAACATTGCCTTCTGCAAGGCACTAAAACTATTATGTTCAATGTTTCTTGCTGTTCCATGGTGTTTCCATTTCAGCATTCTTAATAGCACCATTGTGCACCTTTCAGATGTCTTTTCATGAATTCATTTTAGTCTGGCATACAAAGGTTTGTAGAAGTCAAAAATGGACATGATTGCTGTGTCCCTGATGATATTAAGTCCGTTTTTAATCCTACATTCAACATGCCCAAATCCAGTTTCATAAAAGCAATATATAATGTAGTGATTAGTTGGGCTCTTGTTTAATGTGTCTGCATCCGTTTCACTGTCTATCCTCCTAGACTCCAACATTTACTTAGTTCTCCCTGTTTGGGGATTGCACAGCTGAGAGGGCTTCCGATTCCATAGTTTAGCTATTTCTCTTTTGAAAACTTCTGGTCACTTTTAACATTATATACACAAACGGAGGGTACAGGAAGCTAATGAAGGTCCAGTACCCAGGCTCCTAAAACGTAATCACTATATCAAAAAGATACTGTTCCTGCAGGAGAAGGAAAGGAAAGAAGCTAGGCTGGAGAATCTCAGGGAACCTAGTGATTTATTTCTTAGTGCCCTCCCACATCCAAATGGATGTCATGCTTCATCATAGGGTGCGCTTCTCTTCGGGCTTGTGCTGCAATGCCCTACAGACCCCTCAAGAGGGCTCTTTATCAGAGATTTGTTTCATTTTTAGCCGGAATGATGCAGGTATGTGTGAGGCAGCGAAATGTAGCGGGTGGAGTGGGTACAAAGGGAGGTGGATTAAAACTGTCTAAGGGATGCAAAACAGTTTTAATGTAATGGTTCCCTTGGCAGAGTTAAAACTAAATGAAAAGGGGCTACTATAAGGGCTCAATGGACCAAGATCGCCTTAATTTGCATGTGGTCAGGTCAACATGTTTCATGGCCAACCTTTTTTAGGCTGAGTCTGGGGCAGAGGAAGTAGAGGAATGAATTAACAAGTTCACTGGCAACAACAGGAAGCCCAGATGCAGACCAGGAGCCTAACCGCTAGTCTTTAACCTTTCAACTAGGGCCCTGACTGAAGGTGAAGCAGAGGTACTGCACAAAGGTCTGGGATTTGAACCAAACCATGGGAAGACCCATTCCAGTTGACGAGTAAACTTCACCAGCCCTTTTGCAAAATTAGCCTTTGAATAATTTTTCAAGACAGAACGATTCTGATTGTGAGGGATCAGTATCACGTAATCCATCTAAGTTTTCCCTAACCATGGCAATGACAACAGACCATGACCAATAATGCCTATGACAATTGGGAAATGGAATATATGACCTTCTATTGAATCTGACCCCACTGAAAAGCTCACACCAAGGATCCAATCATTGGTAACAGCAGCTAAGGCCTAGGACTCGATTACCAGACATGAAGCAGACTTCCTGATTAACTCGTCTCCATGGACTCCTTACTTTTACATTTTACCCAAAATATACAAGGGGACCTTCCCCCTCCTGGGAGACCCATCGTCTCAGGAATTGGCTCCTTATTGGAGCCACTGAGCAAGTTCTGAGATCACTTCTTTAAGTCTTTGGTAACAAAGACCCCATCGTTCCCAAAATACACCAGTGATGTGTGGAACCTGGTTGCACAGAGAAATCTTCAACAGGATATATTGGCCTTCTGTCAAACTCTATGTGGAAGCCCTGTACACCAACATCCTTCAAGACCCCACCATTGAGGTCATTGAGTATAGCCCCCAAACAAAGAACTGAACTTCAACCACTCCCATTGATTTCATAATCAAATGTGCCACCATCTTACTGAAAAATAAAAATTTTAGATAAAAAAAGTAACCACCAGATGCAAGGGACGTTTTTGGGGAGCAACTTTGCCCCCTGCTTGGTCTGTTTGTATATGGCCAGCTTTGAATGAGGGCATATCTTCACAGACGCAAATACTTAGAAAGCAATCATCCTATCATGGCGACTGTATATAGATGACATTCTCATTTTCTGGAAAGGCAAAACTGCTGAGTTCCAAGAATTATACCTTTGGATCAATTCTCTGAACCTGTTTCTGAGATTTAGCCAATCTTTCTCAGATAAAGAACTACCTTTTGTGGACCTACGGATTTCCATCATTGAAGCAACTCTGTCCAACAAAAACTCAAGATAAACACAGACTGCAACAGTCTGCTTTTGTTTCACAGCCACCACCCCAAAGCCCTGCTGGAAAATCTACCAAATGGACAGTTCCTCCATAAGAATTGTAGCACTTTAAAAAACTATGCATCCAGGCCAAGTCTCTGAGCATTAATCTTGCATCCCGTAAATATCCCTCCAAAACCTTCAATTAGGCCAGAAAGAGAGCATGGAATAACCACCGGGAAGCCTTGCTTAAAACCAACGCCTGACCTACGTAGGATATTTTGACCTGTGTGACCACTTTGACCCCAGATTCAAACCACACACAATGCACAATCGTAAACCACTCGGCAAATGTACACTCTGGATTCCTGGAAGTTCCACAACCACGCTTCACCTTCACGTGTACCCAAAATTTCAAAGACCTGATGGTAAACACCAGATTTGAATCGAGCCCATACAAAAACAGAATACCCTTTGGACTCTACCTCCTGTCACAGGTCATCACCCATGTGGTCGTGTGGGGTTTGCCACTTGACCAAATATACCAAAGAGATCCAACTGGGTCAGGGACCGAAATAGACACCAAGTAGTCATACTAATTGTATTACAAAAATGGTGCTACCTTATCATTTGCCCCTGTGACCGACAATATGTGGGAATGACCATGAGACCAGTAAAAACCAGGATGATGGAGCAATGCAGCAATATATGTTGCAAATGCTGCCCCATTAAAATGTGCGCCCATTTCTGCAATTCTAGTCGCACATTAGATGATCTGAGGTAAGCGATCTTGGAGGCCAACCACCGATGGAGTAACACTAACACTTTTTAGCAGAGAGCAACAATGTGTGTGCCACCTCCCCACCAACAATAAGGGTCTAAATGATGATATACAGTGGTGTGAGGTGTAAACAGTTTAGTTAAGCACCCTGTAAAATGTGCTATACCGTTCACAGGGGCGATATGGACTATTAGGCTGCTGCCTCTTTTCACATTCATTTCTAATTTACTTTTGACAACTCATGCTGGATAATACCCTCATATTTCCCTCAAATCTCTCCCAGTTATTGTATACATAACCTCCCTGTCACACATGCCCCTGGCGAGGAGATAGCTCACAATCCACTCTATTGAGAGGTTACTCGCCTTTTGGTGATTTGTCTGGCTTACTGTCCCTTACATTAACTTCTTTATGTTGGGGGTTTGCCACATACACTTTCTAAAAGGAATTGATAAGACAGAAAAAGAATGTGACTTTAAAGACGTAGAAAAATACCTTATGTGTGTGCGGAAAACGAGTTGTGACTGTCACACATTTCACAATCAAGAGATCAGTCCCACTAAGTGACCTTCCACTGACGTCCTATTCAGTGCGTGGAGACATTAAGAAAGCATTCGTCTTGATCAGAAGATGTGTAAATGTTTTGGATCATGCCTATGTAGAAAAATCTGTGTGAATTTGGTTGGGAAGTTATTTATTAGGTGCTAAAACATACGAATTTTGTAAAGCCTCTACCCACAGAACTTACATGAACGTGTTCTTGCAAAACCTCTGCTACAAAAAGATGTCCCTGTCGATATGCTCTTCTCAAATGTTCAACATTCTGCAAAAATACCACAAGGAATTTGCTGAAACAAAATAATAGTGTGAATTATGAAAATGTGTCTAAAACAGGAGTGATAAACATTATTCTTTTTTCACATTCAGATCAGAAACATTATTTGGTGTATACATAAGTATTAAAAACCATTATTATTTATTTCATTTCCTAAATGTCTCTTTTTCCTCTATTATAGCCGCCATTATGGAAAATAGTGGAAGGGTTGCTCTGAAGAGTTATTTTATGTCTCTATAAGACTACCTGACCCTCAACACCTATGTTTTGACACCAGAATAAAGTATAAAGGTCTCATGGTTCCTGAAATATTACTGTCTTAAACAAGAGGAACCAGGAGCTATATTTAAGCAGGTCCTGTACACATGCTCCAAGGCAATATTGAGAAACCGAGGGGGTGTGCAGTTCTTAAGGGTGGGGTGGGAAGCTAGGTTTTTTCTACAGTGTGCCCTCACACACTCCGAAGGGATCACTGACAGAATATCGACAGTCAAAATATCGACTTGCCAAAATATCGAGGTAAAAATATCGAATGCCTGAATATCGACTTCCAATCTACAAACAGGTAAGTACAAAAATATCGACTCCAAAATATCGATATGAAAAAATATAGACACTCAAAATATCGAATTTTTTAAATATCTTAAAAGTAATTTAAAACTAATATAATAATAAATATAATTATTTTAAACATACTTAAAATACTTAAATAAACTTAAAATTAATAAATAATTATTGTAATTAAAAAAAAAAAAACGGGTGTGTGTATGTATGTATGTGTATATATATATATATATATATATATATATATATATATATATATATATATATATATAATCACGGCACCACAACAGTAAGATAGTTTAATTTATATACATATTATTAACAAAACACATACAATATTTTTTCCGTTGGATAGCAAGAGGGTTAAATTTACTATTCCCACTCCAGAGAGTGCAACAGTAGGGAAAGCGTTGGATAGCGTAGGGGTAAAAATTACTATTCCCACTCCAGAGAGCGCAGCAGTAGGGAAAGCGTTGGATAGCATAGGGGTAAAAATTACTATTCCCACTCCAGTAAGTGCAACAGTAGGGAAAGCGTTGGATAGCGTAGGGGTAAAAATTACTATTCCCACTCCAGTGAGTGCAACAGTAGGGAAAGCGTTGCATAGCGTAGGGGTAAAAATTACTATTCCCACTCCAGAGAGCGCAACAGTAGGGAAAGCGTTGGATAGTGTAGGGGTAAAAATTACTATTCCAACTCCAGAGAGTGCAACAGTAGGGCAAGCGTTGGATAGTGAGAGGGTAAAAATTACTATTCCCACTCCAGAGAGTGCATCAGTAGGGAAAGCGTTGGATAGTGTAGGGGTAAAAATTACTATTCCAAATCCAGAGAGTGCATCAGTAGGGAAAGCGTTGGATAGCGTAGGGATACAAATTACTATTCCTACTCCAGAGAGTGCAACAGTAGGGAAAGCGTTGGATAGCGTAGGGATAAAAATTACTATTCCCACTCCAGTGAGTGCAACAGTAGGGAAAGCGTTGGATAGCGTAGGGGTAAAAATTACTAGTCCCACTCCAGTGAGTGCAACAGTAGGGAAAGCGTTGGATAGCATAGGGTTAAAAATTACTATTCCCACTCCAGTGAGTGCAATAGTAGGGAAAGTAAATACTTCATATATAAATATAAATAACATCAATATTAATGCCAATTACAAAATAATTAAAATATTTTACAATTTATAAAGTATATTATTTAATCAATTGAAATTACAAATAAAAATTAACTAATAATGAAAAATTACCTACTAATACTAATTATTTACCAATAAATAAATTTACAATATAAAAATAATTAAAAATTAGACGTTGTTTTAAAATTTAATTACTTACAATTAAATTACTTCCCAAGATATTCCCCTAAACACACACAACCAACTGCAGAAAATGTTATAAAAGTAACATATTTATCAATTAATCAATTACAATAAATTACAAAATATATTTTAATTAATTGACAATTATTTTTAAATAAATACCAATAAATAAAATAACATATTTAATTCATTATAATTAAATTACTTCCCACCCTATTCCCCTATAAACCCACAACCGGCTACAGAAAATAAATTACTAAAATTAACATATTTATCAATTAATCATTTAAAATTAATTACCAATGATATTTTAATTAATGACCAATTAATATTTAATTAACAATTAATTCTAAATAAATACCAATAAATAAAATAGCATATTTAATTAATTATAATTAAATTACTCCCCAACTTATTACCCTATAAACCCACAACCCGCTACAGAATTATATTACACAAAAATTAAAAATTTATTTTAACTTACCTTAAATTTGATATTTTTGTTGTCTATATTCTGTCTAGTCGATATTACGTCCATTCTATATTTTTGATTTGATATTATGTCCATTCTATTAGATATTAAAATGTTCTAGTCGATATTTTGGTAGTCTATATTCTGTCTAGTCGATATGTCTATTCTATATTTTTTACTTGATATAATGTCTAGTTGATAATAAAAAATCGATATTTTGACTCTATACCACTCCGCAGCATGTCATGCTTCATCATTGGGCCTGCTCCTCGTCAAGCCAGGGCTGCAGTGCCCGACGGGCACTTGCGAAGGGGCTCTTTGGCGGAGATCTTTTTGAACATGAAGCCGTAGGGTGAGTGTGGGTGTGTGGGCTGGATAGTGCAGCGAGTGAGTAAATTAAAATAGGTCTAGAGCCGTATAAACTAATTATGTTTATTACCAGGGGGCACTAGCCTAATTAAAAGTAAGAGGCTCAAGCTGGATGTAATGATCCTATGAAACATGTCGACCCTATACACCGCTCTAGGCCTATAGGATCATTACCTCCAGCTAGGGCCTCTTACTTTTAATTAAGCTTGTGTCCCCTGGTAATAAACATAATTAATTTGGACTGCTCTAGACCTATTTTAATCCACTCACTCAGTCTGAAATAGGGTATCTTAGTGCTGGGGAATCAAAACTAAAGCATACTAAAAACGATGGATGGAATGCTTGAGATTCATTCCAGTCTTTACTCTGTGCAGCATCCCAATCCATCGTTATTTTGCAGGGTCAAGACTGATTTTCATTTGGCTGGGTCCAAACTGAGGAGGCATCGTGGGTGAAAAAATATGGACTGGGATGCAGCCTGATTGATTGCCAGTGGCTGAGATTAATTAAAGCATTTCAACCATCCACCTTTTTGCAGTTGACGCACTAAGGGGCCGATTATGATCTCGCACGACTTGGATCCGGAGGGCTTTCCTAGCGAATTGCACTCCTCGAGTCCGATTCCGATGCACCCATATGGTGACAGACTGTTCGCTCGGACTCCCATTGAACTCTATGGGAGCCTGTATACCGAACAGGTACAAAGGCTCCCATAGCAAAAAAGGGTGGGTGGGGAAAAAGCGTATACCCTGTGGCAGGCACCCCATAGTGGCCGCCACACTGTGCATTCATGGAAAGGGGGGACCATGGGTACCCTTACGGACCGATTCAGAGGGCCCCGGGTGAAGGGGGCCTGCTACAGGATTTTCACAGCAGTTTCACCTAGCTGAGACCGAGTCGATACAGCTGTCCGAATCGCGCATCGTGTTCGCTCGTTCGGAAGCCAGCTCCATTGCGCGGCACGATTCGGCTACGAACAAGTCGGACTGACAGGATCAGGTTCGGAAACGATTCGGTTGATGCGGACGAGATCTTCGCATTGTACTTGGTCTTTCGGAACGGGAGAAGATTTGGTCGGAAACATAGGCTCCAAATCGGATTTGCTCATTCCGGAACCTGTCTGGAGGCATTTCAAACGAGATCGTAATCGGCTCCTTAGTGTGACTGGTACGCCCAGACGTGGGTCCCAAGCTCACTGAGCCACTGGGGCACAGCTGCACCTGGCTGATGAGTCATAACCGGTACAAAACCAGTTGTGGGTTGCTTGTGTTCTGGTTCAGGGAGGACCTGGCTTTTTGGGATGGAATCTACCATTGGAGCAGATCAAGACTGATTTGCATATTGCTGGGTCCAAACTAAGGTGGCATTGTGGGCAAAAAACAATGGACTTAGATGCAGCCCGAGCAATTGCCTGTAGCTGAGATGAATTTGAGTATTCCGTCCATGACCTTGTTGCAGGAGAGTCAAAATTGACAAGAGGGGAGAACACCAAACAGACTGTTCTAAGTTTAGATCTGAAAGCAGATTCATGCAGGTGGAGCTGAGCTTGCGAAAAAAAGAGTTTGAGAAATTTGATTCCAGAAAAGCAAAAGATCTGCCACCTCCAGTGTGGAAGAACTTAATGGAGGGACCAGCTTGGCTGTGGAGGAGCGAAGACCTTCTGGGAATTCAAGGAATGAAAAGTGCTTGAGGTATTGAGGGTGCAGAAAAGCATGCACCGCTCATTTATCAGGGATCTTCTTGGTACTGGTAACCAGTGAAACTTTTTCAGGTGGATTGATGTGTGAAAACAAAATTAAGAACTAAATGGACAGCCACATTTTGGACTCATGGGAGTTTGAACATCCTAAGCTTATGAATGCCCAGATTTAGCAAGTTCTCATCGTCAGTATGCCCGTAACTAAGCATGCACAAAAGTTATCTTGCAAGATATGGGGAACATCGGAATCACCTTCCTAAGCATTTTGAGTGAGTAAAAACAGTGTCCATGTGTCTGCTCTATGGTGTTTTCTGCAGAGTGCCTTGGTTTTCTTTAGCGGGCTCGTCCAACTACTTTAACTAGCTTGCAGTTGGCGTTACAGGTCCTACGCACTGTTTCCCTACCCGACGGCAGGATCACTGCCCCGAAACTGCTCCCTCGATGTCCTTGAAGGCATGGTTGGTCCCCAATATGTTGTGCTCCCGCCTCAGATTTAACCCCTACAGAAGTGTGTTTGCCTTCCTTTTATTTTTGGAAATATTATATTGAGCGATGTTACTTTACTTATAACCCAAATTAGACACTTGCTTCGTAATGAACTGATGTCTAAAAACTGCGTTTCTTCTGTGGGTAACCATTGCTTTTGCCAGAAAACACGTGTAGAACAGGTTGACCGCTGTATGACTGGCTCTACTCTTCCTTGGTTTCTGTAGTACAAAACCCTGCAGCCTCAGCTTCCACTGAAAGCTCCACCCTGCGCTGCACACTGGGACAGGAGAGCCCGGGGCTGACTTTCTGATTAGGCTCCCCTCTTTCCTGAGCTTTGAGGAGTTGAGTGAATGGCTGGATTAAGGTAAAATTGTCTCTGTGTGCCTTAAGGCATCATGAAGCTGCAGTGTGAGGTGGAGGTCATTAACCGTATGCTACCCACCTTCGGCATGAGGAACCAAGACAAAGGCACCCGTGCTGTGCTGTCCATTGGCAGACCGTGTTCTCCAGAGCAAGTCCGGGGACAAGAGTGCAGCTGCCTACTTGAGGATCTGCACTCTTAAAGATGAGGCGGGATCCAAGTACAAAGTAAGGGCTCACTACAAGGGGCTTTGGTCGGGTGCAGCTTGTGTGGGGCTGTGAGGGGGGGCGACCCAGCAGAGATATTGCATATGGTTAGCAAAAACAAAAAAACACTAACGTCCCAAACTAGCACCTGCCTTTACATCATTTATAAAACTTAAGCTCACTGATGACCATTGTTGATCTTCTCAGTAGGAATATGTTTCAGGTATATGTCTTGGACCACGGGTACTCATAGTACGGCCCGCGGGCCGCCAGCGGCCCGGCAAGCCTTCCCTGGCGGCCCGCGGACCTTGGACATATCGTACCAGTTTTTAACATTATTTTTTAAAAGAGTGTCTGCAAACACAAGATGCAGCAGCGTGACTCGGAGACTCTGCTGCTCTGTTTGGGCCGGCCGGGCGATGGTTAGAGTGGAGCAGCAAGGGCCTAAGAGGTGAACAACACAGCCTCATTAACATGATAATGGTCTTTTAAAGTCCTGTTAACGTGCTCGGTGCGGCTGCGTGTGTGTGTGTGCTCCGAAGCGGTCTCAGCCCGGGCTGAAACAGAGGCAGGGTGATAATATGACAGAGGGAGTGGGAGGGAAAGGGAGGGAGAGGGAAAGAAAGGGAGACAACGTGAGGGAGGGAAAGGGAGACCGGTGAGGGAGTGAGAGAGAGAGGGAAAGGGAAGGAGGGAAAGGGAAGGGGAGGTAGGGAAAGGGAGTGACAGAGTGAGGGAGTAAGGGAGTAAGGGAGGGAAAGGGAGACAGTGAGGGAGTGAGGTAGGGAAAGGGAGACAGAGCGAGGGAGGGAAAGGGAGGGAGGGAAATGAAGGGAGGGAAAGGGAGTGACAGAGTGAGGGAGTGAGAGAGGGAAAGGGAGTGACAGAGTGAGAGAGGGAAAATGAGGGAAAGGAGGGAGGGAAAGGGAGTGACAGAGTGAGGGAGTGAGAGAGGGAAAGGGAGTGACAGAGTGAGAGAGGGAAAAGGAGGGAAAGGAAGGGAGGGAAAGGGAGGGAGGGAAATGAAGGGAGGGAAAGGGAGTGACAGAGTGAGGGAGTGAGAGAGGGAAAGGGAGTGACAGAGTGAGAGAGGGAAAAGGAGGGAAAGGAAGGGAGGGAAAGGGAGGGAGGGAAATGAAGGGAGGGAAAGGGAGTGACAGAGTGAGGGAGTGAGAGAGGGAAAGGGAGTGACAGAGTGAGAGAGGGAAAAGGAGGGAAAGGAAGGGAGGGAAAGGGAGTGACAGAGTGAGGGAGTGAGAGAGGGAAAGGGAGGGAAAGGAAGGGGGGAGGGAAAGGGAGTGAGAGAGTGAGGTAGGGAAAGGGAGACAGAGTGAGGGAGTGAGAGAGGGAAAAGAAGGGAGGGAAAGGGAGTGAGAGAGGGAAAGGGAGGGAAGGGAGGGAAAGGGAGGGACAGAGTGAGTGAGGGAGTGAGAGAAGGAAAGGGAGAAAGAGTGAGGGAGTGAGAGAGGGAAAGGGAGACAGAGGGAGGGAGACAGAGAGAGAAAGGGAGCGAGAGAGAGAGATGTGTGTAGGCCTGGTCTGGTGGCTCAGTGGATGAAGGTGTCCGCTGCAGGGACCAGTGATCAACCTCATGATCAGTTTTTTTTGTTGCTCTAGCCCCGCCCCCTCCCCCACTGACCCTGCCCCCACTGGTGCAGCCCTCAGACATAAACCACAGTGTAAATTTGGCCCCAGAGAGAAAGTTTGTGAGTACCCATGTCTTGGACTGTAAGCTTTGTGCTCTTGGACACGCTCTAAATTTAGTGTAAACACTACTATCCCGTTTTATAAACTTGAATCTACATAGCTACCAAGTTTTTTGTTTGCTTTTGTGTGACACTTCTTTGTTTTCGGTGCGATTGTGCGTGACGCTTTGACACTTTACTGCAAGCAAAACAGGTTGTCTCCCTGTAATTAGATATATTTCTAATATATCCCTGTTGTGCGGCGTAATGGTCTGTTAGTAGCCTTAAAGCAGTACCAGTGATGGTTACAGCCTTATCGAGTCTGCTCAAGCTTCTGTATTGTAGTCTTCAATATCTTGGCATTTACAGACATCACTTTATTTCTCCACATCTGTACCAATCTCAATAACCCCTACACTCTAAGTGCCAGCAGATATGCAGATTCCTTTGCTCGTGTTAAGTGTACCCCTTCATTCATAGATACTCTGAATCCCTCATGCATAATAAGAAACGCAAAGCACATTGTGGTCAATGCTTCTCGTCTTCCTCCTGCTGGATTTATTTTTTACTGGAAGAACATACTTTTAATTAAGGAGATGCCTAAGTTTCTCCACAAGTAAAATTGAATCCCCAATTTTTTTTAAGGCTTTAGATTATTGCTGGTTTTGTATTACTTTCCCGTAACACCTTGGCTTGTTTTATTTTCCGTGTTCTTTCGTTATTGTTCAGTAGCGCCGGGGTGCCAGCAGATATGCAGATTCCTGTGCTCGTGTTACCTACAGCTAACACATGGTAAATTTACAGCCTTTCTGTGTTTAACATTTTTAGGTCGAGCAGACCTACATTCAATGCGTAAGCATTGAAGGTGTCTGCTTTAGACCTATTGTTACCCGTATTTAGGAATGAAGACACGACTCAGACGCGCACTTTTGCAGTCTGTTTTGACCGCAACTCACAGCCCCTGCTCACACACAGACCCAGCCAGCCCCCACCCCTCTGCATGCACACACACACACACACAGGCGTGCGCACACATACACACGCTGCCGCCCCCCACCCCTCTGCACACACACAGACACGCACGCATACACACGCCGCCGCAGCCCTCTGGCTCTGGGGAGATGCCGGCACTATCGTTGGAGTCCCACACTGGGGACTCCAAATACCATGGCCCCCGCAGCCCGCAACATTACCAGGGGGCACTAGCCTAATTAAAAGTAAGAGTCCCAAGCTGGATGTGATGATCCTATGAAACATGTCGACCCTATACACCACTCTAGGCCTATAGGATCATTACCTCCAGCTAGGGCCTCTTACTTTTAATTAAGCTTGTGTCCCCTGGTAATAAACATAATTAATTTGGACTGCTCTAGACCTATTTTAATCCACTCACTCAGTCTGAAATAGGGTATCTTAGTGCTGGGGAATCAAAACTAAAGCATACTAAAAACGATGGATGGAGTACCTCCTGTCCCCAGAAACGCAAGCACGGAGCCCCACTCACCGGGACTTCTACTCCGCAGGACTCTTCCGGGGAGACAACGTGCCCAGTCAGGTCCCGCTCCGGGGCTGCTCCCTCCGGCGTCAACGGGCACAGGGACACCGGCACTCTGCTCCTCGGCTTCCCGGGCGGACGCCTGCTGCACGCAGGGCTCTCCTCTCTCTGCACCGGAGCCGTTTGCCAGCCACTGCAGCCTGCCTCCTGGGAAGCTCCGGTCGCGTGTCCGGCCCCGCCCCCGTCCCAACAAAGGTTGCCTGGCTTCCTGTTGAAGCCGGGCTGCGGCAGTGAGTTTGCTTGTTTAGTATTGTCGTGAAAACTCAACGATTTTATACTATGTCAACATCACCTTTACTTGTACAGGGTACGTTCGCCTTTGGATTTCTTGCAAGTGAAATTTACGATGTTTATTGTTAGCCAACTAAATGCTGCTCATTTTATCTACCTGTTCCCTTGAAGTCCAACATTAGTCTGCTGAGCCACCATACTTCGTACAGCGTTGTCTTGTGATCCTCAACATGCACCATTGATCACAGCTGTTAAAATATGTTGCTTCCCAGTTTTTTTTTTACAGTTTTTTTATATACCGCAAACTTGACTCGAAGGATCAGAACACTTTACACGAGCACCAGTTGCTTTACATGAGGACACATTCCTTTTTTTAGGCACGTGGAGATTACGTGATTTGCCCAGAATCACAGGATGTTGCGCGTCCTTGCCGAGCCTGGAACTCTGCTCCACAGATTTGAGGTCGACCGCCCTAGCCGTTATGCCAAATCCTCTCCGCCAATTGATTGGCTTTCATCTGGCTTACACTTGTGCTAATAGTTTTACAGACACGATGCACAGGAAGAAATGCTTGATACAGATTTTCTGAACACAGACTAAAAAAACCAATTTCCCATAGGACCAGCGAAGCAGTTTTGTGACAAAAAACAGACGTATTGGTTTCCTGTCGCCGTTTATGTCCGTGTCACATTCAAGGCTGAATGTGTTTATTGGCTGTCCCAAGCCAGTTTATGAACCTTTAACTTCGACGCGCATCCGTGCGCTTGATTTGACAAAATGGATACATGAATTGTGTGTTCACATAGTGCTTCAGCCACGTTAGGTACTATGGTCAACTTCTGAGAGACAGACAAAAAGCAGTTTGTAATAGAAGTTAAATGTACAGATCACCCCAGAATGTACAACATTTAGATATCCATGAATGTAACCTGAACAAGCCTGAATGCCATTGCCAGCAACTGCTTATGTCTCAAGAAAGATTTCATTATCTGTAGATCTGCCTAGATTACCTACCTGTCTAAAGACTCGGATATCTTCTTTCCTCATCCGCTCTCGTCTTTACCCTTAACACACTTCCTTTAACTTAGTTGTCATGGAAAGGGAGTGCTGAGTGGACAGAGAAAGATTATGCTATAATAATGGTTTGGTTTCAGTTTGGTAATATCACATTCTAGCTCACAACATATAGTGACTCGCTATAGTTCATATTTGTGTTTTTCCACTTCATTTTCCTTAGTTCCTCTTTTCAAACTCTTGTTCTTTTTTCTGCCCTGTGTTCATGTTCAGCTGTTTTTTGTTCATCTGATTTCTCCCGTCATTCTTTTACTCTTATTTTATGTTATACATGTCATGTAAGTGCTCTGTTCTTTTCTCCCGTCATTCTTTTACTCTTATTTTATGTTATACATGTCATGTAAGTGCTCTGTTCTCTGCAGTATTTCCTTTCAATTTTCAACCTTGTGTGTTTTTTGTTTTATTTTTCTTGTTGTTTTGTCTGCCCTCTGCTTTTACCTGATTTTCCAGGCCCATTTCTAGCTTAATTCTTCGTTCTTTTTTATCCTGTTTTGTTTTCCTGCTATTGCTTTCTATTACCCCTTTCTCCTTTGTCACTTTCTTGCTCTGTACTTTTTGGTCCTCATCACTCCCGGTTTTCCCTTTTCCCTCTTGGCCTGCATGGGTACAGAAAAACTGACAAGTACAGCAAGAATGATCTTTTAGAACATCTGCATTTGAGCTTGTGCAGAGCTCTGTCCAAGGTGCACTCGTTAGAGAATTGCAATAGAAACGGGAGGAAAGTGCCGCGCACCATCTGCCTATGCTCCTGTCCCTCTTACCTGTTCCTCTTAAACCATTGGATCTTTAGCCATGGGGGACGCCTCTTTGGGGATGGAGAACTGCATCTCGATGCTGGCAGGGGTTCATAGGCAGAGACACCTACTGCTACAAGGCTGCTGTGAGGCAGGCAGTCTCTCCAGCCCTGAAAACACTTTGCTCAGCCTCCAGCCTCCTAAGAAATCCCCAGGTCCACTGCAGTCTAAAAACGGCCTTCCCTCATTCCTTCTGGCACTTTGTATATTATGTCATTGATAAAGAGAATATTTTCCCCTTTTTATTGTGACATCGTTTTTGAGTTGCACTGCTTATACAATTTGTGCAACCATTCAACAACACCTGGTTCAAATATGTTCTCTCAATGTTTCAAGCTTTATTACAAAGGTAACAAAAATATGTTAATATTTCACTTCACAATAGAATACACTGAACATAATCTTGACAAAAGTTATTAACAAAACTTTATGCTATTGCCATTATAAATTACAATAACTTTTATTTAAGTATTAATTATTGAAAAAAATGTAAAGCCTTTGTTATTTGTAATATAAATACATGTAAGTCACGTAAATACAACACATATTACATTACAAATGCTATAGGTGTCACATTTGCAAAAGTTATAACTATTGGCATTGTAAATGACAAAGCTATTAATTTCACTATTTTCAAAAACAAATCATAAATAAAAAATGTGTCATTTACAATACCAATAGCTCAAACTTTCCTAATGCGAGACCTATTGCATTGCAAATGCTTGTTATTGTTGCATTCTTGTAATTTTTCAAGTGTTTTATTGTGACTCAAAACAAAAGCAGCAACCATGAACCGTTTTGTGACCAAACATGCACGCCCCGTTAGCTAAAACACATATGGGTCATATTCCGTAAAAATGCTTTCCTTAGGGCTATTCTCTGTAAAGTATGACTAAACCCAACAGTTTCCAAGTCATGCCTGCCAATACAATAATAATAAATATATATCTGCTCAAACATACCAACAAATTAATTTATAAATCACAACCTGCCTTTCTTTCTGCGCTCGAACAATGAGCCAAAGAAATAGTTAACTGACAATTTCAGGGGGGGGACACAGTTTACTTTGCTTCTGGAACACTAGGTTTCGGACAAACCCACAACAGTTCTTCAAACAATCATGCGTATTAGAATAAAAAAGCTTGATAGATTCAGTTGGTTAGACTGATGATAACTTTCAAGCTTCTTTATTAACAGGCGAGCTGAAAACCACCACTAAATGACTTAAAATATAGTGAAATATATTGACTAATACACTAACAGTATAACACTTAAACAGTTTTCGAACTCTTAAATACACTGATAGTCTAAGGGTTGTATAACTGAATGACATATCCACTACTCAAATTACTTCATATGTTTTTATTTTTACTATACTAATTTTCAACAGTAATCCTTTATGGGTTCTGGAGTGGCGTGCTACTCGCCAGAAAAGCGCTTCAGCACCCATCAGGGGTAACAAGTGCTATATGAATGCAAATCTTTCTTCCCCTTTTATCCCTCCGCTATCCTTCTCAGTCCAAGTAACTGACTAATATCCACCACTGAAATTACTTCATATTTCACCATATTAATTCACCACTAATCCTTTTTTAAGCTTCCTGAATAGCGTGCGTCAACAAGCGCTATATAAATACAAACCTTTGTCCTCCTCTATCCTTCTGCTATCATTCCAAATCCAAATAACAGACTAACCTATCCACCACTTAAAATGTACTTGCATGTTTCACTATACTAATTCAACACTAATCCTCTATGGGTCCTGGAGTAGTGTGCTACTCGCCAAAAAAGCGCTTCGACGCCTCGTCCGGGGTAGTAAGCGCTATATAAATGCAATTACAATACAATTAGCTGCTCTTTATAAATCCTAATTGATTGATTTATGACGAAGACGACCTGTAACTTACAGAACCCTTTAAATGGTGCACAACATTATCAGTCTACATACATGGTGGTCTGTCTAGGAAGAATGAAAGAGTGCAGCTTAGTGGATGGGTGAATGAAAATACATTATCTGGACATGGTGGTGAACATCATTTGTGTGGAGACACTATGGGCCCACGTGTATCAACATTCGTAATAACAATGACATAATTGTGATTTTCTGCGAATCGCAATTAGGTAATCGCTATTACAAATGTATGAAACTCCAAGAGTTTCGCATAGAAATTTGTAGGGGGGTCGCAAATCGACCTACCTCATTAGAATTTATTAGGCAGGTCACACTCTGCACCCTCCCCCACCCCAAGAATCGCTAAGATCACGGGGATGGTGGCCTGCTGTGGTCAGCAGAATCCTTCCTATTTGCGAATGGGTTACCACCTACTTGAAGTAGGTGGTAAGATGCGAATGTTTTGCATCTGCATTTCAGTCACAAAACATTCCTACATACCGATGCAATTCAGTATTAGGAAGGGACGCTCTAAACACGCCCCTTCCTAATAGCAAATTGCTAACCCGTTTTGCAATTCAGTAATAGTTTACAGAATCACAAAATAGGGTTTGGTACATTGGCAAAGCCTTTTTTTCTAGTCGGAAACTGCCCAATTCTGCTAATCTGGCCTTTTGTGACCTTGAGCCCGCTGCCTGTTTTGGTGAGGTTGGATAATGGCGGAGGGGTTTCAGGTGTTGATTGCGGGACCTGCAAGACCTGGTGTGGGGAGTGTGTCCCTGTCCATGTGTGATGCTCTTGCCACTAAGACTGCTTTCCAGTATCTCTCGCTCTTCAGGGCCATCTCAAAAGAGTGGTGGCATCAAACCCCAGGCCCCACGCTTTTCAGGGCCGTTCTCACAGTGCATCTTAAAGACCTTGAGGGCCCGGCCAAGAAATATTTATTTTTATCTGGACATTCATGGCAAGCTGTGACGGGATGGCCCTGACTACTGACAACCGATACATGATTCCAGACATTGGCTTGGTTTTTAACAATGAATGTTTACTTAAAACACACTCAGTCACTAAATGTCACCTACTTTGAAGAGAGCCTGACCTTCTTAAGTATGAGGCCTGTGTTTCTTGTGACATTCCGCCCCTTAATGTTTATTCAGAGGGTGAGCTTATTTGGAGCATTTTGTGTGCCTTTCTGAAGTTTGCACCTCGAGTTAAGAATCGATTGTATTAACATTTCCTACATGCCCATTTCGCAATTAGGAAATGCTTATAAATGAGGGTTGGAAATCTGATTTGCCATTTCCTATTTTGCAAATTGCAAAATGTGATTTCTACTGGGTAGGAATGGCATTTTACCACACCGGATATGCCTTTCATACATACCAAAAGGCAATTTAGCATTTCTTGACGGCTCGAAATAGCGATTGGGACCTTTAGAAATACTAAATTTGTTCATACATATGGGCCAAAGATTGCCTTCTCAGTGGTTCCTGGGAAAGCACTGAGTATTCTGGTTCAGGTTGCATGGCTAGTCCCCCATTCACTTTTCCTCTTTGTACATGAAACAGGGTCAGACTTGACTACAAGAGAAAGTGCTTCTGATTTTAAAATCAGTTTTAGACCTCGCCATCATCATGTGAGCGGGGCACATGGTGACGAATGACCGCACGCAAGTGCAAGTTTTCGAACACCTAATCCACTTTAATTTGGATCACTTGCTCGACACTGAATTTAGGGAAACGTCTTAATTTTTACTGCGAAGGATATATGCACACTTAATTTTGGTATTTTTCAATAAAAACACTCCAAAAAAATTGCAGATTTCTTAATAGGAGGGATATAATAGAGGCTCAATAGCAGCACTGTGAACTTGGAGATGTGCTAAAGGGAAGAGCCACAAGAGACGAGGTACAATTATGCAAGCGCCCCAGTCCCAATGTTGATTTCCTTGTATGACCTCGTTCAGGTGCTCCCTAATGTTGCCAGAAGTGTGTCTGCCAAAGCCTACCTTATCAAGAAAGAGTATGGAAGCCACCAAGGAGTCCTTCTTGTAGCCAAGATATTTAATATTGGTATTTTTACTTATTAATGATGCAATTGGTCTACCATTGTAGCATACAGAGTGATCCTTGTTTGTGCCACGGAATCCGATTGTCTTCATGAGATGCTGAAGTAGTTGCAAAGAGGAAGCCGTGCTTACCAAATAGTGGACACCTTTTTTGTGCTAGTATGTGGTCAGGCCTTTATTCACTTAACGCAGCTGGATGGCTTATAAGTCTCCATCAGCTGCAGTGAAGACTTACGGCATCTCCATTTGAAGAAAATAAATAATATCCTGGACTGCTGAAGGAAGGTAATTGTCTGATCAGCTGATTTCAAACCTAAAAAAACCTCTGAAATGTCCTTAAATACACACCTCAGTCTGTTGTGAGTATATGTATCTAGAAGCTGTCGGCCAGAAACTTAATATGATGGCTCCTTTGGATGGCTAGTGTGATGGAACAACACTGGGAAATATTCTGCATGCCTTTAGCATGCATTTTTTACCCGACATTGTTTTCGATCGCATATGCTTTTACAACGTATGTCTTTACAAAGCATTGTAACATGTTACTTACTCTTTATCACTTTAGGGTATTGCACTGTTTATCAAGTTTATTATTTATTAATGACACTGAATAAGGCTTTTTTATTTGCATGGTGGCATATAAAGGCACTACAGGCATTTATGCAAGTATTCAATTTTTCTTACAAATTGGTAATAAGAAAAGTACCCATTGAGGGCTAATTTAGAAGCAATGGAATAACAATTTTAATAGTGTTTTTAATTTGGTGATTATGTGTGAAATGTGCCCGGATATTAGTCTTTCCACCATGTTTATGTATGGCTGCTTTGCACTGGCACTTTAAAAGGGGATTGGTGAAGCATTTGAGCTGAAAACAACCGAATGCTGCAGAAGTGTGGAGACCCAGTCCTAATAGTTTGTCCACCACCTGGTTAGATTCAAGAGTCCATCGGCCCACCCTTACTGGCGGAACATAGTCATCTGGAACTCACGGAGATACAGGTCTAGGACCACAGCCCTGAGCCATCTTGCCCTGCTGGGTACCTGGCCTCATGCTCCTAAACGACTCATGCCAAGGTGAATGTTCAAATCGTATGTACTCTGGTGCGGTGCAGTGCTTAAAGTTTGTGAAGATTAAAAATAGCTACTTGGACCAAAAAATATTTATTAAGGATTATCCAAGTGCCATATTTAAAATAACCTGATAGTATGAGAAATAATCACTATCTCCTGGCTACAAACTAATGCGGTCGACATGTTTCAGCCGTCATGGTCAAACTGACCTGGCTTTCTTCAGGACCTAGATATTTAAGTGATATCAGCTACTGCTGGAATTTTTTTATGACAAGTGCAAAAAGGTGTAAGAAACAAAAATATTAAGGTAAAGTTGTGGCCCTCGCCACCCTACCCGACATGCAAATTGTATTTTTGCTGATAAGAGCTACCTCTTCTTTCCTAGAAGAAAGTAGAAAACAGGTGTGGGCTAAGATATATTCAAAAAGAAAAGAAATTTAACACAGTGCAGCATCATTTATTGTCATTCCGTAGTGCTATTGTGCGCCACTCAAAAAACCCAAATAGTAGTTTATTGAAAATCCAAGTCTCATTTATCATTTTTAATAAAGACTGATTCTCACTTACCCAGCTTTATGTGGGAGGAAGGCATCACCTCACCCGGCTGACTGCTCGAAGAAGGAAGCCCCGCTCTCTTTACAGACAAAGTAAGACAATGAGGTTGCTCAGTAATACCACTCTGTCTAGATACTTTGTATACATGTTAAACAAAAATTTTTAAAACCAAGATCAAAAAATGACCCAAGAACACTCCGCTCCAGATGGAATTAAAATACAGGAAGGCAAATGAATAGCAATAGCACTATGGAATGTCAATATCTGATGCTGCACTGTGTTGGATTTCTTTTCTTTTATTTTTGAATATATCTTAACCCACACCTGTTTTCTACTTTTCTTCTAGGAAAGAAGAGGTAGCTCTTATCAGCAAAAATACAATTTGCATGTCGGGTAGGGTGGCGAGGGCCACAACTTTACCTTAATATTTTTGTTTCTTACACCTTTTTGCACTTGTCATAAAAAGAAATTCCTGCAGTAGCTGATATCACTTAAATATGTAGGTCCTGAAGAAAGCCAGGTCAGTTTGACCATGACGGCTGAAACATGTCGACCGCATTAGTTTGTAGCCAGGAGATAGTGATTATTTCTCATACTATCAGGTTATTTTAAATATGGCACTTGGACAAAAAAATATTTATTAAGGATTATCCAAGTAGCTATTTTTAATCTTCACACACTTTAAGCACTGCACCGCACCAGAGTACATACGGTTTGAACATTCACCTTGGCATGAGTCGTTTAGGAGCATGAGGCCAGGTACCCAGCAGGGCAAGATGGCTTAGGGCTGTGGTCCTAGACCTGTATCTCCGTGAGTTCCAGATGACGATGTTCCGCCAGTAAGGGTGGGCCGATGGACTCTTGAATCTAACCAGGCGGTGGACAAACAATTAGGACTGGGTCTCAACACTTCTGCAGCATTCGGTTGTTTTCAGTTCCTCTCATGCTAGACTGGGCATCTCCTCATTAGTTGTGTTAACTGTGATTGGGGAGCGGAGGTGCTCTCAGTCTTTAATCAATTTCCCTTGGACTCTTATTTACCCTTTTTTTCGAAGCATTTGAGCTGTCATGTGATCAAGGGAGGTTTCTCCCGAAACGCGTAATGGTGGCGAATGGCTAAATAAATGAATGCACGAACAAATTGGGTCTACGCTCGTTTTTTCCATAAAGTGAATTGGAGGTGACAGCGAGGATTAGTGTGTATATATATATATATATATATATATATATATATATATATATATATATATATATATATATATATATATATATATATATATATATATAGTGCGGCTCACATTCTTTCCATCTGGGAGGAATTGTGTTGATATGTTGTCGGCTTGGTCCCACCGAGGAGCAACGCACCATCAACAAGAGCGCCACCATTGCCCACCTCGGACCGACTTTGTGCTCGTGAAAACGTACCAGATAACGTGGAAACTGTTACTGAACACTAACAAACAATTAATGAACATAACTTTGGCAACAGTAACCAACAGGAAATACGAGAGCAGGAACAGGTTCGTTCTTTCAGAAAATATATCTGAATAATTGTATATCCACTACAGGGGGTTGGGAACAAAGGAGAAGGAAAACATGGACAGGCGGGAAGCTAAAAGGAAGGAATTAATTGTCACAATGTTTGACAAAAGCAACTCCAGTAAACCTATGGAAAGCAACAGAGACCAAGGAAAAAACGACACAAAGGAAAAACTGCGCCTTTGGGAGAAATTAAATAAAAAGGAGATAAACAAATCATGGGAACTTATCTCCTTACAAAAATACCTGGAAGTGGAAAGAGTGCCCCGTGGTCTGCGCATACTGATAATGCCGAGTCAACAGGATGTAACCAATGACCTACTTCAGGAGTGGGGAGAGCATACCATAAATTCATCATTAGGTCTGATTAAAATATTGGTAAAGCATATTGAGATAGCGCTTGATAAAGTAAAAGAAGAACTAAGAGCACTGGAAATGGAATTGGATGCATTAAAACTCAATACTGAAATGACCAAATTTAAAGAGGACCTAAATAAACAAATTGAAAAACATGAAGAGGAAGTGAGAATCAGAAAACAAACTAAATTCGAAAGGGACGCTAATGACTATGCCCAAGGGCGCATATTCACGTACGCCAGAAAATATGACCCCTTCAGACCGCCAAGATCAAACCCGGCAAGCTCATCGTCCAGCATGGCGTCACTAACGTCAGCAGACCTCAGTGAGGAAGAAGCCAACCTGGATCCCCAACAAAAGATTTTTTTAGGGGATATGCGCCTAGTCTTGTCACAACGACAATGGGAATACAGCCACGGGGCGCAAAGAAATACACGCGGCAGGGCCAGGGGGAGAGGAAGAGCATGGCAACCAAGATTCACAAAACCCACACCAGGAGGGGCTACAGGAGAAACAGTTACAAACGAAAAAATCGGCACGGAAACCAGATTGATGAAACAAAAGAGGGGGAAGTAAATGAGGAACTACAGATAATCAACTTATCAGGAACGGAAATTTCTGAGGCAGAAACCTCTTTACTTAAAAAAGGAATAAACTTTTGCCCATCGGCACATATAGACATAGCCCAAACAAGGATTGACCTATACCTGTATATCCGCAAAATCAAGTTAGCTAAATTCTTCACTGAGAGGGAAAATAAACCCAAAATACCGAAAACTCAACCCAAACCAATATCAACATTATTGGCAAAAGAATCTGAAGCGTACTTAACATTATTAAACTTAAATGCGGAAGAGGATATGGATATCAATCTGGAATCAGCAATAACACAGTTGGGAGCAGGAACTAGCGGTTTCAAAGCAAAATCCAAATTCTACCCCCAATTAGCCCCAGGGAACAAAATCGACTTATTCCAGGAAGCGGTCATTCATGACCTATACAACATAAAACCGAAAAACAACAATAATGACAACCTCTCCAAAAATGAAAGGCAAGCTCTGGCATCACTCAAAACTAAATCAAATTTTGAAATAAAAATGGCCGACAAGGGCGGGAATATCGTCCTATGGGATCACCAACTATACATTGAGGAAGCCATGAATCAATTGAATAACTCAAACTATTATGAAAAATTAGATATTAATCCGACTTATGACAACAAGAGGATCCTGGACGGAAAAATAAAGCAATGGGAAAATGCATCATTATTAGACTCTGATGAGACCAAATACCTAACGGTAGATTTCCCGAAAACAGCGACGATATATTTCCTTCCTAAGATCCACAAAAATGCCACGAAGCCACCAGGGAGACCTATAGTGTCGTCAAATGGTTCCCTGCTTGAACCTCTATCTAACTTCATAGACTTTTTTCTAAATCCTCACGTGAAACAACTCAAATCATACATCAGGGATACGACGGATTTTCTATGCAACCTAAAGCTCATCACATGGCAGCCGGAATTTATAATGATCACAATGGATGTGATTTCATTATACACGAACATCGACAATGAGATGGGTCTAAATGCCTGCAAACATGTCTTTCAGGAACGCAATATACATTACGCCAACCACAACAACATGCTGATGGATATGACACAATATCTATTGAACAACAACATCTTCTTATTTGGGGACTCAATATACAGGCAAAAGAATGGAGCAGCTATGGGCTTCTCCTTTAGCCCAAACTATGCCTGCACCGCCATGGGCTGGTGGGAAGAAACAGTGGCATGGAATACCAAACTAAACCAGTTCACAAAGCACATCATAATCTGGAAAAGATTTATCGATGATCTGTTCTTGATATGGAACGGTGGAAAAGAAAAATTCCTTGAATACTTTGAAATATTGAATTCGAGCTCACCAGGTATAAAATTCACTCACAACATTAGTGCTAGCAAAGCTATCTTCCTGGACACCGAAGTCTATATCAAAAACAACAGAATGGAAACCACCTTGCATCGGAAAAGTACAGCCACTAACGCAACACTTGAAGCCACCAGCTTCCATCAACGATCCCTGATATCAAGCATCCCCTATGGGGAATTTCTTTGGCTCAGGAGAATCTGTAGTGAAGAAAACGAATGGCAAAAACAGAGCCAAACTTCGGCAATGCGCTTCCAAAAGAGACAATACAATCACCAAACAGTAAAAACTTGTTGGGAAAGAGCAAACAAGACCACAAGATCGGACAGCCTGAAATCCAAAGCAGTCCCTATTCAAACAGAAGATGAGCCGATCAGGTTGATCACAACATATAGTAGAGAAACAAAACAACTAAACCAAATCTTAAAAAAGAATTGGAAGATTCTACAGTTGGACCCAATCATAGGAAAAAGGATGGGCAATCATCCAACCGTAACCTACAAAAGGGCGAAAAATCTGCAGGACCAATTGGTTCACAGCCATTTCCAGCTACCAACAAAAAGAAAAAATTGGCTACAAACAAAAGGATTCGTGAAGTGCTACCATTGTAAGGCCTGTGAAATCGCAAAACCAACCCAGGAAATAACCATGCCGGACAAAAAAAACTGGAAAATCAATCAATGCATAACTTGTAACAGCAGATACACTGTGTACATGATTGAATGCCCGTGCAAACTAAGGTACATTGGTAGCACAATTTGTGAACTTAAAAAACGGATCCTCGAACATGTTCGCGCAACTGTGCATAGAGATAGAAGCAACGCAGTTGCAAAACACATGGAGTCAGAGCACAATGGGGACTGGAAGCAATTGCGTTTCTGGGGTATTGAAACATTGAACCCATCGCCCAGAGGAGGACATAATGAAAAAACACTACGCCGCAAGGAATCGAAACATATCCTTGGTTTCAGAACTATGACCCCATTAGGGTTAAATCAATCGGAGGAACTTTACATACACCTCTAAATGAACTTAATTGACTTCCGTTACAATTTCCGCCTGCCATGAACTATTAATTCCATTTTAGTCCCCCAATTACAATTTTCTCACCCCCCCACCAGTTTTCACCTTTGTTTTGAGCTCACTTGGGCGAGTACTCACAGATTAAGCCATGAATTATGACATACCAAGCCCACTGGAGGGCTATATTTAAACTACTGATTAATTAATTAATTAATTATAATGTTGAATCACTAATCCAACACACATGTGAAATACCCACTGGAGGGCTATACCAGGGTTATTCAGTGATGTTTCAAAATGTCCAATGGCTAACTGTACCCACTGGAGGGCCACACTCCCCTAGTTTAAAGCGGTTACAGTACCAACAATGGCTTTAGGAGGATTAGTAACATCTAATTCACCCTAACGCATAGTTAGCCACTATGCCCCATTAATACACAATTAACCCCTCACATGTAATCACTAACATACACAGTAAATCATAACAATGGGCTAGACTACAAGTCCCAGAATCCCTAAACATATGTGTCAGGGAACATGTGATACATGGAGGCGGGGCAATCTTGTTGTTTGCTTGTTGGTTGCTTAAAACTGTTGAGCGATGCACAGTATACTGACCGTGAGCAAGACAGCGGACGCTGTCGAAACGCGTTGGTTTCTATATTGTTTTACAACCCCCAAAGGATTAATGCATTAAATTAATTCGAACACTTGAGAACGTCTGCAGCCTGTTCCTTTCTGCGACTCCACCTGCCCCTTGCTGGGGAAACCTGTTGAAATTGTAGCGGTCTGGCTCGACCGCGGGAGTAACGCGACCAGACACCTTGCAGCGCCTAAACAGAGGGAAAGTGAGCCGCTTTGCGAGAATCAATATATATATATATATATATATATATATATATATATATATATATAGTGCGGCTCACATTCTTTCCATCTGGGAGGAATTGTGTTGATATGTTGTCGGCTTGGTCCCACCGAGGAGCAACGCACCATCAACAAGAGCGCCACCATTGCCCACCTCGGACCGACTTTGTGCTCGTGAAAACGTACCAGGGCGATAAGGTGCCACCAAAGACTGTCTTTGGTATTGGCTTTGAACCAGCCTTGAAAATTGGGCTTGGATGCAGGGTAACGTATGCTGACACCTTTGAATAGTGACCCATTGAAACAGTCTCAAAAGCACCGCCCACTGGATGGAATCATTAAGAGACTGCAGGCTGGAACCACATGCCCCAGAATGCAATTATAAAAATCAGTCACTGAAGGTTGTAGATTCAAATGCGGACATTTGGCTGTGGATACTAGCGGCATGTGAGGTGCAGGCTTACTTTGAGAAAGGTCTATGATAGACTGAAACGCGTCAGGACTGCCACACTATTTTAACAAGTACCAAATTAAATTGAAATCCAGCAAGTTTCGAGTGCGGCTCACCTTTCCGTCAGGGAGGAATTGTGTTGATAATATTTGTATATATAAACAATGTATTTGTGTTGGGAGATGCCCCCCCACAAACCCCGAACTTACCATAAATGCGTGGTAAAAACATATGTTGTAAAAGCAAATGCGTTCTAAAAACATGTGTGATTAAAAATGTGTGGTAAAGGTACAGCTTTGTAAAAGGCTCGTGGTAAAGGCTCTTTCCCCTTTGGATGTTTGTCTGAGCTCCAGCAAAAGATGCAATCTAATTAGTTGCAAGTTTTTTTTAACTGCTGGCTAGCTGTGTATGTATCTAACGACATCACCAAAAACATGTTTTTTTCACCTATTCTGTCAAACTCCTTATAACTCAAAAATATCGTTGTGCAATTTGTGAAACGACCCTATTGCTAGACAAAAAATAATGAGTAATAAAAAACGGGAACTATGGCTTCTCTAGGGTGACATCATGAGGGGGTCTACACTTGGAACTACAAAGCATTTGCTACCGATTGTAAACTTTTCGTTCCTGGCTATTTGCATCATCTTGTGAGGACTGCCATGCTCTGCTCTTGGCTGGACTGTGTAAACAGTTTATATCTAAGAGAATCACAACAGATTACAAATTGCTCAGAATGACAGGATTAGGCTGGTTTTAGCCCAGCAGTAGTCTGTAGTTCACTATAAACGGCATTGGCCCTCCAAAGGTGATAGATTAATATTAACATTTTTGAGCCATGAAGCATAATGTGCAAGAGTTTTTTAATTATTGACCTCAAATGCAATCAGTTTGAAACGCCTTAGCAGTGCGTGCAACTTAATTGGCATTGTAGGATAACTGGAGGATTGGCTCAGACAAAAGACTGAAACAGTATCATGTATTCAGTGCATGCAAGACCTTCTTACATCTATGTTGTTGTATCCTTTCTCGAGAGGTATACTAAAAATTGAATCAGGCAAGGGATTTGAGGTCCAGACAGATCACCAACAGTGTCTTAAATCTATACCTTAAGGCATCGCCGCTTGAAGATGTAGGGAAGGAGCAGTGGGATCCCCTATACAGGGTCTCTGAGATGGAGGATGACGCCTAGATTGGAAGATCAGGAGGGGAAGGAGACGCTTTCTCTGGCAATAACGGAATATATGATGCACAACTGGAGGGTGACCCCCAATAGAGCCACGGAGTGAGAGGCACTAAAAGCGGTGTTGTTACGGGGTGGCCTTGGTATTAACCTGAGGGGTCAGGCCCCTTTTGCAATGGGAACTGAGAGAAGAAGACAAATTACTAGAAGCCCAGACAGGTGACTTAACAGTTCCCAACGCTGTTGGTTGTGAGTGCGAGATTCGAGAAAGAATCAGTGACACCTGAGACGTACTAGACAAATATACGCTCGGCCAATATCGCCAGTGGCTTCACGCCGAGGGGGACAAATCCAGTTTCCTACTGGCCTGGATACTGCTGACGGAGCAGGCTCCACCTCTGCTGACCTGCTTGTGCAGCCCCACTGGGGACATGATTTACACCAGGTACCCAGCGTTTTCTACTATTTGTGCGTACCGTAAAGCCCCCTTCTTGCATAGATTTGCATGGACTCTCCTCCTGCCGGGGGTGATGAAAGATCAGGGGGAAAATTGGGAAAAAAGACTTCTGGAGAGCAGAGTCCAACCAACCAGACTCCAGAGGGCCCTGATGGAGAGTGCTGGAGTCGCCGGAGACATGTCTTATGTGGTCAAACAGACCGCAAAGGTGTGGCAATTGTTCGTAGAACGCGTATTAAAACACACACCATTTCACACCATTTCATAGGGAACTCTCCATATGAATACTCGCTTCAGTGAGGAAAATGTTGGATTGGATGTCCTTTCAAGCATGGAAGGAGGAGGCTGTCAGGTGTTGGCGGACCTGTACCCAAACAAAACCTGGTTCATGACTGTTTTGAGCTGGTGGGGGCTGGTTACTTCAATATGCTGGGCTCTTAGATCTGGCTAGGGCGACGTGGCCCACATACCCAAATATCGCCCCTACAACACGCACACTGGACATAATGCTTACCTGCGGCTCTGGTTGTAGGCTCATCTCCCTTCTTTATAGTATCATGAGATCAGAAGTGATGGCCTCCCCCAGGTCTAGCTCAGCATGGGCCGGAGACCTGACAGACCCCTTGACTGATTCACAGTGGAAAGCGATAAACGCACTCGCGCACAGTGTCCTGCAATGTGCGCTTCAAGTTTATATATTTCAATTACTTACATTACACATATATGACCCCGGTTGGTCTGAGCCGCATGGACCCCGCCCTGGGATGCGGGCCCATGGTGTGGCACTATGGGCTTTCTGCACTTGCCCTGGGGATGCCCTGAGGTACATTGCCTCTGGACCTGGGTAGGCGAGTCGATTAAATGGGGTACGGGTCTTAGGGTACAGACATCCCTGTTACATTGTCTACACGGACATGTCACAAAGGCCAAGAAACACAATTTGGAGTATAAATTGCTACAGCTCCTCCTGGTCCTGGCTAAGCGCTGGGTGGCGATAACCTTGATGGGGAAGCCCTCCCCCTCCCTGGATGACTGATGTCCGTGAGTGGTCTCTGGCAGGGGAGGTTCAGATGAAAGCTAGCAGGAGGGATAAGAAGCTGGAAGAGGACATCAGGTTCTGGAGGGAGTTATGCCACACATTTTTAAATCCTGAGGTGCACTTCAGTGATCAGCGTGTATCGGACACAAGTGGATGTTCGACCGAGGAGGATGCCTGTTGATGTACTGATGTCCTTACTATAAGCTTAGTGCTGTCAGATGACTGGTTTATCGGTTGGTAACCATGTACCATTTTCTAATCTTGCACTCTGACGTAAACCTCTCCGTGCTTTAAACGTTTTACTGATAATCTCTGCCTCTGTTGGTTTTACTGTCTATGTAAAAACGAAAATAAACATACATTTTATTTTCAAAAAGATGTAGGAAAGGTGTTTCTGTTGGTTACTACATACATATGATGTGGGTATGCGTGTAGCTACTAGACTTGTGAAAAAAATTATGGTGATAGATTAATAAAATATTCTGTTTAAGGCTTATGTTTTGGGGTCTCTGAACATGATTTACATTGTTAAGTGCAGCTCAGAGGAAATTGTGGGCATTTGTCAGAGTTAAAGCGCTTTACGTTCAATTAAGACACTTGATGAACCATTCTTCTCAAAAGTAGACTCGCGTTGGAAGTAGAGGTACCATTTACTAAAGACTGACAAAGTTGTTCCTTGAGACAAGGGACATTTAAACCATGATGTAATCATTTAAGTCCACATGCACATCCAAAGTAAACCGATTTCCCTGACTTAAGACTGTAAAGTGAAATGCTGAGAAAGAAAGTAAATATAGATGAATGAATAACTAATTTGGTGAGAAATATTTGCCTGTACTAGTAGGAGATATGATAAATTAGAAAATATATATTGTAGATCTCTTAGCATTTCCCGAAATTCCACACAGTTGTGTGACACTATTGTTTGGAAAATCAAATCCAATAAAGTAATAGATAATATAACGTATGTATTCTAACATCAGTAGTAATAATTTATAGTTTTGGTTAAAAATGACCTTGCACAATAATATAATCTACATGGTAGTGAAATGTATCTAGGCAGTATTCAAATGACCATACAAGATGCTGGTCCTGTGAAAACACAAAGTTAAAGCATTTAGTTAATCTGACCTTAAAAATAAGTTGTATTACATTTAAAGATGCATAACCATAAAAAACAGCTTTAAATCTATGTTTAAATTGTAAAGTAATGGATTAAGTACACATCCAATAAGTCTATTGGACACACCAGAGAGCAGTATATTAATAGATGTTCTTATAGTGCAACACTTTATTTATATGAATGTAGCTTGTAGATATGTTACAGAAATCATGCAAGCTTTTGAAGAGCAGAAAGTAGGTTCTAGTGTTGCATCATGATCTGCACCAAACTTGCACGTTCTACGATGGTTTCCCATGTATTGTAAAGCCATTAATGCCAAGTCTAAATACAGTTTTTACACCATAGAGTAAGATTTTCTCCGGTAATTTGAGTTTTGCAAGCCTGCACACTTATCCAAATCATGCAGGTAAGATTGTTACTTCATTTTTATTTTTATTGCATATTTAGGCTCAAGCTCGCTTAGGGTCAACCAAAAGTCACATGGTGCTAGATTATATTCTTCAACAAATCTAGTCAAATATATAGAGAATTGGAAAGATCTTGAACCAGGGGAGGTCGTACTTTACAGTGTAAATTAGCCTTCAAGGTGCAGTGAGCTTTCAAACACATAGCAAAGTAGGATAAATAATAAAGAGACAGCATAAACAGCAGTTTTTAACATCCTATTAGTCTTGTAGGGAACGGAGAACCGTTGATAGAGCAGCCTACAGTGTATTACGATCGTATTTGTTTATGTTCACTTTACCAAAGAAAGTAAAACGCCATTAGGCAATTAAACATCTGATCTACTTTCACTCTTAAGGTCGTTTGAGCTTTGCCAGCAAGTCGATCCCCATATACGAAAGCAGATCCCGTCAATGCATTGATTACAGTTAGAGCTACTGCTGTCTGAGTAATTGGTGTCATGTGGGCATTTCAATTGAGGATTGAGTCTACTAATCTTAAGTAAGGGTATTGGTTTACATATTCGATTTTCTCACCTTGAATGAACAAGATCAATTTTGACCTTAATCTAGAGAATCTCATCATTTTCTTTTTAGATAAATTGACAGTAAGAAACTTTGTATTATATTAACCCGTTGATGGTTCGGTTTTAAAAATAAGTGTCTCAATGTAATATTTCAGCAAGATCATAGGACAGATATAGGGTTAAGAGAAGTGGTGACCGTTCACAACTCTGTTTCAAGCCATTTGAGGTGTTACTCTTTAGCGAGAGCAGCGAATTAGAAAAATATCATTACCCTGACCCATATATTTGTGTGTAACTATACAATTAGATAAAGTAGGGTCAGTTCTAAACTGCAAGCTTTGTTTACACCATAAACAACGCATATGTACTATGTATACTCCACTTTTAAATTAGCTAGTATTTATAGGGCCCCTATGTGGTCAATAATTGAAAAGCTCTTCCTGAACTCATTTTGTGTAAAAACCATCAGCTGATTTACTGGTTATCCTGGGTTCTAATATATGTGGCAATGCCCATGCATAAATCTCACTATCTTAACCTAAAAGGGCTATTGAACAATAGCTTTAAGATTCATTTAATGACCTCTTCTATTACATTAATTGTAAGATAGTCTAACTAGGATGCGGGAATAATGCCATATATACAGCAAACATAACGTTTCCCGTTTAACACTGTTTTTTAAAATGTTTATGGTAGAATATTAGGTACAACTTTCTCTCAAAGAGCAACAAGGTCGGATCTCACCTGGTGTTTAATCAGCCCACTTCACCATATTGCACATACTAATAAGTATTCGCACGTGCTTATAGTTTGATTAAAGGGTATTTAGCAGCTGTCTGGGGTTTATGCAGTAAGTACCAGAAAGATTTAATTGGAAGCTTCTCTTTTAGGTAGGCAGCACTAATTATTTAGTAGTTCTGTGTTTACGGTAGTTGGAAGACTTTTGAAAGTTTACCTTTAAATACCACTTTAGTGTCCCAGTGAGCAGTTTCATCAACTTCATCCAAGAAAAATGTCATGAAAATATTCAACGCAAATGGGTTCGCAAACTCCTGGATACCGACACTCATTGAGTAAAAACTGTAAGGTGTAGCTCTATATTTGAGTAACGAAGACAACTGATGAATAATGGTAATTAGTGATGCGTGTTACTCTTTATTCAGTAACTGATGAGCAGGTCCAGTGAGTGGTAATATGGCAATAGGGTGAATTGGTCCATGCAGTCACCTTTTGCTATTAGAAATCTATATTTTATTGTGTATATTTAACAGCACACTGAGAAACTAGAAAATAGTTATTTTAATGCATACTTGTGTTCAGCACCTGGCCAGCATGCAACCTCTATTCATTGTCTGACTTCTGAAAAGGAGGTAGGCATTTCTCCAGCCTTTGATGAACCCACCATCCGCCAGTAGCTACTGCCCCATTTCATTTCAGAAGGCTGAGACAAGTGGGAACTTTGGCTGCTGATAAATCCCAGCCTACTGAAGCCCACACCCATCATCGCTGGTGGTTGAATGATTAGACGGCGCTTGATTTACAAGTGGTGTCTCCATGCAAAGAAAGTATTACTCTAATACAAATCGGGTTCTGTATTTAAAATTTAAATTACTGAGCAGGTGCTGGGAAGGCATACATGAAAGCACATTCAGACCTGCTTTATGCAGGGCCTAGTAATACATGCAGAGGGAACAAGTGAGCAACAGCAAAAACATTTTTGTGGTTTTGTTAGACTCAATTGCCCATTTGTGATTAAGCACAAAGAACCATGGGCCAGATCTACAACGTGTTTTACCAGTCAGTACGTTTGCAAGCAGTAAAATGCATTTTCCTATGTGTCAACCCTATTTTGCGAGTTGGTAACCTATTACCGACTGGCAAAATAGGGTTGGTGAGTCGCTATTAGGAAGGAGCATGTAAATGGCATCCCTTCTGAATAGCGAGTAGCACTGGTATGTATGAATGTTTTGTAACCGAGCATTCAGTTGCAAAGCATTTGTAGAATTTCAAATTGGTGATAAGCCTTCCCCTTTGTGAACGAGGCGCCAACATTTTTTCAGAGCAGGCAGTGGTCCCTGGGACTACTCCCCACTGTAAAAAATGAAAAGAAAACTTTTCATTTTTATTTTTGCAATGCATCCTGTTTTCCTTAAAGGATAATGGGATGCATTTCAATTAAAAAAACTGGTTTCTTGAAAAAGCAGTGACAGGCATGGTGGTCTGCTGACCCCACCAGGCCATCATCCCTCTGAGTGCCGGCCATTCGTAATGGGTCGCAAATTGCGACCTGCCTCATGAATATTAATGAAGCTGGTCCAGTGAGACCCATTTGGGAATCGCAAGTGTAGTAGCTGAGATACTGTTGTACCTCCAAGTTTTGTGGCTCGCAAATCAGGAGTTGCAAAAAATGACAATTTTCGAGCCGCAAAATTTGCTGATCATACATGTGACCCTTATGTTTGCCACATAAAGCCCCCTCAGCAAAGCGATATCCATCTGGTGCGCTATGGATCATTGGGGAAAATAGGTAAACCATCAACAAAACATTTCTTGTGTCCACTTCCAACCCTGTTGGGGTTGAAAGGGATTATTTTGTGTATCCCCAAACCATCCCTTTCTGCCTCTTCAGAGAAAGAAATATAGACTGCCTCTTACTCAACGAGGGCCAGTCTGTCACTTCGTTTGAGTTCTGTTTGCAAACCATTGTGCTTATATGCCAACCCTCCCGATTCAGGCGGGAGGCTACCGATTTCTAGGCCTCAATAGAAGTCAATGGGATTCTCCTGACCATTTAAAATAAATCTCCCACTTCCCTTTTTAGGTCGAGCCTGAGCAGCACATGCACTGCTTTGCGAGTCATGCTGTAGAGAGGTAGGGAATTAAAGCCCATATTTTTCATTGGCTTGTGTCATTATCCACTGTAAAATAGGGCTGTTAATTGGTCAGTAGGCCTAGTAGTCCCTCCTTAGTACTGCTGTCTCATTTTGTAACCTCCCATGGCGACACCCCCTGTTGCGTGTGTAGTTACTTGGTAGGCTTTAATTACAGCCTCCGAGCTCTATTTTGTTAACACGCTTTGTCCTGCCTGCTGTTGCTGGCAGGATACCCTCTCTCCTAACGTTTATAAAAAACCATTTATAGCACAAACACATTTACAATGAAATAGGTCTCTCATTTGTGAGAGATTAAGCTATTGGCATTGTAAATGACTATACCTTTTATTTATGTTTTCAAAAACAACACATAAATAAAAGGCATGGTCATTTACAATGCCAATAGCTCAAAATCTCGTAATGGGAAATCTATTGCATTGCAAATGCTTGTTTAAAATGTTGGCATGTATAATTTATGCTTTTCATGGTGATTTAATGAGGGACTCTTCCCTAGAAAGATAATTGAGGAGTCTTTAAAAAACAGGTGATCTTTCAGCTGGAGCCATTAGTGTGACGCCAGGCAGAAGGAACCACACCACTGGTCTTAGCAGCTTTATGTTGGTGGCCAGCACAGTTTTTATTTTTCACTTGCGATGATTGTGAACAATACGTCACGGCAAGTAGAGCGACAATTACCAATCGTCGGGCAGAGATCACAGATGTCATACAGGGACCCCGCATAGAATAATCCTTCTACGCATGATCGAAATGTCTGCAGGTAGACATCTCAAACCCAGGTGGACAGCCTATTTCTTGAGTTTTATTGTACCAGCTGCCTTTTATAAAAGCAATAAACGCAGTAGTAGTTGGTGTCTGTGCAAAGTGGCGGAGCGGTGGGAGGGGACTGGTACAATGGATATAAAAAAAATACTTACCTGCTGCATTGCCGGTCTTCCTCTCCGACTCCAGTCCACTGCAGGCACAGGCTCACAGACTCCTCTGCAGCCAATCCTGATGCTGCTCTCATGCTGCCTGAACGCCCTCAATTTGCACTTCCATTGAGACCGGGAGCCAGCCTGTGTCTGCTGTCTCTAACTCAGCAACTCAGCTCGGTATGGCGCCCTGAGACTGCCTGCCAGAACCACACATGCACTGAAGGCAGTGTGTGCAACCTCTCCCTCAGTGCCTGTCATCCCCTAGGCCCGCCCCCAAAAACTCAGCCGGGAAGCAAAATAAAATGATAATAAATCAGTTTATTATTGTTTTATTTTAATTTAATTTTTTTAGCGTGCTGGCAGGGGGACAATGCTCCTCCGCCATAGTGGAGGAGCCACCACTTATTAAAAGTATGTTAAAATCATATTAGGCACTAAAAGGTTTGACTAGGGCATTCAAAGGGAATAGTTGGGGGCACTGTCAAATTGTATTAAAAGAGTTTACTACTTATTTGGTCCCTTGAAGAATGTGAATCATTGATTGGGACAACGGAAAACTAAAGATGGAGGAATATCGATGGAAATTAGGTTGTGTTGAGTACTTGGAAATGTCGTCTTTAAGATGCATATCCTGTTTACTGGTTAATGAGTCATTATTCAGATTGAATGCAGTGCTTCATCTGAGCCGGTGGTTGTAGATGGGGCCCACCGGCACTCTTTTTTTTTTTTGGCGACCAGCACTTACTTCTTCCTCCTCAAACTTTGAACAAGAGCAAGAGTTGGAAAAAGACAAACTTAGGAAAAGAGGAGTAAGAGAATGACGGAAAGCCAGTGGCAAAGGGCGAAAGCTGGGATGAAAAAGAAACTGCAACAGTGAAATAAAAGGACAGAGAGTGTAGTGCGGAGGAAGAAAGAGGCAAGAGGTGGACGAATCCAAATCACACAATCTTGATATTCGGTAACCTCGAACTTTATCAGTACCTGCCTTCTGAGAAAAACCTTTGGCTCCGCTACTTAATATTTTACAAATGAAGCACTGCGGAATGCTCTGTTAATCTACTAGAATTTAGTACACTTTAACACTAGTCTTTACTTTACATATATTGGGATAATTGTAGACCACAGATTTACCTTTGAAAAACAATTAAACAGTATTTATAGAACACACATGTTCAGCTTATGTTTATGCAGTGGATGATTGACATTTTGTAAGAAGCATGGGCGAACTGAAAGCAAGTCCATCCGCGAGGGCGCCACCTGTTGCTGGCTGGTAGGGGTTTGCAGTATACTCTCTGGGGTGGTGGCTGATCAAGCGCTTTAGACTTTCAAGCTGAGGAGTCCATTGAACGCATTTGTTTAGAGCTCTTTCCAAAATTACAGGATGGTGGTGCAAGTCTGGTTTAAAGGTAGTCACCAGGCTTCCTAGGTTTGTTGGGACAGTGACAGTTTTTCACCATCTGTCCTAGCAGATTTCTGTACATTTTGCACATGTCCCTTTTCTCAGAGTGTCGACTTGACAAAGGTGGGAACGTTTTCATGTGTTTCAGTGCAGAATTAGTAAGCAGCCTTAGCAGACCCGCCATCTTTAAGGAAAAAAACTGTCCGTTTGAGGGAGGGGACAGGGTTTTGAGACTGTTCCTATCACCAGTCATGAGTGAGCTGGGGGTGGGCGTGGAGACTGGATAGAGCTTAGTGTGCTGAATACTGCCCGAGAGCCACTGTACCCTTCCATATCGCCTCCCTGTGCAGGGGTTTCCAGCTCATGGTATTTCTCATCGTGTGCTACTGGCTCTTCACCAGGAGGTGTTGTGGACAGCTAATTTCTTGTGATACACTGTAGCAATGTGTGATTTGGCTCAACTTAATCAAGTCATTATGTGCTCCTCGGTTGATGCAGAATTCTAGTTCTTCATCGATGTTCGTGGAATTTCTCCAATTGTTTTTGCTTTCAAAATCTAGTTACCCTATTAAAGGAGGGATGCTGTTTCACTGTTTTCCTCTGAATTGTTTTTTTAGGTCGAGCATCCGTGTGTATGCGTTGTCTGCTAAGACCTGTTGTAATCACTCGTACTGAATGTAATCCCTCCTGCTGCTTTCCATTGGTTCATTCTTGCATCACCTTTATTTCCTGGCTCCCTATTGGTTGGTGCCCCCCCGATACATCACTTCAGTTTTTAAACCAGGAGCACCGGCAAACTACAGTTTCCTTACACTGTAGGTCTTTATGTATTTTTTAGGGGTCTACTTATTTATTAACATGGTGCCCGCTTCACTCACAGCCACTCAAAATGTGTAATGTACACAGGCACCGATTACTTATATATTAACGTGGTGTCTGCTTCACTCATAGCCACGAACTTATGTTTTAAGTTCCTGTCTCTGGACCCCTCCACTCTCACCACAGTTTCCCCCCATCAAAGCAGGCGACAGTACATGAGCAACGCTTAACCACATGACGCCACCCTTGCAGCACTCTTTGTGCAAAAATATCTGCAGAGTAATAGTAGAGGGAAGAGGTTCACTATATCCGCAATCCTCTTCTTGGACATTCCACAGTCTACTCTGCACTGCATACAAGTATGGGCAGAGGATATGTATGCTTGATTGTTTAATCTTCCAGAATAGTACCCCAATGAAATGACTACAGTAATTTTCCTTTGTAAACATATCTGCACAATTCCTTCCAGGTTGTTTCCTTCCTTACGTATGACCTTTTGGCAGCAGTGGCTTCTCATAGGTACAATCTCTTTGCAGCTGCGGTTTCTACAAGCATTTGCAATGCAATAGGTCTAACATAACATTTACAAGAGTTTGAGCTATTGGCATTGTAAATGGCATTGCCTTTTATTTATGTGTTTTCAAAACCTGCAAGCGGTGCATAAACACACATTTTATACTTATAGTTGCTGATTACTAGAAGCATAGCTGCAGTAACTGCACCTCTTACTGCCAGCCTTGCTTCTCGTAAGCAAGGTCTAGAAGTACAAAGTGCTACCTTACACACCCCTTGCAGGTTTTCAAAATACATAAAAGGCAATGTCAATTTCAATGCCAATTGCTCAAACCCAAGACCTATTGCATTGCAAATGCTTGCTCTTTTTTGTATTTTGTAGTTCCAACCTTGCAAGGTATTGGCTCCTGTTCTTACTGCTAGTACTAGCAAGTTCTCTGGCAACTGTGTCTGTAATTGTGCTATCACCGCCTTGTATGTGATACATTAGGACTTAACTTAGTTGTGGCTTCCAGGGAAGTGCAGTCGGTGTCAACTCATATGAAGTAACTTATCTTGCCCCTGGATGGCAATGGTACAACATAGGAGTGTGATAAGAGGGAAAGTTTCGTCCAGATTCCAGCATGTCCATTTGTGGGGCACTGCCACCAGGCAGGTGGGAGTGTACAAACACCTGGACGATAATTGCTTGAAAGTTTGTGCCAGGAAGGCAAAATTTATTTCTGCACAGTTGAGAAATCTGAAACTAGGTTACCTGCACTTTGCAACACGTGTCTTGAATTCATATGATTGTAAGATTTAAGAAGGAAAGTGCTTATTTTGTTTTAAAAATAATAATATTTAAGGTCCAGGGCTCTCATCTGGAGGCCACTGCAGCTTGCACCACACATTGCCACTGCCATGCTACCAATGATGGCAACAACACAACTACTAACCATCACACTCCTACAAGTGTAACAATTCAGGCTATTCCAGACCCCCCAAAGCTATGGGTGACACACAAGTCATTTTAAATGTATATTGAATTAATAATTAACTGTTGTTGTGGTCATCTCTAAATTAGCCAGATAGCGACACCTTGTGGCAGGCTTACACAAGCGCCATGTTGACAGTTAAGGGCAGAGCACCGGAAACCACCGGCTCAAATGAGCACTGCGAGGAATGTGTTACTACTTTTTAATTCAGAATTTTTTTCTCTGGTTTAATAATCTTTGAACCACTGCTTCTTGTAAAGATACATAATTAAGTGAATAGTTTTTGAGAAAAACGATACCTCAGTGTTTTCTCCCCCCCAAAAAAGTGAGTGGTGTTTGAAGTTCAAGTACTTGAAACATTTCTACAGGCTTCTTTTTCTGCAACAAGTCACAAACTCCAAGGAAAACACAGTTCGCTTTACTGTAGCACTTGCTTGCTAACCTGTTAACTTTGCCAAAAACATATTCCTATCCCCCATGAAACACATGCTTTTATGTCTCTGCGCAGCAGTGTACAAGGCCCAGGCTAGGAAAGAGATACTATCAGCATGAGGCACATTTTCTTTAAGCACTTTATAACGAAATACCTTATTTTACCAGCCCCAGTGGCTTGGAAAGTTAATAAATTAATATTAGCAAAGGTCAAATTCAGTGACTGTAGCATGCTAGTAGCTGGAGGTAAGAACATATGTTTGCACATTACAGCAGTTGATTTTTACTTAAGATTTAATTGGTTTTATGAGTTAAATACTAAACCGTTTTGTATAACTAACTCCAAAATGTATGCACAGGCATGCATTGGCAAAGCAGTGTTAACACCATAATGTTCGAAAATGGTTGTATGACAGAGGCACTTATGGCTAAATCACGCATGCCTCTACTACGCTGTTCTAACCACAAATGCATCTAAACCACACATTTGTTTAACATGCATGCTTTTACCACGCAATTTCTTGGTACAGGCATGATGGTAAAGGGATATGCATAGTAAAGATTACCACTACCCCGCCCTAAGCCCTAAACTTTTATTTTTTATTTATTTATTTATTTGAACTTGTAATGCGCAACAGCTACCCGCAGTGGGTTTCCCTGCGCCAGGGATAGACACAAGAAGAAAAAAAGGAAAACACAATGCAGTACAATGAACCAGCTAATGTGAAAGGACCGATCTACTGAAAGAGCAGAGTTGTAAGTATTTTCCGAAAGCGAAATAGATCAGTCTAAAATTTCAGGGCGATAGGTAGTGCGTTCCAGGATTTGGGGCCTAGATGGGAGAAGGACCGACCCCCCCACCCCATCTTTACAAGTTTAAATCTTGGAACAGCAAAATCACCATTTTCAGAAGATCTCAATGTGCGACTGGGTTTGTAGGTTTGGACAAGACTCTGTAGATATTTAGGGGCTGAGCCCTGTTTAATTTTAAAAAGATAACACAGGGCTTTGAATTTGATACGGCTCGGGACCCTAAGCCAGTGTAGATCACGAAGAGCCTGTGAGGCCAAAGATCTCCTCAGTACAGTACAAAGAAGTCGGGCCGACGAGTTTTGCACCACCTGAAGTTTGTTGATGGTTGAAGTGTCGGCATCGAGATAAAGGACATTTCCGTAGTCCAGGCGGGAGATTACTAACGCCTGGACAACGGTTCTCTAGGTGGCACGGGGCTGCATCCATAAGATTTTCTGAAGCCATCTCAAGGTGGCAAAGCAAATGGAGACTTAGTGGCCTGCTGCCTCATATAGAGCTTGTCCTCTATAAGAAATCCGAGGTTGCGAACTACAGAGACCGGCTGGGGGAGGGGCCCATGTCACTAGGCCAGTGCTGAGGGCCCCATAGATCTTTGTTCTTCCCCAAGATGACGATCTCGGTCTTGTCACCGTTTAACTTGAGGAGATGCCTCTGCATCCACTCAGCGACACGCGACAGTCCGGTCTTCAGGACCGATATACTGTTGCACTCACTGCTGGAAAGGGAGAAGACAATCTGAGTGTCAGACCTTGCTGTTGTCCCCCGGGTAAAGAAAGCGTGCCTCGGAGGCCGCTCCTTTGGACTGCTGGCATCTCAGCTGTGGAACTCTTTACCACTGACCCTGCGGGGAGCCACCAGCCTACTGGCTTTTAGGAAAGGCCTTAAAACTTGGCTGTTCACTCAGTAGCCGGTCTTCCGTGAATCTCTGGCCCACTCTTCTGTTAGTTTTTATCTGGTGTTATGTTTGTATGTTGCAGTATTGTCTCTTTCTCCAATAAAGCGGCGGGACACTCCTTTTGAGTAGCCGTGCGCTATAGAAATAAATAAATAACATAACATAACATAACATATGAAAATATTGTCAGCCCAGCGTCCTCCACGATGGAAGCCAGGGTTCTAACATAGATGTTAAATAGTAGGGGGCTGAGTGTAGAGCCCTGGGGAACGCCATACGCTGATGAACAGGTAACAGATACAGCTTTCGTCGAAAAAACTTGGAAAGTGCGCTCACTTAAAAAGGAAGCAATCCAGGCTAGCGCAGGACCATCTACTCCCAGGGACCGGAGAGAGTTCAAGAGAATGGAATGGGACACGGTATCGAACGCAGCACTCCAATCCAGAAGTGCAGATGTCTCCCCGCGTTCGATACCGTGCCGCAACCTCTCCGTCACCCCAAGGAGCGCGGTCTCGGTGGAATGGTGTGCTCCAAAGCTGGATTGGGAAGGATGTAAGAATCCCGAGCTTTCCACAAGATGATTTAACTGAGTGTTAACATGCCTTTCCAAAACTTTTGAGAAAACGGGCAACAAGGATATGGGTCTAAAGTTAGCAAGATTGCCCACATCCGCTCCTGCCTTCTTTAGAAGAGGGACAACCATCGCATGCTTCCATTCCTGTAACACATGGGACTCAATTAAAGATGCATTGAGAAGTCTCGTAAGAACCCGCCGGGGTTCAAGGTCCAGTAACTTTAGGACTTTCGCAGGTACTGGATCACGGGGTGATCCAGATCTAACACTGTTCAAACAGGAAAGGAACGAGGTATCATCGAACAGTTGCCAGTTTGTGACTTTCGCCATTGGAAGCGGTCGTTCAGTCACCGCAGTCTGTCCTAATCGGGGTTCAATTACTGTCAAGGGAATGCTCATAGAATCGTATATGCGTTCAACCGTGGCAATAAAGAACGCAGCAATAGAATTGCATTGGGCTTCCTCCAAAGCTGGAGGGATCGGGACAGTATCCGCTCCTGTTAACTTCTTGACAACAGAAAAAAAGAGTGCGCGGACAATTCTGTGCTTGCATCACTGTGCTCACAGTGTAAGCAGCTCTCGCAATTTTGCATTGTGAGTGATACCCCTTCAAAGCTTCTTTATAAGCAGCTTTCCGAGAAACAGAGTAGGAATGCCTCCATTTCCTTTCAAGGGCCTTGCAATTGGCTCGTAAGATCTTCAAATCATCAGAGAACCAAGGTGCAGGGGGACGATGAGACCTAAAGTGTTTCGGCGTTAAAGGGAGAAGAGTAGTTACAGCACTAGTGAGCCAGAGTGATACTACGGTGTTCAGCTCCAGAACAGGAACATCAGTGTCAGGGCGAGTATTCGAAAGGTGCTGGTTTAACTTTGTGATGTCAAGTTTACCCCCACCGATGGATTAATTCGCCCTTACCGCAGCCACCCTTCACCAGGCTCTTGGCATGAGATAAGGAAAAGTGGACTGCGAAGTGGTCAGACCACTCAAGCGGGCGGGCACTCTGTGAGCAGTCAAAATGAAGGTTGGAGAGAATAGGATCCAATTGATGTCCAGCAGAATGAGTGGACCCAAAATTACGCAACAAAAGATTAAGAACTTCAAGATCGGATAAGAAGTGCTTGCTGGAAGTGCATAAAGGATCTTCAAGGTGCAAATTAGGATCACCTAAAATGGTGAAATTTGCCGCCCTGAGAAGTAGGGGAGCTATAGTCTCAGCGAATGAAGACGTCCAGATGTTAGCATTGCCGGGAGGGCGATAAACCAGAATGCCCGACAGAGTGAGTTGGGGATTAATAGCTAATTTAAAAGAGGCAGCTTCGCATCCGGACAGGGGAAAGGCTTCAAGCTTACAGATGTAGCTAGATTTGAAAATTATAGCGATGCCCCCCCCTTTTCCGGAGTCTCTGTTCTGCCTCACTATAACGTAGTTGTTAGGAACTGCAATGGCAATATCCGGACCAGAGCTTTCATGGAGCCAAGTTTCAGTGAGAAATATGGCATTAGGCTGCTCATCAACGATGAAGTCGTAAATATTTTGTTATGTTTCGGGAGGAACCTGCAATTAATGCTCCAAAACTGGAGTGGAGGGCAGGTAAAAGGAGTTTTTACGTCCCTCCGTCTACCTCGTGTTCGAGTATGAATCATTGCTTTGCATCTGGACATTTTGCCAGTAAAGAAATTACAGCCTGGGCATTTAAAATTATGAGTCGATAGGATACAGGAAGTGCAATCAGCGTATATAGGAGGCCGTAAGAATTTTAAAACCTCACCGGTATAAGTATGGATCCCGGAAGAAACGCAGCAGGCTGCCGAGCCTGCTATAGGAGTTGTGGCCCCTGGGCCCTTCCCGGCGCGGACGGGCGCAGACGGACTGAACTCAGGCGTAACTCCGGCGTCCCCGCTGTGCGTATCCGCTGCACGTCTGCATGTCCTCCTTATATAGAGGGCTAGCGTCCTTATGACGTCTAGACCGTCAAAACGAGATGGCGCCGCCAGGCGTCCTACTCTCACCCAATATGGCCGCCAAAGTGCGAGCAACCGGGACAAGGACCAGCAAAACGCGGTGCTTTTACAGATTATAGTGCAGGCAAGTGGGCATCGATTTAAAATCAGGGGAGAAGGCTAAAACAAAAGTAAATTAGATAGAAAACGGGAGGTATTTAAAAAAGCATGAGAAAAAGCATGAGGAGCTGGCAGGACAACAATAGTGAACGCAGCGCGCTCTAAGCCGGTCTTCCAAGATATTGGTCAACTAGCTTGTCCTCTACCTTGCACACCCCCCACCCTAAGGCCTACAACCTACCTCGCCCTGCCCTTAAAATGACCCCTTCCCCTCCTCTCCCACCGTAAGCCAACATCTTTTTTTCAGGATCTCCTGGTGTGCACGTTCATAAGTTGGATCATAATAGTAATAAAAGGTGCAAAACCGATGTCCTGATCACATGTAGTGCGGTAGCCACCAGAACCAATACTTGGTTAAACTCATCCTTTACAGTGTTCTATTGTTTTATTATCATTGTAATACTAAGCTTCAACGAGCTCCAATTCCACATGCATCTCTGTACTGTGGCCACCGGTACGCAGTCCATAGCAACTAAGGGCTCCATGCCTAGCGACTTCGGCCAGTTTCTAGTTTTAGGCAGTGTGCTGGGACCAATCAAACTATATTCATAATGAGAGAGGTAATACTACAAGTATCATCATCAAAATGCGGATTGTAGAGACAGTTCCCTATGAGATTCCCAACCTTACTCTACCCTACCCTTGATTGCCTTTCTTGCTCTCTAAGTACCAATTTCCCCCACTGGACTCAGCACTTCAAGCACATAGTTTTAGCTGTTGCCCGGCAAAACATTACACTCTTTTTGATTGTGGAAGCACTCAAAGAGTCCCACCACACTTAGTGGTGGGTGGGGACTACTCTCCCCTCAGCAGACGATGGATCGACTGAGAGTAGTGGCAGCTGATTGGATTGAGAGCTCAGACCTTGTTACCTGTAGCCCTGGGAGGGGAGTCTATAAATGTTCCAGGTATCGTAGGTTCCTTATCCCCTACCCACATAACCTGCAGTCGTTCACTTCCCTCTGTGCGTGCTATGTTTCTGCATTATATATGGTGTTGGGGATGCTGTGCAAGGGGAACGATGCCTTCTGAAAGTACCAGTGTTGGGCTGACCAATAGGGCGATCGGGCAGGGCCAGAAGATCTGGGCTGATAGGTCAGTGTTGGGTAATTTGGTGGCTGTTTGTGGGCTTCTTTTATAGTTTGGTGGGCTGGTTTTACTGCTGATTTTTCTGATATTACCGCAAACATTGCCTGCTACAAGCACAAATGCATTCATCTTGCAAAATGCCTACACTGTGCGCACTGAACTCTTCTGGTTTGCAGAAAGTGGGCTCATTTTTAGCAATCTGATTTGCTCATGGAGGGTCACATTTATTTGCTGCTTGTGCGTGTTATCTCTCCAAATCCGACCATGGCAAGGACACATTGTATGCAGCTCAAAAATAGTGGTTCCCTGTATCAAGGTTATAATCATTCTAGCAACACTTGCCTTGAAGCAGCACCTGCATCTTGGCGACCTTGTGTTTTTTCAGACAGTATCTCATATCTAGATTGCAATCCACATTCAGCCCAGAGCCCTACACTGCCACTGCTCTTTACCTGTGCAGCACACCCTTTGCATCAGCCCAAGATCCCATAAACTGCATTTAGGATGTTGGTCCTGGGATTGCTTGAGTCTTAGCACATTGGGCAGTGGCTTTCTGTCAAATGCTTCCAGATAATCTGCCTTGACATTGTGCAGCCGCTCTCCCTCAGCCAGGGCTGAGAAGCCTAGGAGCGGACTGACACTTGCTTGGAAGATGACTATGCTTAAAAAAGCCATAGTCACAGTACTGAAGGCCTGGAAAGAACTTGAGAAGTCATACCAGCAGCTGCATCTCACGCGTGTTGAGGATGAGACAGATAAACCACACTATTGTGCCTTCTAGTGGGCCTGAATTGTAGAGCTGCCTCCATGTTACCTGCATAACAGTCCGAAGAGAGCACCTGGGCCTGTGACAGATGGGTCAATGTATACAGTGCTGGCATGATGTTACAACTCTCTATTTGCCATCATAGCACCTGCAAACAATTTTATTCTGCTTAACTGATCTTTGCGATTTTTTTTTTTGTTTTTTAAACCCCAGATCCATGACCTTAAGTTTGCAAAACTAATGCTCCTGTTATTTTAGAATTCAACCCTTTGGAAATCCTGCTAGCCATCATAAATGGATGCTTTACTGAAGCTGACATCATCATTCTGAATTTAAAGACATTTGTGTTGAGTCCCTTAATCTCCAGAGCGAGCAACGGATGGTGAAGTGCCATTCGTTGCCCACAGTGCTTGCTGCATGTTCATGGTGTGATTGAGATTCCTGTTCCTGATAGAGACAGGACACCTGTGCTTGCATTTAGCTAAAATATATTCTGCCTTTGGTGAATCCATTGAAAAGTCCTGTTTCCTACCCCTTTGAAGTGAGAAGTGATCAGCCGTTTCCACTTCGCTTCTGAAAATCAGTTTGACTGCCATATTATGAAGGCATATGAATAATTCTGCCAGAACATCTGATCAGTTCCACCACCCCCCCCCCCCTCCCCCCCAAGGGGATGCTGCACAAGAAATGAGTGGTCAGCAAGCTACCCGGTAACACTGCCTGGATAGCTGTAGTATCCTCTTAAGAGAAATTACAATAAAAAGAGAAGCAAAGAAATGAAAGGAGAAATATAAAAGGATAACATTGAAAACTAAAGGATTGTCCACCAGCCCAGACACTGAAGTACTCTAATGTCCAGGATTATGTGCATATGTGATCAGAAAATGCTGTCATACACAGGGCAAAAGAACTGATGACTAATGTGGACTAATGTGGACTGAACCATTACCTCATGGATGGGAGTAGAGTAGATGACAGACCAGTGGCAGAAGAGAGTAGACCCATATGCCTTCTATGTATCCATGTGGATATATTTATATATAGGTTTATGTATTATTTACGATTTTTATTGCAAGATCTTTGCAAACAATTAAGCTTATTAGGTCTTCAGAATAGATTCTAGCAAAAATCACCACGGTGCACATCTTCTACCATTAGTGTTTGTCAAAGGCAGTGACTAACACCAAAATCCTTCCATAAAAAGGTAATCTGTGGCGTGTCATGTGACAAAATAGTTATCTGTAACCCTTAATATAGAGAAATACCTATCCACCCGTAAATGCCTACAGTCATAAAATTAAAAAAGAATACAAAATGAGTTGCCAAAGCAAAATACTATCACCCTAATAGGGCCTAACAAGGATCTGGACACTGCTATACCCACGTTTTGTTAGAGTAAACAGGATCAAAATCCTTGCCGACTAAGGTAATCTGTGTGAATTCATGCGCAAAAAAGAACTATCTGTAGGCTTTAATACAGAGCAATAACAATTCACACCTAAATGCCAATTAACTTTTTTTTTTTTTTTTGATAATCAATTTTATTGGCATTTTCAAAACAACAAGGACGATTCATGGGCAGCAGCTCGACAATCAATAGGCACAAATGGAGACAATCAGTATCATAAATAAAATAGTTAATAGCAATCTGGTCCGACATCACAAATATTTGAATTGGGCAAAAAACAAAGCATTGATCAGGGATCACGGTGGCAGCAGGTTGTACCATTTCCCCCAAATTCTGGAGAACTGTTCCGGTGAACCCCGGGATTCGCAGAGAGCCTCCTCTTGGGCCCCGCATCAGTCCACCCCTCTCCTCCAGCCCCTCACCGTGTGAGCTGAGTCTCGAAGCCAGTGACGCGCTATGTCCCGCTTAGCCACAGCCACCGTCGTCCCCAGCAGGCGTTTGTCTGATCTAGTGCCATCCAGGCCATGAAATACCCCCAGGAGCATCCGAAGTGGGTCATGAGGGACCTCCCACCCCAAGACCTGTGTTAACTCTCTCTCCACTCCCCCCAAAACCTCTCCAGCCCCGGGCACGTCCATACCATGTGGAAAAAATCCGCCGAGGAGTATCCACATCTAGGGCAGTTCGGGGAGGTTCTCAGGCGGGCTCAAAACAGCCTCTCTGGAGTGAGGTAGGACGTGTGCAGATAGTATATCTGTACTAGCCACAACTTGGAGGACGTGGTCAGGGTGCGTGGGGCCATCAGAGCATCCCTCCAGTCGGCCTCTTCCAGGGGTCCCACCCACTCCTCCCATCGGGCACGCAGGTGGTCAAGGGACGTGGGGCTGTTATTGACTAGGGCACAGTATATTCAGGACACTCCTCTTCTCCCCAGGTCCCCCATCATTACTTTGGCTTTCAGTGGGCTAAATTCTGGGAGGATAGATGGTGCAGGGAGGTGCGCATGGAGGGCGTGACGCAGCTGCAGGTAGCGGAAGTGCTGAGCATGGGGAAGGGCATAGCGCTGCTGCAGGTCAGCAAAGGTTCGAATGTGGTCTCCCACCCATACATCCCCGAGCACCGATACTCCAATGAGATCCCAGCGTCGGAACCCGCCCAGGGATGACACCTCACGGAGCCAGTTCCCATACCAGAGAGGCACTTGGCGGGTAAGTTTGCGGTCCCACCCCGTATGGCGCAGGGCAGTACGCCAAGCCAGCAAGACCGTTCTGGTAATGGGGGCCAGGGTTTGCGGAATCGGGCATCCGTAGAGGAACACCTGGATCCGAGGGAAGTCTGTCTCCTCCAGTTCCACCCGGTATGCCGGGTCAGACCAGCCGCCTGCATACCAGTCGTGGATAACTATCAGTTTGGTAGCTAGATAGTAGAGGTAGAGATGAGTCACCCCTAGGCCTCCATCGTAAGGTGGGATGCAGCCGTGTGCAAGGGAGATCCGCGGTCGCCCGCCACCCCAGAGGAACCTGGACAGGGTGCCGTCCAACTCCCGAAACCAGGCACGGGGAGTGGAATGGAGGTGTTCTGCAGGGTATAAAGGAAACTGACAAGAATCGTCATTTTAAACAGCGCGCTCCGCCCCAGGGGATTAAGGGGAAGGGAGTGCCATTTCTTCAAGTCCTATCTCATCTGCGTCACCAGGGGCGCGATGTTCAGCGCCCATTCCAACTCCGGCAGGAGAGTCACCCATATCCCCAGATATTTGACCAAGTGGTGACGAAGAGGGATGGACGACTGCCAGTCGAAACACTCCCGGGAGGGGTGCAATGGGACCAGGGTGGACTTGGCCGCATTAAGTCGGAGGCCGGAGACTCGCTCGAAATCCAGGAGGAGTTGCAGACATCTGGGGCCTGAGTTCGCCAGATCCGCCAGGTACAGAAGCACATTGTCTGCGTAGGGGGCGATCTTATCTATGTGACTCTCATTCCAGGCCCACCCCCGGATAAGGCGGTCTTGCCGGATGAGCGTCGCCAGGGGCTCCATCGCTAACACGAATAGAAGCGCAGATAGGGGACAGCCCTGGCGCGTCCCTCTACGAATCGGGAACGGCCGTGAAAGTGTCCCGTTGACTAGTACACGGGCCCTAGGATACGCATAGAGGACCCCAATATAGCTGCGGAAACCGCGGGCCAAATCCCATTTCCCTCAGCACGTCCTGCAAATACTCCCAGCCCACTGTATCAAAGGCTTTCTCGAAATCGAGAAAGAGGAGGGCCAGATAGGGAGAGAGGCGGGAACGATGGGCCAGGGCCAGATGGAGGCGGCAGATGCAGTGACGGGGTCCTCTGGCTGGCATAAAGCCACATTGGTCCGGAAGGACAAGGCCTTGGAGGAGGGGCTTAAGCCTCTGGGCCAGTATTGTGGCGAAGAGCTTGATTTCGGTATTGATAAGGGAGAAGGGGCGGAAGTCCGCACAGTTCGCCGAGGGCGGGTGGGTCTTAGGAATGCACCATTCTCTATCACATGGCGGAAGAGATGTAGCAGCTGGGGGGCCAGAGTGTCTCTAAAGGCCGCGTTGAACTCCTGAGGGAATCCGTCTGGGCCCGGCGTTTTGCCTCCAAGACTTCCTCCAGCGAGAAGGGTCGTTCCAGGGATTCTGCATCCCCTGTGGCGAGGGAGGACAAGCAGATGCCAGTTTCGTCCAGAAAGGTGGTTTAGAGCGCCTCCGGAGGGCGCACTGCGTAAAGGCGAGTGTAAAAATCAGCAAAGGTTCCAGCATGCGGGTCAAACGGCGGAGCTTGTTTTATTAGATCTTAGCGCTGCCTTTGACATCGTCTCGCACGGGATTCTTCTGCAGCGCCTGGAGGAAGCGGGCGTTGTCGGCCCCGCTCTTCAGTGGTTCCGCTCTTTTCTTGCTGACCGATCTTTTTGCGTGGCCGTTCCGCCCTATCAGTCTAAATCTCATTCTCTGGACCTTGGGGTCCCTCAAGGATCCTCGCTGAGCCCCACGTTGTTCAATCTTTACGTGAGGCCGCTGGCTGAGTTCGTCAAGCAGTGGGGTATGACCATGGTGTCATACGCTGACGACACTCAGCTGGCGGTCACGATCAGCGGGGATTGAGGGCCGGATGCCCCAAGATTCCAGAATGGACTACGGGCGGTTGCCAGCTGGATGACCTCCAACTGTCTCCAGCTGAATGCAAAAAAGACGGAAATTATGATCTTCGGCAAGCAAGTGGAACTCTGGAGCGATATGTGGTGGCCCTCAGAGCTTGGTCCCACTCCAACTCCGGACTCGGAGATAAAAAACCTCGGGGTGTGGCTAGATCCTACCCTTAGCTTTGTCTGCCAGACTAAGCGCACTGCTGCCTGCTGCTTCGGCATCCTGCGCAGCTTAAGACCTGTGCTTAAATTCTTTGACGCCTTGACTAGGCAGCTTGTGGTACAGGCGACGGTGATTTCTCGGCTCGACTATGCCAGCTCCCTCTTGGTAGGGATAATCAGGCCGAACTCACCCGCCTTCAAAGCGTGCAAAATGCGGCCGCTAAAGCAGTCGTAGGCTTACCCAGGTTTTGTTCCATTTCCAATACCTTGCGCTCTCTTCATGGGCTACCGATTAAGCAGAGGATCCAATTTAAAGTGCTTTGTTTGTCCCACAAGATCCTTAAGGGCTCCCCTGCTCAGATTCTTTTGAACCTTTTGTCTCCTTACGTTCCAGGCCGCTCACTACGCTCATCGGACCTTGAACTGGCAGTAGTTCCACTGTTCAAGCGTAGTCGTGCCGGTGGTCGTTCATTCCGTGTACATGCTGCAGCCTTGTGGAATGCCCTCCCTTTGGAAATGCGTACCCTTGCTGATTTGCTTTCATTTCGTAGGGCTGCTAAGACCTTTTTGTTTCCTTAGATCTGTTTTCCCCATTAGTCCACCCTTTTAAGCTTGTGTTATGTTGTTACCTTGTCAGGCGCCGGGACACCATCGCTGGAGCAGCTGTGCGCGTAATAAATGTCCATAACATAACATAACAATGGCCCCGGACGTCACCAGGAGGGTGCCGTCCTGTGCACGAATCTCCGGAATGACGCGGTGGATCCTAGGGTAGGACACCAGGTTGTGAAGGAGTTTACCATTTTTAGCCCCCAGCCATAAATCCGCGCTACCGACGAGCGCCACAGTTGTTGGGTCGAATCGAGCGAGACCTGCCGAATCTCCTCTCGGATCAGCGCTAATTGCCGGGTGGGGTTCCCTCGACCTCTCACAGCCAGGTCAGCATCGAGCTGGGCTGCCCGGAACTCCAAGTCGGGCCAGGCGGGCCCTCGCTTGTCGTGGACCAGCCCCCTCGCCACTCCACGGATCACTGATTTACCGGCCTCCCATAGGGTCCCCGCTGACGGGACTGAACCCTCGTTTGTGGCGAAATAACGGCAAAGTTCCTCCCCCAGTTCCTCCACCAGAGCTTGAGCTTGCAAGAACCAGGCATTGAGGCGCCACACCGCACGGGGTCCCCCGGGGTAGAGCCAACACACAGGGAGACCGGGGAATAATCCAATAGCCCTCTTGGCAAGATGATCACCTCGGAAATCAAGCGGCAGTCCGTGGCCGGGAGCAGGAGAAGGTCTATGCGGGAGTGGGTGTGGTGGGAGGCCGAAGTATGAGTGTATTGTGTCTTCCATGGGTTCCACACCCGCCAGACATCACAAAGCCCCAGGGCGGACTCCCAACACGAAAGGGACGCCGCGGATGAGGAACGAGTCGCCGAGGGGGGACCCGAGGTATCCCATCCCGGCTGCATGACAGTGTTGAAGTCGCCGCCAACCATGGTAAGGCTGAGTGGGAAGTCGGAAAGGACATGCGTGAGGGAGCTCATAGTCGGGGGTCGGAGGGCGGGAGGGACATAGACATTCAGGATGTTCAGAGGGCAACCTTCCAGTACGCCTGAGACCGCAACATATCGCATCTGCGGATCATAGTAGGCTTTAGTCAGGGTGAAGGGGAGAACTCTCCAAAGCAGCCAATTAACTTTAACACATGCTTTTCACAATCAATATTTCAAGCTTGCTTCCTTTATCGTATTTTTTTTCATTAAAAACAGTCATGCCTATAACCTTTATTATTGGATTGACACCATAAGCAACTCAGACCTGCTGTGTTGGTCATAGGCCTTCCCACCAGTCAACCATCCGGTATACCGTAGTAAAATTACAAATATGTACAGAATTGCAACTATCAAAGTAACATAAAATCCTTCCAAATAGTGCTATTGTGCTAATAATGCATAGTGCGAATCTACTCTCCCATTGCTTTGTTCATCATTTCATTTATCATCATTGTCCTCCTCCCATCTTTGCTGCTGCCAGAGAAAAACAAACACTCTCAGCGGTTTACTTATCTTAGACACTTTCACTGTATTAAAGTCTTGTCTGTGTGACCCCGAAAGTTTAACCCCAGACAGCCATAGTCTTGCTGCATTAAGCAGCTGGATAAACAAACAAAATAATCACATTTGCGTGGAGGGGAAGCATTTTTTTCTGCTGAATCAAGCACTCAACATCTCAATGAAAACATGTATTCCTCCTGTCCATTGACACTTGGACGCAGCCAGACTCTCTCTCTGCTTTTAAGTTGATCAGACACGGCCTGGCTACATCTGTGCTGTCTAGCCAGAACTAAAAAGTGATATGCTTAGAATATTAACTTTGGCACAAAATGTCTATTTGCCAGTGGAGTGAACCAAAGACACAGAAAGCTAAACACTTAGTACACTTTCTCATGTCAAGGTGTAATATGATTCAACACCACCTGATTAGAAATACCATTGCATAGTACATTGTCATCCAGTAATACTTCTTGCTCATAAGATTGTGTGACTGCATTAAATTAAATCTCTAGACCGAATCATCCCGTCCTGGGGCCCGAGTATTGAAGGGGCTCTGCAGCGTTAGTGCCGCGTGCATGTGCCTCGGCCACCACTGAGCGTGAACTGGTGCCACGCGACCATTTACCGAGGAAACGGTGAGCGACGGCCACGCTAATAACGTAACGACGGATACAATTGGCGCTTCAGGCATGAGCGGGCTGCTGCTCTTCCCTTCCTTGCGCAACGTGACCTTCGGAATGCCCTCGACGTTCACGAGGGGGCTGACAATCATAGTCGCTGAAGGGAATCGGAGAGTTGATGACGCGAGTCCTCTGGTGTTGTATATTTGAGGGCAAAATAGCATGACCTACATAGTTAACTTTCTGTAATGGAAGCATTCAAAGAGTCCTGCATTTCCGTTGGGCATGCCACGATGCAAATGAGGAAGCAGGCCCTGTTGAAAACACTGTAGCAGGAACGGTGGCTGCACAGTGTAGCCCCTCAGTGCAAGGGGCATTGAGTGCCATGTGCACACTGAGCGCTGCAGGTAGGTCCATTACTGTGGATTTAGAGAACTTCTGTACCTGCAGTTTCGAAATTGCATCTTTATATGTTAAGGATATGGTTTAATATGGTTAGAAACCACGACCGTCCAATGATTGTTCGTAAGCAGTGTTTAATTTGGGCCAGTGGTTTCCTGTGCTCGGCACCGGCAATTAAGTGTCAGCACTAGCTCTAGTGACATTCCACCACATGGTGGCGCTGGCTGTCCATTGTTGAGATGAGCATTACAACAGAGTTTAATAAGTCAATAATCATTAAAAAAAAGAATGATACCTGATGCTCAAGCCATTATTATAGCTTTCGATGGGCCGGAATAGTCTGAATAGTGTGATGATTTGTGGTTGTGTCTGTACTGTCATTGGCTGTGCTGACAGGGGCAATGGGTGGTGCAGGCTGCAGTGGCCTCCTGACAAGGGCCATGGCACTTAATTTTTTACCAACTAAGCACTGTTCACAAATGAATATATCATGTGGGGCTTTATGGTTTGTTTAGACGCAGCTGTTATAGCTGATTGTACTGTAAAACGATTGAACTCACAAGCATATAATATAACAAGCATTTACAATGCAATAGGTCTCGGAGTTTGAGTTATTGGCATTGTGTATGACAATGCGTTGCATAAAATGTTTAGCAAACTTTGAATTGGTGAGCAGTGAGAGTGTGTGCAAGAGTATGCTGTTCTTGAAAGCAGTGAGGTAGAGAGTGCCGGAATTTGGATGACCTGAGCAATGTGGATGATGCACATCACGCACGGGGCTGACGCAGTTATTATTCACACAGCTCTGCTGATGCACCTCAGGCATGGGTTCACAGCTGTTATTATTCACACAGCTCTGATGATGCACCTCAGGCACGGGCTCACAACTGTTATTATTCACACAGCTGTGATGCTGCACCTCAGGCACGGGGCTGACGCAGTTATTATTCACTAACTAGTTGCACACCTGTGAACCCATAGGTGTGTCTCCCATGGCACCAGTATCAATTGCTGTATTCTTACAGCTGAAGTTATAATCCAAAGAAGACTTCAAACGAAAGTTTATATTGTTCAAAATAAATTATATTTCAAATTTTATCTTTAGTTCATAACGTGTAGCAACAATCCTGTTTGTTCCAATGCATTTCGGTGAATACAAACACCTTCATCAGGGAACGTCTACGAATGAACGAAAAAATGTACAATGTAACAATTCGCTATCAAAACATCTTAATTCACAGCTTCTGTTATGTTTTAACTAACTGGTAATTGGCTACAAAAACATGTTAAGACGCCTTTGTTACTAACGTGATACTCTTGCTTTAAACTCCTGTGACCCCTCTGTTTGTCATCGATGTTAGTTTTAAGTGCTTGGCTCTCTATATTCTATCGTCTAATGACTCGCATAGTCGGTTCTCAGAGGGTGGGGGCCCTTCACTAAGTATCGCGTGCCGCTTACGCTTAGCATATCTACGTTTGCAGAAGCTCACCTTCGTTGCTTTAAAAAAATAATCCCGCTCCTGCGTGTGGGTTCCTACTGCGGTTTGCGTCCTCACCGATTGTGAGAACTCCAACTGACGCCGCGTACCTGGCGCATGCGCAGTGTCTAACTCTGGCATTTTTTTAAAGAAACCCGTTTTTTTTGACAACACAAAACTTTAGCATTCAAACCTCAGTCTTCGAACATTATTTACAGGTAGAGGTTAATCAAGACACCACATATTGTATTTACATGCATCTCATGTGATCGTTCTAATGAATCTGCTGCATAATTAAATAAAGGTACATTATTACAAATAGCACAAAAATTCAGTGCGATCATTTAAACCATGCGGTTTGAGGCTGTTCAAATAATAAATCCAGTGATTTTCTCGCTTTAACAGGTTTTTTTTGTTCAAGGCTCCCTCTTTCCTCGGTACTATTTCCAATACACACGCTCTCAATTGATTCAAGTTGTGGCGTTTTTCTGTAAAATGTGTAGCTACCGTGGATTTCGTGGAGTGGGTTCTGATATTGCTTTTATGTTCAGTCAATCTCACTTTCAATTTCCTTTCCGTGTGTCCCACGTACACACTCCCACATGGACATTTCAAAAGATAAACCACATTAGTGGTATCGCAAGTAGCGTTGACTCTTAGGGGTATTTTGTATCCTTTCATGGGGTGACTGATGTTTGTCCCCTTAATGATGTTGTGGCAGTTTGCACAGTTTAAACATGGGACGGTTCCTCTGTATATCTGATGTGGTGTTGTTTGCTTGGGTTTCTTCAATAGTTCACCTAAGTTTTTTCCTCTTGAGTGTGCAAATAAGGGTTCTTGATCAAATATCCCATTAAAGTCAGTTTCCATCTTAACTATTTGCCAATTCTTGTATATGATTCTTTTGAACTGGGAGCTCACATTTGAGAATTTGCTGACACACGTTATTCGTTGAGTCTTTGTGGTAGTTTTGTAGGTTAATAACTCTTGCCTGGTTTTTGTCTGTGCTCTTGCCTGAGATTTCTGAATCATTTCCTCTGGATAGCCTCTGGTGGAGAATCTATCTGCCATGGTTTGTAGTTGTTCTTGGCATACGTGATCCTCAGATACCACTCTCCTAACCCTGAGAAATTGAGTGTATGGGAGGTGGTTCTTCAATGATGGAGGATGGTGACTGGTGTATTGTAATAAATTGTTCTTGTCTGTGGGTTTACGGTACAAGTTCGTGGTAATGGTGCCGTTTTTTAATGTGATTTCCACATAAAGGTATTGAATGATGGTATCATTGATATTCCACGTGAATTTAATTCTCTCATTTCTATCATCCAAAATTCTCAATTGTTGTTCTAATGATTCCTGTGTGCCTTTCCATATGATGAACATATCATCGATGAATCTCATGTAGGCTAACAGATGTGTGGCCCACTCCTGGTTATTATAGATATGTTCCTCTTCAAAAGATCCCATAAATAGATTTGCGTACGCCGGTGCGGCGCAATTTCCCATGGCTGTTCCATTGAGTTGAATGTACCAGCGTTTCTCATAGGTAAAGTAGCTATTCGTGAGGGTAAATTCCATCAATTGCATCAAAAAGAGTTGTAAGTCTTGAGGATAAGTACTGTATAGTAAAGCTTTTTCAATGGCCTCCAGGCCTTCTCTGTGGGGTATGGCTGTGTACAACGTTTTTACATCTATGGTGGCCATGATGCAATCTGTTTCAATTTTTACAGCTTGTAACTTAACCAAAAAATCAGTGGTGTCCTTAATGTAGGAAAGATTTTTTATAACCAACGGTTGCAAATACTTATCGATGAATTTACCCACTGGTTCGTGGATGCTCAACTTAGTGGATACAATTGGCCGGCATGGGGTTTTTTTCGGATCTTTATGTACCTTGGGTACTAGATATATAGTAGGGCTCTTTGGATTCTCTCGCATTAAGTATTTTTTAGTCTTTTCATTAATGATGCCTTTGTCTGTAGCTTGATTCAAAATGGTTTGCAATGTTTTACGAATGTCCATCGTTGGATCTTGGTTTATTTCCATATATGTGTTAATGTCACCTAAATGAGTATGCATGGCTTCTTCATAGAACTCTTTATTCATTATTACCAATGCTCCTCCCTTGTCAGCCTTTTGGCATATGATCTGTTGATTGTTCGCTATGCTTTCTATGGCTCCAAATTCTTTCTTCGACATGTTTGGATTTTTGACCCTCTTGTTGGTGTTAATTTGGTTGATTTCTTGTTTGCACAAAATTTCAAAGAGGTCAATCATCTTGTGTGATATAGGTGGCATATAATTGCTGGGAGTTTTTAATCCTTTTAATTCGTCTTCCTTTGGAGGTGGTTTTTCGGTTATGACATTCTCAAAAAAGTGTCTCAATCTCATTTTGCGTGTGAGTTTAAAGAGGCTCACTTCTAGTTCTAGTAGGTTAGTGTGGGTACTTGGTACGAATGATAACCCTCGTTGTAGTGTTTTTATCTGAAATTCATTCAAATTCTGGTCAGAGATATTCAAAACTAAGTTTTCTTTCGTGGTTAGTGCTGTTTCTTTCTCTCTTTCCTGGTCGTGGTATTCCTCGTTTGTGGTGGGTTTGTTTCTTTTATTTTTGTTGCGTCCCCTCCTGGGTCTTCTGTTCCTGTTGGGCCTACGTCTAAAAAAGGCTCCGAGGTGGTTGGTTTATCAGAGGGTATGTTTCTTGTGGATTCTTTTCTTTTGTCTGTTCTATCGAAAGAAAACTTAGTTTTGAATATCTCTGACCAGAATTTGAATGAATTTCAGATAAAAACACTACAACGAGGGTTATCATTCGTACCAAGTACCCACACTAACCTGCTAGAACTAGAAGTGAGCCTCTTTAAACTCACACGCAAAATGAGATTGAGACACTTTTTTGAGAATGTCATAACCGAAAAACCACCTCCAAAGGAAGACGAATTAAAAGGATTAAAAACTCCCAGCAATTATATGCCACCTATATCACACAAGATGATTGACCTCTTTGAAAATTTGTGCAAACAAGAAATCAACCAAATTAACACCAACAAGAGGGTCAAAAATCCAAACATGTCGAAGAAAGAATTTGGAGCCATAGAAAGCATAGCGAACAATCAACAGATCATATGCCAAAAGGCTGACAAGGGAGGAGCATTGGTAATAATGAATAAAGAGTTCTATGAAGAAGCCATGCATACTCATTTAGGTGACATTAACACATATATGGAAATAAACCAAGATCCAACGATGGACATTCGTAAAACATTGCAAACCATTTTGAATCAAGCTACAGACAAAGGCATCATTAATGAAAAGACTAAAAAATACTTAATGCAAGAGAATCCAAAGAGCCCTACTATATATCTAGTACCCAAGGTACATAAAGATCCGAAAAAAAACCCATGCCGGCCAATTGTATCCACTAAGTTGAGCATCCACGAACCAGTGGGTAAATTCATCGATAAGTATTTGCAACCGTTGGTTATAAAAAATCTTTCCTACATTAAGGACACCACTGATTTTTTGGTTAAGTTACAAGCTGTAAAAATTGAAACAGATTGCATCATGGCCACCATAGATGTAAAAACGTTGTACACAGCCATACCCCACAGAGAAGGCCTGGAGGCCATTGAAAAAGCTTTACTATACAGTACTTATCCTCAAGACTTACAACTCTTTTTGATGCAATTGATGGAATTTACCCTCACAAATAGCTACTTTACCTATGAGAAACGCTGGTACATTCAACTCAATGGAACAGCCATGGGAAATAGCGCCGCACCGGCGTACGCAAATCTATTTATGGGATCTTTTGAAGAGGAACATATCTATAATAACCAGGAGTGGGCCACACATCTGTTAGCCTACATGAGATTCATCGATGATATGTTCATCATATGGAAAGGCACACAGGAATCATTAGAACAACATTTGAGAATTTTGGATGATAGAAATGAGAGAATTAAATTCACGTGGAATATCAATGATACCATCATTCAATACCTTGATGTGGAAATCACATTAAAAAACGGCACCATTACCACAAACTTGTACCGTAAACCCACAGACAAGAACAATTTATTACAATACACCAGTCACCATCCTCCATCATTGAAGAACCACCTCCCATACACTCAATTTCTCAGGGTTAGGAGAGTGGTATCTGAGGATCACGTATGCCAAGAACAACTACAAACCATGGCAGATAGATTCTCCACCAGAGGCTATCCAGAGGAAATGATTCAGAAATCTCAGGCAAGAGCACAGACAAAAACCAGCCAAGAGTTATTAACCTACAAAACTACCACAAAGCCTCAACGAATAACGTGTGTCAGCAAATTCTCAAATGTGAGCTCCCAGTTCAAAAGAATCATATACAAGAATTGGCAAATAGTTAAGATGGAAACTGACTTTAATGGGATATTTGATCAAGAACCCTTATTTGCACACTCAAGAGGAAAAAACTTAGGTGAACTATTGAAGAAACCCAAGCAAACAACACCACATCAGATATACAGAGGAACCGTCCCCTGTTTAAACTGTGCAAACTGCCACAACATCATTAAGGGGACAAACATCAGTCACCCCATGAAAGGATACAAAATACCCCTAAGAGTCAACGCTACTTGCGATACCACTAATGTGGTTTATCTTTTGAAATGTCCATGTGGGAGTGTGTACGTGGGACACACGGAAAGGAAATTGAAAGTGAGATTGACTGAACATAAAAGCAATATCAGAACCCACTCCACGAAATCCACGGTAGCTACACATTTTACAGAAAAACGCCACAACTTGAATCAATTGAGAGCGTGTGTATTGGAAATAGTACCGAGGAAAGAGGGAGCCTTGAACAAAAAAAACCTGTTAAAGCGAGAAAATCACTGGATTTATTATTTGAACAGCCTCAAACCGCATGGTTTAAATGATCGCACTGAATTTTTGTGCTATTTGTAATAATGTACCTTTATTTAATTATGCAGCAGATTCATTAGAACGATCACATGAGATGCATGTAAATACAATATGTGGTGTCTTGATTAACCTCTACCTGTAGATAATGTTCGAAGACTGAGGTTTGAATGCTAAAGTTTTGTGTTGTCAAAAAAAACGGGTTTCTTTAAAAAAATGCCAGAGTTAGACACTGCGCATGCGCCAGGTACGCGGCGTCAGTTGGAGTTCTCACAATCGGTGAGGAGGCAAACCGCAGTAGGAACCCACACGCAGGAGCGGGATTATCTTTTTAAAGCAACGAAGGTGATCTTCGGCAAACGTAGATATGCTAAGCGTAAGCGGCACGCGATACTTAGTGAAGGGCCCCCACCCTCTGAGAACCGACTATGCGAGTCATTAGACGATAGAATATAGAGAGCCGAGCGCTTAAAACTAACATCGATGACAAACAGAGGGGTCACAGGAGTGTAAAGCAAGAGTATCACGTTAGTAACAAAGGCGTCTTAACATGTTTTTGTAGCCAATTACCAGTTAGTTAAAACATAACAGAACGTGTGAATTAAGATGTTTTGATAGCGAATTGTTACATTGTACATTTTTTCGTTCATTTGTAGACGTTCCCTGATGAAGGTGTTTGTATTCACCGAAATGCATTGGAACAAACAGGATTGTTGCTACACGTTATGAACTAAAGATAAAATTTGAAATATAATTTATTTTGAACAATATAAACTTTCGTTTGAAGTCTTCTTTGGATTATAACTTCAGCTGTAAGAATACAGCAATTGATACTGGTGCCATGGGAGACACACCTATGGGTTCACAGGTGTGCAACTCGTTGAGTTCTAACACATACACTCCAGGAGGGGAGTGATTTCCATGCCAGCACGGTAAAAGTTTTGAATAAAAAGGCGGTGCACGTCCCTTTTCCACAAAGCTTGCAGTTATTATTCACACAGCTCTGATGATGCACCTCAGGCACGGGCTCACAGCTGTTATTATTCACACAGCTCTGATGATGCACCTCACGCACTGGCTCACAGTTGTTATTCACACAGCTCTGATGATTCACCTCGCGCACGGGGCTGACGCAGTTATTATTCACACAGCTCTGATGATGCACCTCAGGCACGGGCTCACAGCTGTTATTCTTCACACAGCTCTGATGATGCACATCACGCACGGGGCTGACGCAGTTATTATTCACACAGCTCTGATGATGCACCTCACGCGCAGGCTCACAGTTGTTATTTATACAGCTCTGATGATGCACCTCACGCACGGGGCTGACGCAGTTATTATTCACACAGCTCTGATGATGCACCTCAGGCACGGGCTCACAGCCGTTATTATTCACACAGCTCCGATGCTGCACCTCAGGCACGGGGCTGATGCAGTTATTATTCACACAGCTCTGATGATGCACCTCAGGCACGGGCTCACAGCTGTTATTATTCACACAGCTCTGATGATGCACCTCACGCACTGGCTCACAGTTGTTATTCACACAGCTCTGATGATGCACCTTACGCACAGGGCTGACACAGTTATTATTCACACAGCTCTGATGATGCACCTCAGGCACAGGCTCACAGCTGTTATTATTCACACAGCTCTGATGATGCACCTCAGGCACGGGGCTGACTCAGTTATTATTCACACAGCTCTGATGATGCACCTCAGGCATGGGGCTGACCGTTATTATTCACACAGTTCTGATGATGCACCTCAGGCACGGGGCTCACAGCTGTTATTATGCACACAGCTCTGATGATGCACCTCAGGCACGGGCTCGCAGCTGTTATTATTCACACAGCTCTGATGATGCACCTCAGGCACGGGCTCACAGCTGTTATTATTCACACAGCTCTGATGATGCACTTCAGCACGGGGCTCACAGCTGTTATTATTCACACATGTGCGTTGACACGGACCCAGCCCACTGGCATTTAAAAAACACCGACCTGTGTACTGTCAAAAAAGTGACCATTTCTCAAGAGCCTTAGGTTCTTCAGGAGCTAGTAAAGATCTTGCCTGAGTCTGACATGGGGCTCACCAATCCGCACCAGGATTCTGAGGCACGACCTCTCGGGATATATTAAGATGACACATAAGGCAGACTCTCACCCACTCCCACTGCACTGTCGGGAAACCGACGTGCTCCGTCGGCCTCGTTTTGAAATGCGTCCCTGCACCCGGCCTGGCCTTTTATCCTGTGAGGTGGACTGGAGCTCTGGAAGCCTCAGGCCAAGTTTGAAAGCACGGGGATGCTGCTGGTACCTCTAGCAGCTCTTTCCGCAGCTCACCGAGATTAGTAGCAGAGGCACACGTAGCTTCAAGAAACAGAGAGCAAACGGGGGGCTGCTTACGGTTGCGAGTACCCCCTGAAAGCTCCAACTAGCTTGCAAAACAGTACTCCCGAAATTGCCTGGGATATCTGCAAATGTGTGAATCTATAACCAAGCAGGTAGTTGTTCCCCGTCATGCTCCTGGAAGGTCTCCAGCAGGAACCAAGATGGGCGGGGAGAGAGAGGAACCCTGTCCAAAGGTCGCTTAACTAATGGAACATCTGACTCCTCACAAAGGCATTTCATCACGAGGCCTAATAACACCAAGGGAAGGAATAGGAGTGCACCACAGGAAGGACTATGCGGTCACCCCTGACGGAAACCAGCAGGGAAGGCCTGGAGGGTGCTCCCTGCCTCCCCCGGAACGGGCCAGATGAAGTCGGGGACTGTGTGGGTCGCTCTCTTCGGTTCCTCTACGAGACTACAGAAATAGTAGCGCCCACTTTCCAAGCACACCTCCAAGCCCGAAATACCCTCTGCGCTTCCCTCGCGCACGACCCTCACCGGCACAAACAAGAACATTAAAATGAATTGTATCAGCTCCAGGACTCCGTCCAGGAATAGCCCGCGCCCATGTCCCTATATCGGTCTTTCTTCTATGTCTTACAGAATCCAGCAGGCACTCGCATCTGGCTCCTAGACGTGCTGCGATCCGGGCACATGTTTGCCCACAACAAAAGGCTGGCCCTTACCTCGAATCGGAGCGGCGGCACAAGCCAGGCATAGCAGCAGCAGGTCTCTCCTAGCAGTCAGTATGGTGAAGCTTGGCATCCACAGCAGACAAACCCGGACTTCTACGATAAGGCGCCTCGATCATAAGTTTAGTCGAGGCTCGTGCTTCACTGGAACAAAGCTGTGCACACACAAGAACCCTGCAGCTCAGTTTCCGAACTGCCGCTGCCAGTCCCAACAAGCATTGAAGAAAGCTGTTAAGACATGAGTGAAACCGAAACCTGTCGTGGGGCGGGACTTCCGTCTTCTAAAGCCCGCACCCACGGAGTAGCTGCCCAGAGGAGGAGTGTTGACGCGGGGCTCCCATGCCCGAGGGAGAGCCCCGCGGAGGCTGAAGAACCCCGGAGTGGTGGTAAGTGGCCCTTTAGTTGTAAGGGGGGCAGCGGCGGGGGGGGTGTCTCTGTATGTGTACGTGCGTGTAAGGTTTCGGTGCGCTTGTGTGTGTGTGTGCGACGGCGGGGGGTGTCTCTGTATGTGTGCGTGCGTGTGGGGGGGTTTCTCTGTATGTGTGCGTGCGTGTATGTGCGCTCGTGTGTGTGTCTCTGTGTGTGCGCATGCGTGTGTGTTGTAGCTTCCCAGGAAACAGGAGATGGCCACAGCCAGCGCGTTCGCGCGCGTGGCCTGCTCCGATCGCCTTCTTCAAGATGCGCGCGGCCAGCTCCTGTCTCCTGGAAAGCTGTGTCGCTGACAAAAGGTCTCTGGCGAGACCGCGCTTTCGCGTGGTTAACTCCACGAGACCTAAAAACGGTCCAGACCGCAAGATTGTTCCCTTGTTGAGAATGCATAAGAAGCTCCGATTACTTTCAATCTTATTGTCCATTTTTGTAATCTCAGAAACCTTTTACAAGTTTATTCTACTAGGGAACAAAAGGTTGAGTAAAGACGAGCATCGGACAAAGAGGAAGTAGGTGACAAATACCTTTTTAAGTCGGTTATCCGGGCTACATACCTCCACTAAGAATGCGGTAGACCTCATTACACATATTAGCTTAAATTAACATGGGATCACAGTGGATAGGCAGTATCTGCAATCTGCTATAACCCCGATGAAGGCCCCTGACCTTACGATGTATTAAAATAGGCCAAAACATTTTGGTGCAAGGAAGCTTGAATCATTGTATTCAATGGACATCCCAGATATAATTTAATCATACCACGGGTACCCAAAAGTAAAGCGAGGAAAGCTATGTGTGCCTGTGAAGTATTTTTAATAACTGGACCCTAGCTTTTTTCCCGAAAAAGATTTATTTTGAACTCCCACCTTATGTTGAGTTCTTTAAGGTGGTACTGACCTACCTTTGGGGGAAGGGGCACCTATGACGAGCATGCCACAATCAACTGGGTGAGGTGTCTACTTCCAGTATCAATTCAATTCAAATGTCTTTATTCGGTTATGATACAAATAACCATAAAAGCACAAGATAAAATTCATTCAATCATTACTACTTACATACATGATGGTACTAAGATAATAATAAATAAAACACAATGTAGTACACAAGATAATGAGGTCTCAGTGGCATTTGAATTCATATTCACAGTTTAATATAGTAGGGTTTTCCATAAGTTAAAAACGTATTTCAAAAACGCAGTAACTGATGCAATAAAATATTAATTCTCTAGGTATTCTATTGCAAGAAATGCGGGATGACACTGTTTTAGCCCCAATTTCTTTAAAACGGGGATGATCCATCTCCTTCTTGGTGTATCACAGTACCTACAGAATAACTTCCAATATCAATGGATACCTGTAGATATTTAGAAGACCCAAGAACAATAATCTAATTATCCTACGAACCTTTTGTGTTTAGTAATATAGTCTAGGAGGCTATACGTACATTGGGGTTTTTATCCACTTGTTCTCCCCCAAGTGTATGATGAACTAGGGAACGAAGCCCTGTTCTGCCATTTATATATCTATGTGCCACACTTGTTCACCATGCAATTCCTTCTTCACATACTCCTTGCTCGATCCAGTTAGATTTTCCTCCTATAATATGAGAGCTTGCCTATTTTAATCTGCATAGTTGGTGGTGGCTTGCTGATTGTGGGGGCTGAAGCCGGACGATCGGAAATATTTTCGCTGAGCCCCAGGTATGATGATTTTTGCGACTGAAGAATGCTGAGCATGATTGATTAATTGAGGAGATAGTTACATCAGCAGCAGGCCCATGAAAAACACAAGTGGGGAGGAAGAAACAGGCACACAGTACCGCTGCTTTTTGTGCCGCACTTGCTGCAGTCCTGAGGTAAGGAGTAAATGAGTGGTTAGAACAAGCATTTACAATGCAATAGGTCTCGCAGCATTAAAGTTTGAGTTATTGGCATTGTGTATGACAATGCCAATAGTTATAACTTTCGTAAATGTGACACCTATTGCATTTGGACTGCAATATGTGTTGAGAGTGAGTGAGTGAGTGAGTGAGTGAGTGAGTCAGAATGAGTGGTGAGTGAGAATGAGTGGGCGAGTGAGAGAGTCAGTTAGTGAGTGAGAATGAGTGGTGAGTGAGAATGAGTGGGCGAGTGAGAATGAGTGGGCGAGTGAGAGAGTCAGTTAGTGAGTGAGAGAGAGTGGGTGAGTTGGTCAGTGAGTCTGGACAGTGAGTAAGTGAGTTAGTGAGTGGGAGAGTCAGTCAGTGAGAGTCTGGTAGTGACAGTGAGTGAGAGAGTGGGAGAGTCTGTCAGTGATAGTGAGAGAATCAGTGCGAGTGAGAGTCAGTGTGAGAGTCAGTGTGAGTGAGAGAGTTAGTGTAAGTGAGCCAGTGAGAGTGAGTGTTAGTGTAAGTAAGAGAGTTAGTGTAAGTGAGCCAGTGAGAGTGAGTGTTAGTGTAAGTAAGAGAGTTAGTGTAAGTGAGCCAGTGAGAGTGAGAGTTAGTGTAAGTAAGAGTGTCAGTGAGTGAGTGAGAGTTTGTGAGAGTGTTAGAGAGAGTGTGAGAGAGGGAGAGTCTGTGAGAGTGTGATAGTTAGTCACTACCTAATTGAAGTTCTGGGATGGAAGTGTCCTGCCCTGGCCTGTTTTTTCACAGTTGGATTCCACATGCAGATAGTCATACAAGAAAGAGAACACAAGGAACATAAAATTCAAAGTTGCATTAATCTTACCGCCGAGTCTATCGAACGTCGGGTGTCTGAAAACCTGAAGAATGCATCTGTGCCCTAAAATAAACTGGCCGCCGAAAACATACCCACACTCACCACCTACCTCCCAGCCTTCCTTGTAAAGCAACATAGGATATGTTATGTATTTGTAAAACCCAAGCTTCTGTAGAAATAGAGGAACACTTGGTGAACTAGATAAAAAGTACTTACTAAGCCGCAGATCAAAGTTGGCGCATTGTTATTAGTGCACTCCACGTGACGTTCCTGGGAACAGATCTATCATTTATAATGTAAGTCCGCTGCTTTCTTGGTCATTTTATTAATCAAAATGTACATCTGTATGGCTACAAATAATATGGTCACTATTCTATACACACCCCCGCAGTCACTGCATTACTTTAAACTTATTATGTGACATCACTCGGGTGAGATTGTGTGTGAAGTAGACACACGGCAATGCACCATTGTTGAAGACACAAGTACACTGCCGGTCGCTTTAAAGCTATGTCGGCTCCACGCACGTAGGATATGTTATGTATTTGTAAAACCCAAGCTTCTGTAGAAATAGAGGAACACTTGGTGAACTAGATAAAAAGTACTTACTAAGCCGCAGATCAAAGTTGGCGCATTGTTATTAGTGCACTCCACGTGACGTTCCTGGGAACAGATCTATCATTTATAATGTAAGTCCGCTGCGTTCTTGGTCATTTTATTAATCAAAATGTACATCTGTATGGCTACAAATAATATGGTCACTATTCTATACACACCCCCGCAGTCACTGCATTACTTTAAACTTATTATGTGACATCCCTCGGGTGAGATTGTGTGTGAAGTAGACACACGGCAATGCACCATTGTTGAAGACACAAGTACACTGCCGGTCGCTTTAAAGCTATGTCAGCTCCACGCACGTCGGTACACGGAAACGACAGGACACGTAAACAACAAAACCAGAAGACGGAAAGAATCCACGGACGGAATACACGGAGGACAGAGAAATCAGCGGCAGCATCCTAAATGCCCCCGGAAGTCCGCCGCGGCCGCCCCGGAAGTCAGGCACGGTCGCCTGTGACGGGGGCGGGGCCACGTCCACACCGGAAGAGGAGGCAGGCGGAGTCGATGCGTCTCGCGGCCCGGGGCTCCTGTGAGCGGTGTAGAGCCCCGGGGCCGCGCCAGCAGGAGGTTGGGAGCCGCGTGCTCAGAGCAGAGTCCCCGACATTGGCCAGGTAAGTTCCAAAAGGCTGGGGGGGCTTTGTGCACTTGTGTGTGTGTGTATGCTCGTGTGTGTGTGTATGCGAGCGACGATGACGGCGGGGGAGGGGGGCCTCGGTGCACTTGTGTGTGTGTGTGCGCGCGCGTGTGTATGTATGTGTCGGGGGTGTCTCTGTATGTATGTAAACCTCCGGGTAGCTGTGCGCTCAATAAATGCAATAATAATAATAATAATAATGTATGTATGTGCGTGCGTGCATGGGCGCTTGTGTGTGTGTATGCGCATGCGTGTGTGGTGCTTGAGCTTCCCAGGAGACAGCGCCTGGCCACAGCGCGCGTTCCAGTTTCAAATCGCCTCCAAGGCGATGCGCGTGGCCGGGACTGTCTCCTGGGAAGCACAGTCGCTAACAATAGATCTCTAGCGAGACATAGCGCTGACGCGCTGTGTTTTCGCTACGAGACCTAAAAAAAGAACATACCGCCCACTGTGGACCACTTTTCAAATGGCTCTGAGCGAGTAAGAGAGGCAAGCGAGCTTGGCACTGCTTCAGGGACAAGGGGGTTCCTCTCTTAAGATGGAATTCGAAACGAATGTGGTAACAATAACTCGACATGCACAGATTTGTTAACAGTAATGCCATTGCAGTGATATTACCAATGTTGGTACAGATCATGTAATGAGCGATGTAATATCTGCAGTAATAAGCTGTGCATGGGAGATATGGTTACTAGAGATAATTATAAATGGTGAATTTTAGTGGTTTTTTTTAGTTTAAAATGTAATGCTGTTACTGAAACTTTCACCTAACTTTAACATCACTTTACCTTTTTTTTCTGTGAATTTCTAGGGTTATTTTAATGTAAAGTAATATTTTATTACCATAAGTAAAGCCACCCCCCCCCCCCCCCCTCCGAAAGCTGTGCGGACGTGGCATTGCCGCAGGGGCTAGCCTATGTCCAACCCATCACAGGCAAGCAACCCCATGCCGCGCACAGCCCTATGCCGTGTTTGGCTTGGAGTTGCATCCAATCCGCCATGGGCAGCCATGCCACCGCAGATTGCCTTGAGGAGTTTGTGGTGTGGGGTTGACCACAGTGGCTGGCCTGTGGCAAAGCCTTGCATCCAACCCCTTGCAAACAGCCAACCCCACACCACACACGGCCAATTGGTATTGCGGGTCCTGGCCACACTCGGGCAGACTTACTGATTTTGTCAGTCATACACCCAAAATTTAAAAGTGAGCCTATTGGCTTTCTCAAGGGGTTAACATATTAGTATATATAAAGCAGATCTATAATGTTTCTCCAAAAGTCACAAATATTTTTAATGAGATGTATGGCCCAGTATTTCACAGAATGCAATGTTTATTAATATTTATTATAAAAAATATTTAATACACTTTTAATACAAAAACATGTCTGAGAGTCTTTTAACATAGCTTTTTATGTTGCTTTTTGTAGGCTGACATTTTTTAAAGAAAGGCTCTTACATATTACTTTTTTAAGGGGGTGGGGGAGTTTTATATAGCGCAAACTCGACCCAAAGGTATTATAGCACTTTACATGAGCACCAGTTGCGTTATAGACTAACACATTAATTTGTTAGGCACTGGGAGATTACATAATTTGCCAGAATCGCAAGATGTTGAGTGTCCCTGCCAGGAATGGAACCCAGTTCCCCATCTTTCTAGGTGACCGCTCTAGCTGTTAGACCACATCTTGTTTTTTTGTTTTAACACCTTAGCTGCGTGTAAACATTTCTCCCCAGTGCTGCGCTGTCCATTAGAACTAGTGCTGAATGGACGTTCAATGGTCGTGCGCAGCACTGGGGAGGTAGCGCTGCTGACGACCATTGGCCGTCAGCAGCACTTAAGGGGTTAAATAAAACCAACATGTCTGAGTCTTTCTTCTAACATTTTTCAGCCCACAAAATGCAATAACAAAACAAACACTAGAGGGCCTTGCACTCCAGCTAAAGAGCATAGAGGTCAAGCTAGAAGTGTTTTAAAAAACATATGGTAAATTCCCCTCAGGTCATGGCTTTAATGACCAAGGAGATTTTCAGTATTTTAAATTAAATTTCTTGGGGGTGCTGCACTCCTTGCAGCCCCCACAACATAAAAAATGCTTGGTGGTACCTCAGCCCTTTTAAGGATACTACCAAGGTAAAACAAAATGTAAATAGCCCCCGTAGGGCAGTATGGAGTCGTTTTAAAGATTGTTGTGGGTGTCCCTTTGCCCACCTCGGATACACACATCCTATATTTTATTAAGGGCCACGGGGGAAGCCCCAGGGCACCTGCGACTGAATTGAGTCCCCCTATCCAGCACACATAGTGTATGCCAGTGGAAATCAGCATATTTTTCTAGTGGGTTCACCAGGGGCACCTGCATCTGCTTTTTTTGGGGGGGGGGGCCAAGGGCTCCCATGGCCCTAACCACCTCCCCTTGTGGGAACCGGCCATTTTCTATATTATAGGCGAGTGCCCACGCACGAGACCTACAACATTGTGGGCCACGAGGGGAGCCCAGCAACCCTGGCCACCATCATACTGGGTGCTGGCAGGATCTGGGACTGTGCATAAGCAGTATTTGGGGTTTTTACTGCTTCCGCTGGGCAGGAGCAAAGTAGAGTTACCTGCCCATGAGCGTGCGGGCAGGGATTGCATGCATTTCTGGGCAGGAAACCACAGTTGCCCGGGGAGTGGGGGGGGGGGTAGGATTTCCTGGACACTGAAGTATCATCGCGTGGGGGGATGGGGTCCCTGGGTTGGATACCAGCATAGGGAGGGGATGAGAGGCTCCCTCCCCTTCATTTTTTTTTTTTTTAGAACAACATTTTATTGTTGTATTGAGTAAGATTGCTAGATATCCACAATACTCCGAACACCGGAGGGGCTGTGAGCATAAGATCAAAGTACAAAGAAAAGCAATCAATATAGTAATCAAGATAAATAATTATTATCGAACAACCCTTACCCCCCCACCCGATAAGAACTACCCCCCACCCGGGTCCCACCCTAGCCCCGTTCACGATGTCCATCCAGGTCAAGCAAATTAGTCCGTATGAAAGTTGTAATACACTCTTACCCACGCCCTGGTTCTCAAAGCAATTGTTCACCAGTTACATCTTGATGTATCGGCGGCTCTAGCCACAGCCCCCTGTATTCCGCCCACCTCTTCCATATTTTGTAATGCTTTCTGGGGCAGCCACGGGCCTCAAACACTGGACGTTCCAGTCCCATATAGTAATCCAATCCCTGTTTCCAGACGTCTAATGGGGGAGCTCTAGGGTTCTTCCAGGCACGGGCCACGTCCCCCTTAGCCACTGTAAGGCCCAGGAGTAGTAAGTGTTGTTTGTAGAGGTTACCACCCACCTGCTCCAAAACATGTAAGAGGCCCAGCTGCGATGTGCGGGGGAGCTTCCAGCCCAGCACCTCATCCAAGCAATCCCAAACACGCGTCCAGTACCTCTCCAATGCCCCGCAGGACCATACCGTGTGTAGGAAAGTGCCCACCTCTCGGCCACATCTCAGGCAGTCGGGGGAGGCAATCAAACCAGCCCTCCACAGTCTCTCTCTTGTGTAATAAGCCCTGTGTAGGTATTTAAATTGGATAAAATTCAGTCGTACAGCGATGGTCGCCTCCCTCGGGGCCACGAGAGCCTCCCTCCAACCCTCCTCATCTAATTCTCCTACCTCTCTCTCCCAGGTGGACCGCAAGTTATCCAGAGAGGGGGAGCAGTGAATAACCAGTGACTGATAAATGCAGGATATTTTCTTTTCCACCAATTCCCCCATAAATAGCTTGGCTTCTAGAGGGCTGAATTCCGGCAGGGAGTCCAGTCTCTCCAGGCCAGGGGAAATGGCGTGTCTAAACTGCAAATATTTAAAGAATTTAGTATTAGGCATATCGTATTAGTCTCTCAGTTCCTGGAATGATTTAAGGGTTGTGCCCTTCATGACATGGCCCAACGCCGAGATCCCTATCGTATCCCAGACGCGAAACCCTTGCAAGGCCGCAAGAGCCGGTAGACGGCCATTGTGCCACAGCGGGGTCTCCTCCGTTAGCCTATTCCACCATCCCATTCGGCTAAGCACTCGATGCCATATTTGGAAGACCACCTGAGTAACCACTGGGAGCCTCCTCCTCTTTCCCGCAGAGTACAGTAACGTATGTAAAGTGTCTGGTTCCATCCGGAATCTCTCAAGGGCATAAGCCGGATCACTCCGATCTCCATACCACCACTCGTTTAACACCAACAGGTGGGAAGCTTGATAGTAAGATAGAATAACCGACGACGCCAGGCCACCACAATATGTGGAAAGGAAGCAGGTGCGGAGTGCCACACGTACAGCACCCTCTGCCCAGAGGAAGCGGGCCAGTGCCGAGTTGACCTGGCGAAACCACTGCGGCGAGACAGGGTAGGGGTGGTTCTGCAGCTGATAGAGCAGACGAGGGAGGGCCACCATCTTAAAAATGGCCGAGCGGCCATACTGATTCAGGGGCATGCGGGACCATGTTTTCATATCGGACCGAACTCTGTCCCAGACTGGAACGATGTTGCGTTCCCACGAGACTCCTGGTATGTCTGTTATAAACACTCCGAGGTATTTAAAGCCCCCCACCGCTTCCTGTAGAGTCGACGCCCAGTTGCCCAGTGTCACACCATCTCCCAGGGTCCATAGAGTGGATTTCTTCACATTAAGATGAAGCCCCGAGACCTCTCCAAACACCCTCATAATTTCAAGAACTCTCGGGCCCGACCTATTTAGATCTGTGAGAAAGAACAGCACATCGTCTGCATAGAGTGCGATCCTGTCGGACGGCCCAGACTCCCATTCAAAACCCTTCATCTGCGCATCTATGCGTACCCACGCCGCAAGAGGTTCCATGGCGGGGGCGAACAGGTACGGCGAGAGGGGGCACCCCTGGCGGGTGCCCCGTCCAATAGGGAAGGTGTTCGAGATCGCGCCTGCTACTCGCACCGATGCCGTCAAATCTATATATAGCAGCCGTATATACGAGAGAAAATGGGGTCCAAGATTCAAGCGAGGCAGGAGCGCGTGCAGGTAAACCCAGCTCAGCGAGTCAAAGGCTCTATCTATATCAGCTAACAAAAGCGCCGCCTGAGTTCCGGTAGCTCGCATCATTGCCAAAGCCACGTGGGCCCACCTAATATTGTGCCTGGTAGCTCTGTGTGGCATAAAGCCGGCCTGGTCCGGATGGACCAGGGTTGTGATTAACGGGATGAGACGGTTAGCGAGGGCCTTGGCCAGTATCTTCGCCTCGATATTCAGAAGTGAGATAGGGCGATAGGATTCATGGCGATCTGGAGGCCTCCCTGGTTTGCAAAAGACCACTATCTCAGCATGCCTCCAATCTCTCGGCAGGTGGCCGGATTCTCTAGCAGCATCCAGCGCCTTCTTAAAATGTGTCCCTAACTGGAGTTAGCATTTCCGAAAAAACTCGCAGGGAAATCCGTTCGGCCCTGGGGCCTTCCCTGCGTTTAATTCTCCAAGGGCCTTCCCTAATGCTTCTGCGGACAGTGGAAGCTCAAGACTACTGCGCTCTTCGTCAGAGATCCCCCGCAGTGGGAGATCCACCAGAAATTTATCTACGGCTTCTGCTGGGAGGGATTCCCTAGGGGTGTACTGCGCCGCATAGTAGCGCACGAAACTGTCAGCAATTACCCTTGGGTCTGACAGAGAACCTCCGGCCTCATCCCGTAACGCCGGCAGAGTCGGTGCCTGGAACGTGCCCTGGCAGAGTCTATATAACATTGTGCCGGACTTATCCTCCCACTGGTAGATTCTGCTCTGCGTTGCGAGCCACACCTGACGTGACTCCTCAAGGTGTAGGGATGCAGCGTCTCTTTGCACCTGCAGCAATCGTCTGATATCCTCCTCCACCCCCGTCTCCGTGCATTGTCTCTCTAGGTTGCGGACACGATCCGCTGCCTTCTCCAGTTCCTCCCCTCGCGTCCTACAGGCCTTCGCGCACCAGGCTATATCTACTCCTCGGAGTGTGGGCTTCAAGGCTTCCCAGAGAGTCACATCATCTACCCCCGATCTCTCATTATCAGTCCAGTAGTGGGCTATGGCCTCCTGCATATGAGACTGGTAATCGTCCTGCAGTAGGTGCCAGGTAGAGAGGCGCCATCAAAATGGCTGCCGCCGCCTATCTAGAAGGATATCAATCTCAATGGGGGAGTGGTCAGAGAGCCCACGCGGCAATATAGCTGTCGACTCCACTCTCCCTATCTTGGTGCAAGGAACAAACAGGTAATCTAACCTTGAGAAGGAGTTATGGACCGCCGAAACATAAGTTTATTCCCGACTATGTGTATGCTGATAGCGCCATGCATCCGTCCAGCCCAAGCCCCTCACCATATCATTCAATCTCATAGGGGTAGTTATCGGCTGTCCACCACCCGGCCTGTAGCGATCCATATTGCCATCCATAACATCATTCCAGTCACCTCCGATCACAGCCAACGCATCCGGAATCTCAGCCCAGACAGTGAACAGTTTCTCCACAAGAGACCATTACAGCGGAGGGGGGGCATACACACTACCAAAGACTACTGGCTCACCACCAATCGTTCCCCTGACAAACACGTATCTGCCCTGGGCATCAACCCACTGTGTAGAGTGGACATATGACACCCTACGGTGAATCATTACTGAAACTCCCCGGGATCCTCTGACAAAACCAGCGTGGAACACCTGTTGATATCCATAACGCTGCAGGCTAAGGGTCTTGGTACCTAGGAGATGGGTTTCTTGCAGAAGTAAAATATCTGCCTTCTCTCTTTTCCCCTGTCGCAGCACAGCGCTCCTTTTGATTTTATCTAGCATGCCCCTTACATTCCAGCTCACTATTCGTAGCGCCGCCCTGGGGAGCTCCGAAGCAGGACCTCTAGCCGCCATCAATTGGGTAAGTCTGCAATCGCCTGGGCGCAGGAGAGTGTAGCTGCCTATACATCGTCAATCGAACCTGGTGGACCATCGTGTTGTAAAGAGCTGCCCCTAATTTCCCCGAACTCATGTGTACCCCCACCCCCAAACCCCAAACCAGACCTCAGCAACATCGAAGTATCTGTTGCGGTGTAGGAACACCCCAACCCCCAATGGGAGGTCGGCGGCCACCCACTCCAATGGATCCCCATAAACCACACCCTCAACCCCCAACTAGCCCGGTAAGGGGGCAATCAACGCCCGTGGAAAACTGGACCGCTGCTACCCTGAGGCAAATGTCCGCCTTGCAGTCCACCCCCCCCCCATCCTCCCTCGTCCCACATCCCATAACTGATAGTCTAAGTCTATAACACAGGATGTTGGTGTTTCCAGAACGCGCCCGCTAACTCTGGCTGGGCCGCTTGAATCCACTTGCCGATCTCACCTCGCAACACTGCGTAATGTCCCATCACCTTTCACGGATCCACTGTCTGAGTATCTGGAGGAGCGGTCCCCTTCGCAGCATCCTTCTTGGCGGGAGATCTTTTGGTGGAGCGGGATCTCCAACTGCTCCTGCTACGAGAGCGTCTAGGAGTCTGCCGCGTCGCCGTCGAGGAGGACAAATCAAAATCTCGAGCCGGCGGAGTGTGTGGCCGAACTCGAACTGTCTCATCAGTCCAGGTAAAGACTTCTTCCGGAGAATTGAAGAACAGAGTACGTGACTGATAGATCACTCGCAGACGGGCTGGATAAAGTAGGGCATATTGGATTTTGAGGCCTCTCAGGCGAGCCTTAGCCTCTGTGAAGGATTGTCGTTGTCGCTGCACCAGCTTTGTATAGTCCGGGAATATCAGAACCCGTTGGTTATCACACGAGCTTGTCTCAGGATAGTGTCCCGATCGTGATAATTAAGCAATTTGGCTATCACCGGTCGTGGGCGCTCCCCGACTGGCGGCTTCGGAGCAAGCGCCCTGTGCGCCCGCTCAATGACAAAACAGAGAGAGAGGGACTCCGGTGGCAGCCAGCCCTCCAGCCATCGAGTGAGAAAGGCCTCCATGTCCCCCTTTTCGCAATCCTCCGGAAATCCAACAAACCGTAGATTGTTGCGCCGAGCCCGCCCTTCGGCATCCTCCGCCCGGAGCGCCAGGCCCTTCTGAATCCCTTCCATGGTAGCTATTTTCTTTTTTAATATTGCCACATCATCCTCCACTCCGGTAATCCGTGTTTCGGCCTCGGTGATACGGGCCACTGCGTTGCGTAAATCCTGGCGCAATAGAGTAACATCAGCCCCAACTGCCCCTATTTTGGCGTCCATGGTGTCTCTAGATTGAGTGATTGCCGCCAGGAGCGCTGCATTATCTGGCCCCTGGGACGGAGGACCCCCGGAGGCCCCGGCCGTCCCACCTGCACCGGTGAACTTGTCGAGGGTACCCTGCTTCGAAGCTCCGCTGCCGCCCCCAACTATGGTCATGGTCTGCGGCCGGTGGGGTCAGTGTCGTAGGAAAGCTATCCCGTGAACCTCGGGGTTTCACTGCCCCGACCCGGGGGGCCTCCTCCGCCAATTGTCCGCCTGCAGGCCCACTAGCTATTGTCCCCCCGATGCACCGGGCTCAGGTAGTTAGGCAATCCACAGCTCGGTCCGCCGCCGGCCAAGCAGCCATCTTCAGCGTCAGTTTCGTGGACCTCCGAGACCTCCACGACGCCCCCCGATCCAACCCGCAGCTCCACCTACTACTGTTCAGGAGAGGGTTGTGTAGTCTCTAGGCCCCGTGTCCCCTTCGGTCGCCCGGCGCGGTCCGTTTGTGGCCGATGGGACTGTCCAGTGGGGCCCGCGTCATACACTGTGTGCTACACCACGTTCCCGGTGACCAGAGGGCTACTGCACCACAGCTGGGGGCCCCAAGGGGCATGCCGCGGCCCGACCCGAAGCCGAGTACCGGCAGTTCCAATTCAGCCTGGTATACACCACCTCAGGAGCAGTCCACTTGTGTCCCGGAGGCCCAGTCCGCCGCGGCCCGATCTAACCGCCAAGCCCCCAGCGCCAGCCTCTCTACTGCACCGCCCTTCAAGACCCTGCTGCACACTCACCGCATGGGTCGCGTCTCTGGGCCCAGGCGTTTCTCGGGGCCCCTGCCGCCACCTTCGACCAGCCGATCAGTGCCCCGCCGGTCGCGACCGCCGGGCAGCCGTCCAGGCCCCCAGCGCAACGTCAGGGCCGACGATCCACTCAACTGATGTCGGCTTGCCAGTATTCACCCCTCGTTCGGAGGCGGGCTGCACCGCGGCCCCGCTCGGCCGTCCGCCGTCAGTCGTCACACTCCCCGGGCGCCTCCAAAATCGAGGTCCCGGCGTCTCTGCTTGGTGTAGGCCGCTCCGCCTCCGGGGCCGACTGCGCACCGCCCTCACCGCCGATGCGATTCAAAATCGCCCAGAACCTGCCGGACACCCTCCGCAGGAGGGGCAACCCGTGCTCCTTCCTTTTCCCACCCCCCCTCTAAATCCACCTCAGGGATGGGGTCCCCGGGATACTTGTGCCCACCTCTCCTCTATTTAGTATTGAGCCCCAGGGGATGGTGTCCCCAGGGCCCAATAGAGGCTCTTTTATGTTCATTCAGACTCGGGAGATAGGGTTCCCAGGGCCAGGAGTGGCTCGTGGACCGGGACTCTACCCATGCCTCTTCCCCAAATATTTAATAATAAAGACTACTGAGTCCTGGCCCACTTCAAGGGTCAAATTACTTAAATAAAAAAAGTCAGTTTAAAATAAAATATATATGCTTAGATCCTGTGGGACTCCCGCTGGATTGCAGCTTTAAAAAACATTTTTGTTGCTTATTTGAGCTGCTGGAGAGCCTTTCTATGACCCCCCCCATTGAGGGTAAAAGGGGGCAGTGTATCCAAACCCTGCACCCAAGTATCTTTCTTCTAGAAAATCTCAGACAGAGGACTAAGTGGCATAGTCCTGCTGTGGTTGCTGCAGCATTTTTCTTCATGTTGCGGCCAGCCAGTCAGAGCGTTTGCTCCCACAGGAGCCTTACTCCTTGAGGAGCAAGTTGGTCCAAGAGGAAAAGAGTGTCCTAGGCCAATCAAAATGCTCCATTTTTAAAAATAGGTTTTGGGGGGACTCCCTGCTATCCAGACATACAAATATTTGTGATCCTTAATTTCTCACTGATTTACACCAGATCACAAAAGGCATGCCTTCTGGGCCACGATCTAGCTTCCTGCCAAATTTGGTTTTGCAGTAGCACAGTTCAAAAAAGTGTATGTAAAATACATAGAGGTTTTGTGTTTTGGAACACCCCTTTTTCCTTCGCCCCACTTGACGAATCACCCTGCAACTTTCCATGCACGCAGTAGGCAAACAATAGATTTGCAAAGATTTGTCAAACTGTGCCAAAATTATAATGAAACTAAAAATGGCATTTCCTATGGAAATGCCAACCTAACTATAACTACCAAGTGGCGACTGCCACTGGGTAATATATAGATATAGATATGAAGAGTTTACAGATTATTATCAATCGAAGGATGAAGAGTCCTATGGACAGCAGAAGTACCAAATATGTTAAATTGATGGACAAATTAATATGTAGAAAGGATGTGGTTGTTCGGCAATCAAACAAAGGTGGAAACGTTTTCCTTTGGCCGCTGTTGATGTATACAACGGAGGCACTCAAACATTTTAATGATAATGAATGTTATATATAAGATTGATAGATCAGTTGTGGTGGATGCGAGGGTAGCCTATCATTTAAAATGTTCACTATGGCGGGTATTAGGATGGATAAATCAAGAGTAATATCATCAGTTCTTGAAAACCGATTCCTCTCTGATATCTATATTTTATCTTATACCAAAGCTCCACAAGAATGCGATGGTACCCACTGGTAGGCCAATACTTTCAGCCATTGAAGGCCTTTTTGAGAACCCCTCCAGCTATATTTAAGGTTTTTCTACAAAGCTATGTCCCAAATGTATCCTCATGCATCTAGGATACTGGAGATTTTTTAAGAATGATGTGATATCACATGGGAGGGGAGTTACATTCTGTGGACGTGCTTTATTGATGACTTATTCGTAATTTGGCAGGGAATGGAGCTCTCTGTGCAGTCTTCCACTAAGAAATTGAATAACCACAACTTGAATTTGCATTTCACCACCACCATTAGTACACAGCAAGTGCAATTTTTGGATCTAACAGTGTATGTCCAGCAAGACAGAATTCATAATAAAACCTTTTGAAAACCGACAGCAGGCAGCAGTACACTTCATGCGCACAGTTTCCACCCAAATAAACTCAAGCACAGTATCCCCTATGCAGAGAATCTGCGAATGCGTCGAAATTGTAGTTACCAGCAACAACTTGTGGAGGTGGAAAATGAGTTGACCAACAGATTCCTAGCAAGGGGATATAGTTAGGAGGTGGTCCAGGCAGCTAGAACAAAACCCAATACTAGGGATCGGATACATTATTGTTCTCTAACAAAGACACACATCGCCAGATTAACTGACATAAGGAGGATTACAGGCTTCTGTATACGCCATCCAGAGGGGTTAGACGTATATTAAACAAACATTGGCACCGTATAAAAAATAACTTTACGATTCGCCACATGATGCAGAGCAAGCTCAGAAAAGCCATATCCATGAGGTAACATTTGGTGGTCAGCAGTCAAGAAATGAGAACATAAGAGAGCTGGCTGTCTGGCAGCCCAGGCTTTAGAAAATGCCACAAGTATAAGGCCTGCCACTATGGGGTTAATACAACAAAGTGATGTGATCCTTGACCAGTACTTCCTTGAAATTTTGTAATCCCCTACATTGTAAGAGGTAATTTGCTGTTTACATACTAAAATGTAAGTGCCACAAAATGTATGTAGGGAGCACGATTCTCAAGGTGCATCTGCAGGTCCTACAACACATCAGTGCAATAAAGAATAAAGACCGTAGATACCTGACATTTTGAAGAGGTCTATGACATTGCAAAAAGGCTTACATGGGGTGACTTATTAATATTTAAAAAGTAGATTTTGACCTGTCATAAAGATTTATTTTGACTGGTCGGATTGCAATGTTTAAAGTACCACAGTCTGGATACAATGGTATGCCTGAAGTCATGATTTACACTGTCAGTGTAGTGGATGGCACATTAGGTGCTGCAGTCCACTAGATATATTTAACTTACAGGTCCTGGGTACATTCTGTACCATATACTTGGGACTCATAGGTAAGTTGAATATACCAACTGGGAGTATGCCAATCCGACCATGTTTATGTTTAAAGTATTTTATTAAGTACAGTACAGCAGTGAAGATATAAATGAAAAGGCGATTAAAGACAATCCGCGATAAAATGAGTCATTGCTTCATCCAGGGCCGCAGCTACCCATAGCGGTCAACAGTCCCCGCCGTGTCAGAGCCGCCCTGGGTGTCTCGCTAGTATTGGGCACTCGTACGTTGGACTATAGGCGTATAACAACCCCGCTGTACTTCTCTTTCAACAGAACAAAACACCCCAACAACCCCCCGTCCACCCCACTCCCTTTCCCACCCCCCTCCCGTCCGGTGCTGCATCAGATAAAACTCGGACACTCGTATCTCCTACTCGCAGAAACCCTGCTGGCACTTGTAAGGTTTACTCCTCTCCAGTCTGTCCATTCACTGTATCGGTGGTGTGAGTCTCAGAAGTCTCAAGTATCTCGGGCAGGTAAGCTCCCTGAATTCAGTGGCCAGCAATGTGTGGAAGGGTAGCCACAGCTCTTGGAATTGATCTACTTCCCCAGCCAGTGTAAGTGATATTTTTTCCATTCCAAGGTCATGCCACAGCCTATGTAGCCAACCCGTAATGGAGGGGATGGTGGGTGTACGCCAGTGTATTAAAATGTTCTGGATCGCTGAGCCCAGCGCAATAGCAATGTGCCTCCCCCTCCTGGATTTCAGTGGGTACATTAAGTCATTGGGGAGCCCCAATAGGGTGTAGGCGGGGAGGCGGGGAGGCGGGGCAGCTCGATACCAAAACCTGCATCTATCTCATTGATCACCTCTGTCCAGTAATCCTGTAGCAGTGGGCAGTCCCATAAAATATGTGTCAGTGTGCCAACTTGCCCGCAATTACGCCAACATGCAGTGTCTAGGAGGCGGTTCATTTCATGTAGGCGCTCCGGAGTGCGGTACCAATATGTAGAGACCTTGGTGAAGGTTTCGGTGAGTCCTACATGATAAGCAGAATGTCGTGCCCTGTACGAGATTTGCTCCCATTCCTTGTGGCTAAGTGTTCTCCGCAATTCTCTGTCCCACCTCTCCCTACCGGGGTTATAGAGATGAGAGGGAGGTGGTTGCAGCATTTTATACAGATCAGATATTAGTTTAGCGTCCAACTTACGTGTCGCCAGCCACCGTTCATAAGGCATCAGGTTCCTGTCTGCCGACTCCTGTGGCTGCAGGGCCCAGTGCCGAACCTGCCAATACTTCATCCTATCTACCTCGGTCAGTTGGTAAGTCTCTTTGAGAGTCTCAAAGGGGAGGACTCCCCCCTCACCGTATACATGAAAGAGTGCTCTGCATCCCCTCCCCCGCCAGTGTGCATAGGCTCCTGGTTCAGTCCCTGGTGTGAAGTCCGGGTTGTCCACAATGGGCGTGAACGGTGAAGGGAATGTGGTGAGGCCAAAAGGCCTGCAAGTGCCTTCCCAAATCCGCAGCGGCACCCGCGTGATATGGGATGCGTAAAGGTTCGGGGGCGGTGCTGTCTGCGCAGGAACGGTATTTCTTGCAGGGGCCGGCCCGCCACCGCCTGATCCTGGAAGAGCCAGTGCTTATCTGACTCCCACCTGCTCCATTCCACCAGATACCTTAGCTGCGACGCCTGGAAATACTTTTGAAGATCAGGGACCCCCAGCCCACCTGCCTCCGGCGCCAGAGTCGTCAACGTCCTTTTCATTCGGGGTTTATGGCCTTGCCAAACAAAGCGGGACAAGTCAGTCTGCATCTGCCGTATCCAACCCTGAGGAGGCTGCAGCGGAAGCGCACGGAATAAATACAGAATTTGGGGTAAGACTCATCTTAATTGCTGCTATCCTACCTAGCCAGGATATCGTCCCCTTGCTCCATCTCCCCAACTCCTCAGTAACTTTCTTGCCTAACACCTCATAATTAGCCGCCACCATCGCCTGTAACGTGGGTGCTAATAGGATACCCAGGTATGGCACGTGGTGCCGTGACCAGTGAAGCGGGAAACGCCTCTGCAGGTCCTGTCTCGTCGCAGGCGCCAGGGAGATATCCAATGCAGTAGATTTCCCTATATTCATCCGAAACCCAGCTGTTTCCGCGAAAGCTTCGAGCTCCGCCATACATGCGGGTAAGGCCCGCCTCGGGTCCTCTAGCGTGAAAATGGCATTGTCCGCATATAGGCTAACCGTGTGGATGTACCCTCCCATCCGCACCCCGATCGCATCCGGATTCTGCCTCACTCTCTGGGCAAAGGGCTCCATGTAGAGTGCAAAGAGAAGAGGGGATAGTGGGCACCCCTGTCTTGTGCCCCGCTCAATATCAAAGCGCCTTGAACCGCAGCCATTGACACGCACCATAGCCGACGGGAATTTGTAACAGTTAAAGACCATGCTCCTAAACTTCTCCCCTATACCCATCCGTGCCATCACCCGTTCCAGATATGGCCAGTGCACCCGGTCGAACGCTTTTTCGGCGTCAACCGAGAGGAGCATCCTCTCCCCCGGGATCCGCGAGGCTTTTTCCAGTATATGCACCAACCTCTTAGTATTATCCACTGTTTGCCTGCCAGATACAAAGCCGGACTGGTCCGGTTCAATCAGCCCAGGAAGATACTGCGCCAATCTCGCAGCCGGGATCCCCGTATAGATCTTGAGATCTACATTTAGGAGAGAGATTGGTCTATACGAGCTACATTGAGTTCTGTCCTTCCCCGGTTTAGGTATAACTGACACGGTCGCCTGTAGGATATCTGGTGGGATTGCACCGGGGCAGGCGAAGGAATTGAACAGCTTGGTCAGTATGGGTGCTAAGATCGTGCAGAACGTTTTGTAGAAAAGGGAGGTGTAGCCGTCCGGGCCTGGGGCCTTCCCCTGCTTCAGCCTGGAAATCGCCGCAACAACCTCCTCAATCCGAATCTCACGTTCTAGGTAATCGGCCTGTGCCGGAGCCAGGGACTGGAGAGCTACCGAATCCAGGTAGTCATCGGGATCACCTACCATCGAGTTATCTGCCGTGTAAAGCTCAGAATAGAATTGGCGAAAACTCTCAGCTATTTCGACGTCTTCGGTGACTGACTGCCCCCCTGCTGCCGCAATTTCTTTCACTCGACGGCTCTGGTGGGCAATTCTGAGCTTAGCCGCTAGTAACCGGCCACAGCGATCCCCCCCGAGTAATAAGCGTGTTTTAGACGCAGCGCCGCATATTCAGCCCTGTCTAAATCCAAAGACGAAAGGAGTTTCCTTGCCGCCTTCAGCTGTTTCCAAATCCTGGGAGCCCCAGTGCGACGATGTACTTGCTCCAATTCCCTGACTTTCTCCGTGAGCTCCTCCCACTTAACCTTTCTCTCTTTGTTTTCGGCTGATGAAATCGCTATGAAATCTCCCCTCGGAACCGCCTTGAGTGCTCCCCATTGAGTTGCCAATGTAGTGTCAGGGTTAGAGTTACGCAGCTGAAATTCCTGCACAGACTCCGTTATGCGCTGCACCACGGTCTTTTTGTGTAGGAGAGTGTCCCGAAGTCGCCAGACCCCTCGATGTACCGGGGTCGATGGGGGGAGGAAGGACCCCGAGACCGGCGCGTGATCCAAAAGAGAGATGACCCCTATCTCGGAGGCAGTGGCCATGTCCCGAACCGGCCCTGAGACCAGCAGATAGTCCAACCGAGCGTATGTTTTATGTGCGTGTGAGTAATAAGAGTAGTCCCTGTCTAAGGGATGAAACCCCCGTCAGAGGTCATGCAGATCCAAATCAGCTAATTGTGTTCTCACTATGCTCGACAATTCCCCAGTCTGTGGGTGACGCTGCGCTGACCTATCTAGAGAGGAATCGAACACTAAGTTTAGGTCCCCTCCTAGTATGATGTGTCTGTCTGGTGACGCTGTGACATCCACTAATGCAGAGTGTAGGAAACGGTCCTGGTGCTCGTTTGGGCTGTAAACTGACCCTATTGTAAACTGAAGGGGGCCCAGCTTAAACCTATAGACTAGCAGTCTCCCTTTCTGTTCTACGAGTTTGTGTATGACCTCCCCTCTAAAAGATTTAGACACTAAGATAGCCACTCCAGCCGTTTTTGTGGTATTGGAGGAAAAGAACTGCGTGGGAAAGGAGCGGGACCGCAACCTATGGCAGTCCCCGGCTAGCAGGTGTGTTTCCTGAAGCAGACAAATGTCTGCCTGAGAACCCTCCAGTAAGGAGAGAATTGCTCTTAGTTTCGTGGGGTTGTTCAACCCTTTCACATTCAGGGTCACTACTTTCAGCCCCGCCATACCAAAACAGAGTCACCGCTTCCCAGCGGCCGGGTCTTAGCAGAGAGTACCACACCATTGGACAAATAGGCCTGCGAGCTCCGGCAATGCCGAATGGACTTAGTGACAGCACCGGACAGATCCGCCCTCAACTCCCCCCTCCCGGTTCCCCTGTTCCCCATCCCCCAACTCCTCAACACACCCCCCTCCCGCGCCCCAACTCGAACCCCAAACTCCCCCCACCCTCCCATCCCTCCCTTCCCAATCGTGACCCCCAGTCACGATAGTCCCAGTCCTGCCCTCACCGGACAAGTCTGTGGTAAATGACCTTCGTGGGCGACCTGCCACAGGCATCCCTCCTCCGCCCCCGCCCTCCGGCCCACCCCTGCGCCTGCTCCAACAGTGATGCGTAGTCATTCTCCCCCCGGAGCCAAATTATGCGGTCAATGCCACTTCCTCATCGACCGCTGAAGACCTGGAAACAGTTCGAATGGCATCCTCCATCTCTGCCCTAATGGTGGGCGAGCCCGGCCTCCGAGGAGCGGTGGCCGACCTGCGTCTCGAAACTCTCCGCCAGCCACTGTTAGGGGGATCTCTTCTCCTTGGCGTGGAGGATTCCTCCTCCTCCGCAGTGATCCCCAGCACTTCGCACACATCCAGAAGAGACCGTAGCTGATGTGAATCCCCATTCAATCGGAAGATAAGGCGAAAAGGGTGCCCCCATGAGTAGGGCGTGTCGTGTTGCCTCAAGAAGTCCGTCGCAATCTTAAACGCCCGCCTCTTCTGGAGAGTTGTCGCTGCCAAGTCTTGATACAATGCCACTGGATGGCCTCGGAAAGTGATCGATTGTTTCCTCCTCGCCTCAGTCATGATCCGCTCCTTCAGCGGAAAATCGGGTAGGAAAGCTAGAATGTCTGGGGGCGGCCCCGTCGCACGCCGTTGCGGACCAACCCTATGGGCTCTATCTATCCTAATGGGGAAGTCGGCAGACTCGCCCAGGATGTCACGGAACAGTCCCTGCAGATACTCCATTATGCCAGTGTTCTCTTCCGAGGACGGCACTCCTCGAACCCTTATGTTGTTCCGCCGAGATCTGTTCTCCAAGTCCTCATTATGCAGTGTAGATCTATGTGTTGGTCCCTTAGGCGGAGCACCTCCTGCTGCAGGTGCGTGATCTCCTCATCTTGCCTCTGCGTGGAGCTTTCGACCGTGGCCACTCTCTCGCCTAGTCCGTCCACTTCTCTACGTATTTCACGCACTTCGCCGGCCACTTCTTGCTTTAACGCTTGAAAGTCCTCCCTTAGCGTCTCAAAAAGTGATTCCAAAAAGGATCTGGTGACTGGGGGCTCTCCACTGCCCACCATGTGAGAGCTGCTGGCACCTCCCGGCGGCGTTGCATTCTTGTCTCCTTTCCCCTGGGATTTATTAAGCATCTCCGGAAGTGTGCGACTGCTCCCCTTGCCACCCTTCTGTCCAGCCATTTGTCCTGTGCCTCCGCGGCACGTGCGCTATGCACCTCAACACCAGCCAATCCGACACTCAACGTCAGGCCCAGAGCGCTACTGCCCGTCTCCAGGAGCCCCTTCTTCCGTCGATCGCCCCAAGAGTTCACTGCTACACAAATCCGGGCCTGCAAGCCGCCCGGCCGCACAGCGGGTCGGGTGCCCCACCACGCCAGCAGCAGCCGCCGCCTCTCTGCGCTCCCCTAGCACTTTTCCGCTACTGGTCAAGCAACTCTCCACAATCGCCGGTGAGGCTACACAGCTGCGGCCCAAGGTCAGCGCGCCGCTTCACCAACTGCTACTGCGCCATCCGGTGGAATCTGCTATGCCTCCAATGTCCGCTCACTCTTGGGGAGCCTTTCCCTGCTCAGTTACCGCACCCAGGGGCCTCTTCCCCCTCTCGGACAGGCGCTACAGGCCAGGCGCCGCAGCATCTCCCAGATTTCCCGGTGTGGTGCGCTGTAGGCTCCGATCTGCAGTGCCTCGGGAGCTCCGTGTCACCTCACTCCCCTCCAGCTCTCTCCTCACCTCCACTGCAGAAACCAGGGGGGGGGGGTTAGTGTTCAGGGCCCCGCTCCGTCTTTGCACTGTCCCGAATTTCGGGCCCTCACCGCTCCAGCCCCCGAGCGCACTGCGCAAGCCGCCCTGGATCACCCTCGCTGAGACTCGTCACCTCGTCAGTGCCGCCTCGCCTCCTGCATGCTTCACTCTGCCTCCATACAGTCCGCGGGGGCAATTGCCACCGCACCAGGGCCCCCGGCTCGGCTCCACACCCCACTCGCTGCCTCCTCACCTCTTCCGAATGACCTGGGGGGGAGGGAGGAGGGGGGGGGGGGGTCCCGCTCCGTCACCGCCCGATCTGCAGCTCTCCCGGCCTCCCTGGCACTGCGCTCCGGGTGCGCTGGTATGGGCACTGCAGCGGGGGGGTCACCGGCGGGCTCACTGGTCTGCAGGCACCGCTGCTGCGCCGGGTTCTCTTCCGCCGCCGGAGCCGCCCCTCCGCAGTTCCGATCACTGCCGCCTTCCTGCTAGGCCACAGCCGCGGCCTCAATTAGCCGAGGGGCGGGCTCAGGGGCAGGCAGTCATTAGGGTTGGCGCCGTCCTCGGGGCTCCGCTCCTCCTTCACCGGACTCTAGCGCTCGTCTCCGCCGGGTCACCGACCCTATGTGCACCGGCTCTCAGGCTGGACCCTGGGGACGCCAGGCGCCGCAACACCAGTAGCCGTGCTACAGCCCGGCCCGCTCCCCTGCAGCACTTCGGGGCTCCGAGGCTGCCTACACCGCACCCGGCTCTTACAGTGACGGCGAGTCCGGACCCCTGTCCAGCGGTGACCGGAAGCTCCCCCAGGCAGCTCCGCTACCTCAGGTAGGCAGGGGGGAAGAAATTGCTCAATTTAGGGGCTTCGGGCCTGGCCGGGAGCGGGAGCTCGGGAAGGACACGTCTTCCTACTCCTCCATCTTGGCCACGCCTCTCCGACCATGTTTAAAGGGGGGGGGGGGGAGTACAGGCACTTTACCACTGGTCAGCAGGAGTACATTTCTGAGTTAAAAAACCAGCAAAAATATAGGGCCCAGAAAACTGCGAAAAATACGGGGTGATCGCACAGTTTCGTACAATCTGTTGAGCTTTTTGGTGTGTCTTGAATTTGAACCAAGTATACTTGGACAATGGTCCAGTGTGTCTACTCTGTTTCACTCTGCCTTTGCCGCCTATGCCAGTCTACTCTGAGTCACTCTACTCTGCATCACTCCACTCTATGCCACTTGACTCTACTCTCAAAAAATCTACTTTGCACTACTGCAGTCTAAACCACTGCACTCTACTCTATACCACTCCACTCTGCGCTACTTTAATCTATGCCACTGCAGTCTATGCTATGCCACTCTTCTCTACACCACACCACTCTGCACAACACCACATCTTCCACTATACTCTTCACTCTACACCACTCCACTCTACATCAATGCACTCTACACCACTGCACTCTGTCAATGCACTCTATACTACTTTACTCAAAACCAATGCACTCTATGGCACTCCACTCTACGCTATTGCACTCTACATCACTGCACTCTACGCCACACTATTCTACTCTGTGCCATTGCACTCTACCCTACTGCTTTCTACTCTGCACCACTCTCCTCTACACCACTGTACTCTACAGCACTATACTCTGTAATACTGCACTCTCCTACAGGCCACTTTTCTTTGCACCACTTTACTCCACTTAACTGCACTCTACCCCACTACACTTTACAACATTTTACTCTGCATCACTCCACTCTACGCCACTGCACCCCTCTCCTCTACCTTGCACCATTCCATTCTAAACTACTCTACGACACTCCACTCTGCGTCACTGCACTCTCTGCCACTCTACTGTGCACTACTTCGTTTAATGCTACTGCATTATACTCTGCTCCACTCTGCTCCACTTTATGCCAATGCACTTTACACCACTACACTCTACCACTCTATTCTGGATCACTCTACTCTACGCCACCACACTCTATGCCAGTCCACACTGCACTCTACAACACTGCACTCTGCCACTACAGTCTACGCCCCTATACTCTTTACTACTCTGTGCCACTGCACTCTAGCCTGCACCACTCAACTCTACCCTGCAGCCCTCTATGCTACTGCACTCTACTCTGCACCACTCTACTGCACTCCACTCTGCGCTACTCCACTCTGCGCTACTCCACTCTGCGCTACTCCACTCTGCGCTACTCCACTCTGCGCTACTCCACTCTGCGCTACTCCACTCTGCGCTACTCCACTCTGCGCCACTCCACTCTGCGCCACTCCACTCTGCGCCACTCCGCGCTACTCCACTCTGCACCACTCCATACCACTCCACAGTATGCCACTCCACTCTATGCTGTGCCACTCCACTCGGCGCCACTCTACTCTATGCCACTGCACCCTAAGCCACTCTACTCTACACCACAGCACTCTCCACCACTTTATTCAAAACGAGTGCACTCTATGCCACTGCATTCTTCGTAATTCGACACTTCACCACTGTTCTCTATGCCACTATACTCTACAACACTATACTTTACGCCACTGCACTCTAAATCACTCTACTCTGCACAATTGCACTCCACGCCGCTCTAAACTACTCTGCACCACTGCACTCTGTCACTGCACTCTATGCCACACTGCCCTACACCACTCTAGCCTGCACCACTCCACTCTAACCTGCACCACACCACTCTAACCTGCACCATGCCATTCTGCACCACTCCACCCTTCACCGTTCCACTCTACTGCACAATGCTCTGCATCACTGCATTCTACACCACTACACTCTACTCTAATCCACTCTACGCCTCTCTAGTCTACAGTGCAGCACTGCGCAATACACCACTGCACATCATTGTACTCAGCCCTGCACCATCCCATTCTACCCTACACTATTCCACTCTACTTCACTCTGAAACAATCTACTCTACACCATTGCACTCTATGCCACTCTACTCCACTCTGCACCACTTTACTCCTCTTGGCTATAAACCACTGCACTCTATGCCACCTCCACCCAAACCATTTACTCAAAACCAGTGCACTCTACACCACTGCGCTGTATGCCCGTTTACTGTGAACCACTGTAGTTCATGCCACTTCACTTTAAGCCTCTCTTCTGTACAACACTCCACTCTACTTTACTCTGTTCCACTCTACGACACTCAGAGATGCTCTATGAAATTCCCTCCATGGCTTTGCTTGCCACTTTACTCCACTCTACGCCACTCCACTCTGATCTACGCTACTCCATTTTAGGATACTCTATGCCACTCCACTCTATAACACTCTACTCCACTGCATGGCACACTACTCAACTCTGCGACACTCTACTCTACACCTTTCCACTCTATGAAACTCTGGTCCCTCCACTCAACTCCACTCCACTTCATGACACTTCACTGTACGACACTCCACTCCACTCCACACCATTCTCCAATAAACCACTAACTTTTAGCCATGCGGAACAGCATCCATGCAGGTAAACAACATGGCTAAAACACATTGGCAAAGCCAGTAGCTCTTGCATAGGTGAGACATATTGGCTTTGCCAGTGTTTGTTTTGTCTTTGCCAGGCGGAGTTCCAGAGCTTTCCTGTCTGAACTGAGAAGGGAATTGCAGGAAAGCGCTTCTTGATAGTTGGGTATGTAAGTAGGGCGGCCAGTCCTGAGAGCAGGGTTCCATCCAGGCAGCTATTTGGAAATGCTTGATACCGTCTCACAGGGGTATTCAAAGTTAATTTGTCGTAGAATTAATCATTGCTTTTATTTGTGACGTCTTACATTGCCAATGTTCTACCCTTCACTCGGTTATACGTTTTATTTTCAGGTATTTGAAGCTGTTATTTCATGGATACATTATGAAAAAGATACTCGCCTGGAACACATGGCTAAATTAATGGAACACGTTCGGCTTCCGCTTCTCCCAAGAGATTATCTTGTACAGGTGAGTGTGGAATGCACAATCTTTAAAACTTCAGAATTCCAACTTGGTTCAAATTATTCACTAGTGCATGCACACGTGGTGAGTTGTTTGGAAACAGGAGCCAGACTTTTGCTTTATTTGTTGTTTCTGAATTTCTCTGGACAAAAAGCAATTTTGTGATCTTTCCGCATAATTCGGCACATCTGATATGTCAGGCAATAACATTTTTTTAAATCTTGTAAGCAAATGAATGTTCATCAATTATCGTTTGGTAGAAAACCATTACCCGTAGATATATAGCGAAATATTGAAAATACACAAAAGAACTTTTACATTTCTCGTTTTACACTCCCGGGAACCCCCACTCATTGCACAGAGACGCACAGCTTTAAATTGAATTTTTACTGTGACCATGTATTTGTATATTTTAAATCGTTATATTTGTTGTGCTTTTATGGATATGTCTATCCGAATAAAGTATTTTGAACTTGAACTTGTTTTAAACATTACATCATCATGCTATGGGATGCTTTATTCACTAGTTGTATTTTTTGGTCCAGATAACTTTCTACATATTTTAAAATGAACTTTTTCTCTGCAAAAATAAAATAAGTGTCAGAAATCTCACCTACAGTTTGGTGATGTCCAAGCCCCCATTTTACAACGAGCAGACTGTATAAATGAACTAGAGCTGTGCAACAAAAGGGGGATTATGATTCGGAGACGACACGTTACCACAGGAAAAAAGCATGCAGTAAAGCAATATTGAATATAGAGGGCGATGGAGAACGAAAAATCACTGCCCTATCATTAAGATGGACTTAATTCTTAGTTGCATCAGGTTCGAGCTCGGCCCATATGGGGTTATTAGTAGTAACTTTAGTATCTTAAAATCAAGGAGACAGGTGGAAAAGCGAGCTCCAGACTTTATAACCTGATTAACACAATTCCCAGTATCAGAACCCAAAGGATAATGCAAATCATTACATTTCCGTAGTAAAAGATTCAGTACCGTTCCCAGTAAACTATGTTGGAACTTGTTTATGGTTAAAGAATCAGTGCAGAAGGACGTGATTCACAGCAATCTTTTGAGAAAAGTCTGTGACTAACATCTGAATGGTGAAGGAGTTCCTACATCTTGTTACCTGACCCCTTAGTGTGACATATTCACTGTGTGGCATTACATTAATGTCAAACTCTGGTTACACATCGGGGAGCAAAAGACCAGTGGGTAAGATTAAGAATCCAGGGATTCATCACTGGCTAACGTTTACCAAGGTTCACACAGCCAGACAGCAGCATTATTTTAAAATTTAGAAATTGTACAGCTCCTTATTTCCCATGCTCTTTTGGCCTATAATGTGATAAGTTGCAGTCGCACTTACAGTGCTACAACACTAAACATGATATGTGGTTGCACGATGGTGCGAAGGAAAGCAAGGGGTTTCTTCCATAGACTTTCTGCTTTAGGTACACCCTCCAGTACAAATCTGTACGTGCAGACAGCTGCCCAAGAGTAAATTGTGTGATATGTGTAATTTTGGGGGACATTACCCACACTATGCCAGGAAATATAATGCGTCACCTTTTCCTCTTTGTGTGTGTCTGTTTTCATGTGTTGCCAAGATCCGACACAAGCCCCTTTGTGACTTTAGTTCATCTGGCTTTCCAAAGAGTTCTATTGGCGTTTGTGATGTTCACGTGTCTTCATGCCTACTCTGCATGGATTATCAGGGATGTGTCGCTGTGACGCACAGTTCTGTTTCAGCAAAAAATGTTTTATGGGGACTACTTTGCGTTGCCCTCTTATGTTGCACCCCTTTACGTCATATTTGCACCCAAACTAAAAACCATAGTTTGATTCAGTGCTATAAAATAAAAATCCCTTGGATACGTGTCCGAAAGAGAGACATGAATTTGCTTATTAATTATAAACTTCAGCAGGGGTAAGAACTCTTGTATCTAATCTTGACAGAAAAATCATCTTATGTTGCCATAAAGCGAAACAGTATTTTTGTTAGTGGTGGATATCGTTGCCTGTCATTTTGGACTTTTCAGTTCCAGAATCTCTTTGAATGCTGTACGTAAGGCCGTTATATTTTTTTTAAAGACTAATTTATGGATCACTTATTTTATCAAGTATAGTCTGCTTTCCTAGCATTTATTTCCCCTCTCACTATTACAGACTTTATTTTGAATATTGAACGAGTCCACGTAGAGGGCCCAGTTTCAGTTCCAGCACCCATAGTCACCATAAGCTCTCATTGCTGGAAGCTGCTCAAGTGTGCAGTCTGTCACAGCAGAATAATGAAACTTACCCAGTTCCTGACTCACTGCAGCAAGCAACAGTAAAACCTATGTTGAAAAAGGCACATCATCGTTCCTATGAACTGATCTCTCTCTCTTTGGTAATATGGCTAAAATAGTTGCTAAACTGGTATTTTGGCAAGCTGTAGTCAGCCAAGGCCATAACATGCTCAATCATTTTTTTGACGTATGTTTTCTGGTACGGCAGTTTAGAGAGACCATTTCCCATTTATGCTGTTGCTTTGTTCGTCTTTCATGCCTTAGGTATAGTGGTTCATGTAATATTGTGACAGACGTTTAAGACCTGGAGTATGCCTTTCAGACTTCTTGTGATATTGCTGCTGTTTCATTCAGAGAATTGAGAGCAGGTAGGCTCTGTTAAGAGGTGAAGGATTACAAAAAAATAAAGGCAGAACATTGTCTAAAACAAGACTGGACCTTAGCACTTTTGCCCTGATTAGCCGAATCCCAGTGGATATCCTGGAAGTTCCAGCAAATTGTTCATTTTCACTTAGTGTGGGATCAGCATGTAGGGTTGATTTTGTATGCCAATGATCTTGCCATTGGCCTGCATTGCATATAAAATGTGCCACATAACTATTTTAATAAGAGTTAAACTAGCAATCTTGGCGAGCAATATCATGGTCTTTGAGAAGAACAGGAATGTTGCATCATGTGGACAAGAAACTTTAGTTGGTAGTGACATATAATTCTGTGGGAATTACATTACTTCTCAGTTGTATTTAACATGAAAGCATCACTTGGGTCGATGGTGTGCTTGCTGCTGGAAGGGTTCTTAAGAAGATTCTGTTATCATAAACAGGGTCTGCTCCTGTATGATTCAGAACTTCTTATGGTATTTCCTTGAAGGACAATGTCTAAAACGTTGAATAAATCCCTCTATGAATGCAGTTGTCCAGGTCATAAGAGATAGGCTTGCTCTATGCTCTTTGGATATTTTAGCACAATTATTATTTTTGTGTTCCTGGTGAATTAAACCGCAACAAAGTATCTAAACTGTGCTAGGTACTGAATAGAAAACAGAAATAGGAAATATGCTAACTTTATTATTTATGAGTAACATTTGATTAATTGATTAGAGGTTTTAAATATGTGCCTTACCTAGCCCTTGCTTGTTCAGACAAGACACCGAATCTCAGCATTTATAAAGATTCTTTCTTCCTTAAATGTAATGGTTTGGTAGGTCTGGCTAGGGGCTCCTTGAGAGAGTGTGATGGGGTCATTTAGAGGTGGGTAGTAATGAGACATAAACCAAATCATAGCAATGTACCATCCATCCACTTTAGTGTTCTCCTTCCTAAGCTGAGAGTGGGGGCTGGCAAAGCCACCATCGGCTCGGCAGCACCTACCATAGTGGCGGTCCCAGCACCGGTGTTAATGATATTGGTGTTCTGACCAGTTTAAGATCTGCACCTCAAACTTCCTTTCTGGCAGCCGCATTTAGTTCCAAGACAACCATGATTTCAATAATGGGGACCATAAACAGAAACATGTTTAAATGTCCCAGCCCTTGATGGGCATTTGTTATTTTTATTCTGGAGATGGATCTCTGATTTGGGGGGTGTCTTTAGCAGTTCTGTCATGATGTATCTCCCAATTTGTTTTTCCTCAAGCCACGGCTGCTGTGCATGCAGGAGCCGTTCCTGAATACTTAGGTCTGTCACAACGGTAAGCATCAATATTTATTGGTTCGACTGTCCTGCCTCCAAAATGGAGATTTGACGTCTTGGAATTCTCGCATTAAACATTTAAACATTGTAGTGTGAGTTTCATTTCTTACAATATGCACAGCATGCAGCTCTGCAATGAGGTTTTAAGATTCCAATTTTGAATTGAAGCGGGTGGATAATTCCTGGGGTTATGAATAAGATAAAAGGCATTAAAGGGAAATATATGTGAACTAGGAACTCCGTGTTTAATTTCAAGGAACTTCTGGTGGATTGCCCCTTTGTTTTTTCGAAGGAAGAATTTTTTTGTACCATGTTCTTTAAAACATAAAACTTTCAGTAGAGAAATGGCCATGGAATTGTTGATGAAATGAAATCTTTTAAACACAGCTACATTTCTTAAAATATTTTAACAGTGATCTGCCAGACAAATGAATGTTACATGTACTGGTTGGTTAAACATATTTAAAATGTGTTAGAATGTTCGTATTTTTAGGGACATTTTGTAAGGGCACTGGCCCAAAGTAAGTAACATTAAAAAAATTATGTTCAAATTTTAAGAGGCTAAACCCACCAATATTCCTAAAATTGGAAAAGTTGCAGGGTACTTTCAAGGATCAGCTTGTGAATTTTTAATAGAAATATTTACAAAAAAGACTGAACAAAAAGCACAACTGATCCGGAGAAACATTAATATAATGCTATGGATCCGTCATTACTCCTCCATTTACCCTATCTCTGGCCCTGGTTAACAAATGGTAGCTTGCTTCGAAATGCCTCCTGAGGAACTACAGTATATGTGCAGACCGGTCTTTGGTTGTGTGCACCATTTATATTGATGTACAACCTGAGTCTTGTGCAGATGCATCCCTGTTGCACAGTGCTATGATCGAGCCTTTCACTGCCAGATTACTAGGAATTTCTAGTCCTCTCCAAAAGAGGGAGAAACAGAGCACAGATAATGCCACCCAATACGCTCTATTCAATACTAGCGACCTCAAGAGACTTCCGTAGAACTTTCTCCTCCATCACCCCTAGAAAAGCACACAAGACAACAGATGCTTCCGCACAGTAGACTGCCATTGTGGAATCATAAAACAAGATTGCCATCTCGGCTGAGGCCAAGCTCCCTATTTTGACCCAGAATGTTTCTGCGTAGGCAGTGATATCTGACACTACACATGAGATTTGGTTTCGAACAACAGACTATCTAACTAAATATAGTTTTCTACTGCCTATTCAAAGTGGGCCATTTGTTTTTTTTCGAAGCACTGTTACCTCTATAGGGTTGCTGTTGAGGAACTGGAGTAAGCAAAATGAAGAGTGGCTGGGAGAGATAATCTGCTATAAATAAGGAAGTCTTCAGTTGTTTATAAAACAAGAGATGATTAGTAAAAGCGTATAGCTTTAATGGCAAGGTATTGCAGAATTTGGAGACCAAGTAGATGAAAGAACATCTCCCCACTCTGGTTTTGAAACCTGGATCACTTGGAGTAGGGGGGCATGGCTGGATAGTCTTGTAGGCAAATAGTGTATACATTTATCCTGTTTGTACTTTGAGGCCCAGCACTTTGGATGGCTCTGTAATAGAGGTACATAGACTTGAAGAGAATATGTTTGTGAATGGGTAACCAATTGAGCAAATACAATTGGACCGAGATGTGAGATCTCGGATGAAGTCCCAGTATTAGTCTCGCTTCTGCATTCTGAACACGTTCAAATTGTTAAATGATGGACAGATGCAAAATGAAGCAACAAGTAGACTCACAGATTCCAGGCTTAAGAAGTAAGTGTGGGGTTTCCACCCACCTTAGAGGCCCACCATGAACAGCTCACATTATTGAGAACCAAGGCTGTAGTCTTTTCACCATTAGACTTTAGAGTTCGCGGTCATCCAAGCAACAACTTTGCTCATACACTCTATAACCATAACTTTTGTATCAAGAAAATTATCATTGAGAGTGATAGCAATTTTAGTATCATCAGTATAGGAAATGAAGGAAAAGCCTTTAGAACGTATGAAAGCAGCTAAAGGCTGCATGTATAATTAAAAAAAGAAGGGACTTCGAGCCTAGCCTTGTTATACCCTGCTAGTGAATTTCCAGAAAAGGAAAACAAATGATGATAGTAGCACAGCCTGGACATAATTTGTAAGGCAAAAGAGAAACAGTTACAATGGGGGCACGTGTGCCTAGCTCAACGAACTATTAAGTAAGTGTCTGATGGGACACTGTCAAAGCCGTGCTGAGATCAAGAAGTACGAGAAGGGCTTTGCCTCCTCTATCTAGCATTAGTCGCACATCGCCTGCCATAGCAAGCAGTGCAAATTCGGTTCTGCTCAGATGACAAAAGCCTGTCTCTGATGGATCTAAGATTCTATGTTCTGTGACGAACTGGGAAACTGTTTGTTGGACTCAACAACAAGAATTTGTACTGGTAAAGGCAAAAGTGAAAGTTCGTAAAAGTTGTGGAATTTGCATTATGTGTTTCTGCAGAGGTCTAACCAGGGCCAATTTCCAGTCATCAGGATCTAAACCAGAGTCGAACGAGTCATTTTCAATGTTGGAAAGAGTTGGTCATATGCTGTTTGAGACCCTCTTCAGCTTGTGTGTAGTTCAGTGCTCTAAGACAGAGTCTGATATAATGATACAATATCAGCTCCGCTAGCAGGAGTGAACAGGATAAAAGCCTTAAAGAAGGCACGTAGGAAAGCTTATAGCGCAGGAGAATTGGATGGATTGGTGGGTATAGGTATTTCTGACATAATAATTTTTATTTTGTCCTGAAATTAGTTGAAATACTAAAACACAGTTCCATATAAGGAGCTAACTTGGATTAACATGCGGAAAGGAGTGGCATTTTGATCTTGCGGATTGGATAGTGTCTTTCGACTTGCAAAATGCATACTTCTATGTACCCGTACTGCTATCACAAAGGCATTTTATCCTCTGTTATGTTGTTCCAGTTGACAGTCCTGCTCTTCAACCTCACTTCTGCCCCCTGAGTATTTGCAAAGGTGATGACAGTGATCGCAGCCCATATTCTTAAGTCTGGTATACACTTATTTCTATATGTCAATGACTGGCTGTTGAAACAGACTTGTCTCAGTTAGTTGTGGGACACCTGTAGACAACTGCTGTCCACACTGCGGTTTTCTGTCAAAGTGCTGATATCCCAGCTTCAGTAGAGATCTCCCTATACAGCGACCCTCCTCTATTCTGTGTTCTCCGAACCCTGTCTTCCCCGTTCAATTCCAGGTTTAGGATGTGATTCTTCTATTTTGAAATTGTTTTTGGGTTCCTGCATGGATGGTTTTGAGACTTCTTGGTCCCCTTGCCTTTTATATCCTGCTAGTGCCTCATATCCAGTGACACACAGGCTCTGAAGTGGAACCTACACCTCCAGAGAATCCAGCACCGGCGATGTCTTTCAGACAATATTCATATTTTGAAATAGGCGGCCCAGAACATTCTGTGGTGGCTGAATTATGATATGATAAATGTGGCAGTCTGTTCTCCTTGCCTCACCTGAAACTGATGGTGGTGTGTGATGCATCGTCGATACAAGGTGGAGATTAGGGGCCTCTGTTCTCCGGTAGAACAGAGGCACCACATCAGTCTCCTGTTGTTACGTGCCCTCCGCTCCCTCTTCAAGTGGACCTACTGTCCCATCAACAGGGTCGTGTTCTTCACCCAGATCTCCATAACCTACATCTTCATGCTTGGAGATTGCAAAAAAAAACAGACTGAGTGGTTTTGATTTTCTGCAGAGGTGATGTATGTGATCTCTGCTGTTTAGAACCCATCCACCAAGTCGTTCTGTTCTGGCTGTTTTGCAGATGTTCTGCCTTAGTGATGTGTTTTTGAAGGGGCTTACATATTTTTAACCCCTGTACCTTTTATTATGCAACAATGAGACCTTCATTTACTTCTTACCTTCTTGATGTGTACACCTTTAGATCATATGCATAGTTGCTGACACCAGAGACTGTTTTCCTCGTTGCAATCACTGTTGCATGCTGCGTCTGTCAACTCCAGGCACTGACAGGACAACTCGCACACCACCTGCTTCCAGGACAAGCTGCCCCTTTAAACTTGGGTGTCTTTTCTGCCAATGGTGGCGTCTCCCTTCTTTGTGGAGCAGTCCATCATGTTTCCTACTTTGTTTAACACCATTGCTGTGTGCAAGATTCCCCTCCTGTGCTGAGCCCCAATGTAAATGGGTGAGGTCATGACGAGCTGAGCTCGTCATGAGCACACAAGAGGTATAGCTAATGACGAGCTCAGCTCGTCATGAGCTTTGAAGGGGTTAATACAGCCCGTACTTCTAAGTGGAAGGAAAGGCTTTGCCAGCTGGTCATTTGGAGGGCCCTTACTTTCTCTATATAGTAACGACTATTGAGCACTTAATGGACAACCAAACCTTTGTTGCCTTCACTGGATTGAAGAAGTAAAGGGTGGTCCTGAAACTAATCTTGTCCAGAGGGTTCGTTCGTCCTTTGTATAAAGATGTGTTATGCCGTGGTCAAGAAGGAGCCTTCTTGAAGGCCTTCTGGATCATTTCATCGCCACTCCAACTCTAGCTACGAATGTTCCTACGCTGGACTATTGCCAGGCTACTGTGTGGGCATCCGTCTACACTTTTACCATCCACTATTGAATCGCCTCTCGGGTCAGGAGGGTCACTTTGTCCACTCGGTCCTGCAGGATTTTCTGATGTAAAGTCATTTCTATAGACTCATCACATCATGAAAGGTATTGATTTAGTATTAGTTAAATCAAATCTGGAAATATTTATCAGAAGATCAAGTTACTTACCTTCTGTAACACTCTTTCTGGTGGTTACTGTCAATATCCGTACATTCCTCACCAAGCTCCCTTTTTCCAATTCTGTGGAAAAAACATATAGGTGGTAATAAAGTTCCATATTCAATTCTACACACTGTCCCTGCTTTCAGTCTCACTGATCCTCTGAAATTGAAGGTGTGGATGGTTTCAGTTGGAATGTGATGTCAGAAGGCAAGGTTGTTATATTTATATGGCACTATGCCATCACTTTCTGGAGTGTAGCAGCAATTTCTGCTAAAAGTTTCCAGTCTCTCTTCGGGATGAAAAAGGTGAGTAATCTATGATTAGACAGATTATTTACAAGGAGGAACTTTATCAAAGGTAAGTAACTTGTTCTAGTACTCCTATTTACACACCACGATAAATAGATATACACAAGAGCAATTATACATTTTATCCCTAGGGTCCTTTTTACCAACCCTACAGATTTGAGGTTTTGTGGAGACAGACTCCTGTGGCAGCTGTGAAAATACTTCATAATTTAATTGCAGGAGCACTACATGGAATGCATTTTTGTTTTAATCGAATTTCACCTCAAACCACTGGGTCGTTTGTAAAAAACTAAAAACAAAGTTGTTTGAGTTAAAATAGGACTATCATCAGTTGTATTGCATCCTATTGCATATCAGGTTATATGTGCTAAGAAGTCTCAGTAGGCTTAATAGTACTGTTGTAAAAGTGTGGTACTAAAAAATAACATGTAGGGAAAGGTGGAACCTGTTCATAGGCAGTCTTTTGCAGCATAAACACGTGTTCAGTCTATCATCCTTGAAATAATTGCGAGCCTGTCATTAACCTTCTCAGACTAGTAATTGCTATAGGGTAAAATGGGCTCCAAAGATTTCATTTGGATCATGGTATGCTTTTCACTTTTATCATAAGTTTTTTTTTTATGTTTCAAATTTGCTTTTCATACCAGAGACTTAAGGAAGGGCTTTCCTGATGGTTAGTGAAGTGATTCCCCTGCGATTTTAATTTATTTTTTGGGGCAACTCTGTTTGAAGTAAATCACGTTTTAGGCTCTCAGCTCCTTCTAGTAATGTTTACTATGCAGTGAAATGACTTGTATTCAGTTTCTGTGAACAGTGTAGATTTGGAAAATATCCAAAGCAGCCTCCTGTTCTAGGGACTCAATGCCATTATCCTTTTTGCATACCTAAAAAATTATTATTTCACCTGGAATACTAGATGTTATTGGTCCAAACATGAAAACTGAATTATAGGCTTTGTTTTGTAGGGAATGTATAGACTGGGAAACCTGAAATATGACTGTGTTTGGCACTAGGGGTTCCGCAGGAGAGCTGGCAGGCACATTGAAATGCTGCTCAAACTATAGTGTTTTCTACGTTTACCATTGTGATCCCGGCGAACACACATAAACTGTTTTCGTTGTTGTCTTCCTAGACTGTTGAAGAAGAAGCCTTGATAAAGAACAATAATACATGTAAAGACTTCCTTATTGAGGCCATGAAGTACCATTTACTGCCAATGGATCAAAGACTATTAATAAAAAATCCCAGGACCAAACCAAGGACTCCAATTAGTCTTCCGAAGGTAAGATGGCTGCAGTAACTATACAGATTTATATAAGGTTTGTGTTTGTCTAATCTGTTGTTTCGGGTAGGACTCTGCCCATTGGTTGTCTAATAAATTATATTACACCACTATTTACATGACTGGAATTTGGATGCTATTATACATTCTTTGAATTACATTAGACCATTACTTAACACCTTGGTTTGATTATTTTTTGATTGCATTTTTTAGAATTCCAATTTTCTTGACGTCATTTTTGGTGGAAGCAATAATAGATGTCAATGAATTCATCTGTAAATACTCAGAATATAATTTCAAAAAGGAAACCATAATATGTTTCCCCTATATCCAGACCCACTAGTTCTAAATTCAGTGCTTATAGCATAGAGCAATCGTGGCTTTTTGTTTTCTTCAGAACATGGGCTTTTTCATGAAATACTCACAAATAAGCACCAGGTACCTACCCTCGCTTATATCGGTGTAGAAATATATATATATATATCCATACTAATATAATAAAGAGAGAGTCCAAACCTTTGAGGCGGGTAATCTAAGGAACCACAGCACCAATCACAACACCCAATACAGCGTTGGAAAGGGCAGTTGCAGCAGAAGGACATAGGCTATGCAGACGCCCACCATATGCATTTAAAAGGGAAAAGAACTGTGCCAGCAAAATAGTCCCTTGTGGGCGTGTCTGCGTTGTGCTGGGGGCGTGTGCTGGGGGCGCGACAAACGTTGGGGGCGTGTGGTACGTTCCGCCCTTCATGCCATGTCTCATATCGTGTGCTAATCCCACCCTGCTCCCTTTAAATACCCCTGCACCCCATAATCATAACCCACCCGTACTCCTTAAAATACCCCAACACCCTTAAACACTAACCCATCTTAACCCTATAAATATACCCTGTACCCCAAAACACAAACCTATCCCTAAACCCTAAAACTACCCCTGTACCCCAAAACCCAAACCTAGCCATGAACCCTATAAATACCCCTGTACCTCAAAACCCAAACCTACCCCTGAACCCTAAAAATACCCCTGTACCCCAAAATCCAAACCTAGCCCTGAACCCTAAAAATACCACTGTACCCCAAAACCCAAACCTACCCCTGAACCCTAAAATACCCCTGTACCCCAAAACTCAAACCTACCCCTGAACCTTAAAAATACCCTTGTACCCCAAAACCCAAGCCTAGCCCTGAACCCTAAAAATGACCCTGTACCCCAAAACCCAAACCTACCCCTGAACCCTAAAATACCCCTGTACCTCAAAATCCAAACCTAGCCCTGAACCCTAAAAATACCCCTGTACCCCAAAACCCAAACCTACCCCTGAACCCTAAAAATACCCCTATACCCCAAAACCCAAACCTAGCCCTAAACCCTAAAAGTACCCCTGTACCCCAAAACCCATACCTATCCCTAACCCCTAAAACTACCCCTGTACCCCATAACCCAAAACTATAACTGAACGCTTAAAATACCCAAACACTCCAAAACAGATACCTCAGTACCCCAAAAAATATACCCCTATACCCATACTTACCTTATCCAAACATTAAAAAAAATCCTTTTACCATTCATGCATTTACAACGAATTTCTTTGTAAATGTATGCGTGGTAAAAGCATATAAAATGTAATGCCATGCGTTACAATGGCATTGCGGAGTCATGGTACTTTCGTAATGAAAGTATGCGGAGTGATGGTATGCGGAAAGAAAGTTGCGGAATAATGGGTGTTTACCCTCCCCCAGTAAGTACATTAGTGGCACGGCGGCCCACATCTCCAGCAACATACTCATATTTTTTCACCACCCATTTGAAAAATGCACAGGTCTCTCTCATTGATGGCCAGCACCGACATACACTTTTAGACACACCTCCCGCCACAAGTTTTAGAATTGCGAACTTTAGAGCTGGGGAGCTACGTTTGAATCTCTGCATCAGCTCAACATCCTGTGATTCCAGGCAAATCGCTTTGTCTCCTAGTGCCTACCACAAATGAATGTGTTCTTCTGTAATGTAAATTGTGCTCATGCCATGTTGTCGAGTTCGCGCTATATAATATTGCAAGGTAAAATAAAGTAGGGAAACTCGAGTTCACACACACATATATATATATATATACATATATATATATATATATATATATATATATATATTTATTTTTCACTGAAAAAACCATAGGTTTCACACGAGTTATAGTTCGGAATTAGCATTTAAAAAACCTTAGAAATTCTCTAAAAAAAAAACAACATCATTTTTAGGGGTGTTAGAGTTAGCTGGTCATTTCACTCGTACAAAACCATTGAAATTCCTCCGTTATAGTTAGTTGTACTAACTATAACTCACGTGCCCGCAATCCACTTCTGATGATGTCACATATTACGTCATTCATGACATGGTCAGTGACATCACTGATGACATCTCAAGTGACATCCCTGATGATATCACTGATGACATCATCCAGTGAATGTGGTTTGGTTCGATATTTAAATAAGTATTATATAATTATATATATAGCAATCTGCATTGAAGACTCAGTGGATGTATAAGTGTGTAGCTGCAGTATTTAGTAGCACTGTGATTGACTGTGTAAGTGCCTAATTTAAAGTGTCTCACTGAACATATGTATGGGATAGTGATTAAACTGTGTAAATATCTGTGTCACTTTGTCTCTTGTTGTGTAAACTACTGCATACGTTGGTTACTACCTTTGTGAAACTCTATATTAGTTTTTAATTAGTTAAGTGAGTATTTGTATGGAAGAGTGAATGTATGTGTGCTTGGGTGGGAGGTGTGTGACTGTCCAAAGATGTGCACATAGTTGTTTTAGTAGGTATATGATGTTAAGACTGCATGTGAAAACTGTTGTTTGAGTGAGTAAATCTTTTTTTATGGGTGTGTTGATGAGTAAATATATTTCTCAAAGATACAAGTCCAACAATGTTGAAATATAAAAGGCACTGTATGTGACAGTTGGTGTATATCAATAAATATATATGAGAATCAGTGGTTGTCTGAATAACTATTTAGAAAACTGTATACTTATAATAGTGATATTACAGCACACTAAGTATGAGTTACTTTCTATACCAATAAATAAAGTTATGTTTGTATAAGTGTGTAGCTCAGTAAATGTATGTGTGATCAATTGTTTGCATAAGTGAGTAGGATGACTGCATAAGTGAGTAGAATATGTCCTACTGTGTAATGTTGAAATAGGTGTAAAAGTATATTTAATATTGTTCTATTGATCTTTGATTGAGAAAGCTAGGAAACATGTGAATAAATCTGTTTCTGCTTTTCTCAGAGACTATAGAATGGGGTTCATTTACCACAACAATCTGCGTTTCAATATGGATGGCATCTATAGGGGAGATGGTGTACATTTTACAGATGAGGGAAACAGTCTTCCTCTTAAACTTTAGACTCTGCATAGGTACTTACTTGTAGGTACTAAAATCTCTCAATAAACACAAGGGCTCCTTTTAGAGCCACCTAAGAACTAAACACATAAACTTGATGTTTGTGAGAAGTTGGCCTGATATGTGATGTCCACTATTCGAGTGGGCTCCCTGTATCAGTCCAAACAACCCTTATGGTGATGGCTGTAAAGTCAACCTTATAGACCAGCTATCCTAGTGGTAGCATGGACAAAGCAGTCTTAGGCTAATACTTCAGAGAGCATGTGAAGCCAATTGTTTTACCAATAATAACCCCTTGAATACCAAATGAAAGGACACCACACAAGGTATATATCAAATATATATGTATTTATTACTAACACAACCCCTCTGCACTCTTTATGAGGTAAGAGTTCGAGATACAGCACAAGTTACTCAATAAGCATACTATAAGTTGCACAAATACAATTCTGCTCTAGGGGCCTCACGAACCATATACTAAGTAAGTGGTATAAGAACCACTTCAGGAAAGGGGAATAGGCCTAGGGCCTAGAGAATCGCTGGGCCTACACTGGACAACCAAAGGTTAGGAAGTAGGAGTCCCACAGGATGCGTGTGCAGTGTCTAAACACACACTCCAGTTACCATAGACTTTCAATTGTAACGTAAAAGTTACAAAGTAGTTGATTTCGGACACTTCCGGATGGACTACGGGAAAACCCAGTTAAACTAGGACACTTGGATAGTTGTTGCCCACGGGAGCACCGGAGTACTCGAGTTACCTCACCCAGGGAAGCCGGGTGCATAGGTGTTCTTTCGTGTCGGGTTTCGTCGTCTAATCCTATGGAGAGCTGCAGAAAGATGCTGCAGGCGACCAGGAGGAAGATGTCCGGGTGGATCCATGGGTGGATTGGTGCAGTGAAGAACCTGAAAGCAGAGGGGACAGAGTCTGGGTCACTAGCCAGTGACCAGGAAGGAACCAGGCGATGTCAAGATGCAATCCGGTAAAGATGTGAAGCTTGTCTCTGCAGCTACGTGGACCAGAAGGCGTCGACGACGACCAGGAGCTGGATACGAACTGTCCCACGAAGGATCTCGCTGTTGGCGGTGTTGGAGTCAAAAAGCCTTGGCAAAGGCAACCCACGCAGGAAGGGAAGATAGGCTTCTGTTCAGACCAGCAAGGTCTGGGGAGCTTCCCCTTTACAGGAAAGCAGGAGCAAGCCCAGAGCAACTAGGCAAGCAGCGTTAATTCAAAAGGATGTCCTCAGGAGGGCCACTGGCCAACGGGCTAGCAACTGCGTCGAGGAGAAATGCAGGCACAGGCCCCACGCGGCACTCGTGGAGGGCTGAGCTTCGGTGCACTTACTGCTCGGGGTTGGGGCTACTCAAGTCCCAATGCACAACTTTGAAGACGCCTCAGAAGCTGCACCGTTAGCAAAAAGCAGGTACTGCAGGTAGTCCGGTCCCACGTCTCTCGTGTCCGCCACGGGTCTCAGCTTTGCCGTGGATGTGGGTCGGAGTCAGAGAAGTCTGGAAGTCAAGAGGCTGCGTCGCTAAGTCTTTGGGTTCAGGCGGGAGCATCGACAAAGCAAACCGGCAAGTCACTGATGGTGCCTGTTTGCACAGGGTGGTCACTCCTTGACCACAAGGGAGATTCTTCAGTCTTCTAGTTGCAGTAGAATGTCGAAGGTCCAGAGTTTCGTTTCAGTTCAGGATAATGTAATGTCTCTAGACACAGCTCCTAGCTTTATACTAATCTAAGGGGCTGGATTACCTGCTAGATCCCTCCTATGGGTGGAACCTGGGAAGGGGGTGGTTACACCCCTTTCCCTTTGTCCTGTTTCGCGCCAGAGCTGGGGCTGGAGTGCCCCAGCAACTGGTTTGAACCGGGCTATGCATGGAGCACCTTGTGTGCCCCAGGCAGTGTCTCATTTCTTTCAACCCACCCTGCCCCAATACACAATAGCCTGTCTGGGGAGGTGCTAGCCCCTCCCAAGGCAGGAAACCTATTGTCCAGACCTCCCCTACCGGAGTTTCATCCAGCAGCAGGAGGTCAGACTCGTGTCTGTGGCAGCAGCATCCATTTTGTGATGCTGAGGCTCTGTTTAACTTTAACCGGGTAAAGCTACAACTACATGTCTTCTCCCTCTATAAGGGTGAAATGCTACCCCCGCCACCAGGACTGGCGGGGGGGGGGGTGTAGTATTCCAAAGCGTATGACACCTTACACGACATGTTTTGATAAAGCCAAACCAAAGTTAGCATTAACCGCGAGGATTATAATGCACTTAAGAGTATATGGTATAACTATATCATAGAATAGCTATAAGGACATGGTTCCGAAAGCTGCAGACAGGCTCAGCTAGAGCACCATCTCATATAAAACCAAGCACTCTGCCTTCAGGACTGCCAAGGCCTGCCATAGGAGTGGCTTATAGGTGTATATGTGTCTATATATAATGATAGGTATAGGAATACTATACCTAAGCAAGGGGTGAATACACAACCTTGCCCCAGCTGAGTGATCAGCCAGTCGTGTCAGTTTGGATGGCCAGCCAGGGGTGGCATAATAAATGCTGCAGCCCCTGGTAGGCCTTGGATGCACCTTTGCCCTGGGTACCTATGGTACACTATACAGGGGCTCACAAAGGTGACCCAATTAGGTATGTACCTAAAGTACACATAAACTTGATGTATATCTGAATTATTTTTATTTTATTTTTTTGCTTGGAGTCGCGCACCCAACGCGTCGCAGTCGTGCACCAAACGCTTAAAGGTCGTGCACCAAGCGCGTTGGAGTCGCGCACCCTACAGATTATGAATCGTGCATCCAACGCATGCACACCAGGGGGCCGCACTGAGCGCCACGCTGGGTGCGCGATTCCTAATTTTACTGTAAAAAAAATAATAGGCCCTATCACTAATTACTATTATCCCCGGGGACCCCATCACCCGGGGCTTATAAATAACTTTGGGGACCTTGGGGGGAGGCCCAAAGCCCCCACGGTCCCAGCCGGCTCCCCGCATCCTACAGGAGCCGGCATTGCTTTTCTACATGGGGAGCTGCTAACATGCAGCTCTCCGTGTGGAAAAGCAATATGGTTTGGATTTCTCTTTCCAAATCCAAACCATGTTTGCTATGGAAGGGCGGGAGACTCCCGCCCTCTCTTAGGAAACAGCAGTGTCCCGTGGGTGGGCCCCCCAGGACAGTGCAGGAGCCGGCCCTGGGGGGGTGGCGGTCCCCAGGGCCCTCGAGGGCTCCAGAAGGGGGGACACGCAGCCCCCCTCCCACAATACATAAAGCCCTGGGGGGGCCGTTGAGCCCCCCCCCCCCCACAAATTATACTGGGATGGGCTTTTGTGTAAGCATGGGCAAAATTTGCAAATTCGCGTTCCGCGAATTCGCGGATTTCCCCGCAAAATCGCAAAAAAAATCAGCGAATTCGCAAATTTTCCCGCTAAATCGCAGATTTTTTTGCGATTTGCCCTGGAGTACTTTCTACTGGCTAATCCAGTAAGTTCTCCCTCATTGGGTAAATGTATAGTGTTTTTATTACACTGCAGCTGCGTAAAGGGCCAGAAGACGTGTCTCCAGTGACCATGTGTGCCTGTAACACAGGCACATGCACACATGGTCACTGGAGACACATCTTCGGGCCCTTTACACAGCTACAGTGTAGTAAAAGCACTATGGGGCAGATTTACAAGCCACTTGCGACTCTTTTGCGCCGCAGTTGCGTCACTTTTGTGACGCAGCGGCAGCACAAAAGATGTGCCATGGTGCTGGGTATTAACAACGTGACGCATCTGAGAGATGCATCACGTTGTAAAGCCCTGCGCCATCAGGAGGCGTTCCGGCGCAGGGGAGGGCGTTCCTGCGCAGGAACGCCTCCTAAAAGTGGCTGAGTGAAATCTACAAGATTTCACTCAGTCACTTTTAGGCCAATGCTGCGTCAAAACCCTGCGCCTGCTTGAAGCAGGCGCAAGGCTTGACGCAGCATTGGGGAGATAGGGCCTCCAGAGCATTGCTGGAGCTGCATTGCGCTTGGGACGCAGCTCCAGCAATGCGCTGCTTTTACGGCACAGATGCTTGACGCATCTGTGCCGTTTTTGCCACATGGTGCGCCGCATTGTACATGCGGCGGACCATGGGTGGCGGAGCTGCGGGGCACAATAACTGGCGCATCCCTGAGGATGCCCCAGTTATTGTAAATCTGCCCCTATACATTTAGCCAACGAGGGAGCACTTACTGATTAGACAGTAGAAAGTACTCCAGTTGAGTAGAGGTATTGCACAAAATGGTGGCATCTTCGTGGACAAACACGCAGGGCGGGATTCATTCTGCCCCCTGTTAGACTCGTTTTTTGTGCCCTTCTGCCATCTGTTAGACTCGTTCTTGTGCCTTTCTGCCCCCTGTTAGACTTGTTTTTTGTGCCTTTCTGCCCTCTGCATCACCACATCATCACTCAGCGCTACCCCAGCATCACTCAGCACCACCACATTATCACTCAGCACCACCACAGCATCACTCAGCACCACCACAGCATCACTCAGCACCACCACAGCACCACTCAGCACCACCACAGGACCACTCAGTACCACCACAGGACCACTCAGCGCCACCACAGCATCACTCAGCGCCACCACAGCATCGCTCAGCGCCACCACAGCATCGCTCAGCGCCACTACAGCATCGCTCAGCGCCACTACAGCATCACTCAGCGCCACCACAGCATCACTCAGCACCACCACAGCATCACTCAGCACCACCACAGCATCACTCAGCACCACCACAGCACCACTCAGCACTACCACAGCACCACTCAGCGCCACCACAGCAGCACCACCACATTATCACTCCGCACCACCACAGCACCACTCAGCATCACCACAGCACCACTCAGCGCCACCCCAGCATCAATCTGCGCAACCATTCAACAACTGGTTCCAATATGTTCTCTCAATGTTTCAAGCTTTATTACAAATGTCACAAAAAGATGTTAATATTTCACTTCTGTTTTCGTCACAATAAAATACACTGAACATAATCTTCACAAAAGTTATTTATAAAAGTTTAAGCTATTGCCATTATAAATTAAAATCACTTATTTAAGTATTAATTATTTAAAAAAATTAAAAGCCATTGTAATTTGTAATATCAATACATCTAAGTCACGTAAATACAAAACATGTTGCATTACAAATGCTATAGGTGTCACATTTGCGAAAGTTATAACTATTGGCATTGTAAATGACAAAGCTATTCATTTAGCTATTTTCAAAACCAACACATAAATAAAGAAAGTTGTCATTTACAAGACCAATTGCTCAAACTTTCCTTATGCGTGACCTATTGCATTGCAAATTCTTGTTTTTATATTTGTCAGTGCTTCCTGTTGAGGTTTAATTTTTGTGACAGGCGCCTCATTGCCTACTTGTAACTATTCTCTGACCCTGCTTCAAGGGTCAGAGCAGGGTCAGAGAATAGTTGCATGTAGGCAACGAGGCGCCAGGAAGCACTTACAGGCTTACAGCAGCAGGTGCCCAAGTTGAAGTTAATTTCTTTGTAACCCTTTCGTAAAAGGTTACAAAAAATTAGCTTTAACTTTTGCACCTGCTGCTGTAACCCTGTAAGTGCTTGGCTGAAAATTCGTCCCCGCTGATTCGCAGATTTTACCGCGATTTCGCGAGATTCACGTATCGCGAAATCGCGGAAAATCCGCAAATTCCGCGAGCGGAACGCATTTTCAGCCCATGCTTACTTTTGAGCCCCTCCCAACAATTTCTTTTATAGCGTGAAGGGTGGCGGTCCCCGAGGCTGGGAGGGCCCTCAGGGCCCCCTTTACATGTAATAATTTTGCCCCCCCTGGGCTAATTATAAAAGAAGCTCCGATCTATTATTTGTTTATTTTTTTTCAGCAGGATCTGCGCACACTATGCGTTTAAAAAAAAAATACATTGGGGGGGGGGGGGCAGGGAGTCCTTCTGGGACCCCTAAACAGGTCTAGAGGATCAGGGTATTTCTACCCTGCCCCCTTTATACGTTTTGCATACTTGTTCCACTGACTTCTTCAGCCTCGCTTCTACCTAGGCACAAAATGACTGCCAACACTTCCTGGCCCCACCAAGTTTGAAAATTTCACGAAGATTTGTCAACCGGCGCCAAAGTTATTCCAAATAGAATGTTGCGGGTTTCCTATGGAAAATAGGTCCTAACTATACCTACATTGCTACAAGGAAGACAATCCTCACTGAAAGGGGATTACCAGAATATAAGAATATAATCTTATACCATCCACTGTCGCTCATCTTTTTCATAGTGTTTGTGGTATTGAGGAAATATCAAAGACAAAAATCGTGCATACATTTTTTTTAATGTTGCCAATTTCAAATACATGCCATTGAAGTTCAGTAAGATCATCTTAATAGCAATAAAACATACGCATTAAAATTCCTTCTAATACATAATTCATAAAGGACTCAGAGGTGCCTAAAAATGAAGGAATATATGTGCACAAAGAAGAAGTAATACTGCTAAAAAAGGAGATAATAGTTTTCTGTAACATTAATATCACAGGCTGCACAAAAAGCAGACGAACAATAGAAAAATAACATTGTTCAAGACACCGATTGAGCAAGCTTGCTCTTGCTCTCTCCTCGGGCTAAGCCTGGCAAACCAAGTGTAAAAAGCAACAAAGCAAGCTGTAGCACATGCTTCAAATAAAAAACAATCCATTGAGCAAAAAGCCATTATGCGATATGAGCCCCATAGGCCATTTATGATGTGCCCTTATGCAAGGTCTTTTCCTATATTAAAGAAGCCTCTAATAAGGATCATCCTTCACACGTAATTTTGGTAGAGGACATAAATTACAAAATATCCAACTGTGCTTCAGAACAATGAAGTGAAGTTGAAAAAGAGGAAGCTTTTCAGATTCATCAAGCTCTCTTTCCTCCAAAGATAAGTTATTAAGAGAGTGGAAAGTACTATATGCTCAACTAAAAAAGGTTATTGCATCATAGGTAATGTAAGATTACCATTCGATTCCCAAGCAGCTTATACTAATAAAGCACCAGGGAGAGCGACAATTCTTGATTATATGGTGGTGGGATGAACCTCGTTCTTTTTGTTGGGTGACTTAAGTCACAGATCCCCTACTCAGTGAACATAGTCTGTTAATTATTTCCCGGAGTTTAAATATGACTCCTGTTAGCCCACGGAAGTTTGATGGATCCACTTCCAGGTCTGACAAAAAACAGGGAGGACACACTTGGACCATAGGATGATGTCGGGCTTAAAAAGCAAATTAGAGGCTATCCTTGATAATCTTGATGGTTGGATGGGAAACAAAATGGGTTTTAATATATATTATGCAGCAGTTAGTAAAAGATGTTAATCAGGGAAAAAAACAATGTGTAAGCTTAAGGTGATTGCCTGCCCTCTTCTAATTTTAGATAGGTAACTAAATGCCCTAGTTAAGGAACAATATTTGTGTTATGACCCTGAAAGTAAAACTATGGTGTTATTAAAAAAGTAGGAGTCGACTGAAGTCTTGCTTGAAGAGAGAGGAGGTGGGATAGGCTTTGCAATAAACTAAAGGAAGCAGCAGTAATTAAACTAAGGGAAGCAGCAGTAAAAGGCCAGTCTAGGTCCTTCTGGACGTGGAGGGTTGTGGAGCAAGAGCTAGATCTTTTCCCTCAGCTATAGCGTAATCAAGATAGGTTAATTTCTTTAGAGGCCTATACACAGCAAGCGAGGGAGTGGACAATCTACCTTCTGCAAAAGGGGATATCCATCTATATGGTTCCCCCTTCAGAAAAAGAGATTGAATTTTCAGTCCGAGGTATACACACCTCGACTGTTATAGAGCTAGGCGAAATTTCTATTTCTGTGATAAAACTAAATGTTCCCCTTTGGAGTAAGACCCTTTGCCTTAAAAGTTGTTATGAAACCAGAAAAATCCCTCCCTGGTGTAGAGTTCTCATGGGTGGTGATAGGGGTCTGTCTCAAGCCATCCCAACTTTAAACGGGTTAAGCAAGGGACCTCCTTGCCCCACTTCTTTTTTCCCTATACATCTCCGACCTACCTGATCATTCGGCCCGAAGTGAGGGTATTGCTTCGTTAATTGGGGGAAGTCTATTGTTTGCTTAATATATGTAGACGACATAGTAATTCTCGATCTTACCCCAAAGGGTTAAATAGTCTTGTGGAGACACTGCAACAATTCGCTGATATGTACTATTTGAAGACTAACACAACTAAAAGTAAAGTCATGTGCTTTCACAGGAGGATGAAGCCAAAATATAGAAACTTTACATGGTATCTGGGTGCCCAAAAGCTAGAAACTGTGAAATCGTATACTTTCCCGGGGAAGATTATTTGTGGAAATTTATGTGTAAAAGCCTTTATTGAAAATAATGTGACCAAAGCACAGTCTCAAGCTAAATGTTCGGGTGCATTTTATAGGGCTTCTGGGAGAAGACATTTTTTTCACTCTTCTTAGAGAGCTAATGAACCAAAGCCCCTGCTTCTTTGTTATATGGATTACAAATGATTGACATTACAAATGGGGGTTTTAAATACAATGGAAGGCTGAGTCCTCAGAAGCCTAGCTTTAGTTAACACAGCTCTTCCTGTGGTGGCTTTATGGCTAGAATTTGGTTTGAAAAGTGCCTTTGTCCAGGGTCTTGCAGGGCTGGTACTTCTTGGTCGTGTGCCTAGTGAAGGCTCGTTGAGGTCCTGTATAAAGAAAGAAATATTGGCTGGTTAAAAAGCGAATTCTTCAATGCATAGAAAGTCTGCTGTTGCTGTAGATATGTTGCAACTAGACCCTTTTTTGGTTCTCACCTTAACAACGCAGAAACAAAAAAATTGCTTAAAATAATCTACATTCTCCTTAAGCTTTGGCCTGGACAGGGATGCTTGTATTACAAAAAGGGGCAGTCAAAATGTAATAGACTCCTGTCTGGTACATAAAGCACAGCCTTATATTTACTGGAATTTCTCTCATGGATTGAGACATTTTTGGATTCTCTTGAGGCAGGGTATGCTCCCACTAAATCCTCTTTCGGCTAAACGGTATGGCTCCTTAGCGGTCTAATTTGTGCCAAAATGGACCCCAAGATCTTAAACATATCCTTTTTGTCTGCCCTGCTCTTGCATTAGATCGTCAGAATTGGCTGAGGCCTATATGTTTGTAATTGTCCATTCTCTCTACCTCAACTGTTTTACAGTCTCTTTATGTACCACCGAATGAAATGTTTTTGATACAATTTTTACATTTTTTAAGTGCTTTTTAAAGTTGTATTAATGATTTTCTGGTTTGAATGAAACAGAGTATTGAAGCAATATCCAAGCTTGGAACCCTGCTCTTCCATCTGTTTTGCACTCCCTCCTTGTTGTTGCTAATAGATGAGGCCTATTTCGCACATAGTCTTTTGTATATTTTGCACTAGAGGCACTAAAGTCACTTTATGTACTTTTAGGTGTAATATTCTGTTGTGTACAATGAAACTCCCTAATATGTATTATAAATCCTGGATTCTTTTAATATGATCTTTTGATGTTATGCTGTTGTGGGTTTAACATACTTCAAGCTCAACTCTGACAAAACCGAAGTACTCATCCTGGGGCACACTCCCTCAGGCTGGGACGACTCATGGTAGCCTGCCGCACTTTGAACGCCTCACACCCCTATGGACCACTCACGCAACCTTGGCATCATACCGGAATCCTCGCTCTCTATGAACTGCCAAATCGACGCAGTATCCTCATCCTGCTTCCACATGCTCTGCCTGCTTTGAAAGCTATTCAGATGGCTCCCCACAGAATCCAGAAAGACAGTCACCCACGTACTCATCACCAGTAGAATGGACTACGGCAACACACTCTACGCCGGCGTCCGCCAGAAACAGCTCAGCAAATTACAGAACGTCCAAAATGCTGCAGCCGGACTGGTCCTTGACATCCCTTGCCGTAGCCACTTGACACAACACCTCCAACAACTCCGCTGGCTCCCTATCAAGTAGAGAATCACCTTCAAGCTCTTCACACGTGCCTACAAGGAGCTCCACGACGCAGGACCAGACTATCTGAACCACTGCCTCGCTTTCCACACACCTACCAGACAACTCCCCTCCTCCCAACTCACCCAGGCCTCCTTCCCACGGATCCACAAGACTTGAACCAGAGGAAGATCCTTCTCCTACCTCACCGCCGAGACCTGAAACACCCTGCCCCTCCGCCTCATGCAATCCACGTTGTTGTCCCAGTTCAGGAGGACCTGAAGACCTGGCTCTTCGACTGAACCTCCTCACCTAGATAGATCAGCAATACCCGTCCCCTGCCCCGTCCCCCGCCCCGTCCCCCCTCAGTGCCTTGAGACCCTCACGAGTAAGTATCCACACTTTACAAACTCCTAATTGATTGATTGACTTCAGGGTACAAATCTGCACATTTGATTATAATATTTTTTTTCCTGTGAGTTTATGTACTTCAGATAAAGTTTTATGTGGATCTCTATGGAGTTCTGCAAAATAAATAAAAATAAACTTGATATGAGCGTAGGCAGAAACTTATGCAAACACTTTTCTCGAAATAAGCCAAGTGTACCATAGAGGCCACGGTACAAACAATGCCAATCTCATATTTCCTATGACACCGCTTACGGCTTAGGACTTGCAGGGCAGCTTCATTCTTACGTATGGCAAAGCATTAGCTCTGACCTCTTTGATATTCCCTTCTGTGTCCGGTTTGCCAGGCAGTGCTTACCCTTGAGTATAAGGGAGTTCGGGAAAAATAGGTTGACATATTCACATTTGAATTTGACCAACGTTTTTTTTATTTCACCCTCCCTGTGAGAGCATTCACTGAAGTCTTATTACCACCAGATACAACATGAGCCTGTGCAAAACTCAGAGAAAGTGGCAGCGCTTAATTTGTGGGGATAAAAAGTGCCAGGGGTCCGTCAGGAGGCCACTGCAACTTCTATTACCCTTGCTCCTACCAGCGCTGCCGGTAACAGTACCAACACAACTACTAAAATTACAATCCAACAAGTGTGACAATCCAGGCCTCCAAATGTATAAGCATGGTTTGGGCAGCAGGTAATCATCACTTTTAATGTGTATTGAATTAATAAACAACTATTGTTGAGGAGGAACTCCACATGAAGCATAGCAGGAGGGGTGATAAGCTGGGGATGACCAGGTCACATGGAGGGCCCTGGCGGCAAGGTTGGTAGCCCCAGACAACTCACCCTCAAGTGGGGAGAGCGACATTACTGACATTTAGGTCTCTTTTGCCCTCCGGGCACCGGGCATTGATATTCCACTGTAATGCCACTGGATGATCAAACCCTGTGTATTAGTAGTTGTTGTTCGCATTGTTTTTTGTATTTTTGTTGAATTTTATATAGCGCAAATTAGACCCGAAGGTATTAAAGCGCTTCACATGAGCACCGGTTACTTTACAGAAAGACACATTCAATTGTTTTTAGTTAGGCATGGGGAGATTAAGTGATTTGCCCAGAATCACAGAATGTTGAGTGTCCCTGCCGAGACTCGAACCCGGTTCCCCAGCTCCGAGGTCGACCGCCTTAGCAGTTAGGCCACATTTTCCCTTCGCTGCTCAGTGTGTATTTGGACTGTTATTGTAAGAGCTGCCCTATTGGTTTAACTGAAACATAAATAAAGGTTTAACACAAAAAATAAACAACTGCTGTTGTGCTCCTCTCTAAATCACACAAACTGCGCCACCGTGTGGCCGACTGTCATTACAGCTGTATTTACAAGGGCTGGTGCTGAGCACTGGAAACCCCTCGCTCAAATTAACCACAGGGCAGTGGAATTTCCTACTCTGGTCCTTGTGAGTACTAATGGAAAAAGAGGTGCAAATATCATGTTATCCTGTTTGACCAATGGTGATGTGCTCTAAATGACCTTTTAAGCTTTCATTTGCTGTAAAACCTTATATATATTCCCATTTCACAAACACTCACTTCAATACCATTAACAGAAGCGTAGCGATGTATCTTTATTTTGGGAAAGGCACATCTTGAGAGTAAGATTTTGCCTTTGTAACTGGTCTGCGGATATTTTAACCCAGAGAGCTCTAGAGACCTTCGCAGTGCCCCCCCCCCCTGTCATTATATGGGAAGCAGTGCATGAGGGGGACGTAAGGGCCAGTGGAAAGAGAAAGGAGTGTGGAATGTGTGGGGGACTTAAAATGCAGTAGCTTGTAAAATAGCCATGATTAAAGACCTTCATAACATATATGGTGTGCCTGTGTGTGTGTAAATCCCTGGTGATTTTTTTCAATTAAATAATACATCTATTAGAGGGGTGTAACCCCCCCCCCCCCCTTTGAAGCTAGGCCCCTTTGAACATGTGCCATGAATACCCCCCCCCCAGAGAAGATTTTGATTTTAGTGAAGATTGTTGTGGTAGAAGGTTTTGAGGGACAAATAGTAAACTTCTGCAAATCTTTGTTCCAGTTTAAAGTTATGGAAGCAAAAATTGTGTCGTATGATCACTCGTATGAGTAAATTAACAAGGAGATGCATCCATATCTTACTTGTATGTGTGTGTAATGAACATGGCCCATTTATATTCTGATCATGCAGGAAGACAACCTAGTGTTCATGCATGCTAAACTAATTTATGAAATAGACAGTTAGGACAGATTATTTGAAAGGTCGCTCAGTGCCTTATAATCAGCAGATTAACATATAAGGCAGACTTGAGAAAAGCTGACGAGCAATCGCAGATGATAGGCAATCAGCAAATGTAGTCTCCTCTATCTGACACGACAGCAGAAACATGTACGTTGCAGGGAATTATGAGGTGAACTCTCAGTAAAAAGGGAACTAATGGAATAGTTTATGCAGGGGAGAAGAGTCACATGCATAGAGTTGAGTAGGTTGTGAAATCTACAGTTTCAGTTTGTTTACTAAAGGGATTTGCGAAAAGGTAACATCCCACACTGTGACGGTACAAAAAAACAAAATAAAAACATAAAAACCTATGATCTCCAGTGCCAGTCACCCAGAGTGCAACTGTATCATTCACTAGTGCCATATTAGTCATTTGATCGTAATGTATTACACTGTAGACACACATTGTCGCCTTTCCAAGTCTTTTAGTGAAACAGAAATCCAAATGTTCCTGCTCATGACAGTTAAACAGATAACGCTAGTGCCTTCCTAGACCCTCTTCCCCATACCTGTCCCTTATCTTAAAATGAGGTTTTGTGCACATCAGCACTCAGTCCAGTTTATAAGACGGAAGTGTAGAATGCTGCAGGATCTATTGATGCCTGTTGTGTACTAATAGAGGCCTTTACATAAAGTAAATATAATGTGACCTATATAGTCCATCATGAATCCAGATAGGAAACGTAATCAGCCTGACTGTATTCATTGAAAGTAAATACACATATTGTTTGTTTTTTGTTCAAACTTCTGCATTACAATAGAAACACCTTAATATATGTTAAGCAAGTTTAACATCTGCCCACCTCAGAACAGTCTGGTTCAAAACATAATAGCCAACCCACATCATGGTGTTTATATGCTTACCATCATATATTCATGGATACATTTTTTTATCGCCCCATACCACTACTATGATCCCCAAAATAACCCTTTCTAGACTCTCTCCTACTCTACCCAGCCTTGCATCATCTGAAACCTCTTTTTAATATACTGATCCCCTAAACCAAACCTTTCTAAACTCTTCCCTCTGAAGCCTCCCCTCCAGAACTCCTTTTTACTCATCCAAAAGCCTCCTCCTATTGCTAAGACCTTAAAAAAATGTTTTTAAATCCTTCACTCTTTTATCCCTCCACTATCCTTTTCAATCAAAATTAACAGACTAACATGTTCACTTCTCAAATTCCATATTCAACTATACTAATTCACCTCTAATCCTTTATTTGGTTCCAGAGTAGTGTACTACTCGCCAATAAAGCGTCTCAACACCCCATCAGGGTTACAAGCGCAATATAAATGCAAACCTTTTCCCTTTTCTACCCCTCCTCAACCCTTCTCAATCCAAATAACTGACTAACATATCCACCACTAAAATTACTTTCATGTTTTACCATACTAATTCAACACTAAGCCTGATGGGTTCCAGAGTAGTGTGCTACCTGTGCTTCAAAACCCCATCAGGGGTAGGAAGCGCTATATAAATACAAACCTCTTTCCCTCTTCTATCCCGCCAGAAAAGCACTTGAACACCCATCAGGGGTAACAAGTGCTATTTGAATGCAAATTTTTCTTCCCCTTTTATCCCTCCACTATCCTTCTCACATTTCAAATAACTAACTAATATCCACCACTGAAATTACTTCATATTTCACCATATTAATTCACAACTAATCCTTTATAGGCTTCCTGAATAGCGTGCGTCAACAAGCGCTATATAAATACAAACCTTTTTCCTCCTCTATCCTTCTCCTACCATTCCAAATCCAAATAACTGACTAACCTATCCACCACTTAAAATGTACTTGCATGTTTCACTATACTAATTGAACACTAATCCTCTATGGGTCCCAGAGTAGCGTGCTACTCGCCGAAAAAGCGCTTTGACGCCTCGTATGGGGTAGTAAGCACTATATAAATGCAATTACAATACAATACATGTGCAGCTGCTGCCGCCGCTACAGAGCTATGCAAAGGGTGCGGTGTCTTAGGACTGCCCCCTCGTGGACCCACACTGCCAGGCAGTAGTGTTTTATGAACCCCGTTGGTTTAGGGACTGTGAATGTGTTTTTTTAGCACTGGGAGCAACCATGTGCGCTGGAAATGCAATCGCCTCCCTGAGCTCACTTCGCTAATTAACCTTAGATAGTCTAATAGAAAAAAAGGCAAAAAAGAACACACTTGAAACATTTTTTTTACTTAGCTGGCATGTGACTCATGTCACGTGCATCTCCTTCAAGCCTCCTCTGCGGGGCACATGACCTGTGCTCGTTGGTGGGCTGAGTGGGATGTGGGTTAGTGCTGTCCATCCATAGAAATCTCTGTAGAAGCTCCTAGGCTGCTAAGAATCTGACATCTCTCTGCCCGAGGCCAGGCGTGCGCTCCTTCTCCACTTCCCAATGCCGTTTGCAGTATTTTTTAGCAACGTAGGTGAAAGGAGACTTTTCTCTAAATCCCACCAGGGTGGGTTTGGGATCCAAAATCGGCCTACCCACGCAGTAAAAAGTGGCCCACATTTTCGGATTGCCTTGTCACAAAAACCTGCTTCGATGAAGTTTTATGAAAAGTAGAGGGGAGGGGTGTTTCTCTCAGAGGCATGTTTCCTTAACTACATTGAGATATAAAAAAAAGCACGGATTAGTTAACACTGGTGAAACACACCTGAAAACAAGTGAGCCACTTCTGCTCAGGCCCCCTGCCCCAGCTCAATCTGCATACATAAATGCAATCCAATTGGTCGCACACTGCGACACCGCCGGTGTGTGAGTAGTGTGCGACCCCACCCCCATTTGTAACTTTAAAGCTCCCTTGAGCAGCGGGCTGACGAGCCTGGGATCCCGCACCTACGCGCCGGAGTGGTACTATACCTGGCAGATATTGGCAGCCATCGGCAACCCCAGAACACTGCCTATCCCTGCTGATGAGGGGTAATACCCCGAAACACATGTCCAGGGATGGCGAAGACAGCGAAGATAGCAGAAGATCGAAAGATGATGCATCGCGAACACTTTCCTACATTGACCAGAGTCCTTAGGGGCGACAACGCCGGTGTGTGAGTAGTGTGCGACCCCACCCCCATTTGCATACATAAATGGGCCGGCCCAGCGAGAGAATGTGAGTGACACCTCTGTCAGTTGATAAAAGGGAGGTAATGGAGGGCCACCTGCCTCCAGAAAGACCACTCAGGCACCCACTGGGCGGCTGACGGTATCCAAACAACACTGACATCGCCCAGATCGGACAACATGCTGCCCAAAAAAGCAGCCCATAGCTGGAAGTCTGATACGGGCCCCTCAGCCATTGTCAGAGTGCCCGCCTTACCAATCAGACCCCGCCTCCCACTCTATCTCAAGAGCCTCATCTACTGCGGGGCAAACAAATGTTTTTTTTGTACAAGTGCCCCATACCGCGCTTTCACTTTAATGGCGGCCATGCCCCTTTCCTTAGACTCTGCACGTCTAAAGAAAGGAGCGCAGCCGATATTAAACTTAAAGCTCTGCATTGGCGTTTTTACAAACTAGCATTTATAATGCAATAGGTGTCGCATTTATGAAACTCACGTAAATGCGAGACCTATTATATTGCAAATGCAGTTCTTTCTGACTTAATCACTTCAAAGAGATTACAAGTGCACGATTCTTCTCTCTTAACCTTGTAAGATTTCATTCTCCAATAAAATGTTTGATCACATTTGAGGCAAATGCTTAATATTCGCTTACAGTACTCGTATCTATGTGATCTAAGAGAATGTGAAAAATTAGGTTATTTCCCCTCTCGTGGTTTGATCACTAAATGACCTGATCTTTTAAACATTTGCATGCATGAAGCTCACTCATGCAAGGTTAACTGTTTCTAAAATTAATGAATATAGGACCTTGAGGCTGTACAAAATATTGTTTTTACTGGTACAGAAGTGCTTGTTGTTCGATGTGCAAGAAACATAACATTTCTGCACCCATGAAGAAATGGTGAATATGTTTCCTGTTGTTGGTAAGTGAAATACATTCTCCATTAAGAATGGCTTTATTAGGCCCATTTGTAAGCTTAGTACATTCTGTAGAGTTTTTTCCCTATGGTTCTATTTCATATGTTTGGGACAATATGGAATTTGGCTTTAGGATCTCCAACAGTTACTTTACTATTCCGGCTGCTTCTCCCTGGTAAGTTAGGCCTTCCTCTTCATGGTCCCTAAGCCTAGTAGATGTAACTACAGAAAAAGTCAAAACCAAGACAAAAAATGTAAATGCCACCCAATAAACTGCTTGTCTAAATAGGCTAGGTGATTTGTGTATCATGGGAGACCACTTTGAATAATCAGTAACACTGTGGTGCAGGTAGGATAGGTCTCAGTGGAGGCAGGTTGGGTAGGGTGTAGTAGAAACGGTGGGTGCAGCAGAGTGGTGACCCATAAACCTGTATTATGTGCATTGCTCTCCATCTTTTCTGACAAGTAATTTGATTGTGGAGAACTTGACCCTACTGTTGCGAGCTAACACGGAATAATATCTTAAGTGGAGTACAATTAGAAAATTATCTATCCATTTGTATTTTCTTTAGTTTGCACCTTGAAGTAATTTTGTATTTTATAATACATTTATACTCATAATAGAGACACACTCATTTGTGTATTCCAAATATGTTAATACTTAATGTTGATAACTTTTGTTATGAAAGTTCCATGTTGTACGTCTTTGGTGTATAGTTTATTACGTTAATTATTTCTCATTTTAAGGTAATGATTGTAGTGGGTGGACAAGCGCCTAAAGCCATTCGGAGTGTGGAGTGTTACGATTTTAAAGAAGATCGGTGGGAACAAATTGCAGAACTTCCATCAAGGAGATGCAGAGCAGGTATCCGTATTCACAGTGTTTTTACATTGACTACACCTATTCTATTGGGCGTGACCACGTTTACCCTATTTGTAAATGCCCGGTAGGGAAAATATTGGAGACTAGTAATGTGTCCAGTAAGCAAAGCACTTTTTCTTCAATCTATTTGGCAGACATAGACCTCCTACCACACATCCTAACTGGTCTGTCAAAGGCACTGGGTTTTAAATTTTGCAGATTAAGACAGCAAAGAATCCTATTGGACTGAAAACATACACCGCAGACCGACAAGTTTACACAAAGTAGTACATGTTAATTAAAAAACAGTGAACTATGGATTTACAGAATATTTTTGGAAACTGACGTTTTAGAAAAGTACACCATTACCTATAAGATTTTTAAAATTGTACATTGTTAATTAAATTATTAGTTAAAAACAATGACAATGACCAGTGCTGTAAACATTTCATCACTAGTTTTCAGACGCCCTCACAATAGACCATGGTGCTGCATAAATTGTAATTTAGCATCTGGTAACACTCCATAGTTATATCTGACTACTGTACTCGTGTAGTGGTAAACCATTATTAACTTTGGAAGTATCGTAAATATAGCTCTAATTATACTGTCAATAGTTATATGTGTATATGTTTGAGGATTATAACATTTTATTTTATTAGTAAATAAAAGAAACTTAACACAAATATAATATGAAAATATAGATATAGTCTACAACACCTTAACATCAGAAAGACTAAATGTCTAAATAGCAGTAGCATAAATGGAAAGTCTATTAAAGTATATACATTGGCATAAAAGTACGGCCAGGACATACTTAAACAGTCTTGCTAAACAGGGTACCTGCTGAGCCTGCTGTTTCAAGATTCTTTTTAGGGCTGGCTTAACTGTCTCATCAGACTAATGTACTGAAAAATCCTAATGTCATTAAAAAAACATCATATTAAAAAAATACATAATAATATGCAAATACCGAAGGGATATGGGTCAGCCCTCTTCATCCACTGGTCTGTTCAATTGTGATTCACAAGTCAACATTTAAAAGCAAGAGTGATTTTGAATAATAACAATTTGGTGGATTTTTTCCCCATTGACTTGCATTAAAATGACGGCAATATCTTACAGGGGAAAGCTAAAATAAAGCATTTTTTTGGCATTAAAAATCAGGAACATCCAGGTGTGTTGGAATGTATGTAATTTTTTTAGCCCATTCCAGCCATTGCACTGTGTTTGTATTTTGCCTGGTCACACTTGCACATCTGTGCCTTGGCTGGTAGGCCAGTGCATTTGGTTTTGTATTTACTTTCTTAAGCTATTTAATTTTTTTTGTCATCTATGTGTGTTTATACTTTTTTAAAACATTTCATTACAAGCATATGTCTACCACGTTCAGGCTGCAACATGGTTTCATGTTGTTTTTCTTTTTATTTATGTGGCTTATGATTGAAATAAGAAGAATATAACACATTGTACAACCTTGCAAAGACCAGTCTTACTGGCTTGGCCAGTGCTTGATCTTGAATGTTGTGTTCCAAGAATACTTAAGGACCATGAGTCAATAAAAGAAAAGTAAAGTCAGATACTTTAAAATGGATTTTAAAATACAATATAAGTTGAAATTAAATATCAACTTGGCAGGTATGTACATGTAAGAATGAAGAGAGTTGTCGCAATATTAGAATAAAATATATATATTTTTTAGAATATCCTTGAAGTGAAATATTTTTAAAGCTGTGGATCAGTCTGAAAGTGCAGTTGTCTGTCCTAGATATGAAGCCCAGAGATGCATGGCCTTAGATAACCACTTCATGGGCAGTGTTTGATCTTCATATGGTTCCCTCTGCAGGTGCTCTTAGACTTCCATCTATTTGGTTTGGCCGTTTTATTTATAAAATGAAGTACTATGAGTATTTACATTACGTTATATATTTTGATGCATTTTAACATTTTTACTGCAATAAAATCCGCAATCGCCTTTAAAGGTGTGTATTAAATGTCAGGTTTTACTGGAGGATTTTACATGGAATTCATTTTCTCCTGTGTTACCGAGACCTGAGTCTCTCTTTTTTGTTTTTACAGGTGTCGTGTACATGCTGGGCAAGGTTTATGCGGTTGGTGGTTTTAACGGCTCCTTAAGAGTGCGCACGGTGGACGTCTACGACGGCGTGAAGGACCAATGGACGTCAATCGCCAGCATGCAGGAACGGCGGAGCACGCTGGGGGCTGCTGTGTTAAACGACCTTCTCTACGCTGTTGGCGGATTTGATGGAAGTACAGGTATTACTAAATATAATTCAGGCACGTGCATGAGTTATAATTACAGACAGGTGTCGCTCCTAAGAAAGGAACCTCATCTATCTGTAGTTAAACCGGCGGATATTCATTTACAATTTTCGTGCGCTTTGTTATCAAAATAATTCATGTGGTTTAACAATGCTTCACCTAACAAGAACATCTTGTGTTCAGCTTTCTCTCCTGTTCAGAAGGAAGTTGAACATACTCCACAGTTTTAGTCATACACTCCTCAAACATTTCAGTAATATGCAAGGAAATTGCCTTTAATCTTTTGTAAAACCAATAACTTTACTCAATGCATCTTTTAAAGGTTGTGTTTCCAAACAAAATAAAAATGAACATGCTTTTTCTGTCGTAGACACAGACGAAGCCAAAATGTAAGCTTACATAAGTTGCACCAGAAGACAAACATTATGTTTGCAAGTATGTAAGTCTGCAATATATGCATGGCTTGTTTACATTGCTTGCACATAATGTCAGACTTGTTTTTTTGAAAAGTTGCCGAGGTTAGACAAGCAAGGAAATGCAATGTGAATTTCGTTTAAGTCCACATAAAAGTAATTTGGTGGGTAATTGTAATGTTCTGGAATGTACCCGATTCACTTATCTGACAACCTAACTTGTACCCAAATGAACTTTGTAAATATAATGCAGAGAATTCTCTTAATTTCACCGATTATGTCAGTATTTAAAAAATGTGTGGATGAAGTTGCATGTAAGATGAAAGAAATATCTATTTACGTAAAAAATGTAAGGTGAAATATAAATAATGTGTGTGAACGTAAAAAATGCAGCATTTATTACACGGTCCCCCAGTTAAGTAATTTAAGCAATGTGTTCATCACGCAGAAATTACACATAAATGTAGGGGTTTCCAACCGGTTGATCAAGAGTTACCGGCAGCTCACCGAGACCCATGAGTAGCTTGTGCCACGCCGGTAAAATCTTCATTTAGTAGCCCATTACTGTTGGACTTTAGTAGCCCATTACTGCTGGGCTATTTGGGCTTTTTTTAGGGAAGTTGCCTGCCCTCACTTTTTATTTTCAAAAACATGAAACGCTGCTTTATTTCAAAGAATAAATGTAATTAAAGTAAGGCAGAGTTTAACTCCGTTAAAAAAACAAAATCTTTTTTGTGGCTTGGGCTTCCGCTGAGCTTAGATAAATGCGGCAATTATTAAGAAAAAGATTAAAAAAATTAAACACTGTTTTATTTCAATGATTAAATGCAATCATTACATTTTAATCATTGCATTTTAACCATTACATTTAATCATTGGCAGTGTTTCATAAAATGATATAGAACGCAATCCCACTTGACCTGTATTTCTTCTCTAAAGCCCCAAATAAGATTGCGCTACATATGCAAAATCTTTTTATAGACCATGTTTATTTATTTTTCTTATATTCTGTCATAATAATAATTCTCAGTATACACATCTCATAAAGCAGTTCTACAAGTACATTTTAACAATTCCTTCAATGTACTGTGACACAAACCTGTCTTTCACATTAAAGAAAATATTGAGTCTGTATTCAGAAAACATCAGAGAGCCCCCTATTCAACAATTCATCTCTCCTACACACATTAAAATCACTGCCTACCATACACTACATTCAGACCCAGACCCAGCATTCTACACACACACATAAAGCAAGCAACAACAGAAAAACAGTTTTGATATTATATACATACTCCGGCGAAGCAACCGGAACTTTTAGTATTCCAAACAGATAACAGTATCTAGTACGCTCTCAGGAACCACACAACAATCCAGGAGTAAACTTAGGTCTTCAGTTTATTCACACAACGCGTTTCGGCGACTTTCCTTGATCACGTGATCAAGGCAAGTCGCCGAAACGCGTTATATATATATATATATATATATATATTTTTTTTTTTATCTTAGCAATTACTTTTGTACTATATTGCCCGGAAAACTTTCCAATCCATATTGTAAATTAATAAACTGAAGCACTTTTCACTCTGGCAGTGTCCTGGCCCTTCCTTTCTGGATTGAGTTGAAGGATTGGTGATACAGTAACAAGGACAGTGGGCCACGGCGAAGCCAAGCAATGCCTCCAATCGGGTGCTTCTTGGCAGTCTGCGGAAAACATGGAGAGCTATATCTGTTCCTCCACTGGTCTGTTACTGTGTCATTCACATTTATGTTCTGCCCACCCTAGCATGGGGCACATTCCCCATTTGCTTGCCACGTTGTAAGTGATGCATTCTGCCCTTGCACAGTGTGCACTTACATACAAAAAGTTGCGCCCTTGTACAGTTTTACAGTGTGTCAAAATGGAATTGTGGCAAAAGATTAACAAACATTGGCGAAGCTAAATGTTTGTGCCCAAAACTAGACTTGTAGGCTATGCCAAGCTCTTTTATTTATCTCTTTCTGTTACGTGGAAAGAGACTTGTAACACATTTATCTTGGTGTGACAATGTTAGATTTTCTGATACCGCCTTCCACACTTTTTATAACTGGAGACCTTATTTTTTCCTAAAACAGGGCTGGCGTCAGTGGAGACCTACAGTTACAAAACCAATGAATGGTTTTTTGTAGCTCCGATGAACACAAGAAGAAGCAGCGTTGGGGTTGGCGTTGTAGAAGGTAAAAGGATATGAGGCAGTTTATATTTTCTCCCGATCCTTTTAAAATCTGTGTGGTTTTTATGGTGTCTCCCTCAGCAGCCAGGCTATTTTAAGTATTTTGATTTTAAAGTGCAACACAAACCTGCTCTGAGGAAAACTGAAATATAAGTATAAACTATTATCAAAAATAGAGTAGAATCCGGTCGGACATCATGAGTCCGCAGCAGCTAGCCCAGTCTGAATCCCTCAATCCTGTTCATCTTCCTCCATTGAAGAATTTGACCCACTGGCCCACTTGCTCATCCATGATGCTAAATAGTTTGACATATTAAAAATACTCTCTCTGCAATATGTATTTCACCCCTAAGGATTTTAATTGTTTGCATGGTTATAGTAACTGTCATTAAGAGCAAACAGTGGCTGCGGGTAAAAGAAGAAAACTGCTAACCAGCAGCCAGAAGTTTGATAGTTTAGATGCATCTAGCATTTAAAGTCGCAGAGCAGTGTGTAGGATCGAATTCATGCTGGGAAAGAACATGAAAACACATAAGATGATGGACGGAATGTTGCACAATGGCAAAACATTCACCCCAGTCACAGATCTGGGTTTAATCCATCGTTATTTTGCTCACCAAGCCACCCCAGTTCAGACATGGCCATATGCAAATCAGTCTTGACCCTGTGCCTCATGGGAACAGTCCAGCCCGAACTGCCAAGCCATGTGTTCCCTGGACCGGAATCAAGCATCCTAGGACCCGTTTCTGGCTATCAGCCGTCTTCAGCCAGGATAGCTTGACTCCAGTGGCTTAGTGAGCACGGGACCCACGTCTGGGCATACCCTTCCCACATAGGGTGAACAGCAAAACACCCAGGGAAGACATGGCTTGGCAGTTCGGGCTGGACTGTTCCCATGAGGCACAGGGTCAGACTGATTTGCATATGGCCATGTCTGAACTGGGGTGGCTGAGTGAGCAAAAGAATGGTGAGGGATTAAACCCAGATCAGTTGACGGGGGGTGAGTGTTTGATTAGCTCAAACGCTCCGTCAATCATCCCCTTTTGTTTCGCTTTGTTCGGGAAAGAACAGGACACAATCACACTGTGCACAGCAAACTATACTAAATGTAATGCTCCCAACTTTATATACATCCAATAGGAATGCTGATGTGGCCAAAGGAGGGAACATAGGAATGAACAGACCACAACATTTGGGTGTTGCATGGAATATAACACATGGGTGTGTGTCTGTTTAGATATTTGTTGGTATCCAACCAGGCCATTAAGCCCCGAGTATTGTTTTGGGTCAGTTCCATGGAAGCAAAGTGTGAAGAGACCTAGGGCCATATGTAGGTAATCCAAATTTACCGATTCTAATATACCAAATTTTACCGATTCGGTATTTCAGAATCGGTAAATGGTATGTAGGTATTGATTCAGTAAATTTTATCGAATCGGTAAAATTCGGTAAATACCAATTCGATATTTACCGATTCGGTAATTCCCATTCATTCATATGGGCCTGGAGGTCCATAGGAATAATTAGGAATTACCGATTTGGTAAATACCGAATCCGTAATAAGGGGAATACTTACAAGGGTGGCAGGGTGTCACATTGACACCCTGTTGCACCCCTGAATAGTGCATGGGTGCACATGTGGCACACATGCATGCCCTGAGTGCATGTATGTCTGCCACATAGCACTGTTAAAAAAGCCTAAAATTGCTTTTTTAACGGTTTTCGATATTTACCACCAACTTGTAGTTGGTGGTAAATAGCTAATCCTTAAATGAGAAATGCACTCACTTGAGGGCTCCCTACATTAGGGATTCGGTAAATTGCCAAATCGGTATCTTAAGAATTCAGTAATTTACCGATTCCTTAAATTACCGATTTGGTAAATTACTGAATCCTTCAATTTGGCCTCCTACATCTGAAAAGCCTAATACCGGTCTGTAATTTCGGCCGTTACTGACCGGTATTAGGCTACCTACATCTAGTTATATATTGAGAGGTGTTTTTCCAGTAAATAGGACGCTATTGAAAATCCGAAATAACGCATCTATGCTCCATAGGGGACAATTACGACGTACCCGGTACAGGCAGCATGGTCATTCTAGGTGTGTTATTAAAGTTAGCACTTGGTATTCCTACCCTGTGCTGGGCGATTATACTTTTAAGGCCCAGATGGGGGAATAACATTCAGGCCATGGAATTATCCAGCTGGTTATTACATTTTTTCCAGTTTCTGGGTAATTTTTTCACTCGCACACATGAACTGCTTGTAGCGGGTATATGTGAGCAGATATCCTGTCCACACCCAGCAAAACACTTAATCATCTGAGGTTGTATTACCACAAGAAATCTTCGCAGGTACAACTTCACAAAACTCATAGTTGGCCCCTAAACAGGCTATTATGTTTTTCCATACACTGCTTGCCTCAACGAAAATAAACATTTAATCTTTTCATATGCCAGCATTGCTCCGAGTAGCTACAACACTGAGACTAAACTAACTCTAATCAACAGGAAAGAGTATGCATTATACCAGGGGCGGCAACAACATGTAGGAACAGCATTCCGACAGGCCTCTCCAGCATCCAAATTACTCCCACCTCCAAGACCTATTTCAATGGGAAATACCGCAAATGTATAAAAATATTAACAATTCTAAGGTAATTTTTCTTTTGGGAGTTAGAAATACTGTACAGAGCTATATAATATTAAAGACAATTGAGAATACTACATTGGACACCATTGCTAATACCATATGAGGGACATAAGACATTTAATAGTCTGCTACATGGCCATGTTAAGGACCGAAACAACTGGACGATCCAGCGGAAATCTGCACCAACAGCGATAATACCCATCCGCACTCTGGAGGGCATAGCACTGCTGCAGCTCAATCAATGACCGTGCCTGGACCTGAATGGACAGTAATAAGAATGTCCTGGTCAGGGCCCATAGACATGTTGTTAGTTGCAGTGCACACTTGCAATTGGACAGTATCCATCAAGAAGTCGATCAGAGCTTCCCAGGCCTGTGGTCTCCGATTTAACTTGTGCATTTGCCAGCCACAGAGTCAAGCCAAGATCCATCCCCACAAGGGACGATGAGACTAAGCTAGAATGATACCACTTCATATGTAAAGACTGGTCTCCAAATCTATTATTAATACTGTTAACTCAAACCGCACAAGGGCTCTACAGAAGGTTTATTTTAATGTTGCTATAGCAACTTTCTAAAACTCAACCAGGGGAATGTGTCTAATAAAAGCAAAGCAAATTGCTCTTGCGCACTGGTCCCCGCTGCGCTCATTTCTGTGCTGCTTTAGTATTTCACAGCAAATTCTCTCTGATGGGGACTACCCATTTTTTTTGTTTTGCTGTTGCAATAAGACAGGCTTTTTGCTAGTGGAACGATAAACTGTATCTGTGTACTTTCAGTAGCAGAGATATCCATGAGACGTCACAGTGGTGTGTGCTTAATAGTCTAGTACCTCCCTTACCAAGCATAACTGCATGCATTGTACCAGCCGGACTTTTTGCATAATGCGTTTTGTTTTGTGGCAGAGGCTCCTCAGGGTAGCATGAAAGCGAGTTTAAAAGCTGGACTAGAGTAGCCTCTTTCTATCAGCAGAGGGTGTCTAAACATCTCATGGTGACAGTAGAGGATCTGTGTGCATCTCACATGATTGCAGAGCCTCTGCTTGGCATTCAGATGGACATGGCCGGCTGTATGTGCCTCTCCCCATCACAAGAGCCTGTGCCTCCCTCTCCATGTAGAATGGGTCTATATGTAGTGAGTGACTTGAGGATATAGTGAAATATAAAGTTCCAAGTGTGTGCATATTAAGGATATTGCAAGTCACAGAGGAGTTCCATGAAAATACAAAGGAACCATGCCGAGTCTGATTGAAGGTTTAGTGAAGGAAACCCGGATGCTGTGAAAGGGTTGCAGGGCAGGGAAGAAAGGATATCATCGTATTAGATGGTTGAATAATGTAGTATACAATGGATAGAGAATGTGATGTCAGTGTTTGGAGTCTAAAGTGTAGAGAGTACAAATAATGTATTTAGATTCTTGGAAGAAAGGGAGATATCCTATTGCAGGCAAAGTATTAACCTGGTTTACAGAGTCAGCATATATTAGCCCACACAGTCCCCAGTTGCTTCTTATCAGAAGGGGCTTCAAATAAACAGCTGAATGTATGGGAAGTTTCATCCAGCAAAAACAGGGTACAAAAATTCAGAGTTGGAGAAAGGGCAGATGCCACCCAAACCTCAAGTACCTCGTGGCCTTTTATCTCCTATTGTTTGTTGTCAATCATTCCTAGGGTCACACTTTTTGGACTTCTTCTGTAGATTTTGAAAAGCGGGACTAGTCATCCACAAAAATTCCAAAACATTTGAGACCCCTCTGGCTTCTTGTAGCTAGTAATGTGCCTCAGGAGGCGGTGCAGTAGGGGCATGCTACAAGCCTCAAGATTAATGCTCTTGATTTTTGTGGGGAGGGGGCCATCCAGTCAATTTTGGGAGAGCACAAGCAGCTGCTCTTTTGTTCCAGCACTCTTCTTACTTTTTGCCTTGTCTCCTCGTGTGTTGGGCTCCTTCTGTCTGTCTGGCTTAGGCACTTGAGCTTATAGATGCAAGGCTGCTAGTGGTTTACGCCAAATACACAGCTACTCGTAAATGCCCTGCTTAATCAGCAGGGTTAAGTCACCATTTTTAGTGCTTCCGCATGACATACCCTCACTTAAACCAGCCATTTGTTTTAAATGCTGGCTGCGTATTAAGGAAACAAGAATTATAATGCAGTGAAACTAAATCAGCTCCCACCTTTCATCGTGGTTGAACAGGAGAGCAAAATGAAAAATCAAAAGTTAGTCTTTGAGTATTCCAGCAAGGACAAAACACCAGGTCACATTTAATCAATGCAGACTGAAATGGCCTTTTGGCAGTGAAAATCATAAAGCCTTCTTCAAACGTTGTGCTGGAAACGTTCTCTGCAGCAGGAGTGCATGTGAGCTGTGACACAGCTGTGAAAATATATTTTATATAACTTACAAAACTATGAAGAAATACTGTTAACCAAATGTCACTTTCTCATTAACAGAAGTACTGAAGTGAAAATATTCAACTGTTTTTGAATGATGCCCTATTCTGATATTTACTCATATTTTCAAAATGTTGATTTCTTTCCAGGTAAATTGTATGCTGTTGGTGGATATGATGGAGCTTCACGTCAGTGCCTTAGTACAGTGGAAGAATATAATCCAGAGGCAAATGAATGGACCTATGTGGCAGACATGAGTACTCGCCGCAGTGGTGCAGGTAGAGTGCCTATACTTTGATAGTTCTTATAAACCTTTTTAGTTGATTCGAAATTAAATGGCTGTTGATCTTTGACATCCCAAGCACATCAAGCAGCAGTCGCATGCACATGGTACGCTCACCTCATATATTGAGACCTCGTTCTGACAAGTTTACGTCCTTCCTTTCTGGTAGAAGGCATTTTTGTCACATAAACAGATCAATCTCCACACCTCTTCCTGTCTAATGCTATATCCCTCAAGGCTCAATAATCATAACCATGTTTGATCTCTAGCTGGAGCCACTAGAACTACTTCTTCTACAACAATGGTTTGATCTTCACCAATAAAACAAAATACTTGATTGTACGTAATTGTGTTGTCAGGTAGTTATACCTACGCTGGACGCCACTCAGCCATTTACAAGAGCCTTAAGGCTAGCGAGAATGAGTTTGTCTTCATGAATGCTTGTACACATCAACATCAAGTATGCTTTACATGCATCTATAAAAAGGCACTCACAAGTCTCAACAAGCCATGGCCTATCTGGCACTCATTCAGAACTAGATGGAAGATAATTTGACACTCCACAGTTCTTCAGAAAGCAACGTTTAATCATCAGCACTGTTGATATCACTTCAGTTCTTTTCAGTTGCCCATAGTTCTTTTGTAATTCACAGTACAGCAAAGAATAAATGGTGCCTTGCTGCATGTGAGTCAAACTCTGATTCCACCTCCAAGTCAACCTCTTAGCAAAGTGTGTCTTCTGCTCTCCAACTATTGTGTGGAGATCGGCCCACAGGTACTGCTTGCACTCAGAAATGTGCTTGTCCTTACACTGTTTGTGCTTAGTCTTAACAATTGCAACAACTATAAGACGATCACTGTCAAAAGGATAACCAAACTACAAAGAGCCTGAAACTCTGCCATATGTTTTATATCCATATTTCAGTATTCTGACCACATTCATCTCTGAGGCCTAGAAATTCCTACATGGCGAACAGATCAAGGAAGCTTGGAATTGAAAGCTCAATGGCAAATTCATAAATTGCTGCTCACGCTACCATACTTAGTTTTTCTTCTACCACTGAATCAGATGCCTAAGGCCTGTATCCACAAGGTGCCGAACAATAAGGTACAAATATGCACATTCGAGTATCTCAAACGCCCTCTGTCTAAAATTGTCTCTTGAAACTGAAAATATTCTGAAGTTATGTGGGCACATCTGATCTTAACAGTATACAGGTTTAAATCCCCCCCTCAAATGTTTCTCCTAACTAGTGCCTGCCCAGCCCCATTGACATGCCGTCACCATGCTAACCCCTCACCGCTCGCTTAGAAACCTCTCTGAAGCAATCATCTTGTATTAAAAGTACTATTCAAAAACACCAAACACAAATATACGCTTGCTCTGTTGATAGTACCACCATCACTCCAAGCCATGCTCTCAGAATATCCAAGTCTTTGGAAATGCTACTATATTTCAAACAGAAAATACATTATTAATTGTGTGTAATGATACAGAGATTAGTATACAAAAGTTGAAGGAGGATACTGACCAGCTCCTGTAGGTCTCTTAGTAGTATAAAGAGAATACATCTTCTTGAAGTAACTTGTAAGTGGATACATACACCCCACTATCAACTCAAATACACATCTGCTCAGTTTAGCCTTGCTAGCTTTGCCAGCTGACACAGGCAAGCCACTCACTGCGAAGATTACATTCCTGTTCTAACCATTTGGACACACAGCATGGATGGAAGGGGTTTGTGCCAGCACCCACATCAATGCAGTAATCACCATTAAAGGTATGGCACTACATCATGTCCATATGTAACGAGACCCTGGGTGTTTTCCCTAACACTTTACACCACTGCAAAGAAAGGAAAACTAAAACGGAGCATGTACTGGGAGAGTGGGCTATATTGCCAGGTAGAAATGAAAGGCATGACTAAACAACATATTAAGGCTATTTCTAAACTGCATTCACAGAGTTAACTTGTGATCATTATAGGTTTAGGCCAAATAATGTTGAGTTCTTTTTAAAGCATCTCTAAAAAGAAAGGCCATAATGTCTTTCCTTAACTGTAGGCAATTCTCTTGGATTATCAAGGCCGGATCAAGGTCGTTTCCAAAGATTTGGCCCCTGAACTTTCAAGATCTTATCTGTGCTTCAATCTTTTGGACTTGTACAGAATCAGCTGTGCTGTATCTGCTAGCTTAGGAATTCGGTGTGAACTGAACTAGATTCAATTAGGCTAAGGAGGCGGTTGAAATCTTAAGTGTCTATATAGTTGTGAACTTCGAAGGCAACTGAGAAGGTGTTGATGACCCCAATTTCAGTGGGGCTACCAAGTGGGTATTGACTTTGCAGCTTAATTGGTTGAGGGAAGGGTACTGTTGTGGGTTTAGTAGCACAGGATCATATCATTATAGATGTAGGATGGCTGTATGATCCCTAGCAATTCAATGTAGCCAGATAGTCTTCTCATCTGCTGTCTGCTAAGTCTCTGACTATATGTTTGGCCCTCCTATACTGTAAGAATCTACCTATTGCCAGCTTAGACAGAGGTTACCTAGATTCAAAGGTTAACCATCTCATCTGTGTACCTTCCAGATATCCACTTGTCTCACAGGTTTCATAGCCTCTCCAAGGTCATTTTTATTCTCTATGATGGTAAATGAAATTTATGAAAAAAGCAAATATTAATCAACTGTAACTGATAATAAAACATTTCTTCTATTTATATGCCCCGTGGCTGGAGATTATCTCACTTATGGCCAAGACGTGTTCCTTTTCTACAGAGTTTCAGTGAAGAACATCCCAATGACTGAGCCCCTCATTATTTGACCATCCCCCCAATCTTTTTACCATACTTATTCCTTTGCATGCTTCTCATCAATTATTGCGCTCTACAGGGTAGGCATCAGACTTTTTTCACTAACCTGTCAAAGTATCCGCAAATCCTGAATGTTAGATGTTTTCTTATCAATTGCCTGAAGGGCCAAGAAGGAAGTTCTTCAGCTAGAAAAACGTCTTACCTTGATAATGGTAAGCCTATTAAATTCATATAAACTGTAGTTCCTATCAAGATTACTGGAATTAATTGAGCAGCGAAATATCTCGTAGGTCATTGAGCTAGATCTGACAGAGTTTATGGGGCTAAATCGGTCTTCCTTTTAGCTATGAATGATATTTGGGTAGATGAGTTGGTGCTTATTGACTATGCCATTCTCCTGCCACGTTTCAAGTTCAATATCTAACCCTTGAATAGATTAAGTAATTTAACTTCAGCATTAGAACATATCCCATTAGGAAAGAAGGCCCAACTTCAGGATTTCCACCTTTCACATCACACCCTCAGACATCTGCTTATCAGGTTCTCAAGTGCTCAGTGTTGTTGCTTTTAATATTTAACCGATATTTACTAAAAGGGGGGGTCAATTTAGTCAGCGTTATTTATTTTTATTTATTTATATGAAAAGTTTTATATAGCGCTGGCTAGACCCGGAGGTCTTAGCGCGCTTTACAGGAGGACGAGCATTATTTCAGAGCATAGTTACAAATTACATAGTTACAAGTGACACAGTTTCAGAGCATAGTTACAAGTTGCTGGAGTGTAGTTACATGCATTAAAAACATACGTAAGGGAAAAAGCAGGTAAGGGGAGAGATTCAGGGGAGAGGGGATAGAAGCGGGGGAAGTAGACAAAGAATGAAAGAGGGAAAGAGGAGGGGGAGGGTGAAAGAAACACAACCGGGAGACGAGGAAAAACAGTGTCCAACGTCCGGTGTGCTGTGATCCCAGAGGAAATGGTGTCATTCCCACACCTCCGCTGAGTGTGGCTCCCTTTATGCTGTGGACTCTCTCAGAGGGGTCTCTGAGACTCCAGGGTATACATGCTGGATCCCTCCCCAACAAGGGGAGGAGGAGTGCTTTGGTAAAGGGCACATGGTTACAATAGTCCAATACAGAAGAAACAAGTCCCCAGGAGAAGAGCGAGGGAAGGGGTGGAGGGCATGGGGCTGGGAAGTGGGTCAGATCTGCAGTGGTAGTTGCATAGTCAAACACAGAAGAACAAGTCCCCAAAATAGGCATAGAGGGAATTGGGGAGGGGATTGGAAAGCAGATCGGTTCTGGCAGACCGGCAGTGGGAGAAAAGTACCTTATGGGGGCTCAAGAGTTAAATAAGAGATATACACCGGAAAAAAAGTGTACAAATGGAGCGAAAAGAGGAATACTTGCAAATGTACAAGTTAAAAGTCACTCAAGGAAGAGATACAAACAGATGAACTCTAAAATCACATAGGAATGGTAGTAAGTACAAAGGTCTACTACATATACTAGTGATTAGAGATTAATATATATACCAATTGCAAATTCACTCAGGATTGCATTTTAACAGCAATTAGGCTTGGACCATTATATATTACATATTTACAGAGCAGGAAATGCTTGCCATTGCTCAGCCAGGTGTTCAGGTGGTGTTGCACTCAAGGGTGGTGGTCTTGGGAGACAGATACAGGTCCTGCTGGCCTCGCTATAATGTCAAACTGGGCTGTTTGCAAAAGCGTAGGAAACCAATTGAGTAAGTCTTTTCACACAACCACCCGCCACACATGCACACAACCACCTGCCACTCTGCTCCTGCCCACTAACTCTACTGGATGAACTTTTCTTTGGTCTGTCTGTCACCCTCCTTCTATCCCCATCTTTTTATTTACTTATCTCAAGCTCCCTGAAAGCTAAGGCGATATGTAATTTTTAACAAAAATCTAAATAAAAGAAGTAAAATATGTCCTCTTTGTGTGCAATCAGTATACAAAAGCAACTAGTACAGATTGTGTCACAATTAAATCCAAAACTCTGTCACCATTGGCTACAGTGACTGGCCTAGCTGGTGCTTTGATTTTGGGTGTATAACTCTGCTCAAAAACCAGGAAGGCCCTTATTAATGCCTTGAGAGTTGAACTGAGAAACTCTGCCCAAATTGCCTCAATTCACACTGAATACGAACTAGCAAGAAGGAAAAGGGAGAGGGTCCTGAAGGAGGAGATGTGGACCAAGCTTGAGCACGCAACATCGTCTGGGAACAGCAGAGAGTTCTGGGAAATAATGAACTCACCCTACTTTAAGACTCATAGGGACCCTACCCTAGATATAAATTTAGGTGAAGAGGAATGGGTGGGCCATTTCGCAAACATAGTTTCCCCCACCTCTTCTCTTGTTCAACCACCCACAACTACACCCTCCAGTACCCAGGACAACGTATCCTTCTCACTTATAGAAGTGAGGAATGGGCTAGCTGCTTGCAGTACCGGGAAGGCCCATACCGGCCCGATAGACTTTTTTCAGGACAATGTATTTCTCTGGGTTCCTCTGCTGACCAATGTATTAATAATATAGCCATAGTAGGCCCCCCTCTCTCCTGGAAAACTAGCGTAATTGTCCTGATTCACAAAAAGGTAGCTAGAGGAAGTCCTAAGAACTACAGGCCTATTTTACTTTTAGACCCAACAGTGAAACTCATGGGCTGACTTCTCCTATCCAGGCTGGAGGCCTGGGTACCAGACAGGAAAATACTAATGCAGCCTCAGTACGGGTTCCAGCGGGGAAAAGGCACCTTAGATCAGTGCCTGAACCTTTCACTGATTATGGACAAATATACTAGAGCAAAGGGTGGGAAAATCCATCTCGCCGTTATGGATCTTTCAGCAGCATTTGACTGTGTTTCCCACTCTAAGCTCTGGTATATAAGGGATGGGGATTGATCTGCACATAATAGATTTTATCCGGCAACTATACACAGATGCTTCTGTATCTGTCCGATATGGGGAAAATGGGGAATGTACCCGCCCTTTTAAGATCCTAAAGGTGGTAATGCAGGGTTGCCTTATCGCCCCATTCCTCTTTTATCTGTTGAGATTTTTAAAGCCCTGATCACACTTCTCAGAAGCTGAGAGATAAATCCTCAAATTCACAATTGTCTCTGTTCATTCTGTAACCTTTTGAGAATTATAAGTACAGGTATGACATAACTAATGCACTTTAAACCCCAAAATGACAAATGTTACTATGTTGCAGTGCCTTTACAAGACAACGGGTCACCCATGCAGGTCAGTCAGTCCTACTTTCTAAGTTTCTCTGTTGAAAAAGGGCGGGGGGTCTGATTTGCATCTGTCTCGTTTTAACCATATAGACACATTAACATGTGAGCCCTATTTATGAACCTCAGGATGATATTCCCAATTGTAATATTTCACATAAAAGGGTAACACTTACATTGGTAGTTTCTTCTAAGCTGGACCATGTTGCTGATCTACATTTGGGCCTCCAGACCTAATGGGAAATGCTTTAGAAACCTGCACTGTAATATGGCAGTGTGTCTCTGCTTCTTTTAAAATGGAGAGATCGTGTCATTCGTGATCTGAGATTCTTGCACTGGTTTCTGGACATATGGATTCTAAGTCTCTATTGTGGCCCATCATACTTCATCGATTCTACCCATCTTGGCCAATTTATTCACCAAATATATATTAGATGTGGTAATAGCGCCTTTGATATTCATTATTAGGTCAGAGTTTCCACTGAAACATCATTTCTTGTTGCGGGAGGTCCAGCTAGGGCCCTGGAGTCTGTATTTCTTTGTGAGCCCACACTGAGGTCTGTGTACCCAGCACTGCCAACCTCCCAAAAAAAAAATAAGGTAGCCACTGCCCGGCTGCCCAAAGGCCATGCACCGTGAGGGGAACTTCCCCACCATTGTCTATCTGGCATTCTCTCGTGAAAGAACAACATGCACTCTGAGGGTCCCAGACTGCTTCATTTATTTTGGAAACGGGCACGAAACTAGCCAGCGCTTTTTACCTTGCAGTCTTGAGCACCAATATCTAAAGATTTTTTTAAAAAATGTATTCCAACATACAGTAATATTCCCACAACCATAGTTCATGTGGTTCCCTTGTGACTACAAGAATTTGAAGTTTACACACATCTAAATTAGAATAGTGTCACATTTCATATAATTCTGTCTCTATTTCTGTACTTCCACCCAAGTCACCGCCAACATTTCAGATCCTCAGACGTTTAGCTTTCACACTAGTCACAGTGACTAGATGCATTTTCACCTAGTATCATTTTACGCATATGCTCAAGTTATGTTGATTATTGTGATCAGCTACGGTCTAATACTGACTTTGTACAATTTATTTCAGTGAACACGCGATGGCAGCAAGGCATTTATAAATAATGGTATAAACAATTGCATGGGAATGGCAAATGTCAAAGTATACTTACCTTCAGTATGAGTCAAAGGAATAATTGAACAGAATGGGCAACACTAGTCCAATCTGAACCAGTAACTCACACTTAAAGAGAAGAATCAGACATGGAGCTGGTCAAAATAGTGCTCGCGCTCTCACAAGACAGCGTAGGAGCTGACTAGCTCAGAATGTAGTGGCTGCATCGGACTGCAAGAAACTGCTCATTGGTTGGCTCACGAATTCATAAGATTGTTACTAGGACTGATTACTCTTTTATTGACTGTTTCTACTGGACAACCTGGAACTGCACTTAACTTCGACCTAGACAGAGAAAATATGTGCATGTTTCCAGCATGTGGCGGAAGCTGAAAATTGTTAGTGAAAAACAAGCAAGCTTAAGAGTCTGTGGGTGTTCGCCAACTTTTACAGGTGGCCTCACCCTGGAAAGTCGATAAACACACCATAGTAGTATGTGTGCAGATGCTGAAACCTCACCACACTGGCAGGATGTCTATATTCACAGATCCTGTTTGTGAGTGTAAGAATCAGTCACTCATGAGCCTGTGAATCAGGAATGGGGTGTTGTCCTCATAAATGATATTTTTGCGCACACCAGCTGAACATAATTGCTCAAAAATGTTTAGGAGTCAGGCCCTCTGTGTAGTACAAACAAAGGTGGCATTCTTGTCCAATAAATATCATTTAATTGTAAACTAGCTGCTGTACATTTGCTAAAATATTGAAATGTTCTCTCTTCGTGTTTTTTCCTCCCTGCCTTAAAGGTGTTGGTGTTCTCAGCGGTCAGTTATTTGCAGCTGGAGGGCACGACGGGCCTTTGGTCCGAAAGAGTGTTGAAGTTTATGATCCAGGGACAAATTCTTGGAAGCAGGTCTCTGACATGAATATGTGTCGAAGAAATGCAGGTAGAGTAATCACTTTTTGTTGTCTGAGTTTGAAACGTTGTATGAACGGAGTGCATGACCGTGTCATCTTTATTTTCAAATGTGCAATCTGTGGGTATTTGGAAAATATAGTAAAGATTTGTTTTATATACTTCTTTGCCAACATTTGCATATTTCTCAGTCATGTTATTCTCATGTAGCTGAATTCTTATTAAGGATTATTTGCCTCTGTTCAGACCATTAACAGAAAACCTTTGTTAATTACCCACCCAACAATTATCAGTAAAAGTCAAAGATGAGTGTATAAGGAAGGGTCACAGCCATTAACATCTATAAATTACTTAAAGCTTTCGGGCAGCGAGGTATTCACACTCATAAAAACGTACCCAACACAAATGTCTATGTACATTACACATTTTTTCTTTTAATTATCATGGCACTGTCTCTTCTCCCAGCCTCATGCGCTCACTGAACTTATAATGAAGTCAACCAAACCTAGTACATGCCAGCATTGTAAGCATTTTAATTGGCTGAGACAATCTGAACATTCAGTGCAGCATATTAGTGTAGTCTCAGAGCCAACTGCAGCAGTATAAGGCTTGTTGTTCTCGTGTGAATGTTCTTTTACAAAGGCGAGGGCCAATAATGAGGATAAAGGCATGTAATGGCACATAAAGCCTGCTCTTCATGCTCCAGAGCTGTGTTGGAATATTCTTCCCATGGAGGGCAGCTTGTAGTAGTTAAAGGATACTCTCCATAGAGCACCCACAACTCGCTGCCCTTTCCTGCACTATCTGCCTGGTATCTTCTGCCAGTCGAACCCAGGGATTGTCATGCCAGTATATGGGGCTCTGTAGGGTCAGGCTGGCCTACACGGCAGTCAGGCAGTGTCTAATGGGCTGTTCTGAAAGGTCAGGGTGTGGACTCCTTTTTCCTTTTTTTTTTTTTTTTTTTTTTGGATGATTGGACACTGTTTTATGGTCTGCTAGGCCTGTTTTTACTGTTGACTTTCTTTATATTATAACAAACATTGCTTGCAGCAAGTTCAGATCCATGCAGTCTTTCATACCTTGCAAAACACTTGCACCTCATGTTTTAACAAGTTCAAATCTGCCTGGATTTGGAAACATGGACTTTTATTTCACTAATGGAGGCCACTTTTGTTTTGGTGCCCAGGCCTGTTTTCCGTCCCAGTTCGACCATGGAACACTGGTGTAATTGTCATTCTTTTTATAAGGAGGTGGAAAGGTATTTTACCCTTGGTAATTTCTCACCCATGCTTATTCATTTATTGATTTCTTAAAATCCCCAAACATTTTAGTTTTCTTTAGGATTAATATTCAGTGATAGATCAATTCGCCCAGAATTTGTGTTATACAGATTTTTACCACATTGTCATGGCTAGGAAGTAAACTACGTGTTGCATCGTTAAGCATGTGATTCATAGACAATAGGTTTTTTTTACTGCAATTGCAAATTGCCTTTGCATATTTCAATTTATGTTCATTTAAACAATTAATGGTATATATTGCACTCTCAAAACCATACAAATGTATGTATCGGACTGGAAATAAACAGAAAGTCAACTGCTGCATGCAAGAAGCGATAAAACAATGATATACAATGATGTACTTACCTTAAGCTTAAGGTTTAAGATATATAAAACACAGAAAGCTGTATCTTGAAGACTGGTCAGACAAGTAGTCAGATAAGTTGTGCTCTCACCAGGAAACCCCTCATTAGAGGGTTGGCATTCCCCAACCACAGGTTATACTACTGGGCTTTCCAGCTACAGGTGTTCAATGAATGGGTATTCGTGACGCAAAAAGAGCCCTCTCTGTTGGCCAATAGAAGGACCATGGATTCCACGGGCTACCTATTTAGAATAAATGGGATGGGGATGACGAATACACAGACAACCCCCTCATCTACGGTAGTGAAGATCTGGGTGAAAGCAACTTCAGTAGGCTAAACAGGGAAACTGACACTTAAGACACCACTCCTGGAAACAGATGCACTGAAAGAAGTGCAGTTAAGTGAAGGACACAGGCAATAGGACCTGCTAGGTATCTCTAAATTTGGGAACATATGGCGGGATGGTGAGGTGATACTGTTCTCAGAACTGCAGGAACAGTATGAGCTGGCCCTGTGTCAGTTCCTTAGATACATTTAGATGATTCACAGCCTGCGAAAACATGCAGATAAACTGCGGAGCATCATTGAGGAAACACTGCTGGAAATGTGTCCTGGGGTCCCTCCTACATAGGCACACAATGGTGTGTGTATGCAGGAGGGACCCCAAGAGGAAAAGGTCCTGATCTTTACCACACTGCTAAATAACAGCCTGTCACCCCTCACAGCATTGAGGACAAAATGGGACCAAGATTTAGGCAGGCTAGAAAATGCTTCCTGGGGTGAGGCATGTGTCCACCCATGGGGGGTGGCCATACAAGGAAGGTTTAGAGTGGTGCAACTAAAGATATTTCATAGGGCATATTACACCAGAACACGATTACTGAAAATGGGGAGGACATAGGATGACAATGTCTCTGGGAATACAAGCAGCAAAGTACACTGCTGCACACCCTCTGAGGGTGCCCAAAAATAATGGAATACTTGTAAAAATGTGTAGGAAACTTTCACACATTGTTGAGATCGCCCTGGAGCTCACACCCAAACTGTGGTGCTAGGTATATAGGGCGAACAAACTTTAAACCGGTACACAATCTTTTTTGCAATGTAACCCTTATGGTGGCTAGACAAGACATTGAACGTGACTGGGGCGGATGGGAGGGGGTCATCTTCATCAATAGCGGCGAAGTGAGAGGGAAATCTCGATTGGTGCAGGAGATCTAAAGAACTGGTATATAGGGCCCAGGCATGTCTACATACATTTGTGGGCTCCTAGAGGAATGTGAAGTAAGACCTGGACATCCAGTCAATTTGTTGAAGGGCAAAAACAGCCGGCATTCGAGTCATGCAGGGACGACTAATGATGGGTGAAAGTCAGGGGAAGTAGATCGAGAGGGTATTGCCAAGTGAGACTTTGTGTGCGAAATACGGCACTAGAGATGGACAAATGTCTGTGGGTGAAATTGATACAATTCCGGACCTCAGTTTACAGATGGTAAATAATGTAAAAGGCTGTTGGTTGTGAAATTTAATTAACTGAGCTAAAAACTGGGACTTTGTGTCCAGTCACTTCTACAACTGTAGTAGGAGCTGATCCCTTGAGGCTGACTTTCCTCACACAACATGCATTTGTGTGGTGTATTTAGCAAAATATATTATCAAGTATTTTTTCCACGGCATAGAGTGGATTAATTTTGGTCATCAATATAGTTCCATTAAACAAGCCCTAAATGCACATCTGCCAGGCAGTTTTCTTTGTTAGTTATTCATCTACTTTCTGATGAATACTCTAATGGATTATTCCTCACCTTGTGAATCCCCCAGGCATCAAACTGGATCCTGAGATTTTTCTCAGCAATTCCCATGCGTGCAGATAGGTGGTGTCATGCATCTTCATGTCTGGTACTTCGCACCCCAGAAGTGCCAGTGGAGCCAAATGTAAACTCCATGTGTCAAGGTCTCTCTCTTTCTTCCTGCACCTTCCGATGGGGATCCATATTTTGCTCCCTTGGTTCTGCCTCTGACAGAAAACCTTTTCTTCAGCTTGCTCCCTTGATTCTAACACGGACAGTAAACCTTTTCTACAAACCGTTTCCAGTGCAAGAGACTTGTCTCCCCGCAAAACTACAGGATTTAAACCCTGCAATGATTGCCACAAACAGATGTCGGCGATGGACCCCACAAGGTGTCTCTTGTGTCTGGACTCTTCTCGTGCAATGACTGCGCTCTGATGAACATAAAGGCCATCCGTGATCAAGATCTCAAACTGTACATCGTAGAACACCACAGAAAAGGGCTTAAGGGCCTGGTCTTGGTCTAGGTCAAGAAGCATCCCTGCTTCAGAGGCTGTTCCTGAGAAAGATTGTTGTCCCACTCCAAGCATCATGTAATTCAAAGTCCAATAAGAACCATATGAAGTCGAAGCAGAACTCACAGATTTACCCACCATTCTAATCTTGAGAAGTCACAGGGATGCTAGGGGTACCTCACGAGTTAAGTCCCATTCTCCTGCAACCAAGCCTATTGCTCAACTTGTCCCAATTCAACAAATGGGCCATCGGTGATGCACCAACAGATCCAACCTTTCAAAGAGGCCATGTTGCAGATTTTTGCTACCCTTCTGGATACCTCTGAAGAACCTTAAGGTCCCACGGATCTGAGGAGGCTTCCAGTTGAAGGATCACTAGTGGATCCGTCCACGATGCAAACTGTGACTCTTGTCCCTGCTATGGGCCTGTCTCACTCAGGAGCCAATGCCTGAACTCCTGTTTCGGTGTCGAGGCCCATGCCAGTCCCCATATGTCAACGCCAGTACCGAGGCCGCCAATGCCGGAGGAAGAGCATATAGTCTTGTCTGACTTGGAAGCAAATCCACAGCGACCTCGGCCAAGGTCACACCCAGATCAATCACAACCTCAATCAGACTTTGAAGGCATGCCTCAGTTACCTTAACATTTGTGATACCCATAATAATATGATGGTGATGTAGTCACACCTATATGAGGAAGATTTATTTTTGGAGATACAAGATGCCAGTGGCCTGGACTCATCCCTGGACACTTGCCTCAACTCTCCACCTAGCTGCTCCACTGAGGAATCTGCTTCCTTTACTGTGGTGATCAGGAAAGAGAGAGAAGTTGTTCTCCCACTGTCTTCAGTGGAGGTCAAAACAAATGTCCTCACAGAGGTCCTGCAGTTAAGACAGACTCTATCATTGCCACTGATCCCCTTTAGAAAAGGTCACCAGGATCCAGTAGGCAGATTAGTAGACATTGATAGGAGACATAGGCCAGCTCTGAGGGACTTATCTTTCCTCCTTCAGCATCTAACTTTGGAACGCCTCATGGTACAAGCCTTCGCTAGCTGATTGAATTGAAATTTCTTCCCAACTACATCTCTGGACATGGAGTCCAAATGCATAAAAGCCTTTAGGAAAATGTGTTCTCCTCCTCTAACCTCCCATCCACCAAGGTCCCAACCCTTTAAAGGTAGAAGTCAATGATATGGCCGTCAGCGTCTAGGCCCTCAGGAACAACGCACTACCCAAACTCCTCCAAGCCTCTCCCTCCCCTGTGCACCCCTGCCACTGGAAAACAATCCTTAGTTTGCCCTTAGTGGCACATTGTCACCCGATTGGAAGGAGGATAAATGAACACCTCCACAGGTCCTCTTGGACCTTAGAGCCTAAACACGAGCCAAGACTGGCCCCTCCTTCAAGGTAAACAAACCAAAAAGTGGCAAACCTTTATCCCCTCTGCTCGCAAATTGTATATAGCACGGCTGTGTGTTGGGTTGTTGTCTTACACCAGCAGCACAATAACTATAACCCAATATGAAGGCCATGTTCTAAAAACCTAATCATCTGAACCCAACATCATTATTTAAAATAGGATGACACCAATTAGTATGTTGTTTTGTTTTCCTTTCAAAATGGTAAGTATGAAGTCTGCAAGTGAACTGACATATACAACACTGCATCACAGATCCAGCTAAAGAGAAGCTTCGAGGAGACGTCTGTGACCTCCTTTGTCCACCACCAGACTGAAAATACATTCCCTGCTATCTTTCCACTTCATGCGCCATCTCAGGGTCACTCTTCTTTTCGCTGCCAGATCCAGCCTCCAGAATGCATTCAACTATGGTATTTGCGGGATTGATCATGCGGTTTCTTTGGTGTCAAGAGACGCCTATTGCAATGGCTGTCACTCCATGACTCATGTAGACTGTTTCACGAACACATGCTAAAAGACACCAAGGAGGGCAGAGGTGTGCGTGGAGTACCACGCGCTTCGCTCTTGACCGTTTCACATTTCCAGTTGTTTGAATTGTATATTTTCTACTCTACTCTCAGCACTTGATAACTTGTTTTTATTTTAGCACAAAATGTCGCAGTTTTCTGTAAGTGATTGCTAACAAGTAACTAGATTTTCTTATTCCTAATTTAATGGCTTTCAGTTTGTTGACATTGACATTGTGTCCAAAACTGAATTGGCTTTGGCAGCAGTCTTCGCTTTTGACGGGTATATCACAGCAGATATCAGCATTGGGCGCTCACCCCACTAAGGTATCTTGGTGGTTGGAGGGCAATGTAGGGGCTCTTTCAAATTTTAATAAACCCTTTACCCCCAACCTCTTATCTTTCAGTATCCAGACCATCAAACACAAACACTCAGTAAATAAAAATGTGTTTTATCAATATAAATGGCTTATTTATACATCTATTTAGCACAACTTAATAATTTTCTGTGATTTACCATGAGACCATGTTCAGACTTGGGCTCCTAGAGCCACGTGCGGCTGAATTCTCAGGCCCGCCCACCTCTAATATAAACTGCCACACACGTTGCATCAGGTAAACCCAATAACTCCTACTCCAGTAAAGACCCCAAGTGGTACATTTTAAATGTGTTGAATGCTTTCCACACCAAGGGTGGTGGTGGGCTGCCAGTTACTTTACAAGAAATCTTCGAAATCATTGATGCATTTGTGAAAAACTGGAAGTTTATAGAGTATGGTTTTGCAATATGGCATGGTCTCCTCCAGTTAAAAAAATGTATATAACACTTTCTTTAGTTTTGCTTCCTTTTGATTTTCCCAGCCTACAAATTCCAAGTAGATTCTTAGTCATATGGTATAACTAAGAATATTCTTGAAATGGGCAAGACGTGAAAAAGTCCATAAGTCATGGAGCGAGAGCCATTGCAATAGGTGTCTCCTGACACCAAAGAAACTGCATGACCAATCCCTCAAATACCACAGTTGAATGAATTATGGAAGCCGGACCCGACAGTGAAAAGAAGAGTGACTCTGAGATGGCGCATGGCAGTGGCAAGATAACAGGGAATGTATTTTTGGCCTGGTGGTGGGGAAAGAAGGTCACAGGTCTCTCCCCTAGGCTTCATTTTAGCTGGATCTGTGCTGCAGACTTACCATTTTAAGAAATAAAAACATACTAATTGATGCCATACTATTTTAATTGATAATGATTATGTTTTGAGAACTTGGCCTTTCTGAAGACATTAAGTGGAAACACGAGAGGTCTTGTTAGAACCTAGGCTTTTTCATCCCAATACAGCTCCACCACTGATAAACAAGCTTTTTCTTTGCTGTTGCTCTTCAGCCATCCTTACAGCCTCTTTGTGGTAGCGGAGGTTAGGTATCTGCCTCTCTTCTTGTGCGATACAGATATTTCATCACCAGTCTCTTTGGCTATGTAAACTCTTTTCTATAGAAATATTTCCCTTGGCCCTCCGCTTTGAAGTGAAGTTTGGAAAGCACCCAAAGTGATTTTGAATGCGCTTGGCAAAAGAGGAGTGCATGGCATAATCCTTACCTGCTTATGTGATCTTTCTTTTTTCGCCCTCGGCCATGTTTGGTTGATCGCTCACCCCAACACCACACCCCCCATTTGCTAGCCATTCACAGCAGACAAAAGGCAGCTTGAGCACATCCAGAAAATAACAAGCATTGGCAAAGCCAACAGGTTTGGTTTTAATGTGCAAATGCATGCAGCATTAGCACATTAGAGTGAAACCCATAGAAGGGACCCAGCGGGAGCGGACAGAGTAGCCTGTAGTTGTAAAGTACTTCCTCAGGCATTTCAGTGCAAGCACTTGTATGAAGTTGGAAGGATACTTCCAAACAACCAAAAGCTTCAAGTGAGAGATGAATACTGTTCGAGGCTAAACCAAGACGTGATTGACAAAGCCGAAAGCCACTGACTGAAGGGGCCGGGCCCAAAGCCCACTATGTATATTGTTAGCAATAGTTTTATTCTAGTTTGATAACTATTCTGTCAAAATCTACATCTAAAATTTTAAATAAAAGGCTGTCCTGGCCTCTCTGCCTGCCACACTAGCTTACACTTTCACTATGGAGTTTGTAATTCATGGTTTTGCGTCACTTCTGTCATAAGGTCATTGAGCAAGTCAGTTAAGACTGAACAGTTACATGTCAACAGTTCCCATGGTATACTGGCTTTTAGAGGGTAGCTCTTTTCACAGTATGTGGATTTTAAGATTGGCAGTAATTTTGAGTGGGCATAAGATACATTTTAGACAATTGTCCATAAAACAAAAATCCATCTTTAAAACTCATCACAAAATGGATCAATATTTGAGTAAAGGCAAATAGGTACATGCATGTCAATTACATATGGACATGATATGCATTTACCAAGAAAAAGTTCTGAAAGAGACACTTTAGTGATAGATTCCTTACCTTAGACTATCCCCATGCATCAGACTAGATCCGGAAAGTTTTGCTTAGCAGTACCCCTGCGCATCAGTAGGTGGCGGCCGGCGTCTCCGCGTCCGTCACTGGCGTCGTAAGCACCCAGATGACATCGTGGAGAGTACTTAGGGGCCACCCATGCGCGCTGACGTCAGTTCTTTATTTTTACGCGCCAGCAAGCGCAGATCCGGATTGAGCACGTACCGTAGTCACTTTTTGACTACTATTTTGAGACTTTTGTCTCCCCCATTTTTTCTCCTGGTGGACGTAGGGATGCCCGGCTTTAAGTCTTTTTGGTGCCTGTCACCGTAATGTTTCGGTGGCAGACCCCCATGATGTTTGCTTCTACTGCCTGGAGACCGACCACGACTCGCAGGACTGTTGAGCCATGGCTCCCAAGACCTTGCTGGAGCGGCATAGGAAGTTGCTGGAGGTCCAGCATTCGTCAGGTCACCGCTCCGGGTCTAGGAGCCGTTCCCGGGACCACTCACAGGACTTGAGCCGTCGCTCCTCGTGCTCCAAGTCTTTGCCTTCGTATTCCGGTAAGCGACGCCATAAAAAGAAGTCGGAGAAGCGTGTTCGATCTCAGACGTCCCCCTGTCGCTTATCGGAGGCGGACGAGGAGGACAGGGGCTCTGCCCCGTGGCTCCTCTGGAGCCTGGGAGTCCTTCGGCCTACCTGCCATACCCAGGTCCGTCGGCGACTCCCGAACAGGTGCAAGAGTTTCTTGCTGCCATGGACCGCCTTTTTAGGCCCCGGGCTCCCGCCTGCGAGCCTTCAGGACCAGCTGTCCCGTGTCCAGATCCTGCTGGCCTGGCGGCTCCGCCCCGGCTCCACAGGATCCTGCGGCGCTGGCTCCGGCCCTGGCGCCACGAGGTGCAGCGCAGCCGGCCCAGCGTTGCCCTCGGCTCCACCCCCGGCGCCACACTGGGTTCCGTTTATCCCACCCCTGCCCAGGTTCCAAGACCATTTTGTTCCGGCCTGAGATCCGCATTGGGAAGCGGCTCCGGCCGGCACCATTCGTCCCTTCTCTGGCTCTGCCGCCGCGACTTGCTCCCGCTACGCGGTCAACGACTGGGACGGATCCGAGGACCCTCTTGCCCAGCAAGGTGATTCCGAGCAAGATTGGGTGGACGACCTGGAAGACGTGGGCAAACTCTGTTTCTTCTGACCCGGGGTTTGCCTCTCCTCCGCCTACTATGGAGGAGGGTGCCTCCAACACCATGGTGCTACTTCGGGCTGCGGAGGCTCTCAATCTCGACCTCCCTACAGTGACCCTCAAAACCAACCTCCTTACTGAGGTGCTCCAGACATCGTCTACATCGTTGGTGCCACCTCTTCCTTTCAAAGAAGCCCTTAACAAAGTCCTCTTGGGCACTTGGTTGCGACTGGCCACGGGGGCACCGGGGGGATAAAAACATTGCCAGGCGTCAACGCCTGGTGATCCCGCCTTCCTGACCACTTACCCTACGCCTAAGAGCCTGGTCATTCAGCCCTCGACGTCGCAGAGTGCCTTTCCCACGGCTCTGCCGGATAAGGACTCTAAAAGGCTGGAACAATTTGGTAAGAGGTTATTCTCCTCGGCCAGCTTAGTGCTGCGGTTGGTTAACACCGCCTGCTTGTTGGGCCGGTACTCCCACGCATTGTGGGATTCCGTTGCTCAGGTCTTGCCTCAGTGTTCTGAGGAGGTCCAGGATGTCCTTTCCCAAGCGATTGCTGATGGGAAGGATGTGGCTAAGTTTGCCATCAGATGTGGTTTGGACACCGCTGATTCGTTGGGCAGGGCAATTTCCACGACTGTTCGACTTGGTTCTCGCCCGATGTCCAGGGCTCACTCATAGACATGCCCTTTGATGGCTCCTGCCCCTTTGGCGATAAGGCCGACAGTGCACTGGATCACTTTAAGGACTCACGGGCCTCGGCCAAGTCCTTGGGTTTTTCTAAGAAGAACCCTGCGACTCCTGGATCTCGTTCCTTTCATGGCCAGGGCAGAGGCACCCAGGCACACTCCTCCAGCAAGCCTGTGCAGAACCAGCCTCAGCGCGGCCGTGGCTTCCGCAGGGGCGGGTCTCGGAACCAGTGTGCGTGTCAGTCCACCTCTACCCCCGCTGTTTCCACCTCCAAGACTTCCTAATCCGAGCTTCAGGGAGCACCCCACACCGGTGGGGGGCAGAGTCCGCCACCACCACCTCCACCACTGGTGCGAAATTACATCGGACAGGTGGATGCTGCAGATAATCTGCAAGGGTAATTTCCTTCCCTTTCAGTCCTCCCCTCCAGCCATGCTGCCTCTGGGCCACTGCATGTCGGGGGATCATTTGGTTCTTCTCCAACAGGAGGTCACGGCCCTCTTGGCCAAGGGCGCCATCGAGTGCGTTTCTGTGCAGGAAGTAGGGAGTGGTTGTTATTCCCACTACTTTCTGGCCCCCAAGAAGGACAAGGGGGGCCAGCGCCCCATCTTGGACCTCCAGGACATCAATCGCTTCCTCTGGAAGGAGAAATTCTAAATGCTGAGTCTGGCTCAGGTCCTTGCTGCCCTCGACCCTGGAGACTGGATGGTAGCGTTGGAGTTGCAGGACGCTTATTTTCACATCCCCGTCCTGCCGACCCACCGGCGTTACCTGCGGTTCACGGTAGGCCAGGAGCATTTTCAGTTTGCCGTGCTCCACTTCGACCTTACCAGCACCCCTCGGGTGTTCACGAAGGTGATGGTGGTGGTCACGGCTCACCTGCGCAGATTGGGGGTGTCAGTCTTCCTCTACCTCGACGACTGGTTGTTGAAGGCCAGCTCGCCCCAGACTACGGCCGACCTCCTGCAGTTGCTGGGGTTTTCCATCAACGTGCCAAAGTTGCACCGGAGTCCCTCCCAGAAGCTCCCCTTCATCGGAGTGGTTCTGGATTCAACGCTGTTTCGGGTTTATCCTCCCGAGCCGCGCTTCCGGGATACTCAGGCTATCAATCCGATCTTTCGGCCTCTATCCTGGGTTTTACTCTGGTTGACCCTACGCCTCCTGGGCCTGATGGCCTCCTGTATCCTGCTGGTGAGCAATGTCAGATGGCATATGCAGGCTATGCAGTGGGACCTAAAGTTCCAGTGGGCGCAGCATCAGGGCAACCTGTCCGATCATGTCCAGATCTCGGAGGGCACTGCTCAACAATTGCAGTGGTCGCTCACGAATCGCGATTGGGTCAATGGCAGATCCCTCTCCCTTCCCCTACTGGAGCACACAGTGATGACGGATGCATCCCTCCTGGGATGGGGTGGCCCCTTGGGAGAGGCGGAGATCAGAGGCCTCTGGTCTCCGGCGGAGTCCCAGTTCCATATCAACCCTTAGGAGCTTCGGATGATCCGACTTGCACTGAAAGCATTCCTTCCCTCTGTCCAAGGAAGTGTGGTGCAGGTGTTCACGAACAACACCACCACCATGTGGTATTGCACCAAACAGTGCGGGTTGGGTCCTGGACTCTGTCTGGAGGCTCTGCGCCTCTGGACATGGCTGGAACATAAAGGTATTACCTTGATGGTTCAACACCTGGCAGGTTCTATGAACGCCAGGGCGCACAAACTCAGCCACCGGTGCTTGATGGATCACGAATTGCGTCTGAACTCGGACGTGGCGCAAGGTCTCTTTCAGCAGTGGGGAGAGCCTTGGTTAGATCTATTCGCCACCGAAGAGAATGCACAATGTTATCAATTCTGCGCGTTGGAATTTCCAAGGCGGTACTCGCTCGGCGCCGCTTTTCGTCTCAAGTGGAGTTGCGGTCTGTTGTACGCCTTTCCGCCTATACCACTTCTGCACAGAGTGCTGAGGAAGATCAGGCGCGACCGGGCCCAAGTCATCCTTGTGGCTCCGGATTGGGCACTTCAGGAGGATCTTCTGTCGCAGCAGCAGGGGACTGTTCTCCATCCGAACCTGTCCAGCTCCACCTCCATGCGTGGAGATTGAGCGGCGACAGTTGACACCTTTCGATCTTCCTCCCGAAGTCTGTGATGTCATTCTGGCAGCCAGGCGTCCCTCTACAAAAACTGCAGGTGGAAAAAGTTTGTGGCATGCTGCACGGCGAAAGGCTGTGGATCCCCTTTCTGCCCCTGTTTCTGAGGTTCTTTTTTTGCTTTGTTCTTTAGCACAGAAGGGCTCTGCTCTGGGCACTATCAAAGGTCATCTTTCTGCCATTTCCGCCTTTCTTTGGCTTCCTGATCAGCCTTCTCTTTTTAAGTCCCCAGTTGTGACCCGTTTTACTAAAAGGCATTACGCACACTTTCCCTCCGGTGCCGTTTATCATGCCTCAGTGGGACTTAAACCTTGTCTTGACGTTTCTGATGTGCGCTCCCTTCGAGCCCCTTCATGACTGTCCATTATGTCTTCTCACTCTTGCTTTCCTGGTAGTTATCACCTCTGCCAGACGTGTGAGTGAGCTTCAGGCTCTTTCTTCTAAACCTCCTTTCCAATCACCCGGACAAGGTGGTTGTGAGGACCCGTCCTTCTTTCTTGCCAAAGGTTGTCATGCCCTTCCACATCGGGCAGACCATCACTTTGTCCACCTTCTTTCCGCCTCCGCATCCTTCCAGGGAGGAAGAGAGGCTCCACCATCTGGACCCAAAACGTGCGCTTTCCTTCTACTCGAGCCACACCCAACAGTTCCGGGTGGATGACCAGCTCTTTGTTGGCTATGTGGACTCCCAAAAAGGTCGGGCTGTGCACAAACGGACCATCTCTAGGTGGGTCGTTCTCTGCATCAAGGCCTGTTATTTGTTGGCTAAGAAGGAGCCTCCTGTGGGGTTGCGTGCCCATTCCACCAGGGCAAAGGCAGCCACCACTGCCTTGGGACGCAGCGTTCCCTGGCAGGACATTTGTCAGGCAGATACGTGGGCCTCGCTGCACACGTTTACCAAGCACTACTGCCTTGACAGTCCAGTACAGAAGGACATCTTCTTTCGCCGTTCGGTGCTCCGTGACTTTCTGGTGTTATCTTGTTCGCAGACTCACCACCGGGGTTGGTATTGCTGGGGTATCTATTCTAAGGTAAGGAATCTATCACTAACATGTCTCTTTCAGATTCACAAGTTACTGATAGATTTCTTACCGCCCCACCCATCCTCGCCGTTCTGCGAACTGATTACTAGGGTTAAGGTAATCCCTTTTAGGGCCCTAGTTTTATGCACTAATGGTCAGTGTCTTGCATGTCACTGCGTTCCTGGCACGGAAAGTCGTGTACAGAACTGACGTCCTCACGCATGGGTGGCACCTAAGTACTCTCTGTGACGTCATCTTGGCGCTTACGATGCCAGTGACAGACGCAGAGCCCTAGGATGCCAGCTACTGACGCGCAGGGTTACTGCTAAGCAAAACTTTCCAGATCCAGTCTGACGCCTGGGAATATTCTAAGCTAAGGAATCTATCATTAAGTAATGTCTCTTACAGATATATCGTTACACATGTGGTAACTTGTGCATTAGCGGGGAAGAGCCCTATGAGATTATAAACATTTTCTTTGAAAAAACGTTGCTTAAGACAATCAAAGATTAGAACAATCTAATTGTGGCAAGCTGGCGAACTAGCTGGTAAACTGTAGTTACTTTGCGTTCTAATCACAAAAGCATAAACCACAAAACCGCAATATTCAATTCAGCACTATAGGCAGATTCTACTTTACAGCCATGCTCCCTTCCTTGCATACATGGGCCTCATACCAGTTCCGTCTATTCAACTGTGAGTTAATCCATAGGATTGTTTTGATGGTGGCAGGCGTGAAGGCAGGAGAGTGGTGGAAACCACAGAGACCCTATTGCTTTGAAGTAACATAATCTTAGTGTAATTTCCTTGTTCTTCCATATATTTATCAGTGGGTAGTATCCAAAGCAAGAGGGAAAACATTTAGGAGAAAACCAAGCTTCGGAAACCAAATAAGAAAGGCACAAGGTCCTCTACATCTTTAAGCCATAATGCCTATTGTCCATGGTAGACGCATCATGCTTGTAGTGCTTGAAGAATGTGTTTGGTGTGGTTTACGTAATGGCCCTGCAAATGTCTCTGACTGGAAAGTCCCTGGAGTATCCCACCAAATGCCTTGTCTGAAAGAAAAGCTTACTTTAAGCATTGCATGGAGAGATGCAAGAAATGGACCATTTGTTAACAGAGGTTTTGGATGTGGTGTTTACTGCATCTGTTGCCTACAGGTGGTGAAGTACTGATGAGTAGAATAGCGATCTCTTGGTTTGCACAGATCAATCTGAGATCATCCCTAACATCAGTGTGGTGCACCTCGTCAGCCAAGGAATAATATATTATGGGCGTGTAAAGAAACTGTTCGAAAAAAAAATCTAATTTGGGTGAAATTTAGTCACCAGTGTTGAGATATAAGCCGAGAAGACTACTGCAAATTTCACTTGTACGTTTTTAGGAGATGTGGATGTAATGGAAACACAGAAAGCACAGGCATGTACTCCATGGTTATTCCAAAGACATAAGAGGTCTTGAACAGGCTGTCCAAAGTGAAGAAGATTAAATCACTGTTAGAGATCAAAGACATTTTGGGACAGGCCTCCCAGGGTATGCAAGGTCACAGCACGCAAGAGAAGTAGGTTCTGTTACACATCGATTGTCAGCGCTGGCAAAAGCAGACACCTGCATGGAGGAGTGAAGCAGAAGCATGGCTATGTGTATGCTGTACTTTTAGCCACTTTGAGAAGGAGTTTCCAGTCCCATCAAAATGTGGCAGCTTGCCTGTATGCTGAGAATATGAGAGACAGGAGGCATTGAAGAAATAGTTTGTGGCCTATCTGTTTGATTGGCCAATAAACTAAATTGAACACTATGTGGCAACATCAATGTATGTTAATTATATGAACAAACCTGCGAATTAGGACATCCAAGTTGCTTTATTAAGAAACTTTCTTTCATTTGTTTGACATTATTTATTTCTTTTGTAGGTGTTTGTGCAGTAAATGGCTTCCTGTATGTGGTCGGGGGAGATGATGGTTCCTGTAACTTAGCATCAGTGGAGTATTATAATCCAGTCACTGATAAGTGGACATTATTGCCTACAAATATGAGCACTGGAAGAAGTTATGCGGGTAAGCAGAAGACTGTTTATGCTACAGTCTGATATCAAGAAAGAAAGTTTTGTTGTCTACCTTTGAAATGCTATCATGACAGTGTCTGTACACTAGAAGTCCCTGTTCTCCTGCACTGCATCTTTCATAGATTCACATGCTTGAATCATTCCCATAGCTGAAGTGGTAGTCCCACAGTATAACAAGAACTCATTAATGTGTGTTATATATATGTCAGAGGTTGTGAAACAACATATTTATTTCACATCCTTTAAAAAAAACTCGACTTCAGCCGATCAGGTTACAGCAAGCTATTAACCACTCCCCACAGGAGCCACCATACTTCAGATTTTCAACCATATGTCGTATGATTGGAGTCTTCATGTGCTCTGCTCAATTCTCTTCAGAAAGAGGCCCATTTTCAAGATTTCAACTCCAAAAGCATGTAATATTTAAAGAAGTGTTTCTCTCTAACTCTGACAACAGAGAATCTAGCCGTTCTGCCAGACACCTGAAATAAAAAGCCCTTTCAGGCTTTGTGGCTCCTGTGAGAAGAAAGACTTCCTTCAGAGGATCCCCAAAAGGAATGCATATATTGCTTATATCCTTCACACAAAGTGAAAGACTGCAAGATCTGTCTCACTTTCTCCTCCAAGACCTTGAAGGATAGAGAAGGGAGGCTACTGTTGTGGCATCAAAAGCTCAAGACCAAAGACACACCAATCTCTGGTGAGGAAAGTGAAAGTACCTCTGAATATTTCCGAAAGTCTCACAAAAGAAAGAGATGATAGAAAAATATCACCAAACTGAGGCAGCTTTTAAAAAGGCTTCAAAAAGTATCATTACAGACTTCTGTCGAGCGAAGCCCATGTTCGAGGCATGTGGGCTGCTGAATTCATATCTTTTGCATAGATCGCCGCCTAGTGTTGGGTCCGGATGATTGCACTTGTTGTTTTGGAAGAGTCTTCGAAGTATCACAAGATAGGTGACTCCTCCCCTGGACTACAGTGCGCATGGGCATCCTCTCCATCCTCAGATTATTTTTTCCGCCATTGGGTTCGGATGCAAACTCCTATACTCCAACTTTGGAATCAAAAACAAAACTTTTCTAAAGGCCCAAAGGCCTTCGATTCAATGGTATTGTTCTCGCTCGGTACCTCTCTACTCGAGCCAGCCTTCCATCTTCAAGCGGTCGTCGACGCGGGCCGTTGGGCCTTTTCGACGCCACGTGAGCCGACCGTCGATGGAAAGAAGCCCGTTTAAAAGGTGCCCGCAATGCCACTCCAAGTTCCCACATACTGATAAGCACTCAGTATGCAACAAGTGCCTTTCCCCAGACAATAAAGAGGAAAGCTGTCCAGCCTGTGCACAGTTTCGATCCAAGAAAACTATTCGGAACCGACGTGTCGCCAGGCAAGAAATGCAGCGACAGGCACCAGACCACATCTTCGATGACGACCAGGAGCCACAAGAAGCGCCAGACTCGGACCTAGAGATCGTCACCATAGAGGACTACTCGGACTCCGATGACGAGATCCCACCGGGGCAAATCGTGAGTACCCTGCCCCCGACACCATCTACCCCGTTAACAACGGCTCCGGTCAAGGCATCGCCAAAAGGCCTTAGCGAAGATCATAAAAAAGTTTTGCTTGCCCCTCTATCCGGCTCGGCTCCGAAACCTTCAGAAACACCAGGGCCCAGTAACATCGTCCCAAAGAAGGTTCCAGAGCCCAAGAAGGTCGTCGACCCGAAGGGCGTTGATCCGAAAACGGCCGCACAGCCAAAGAGCGTCGAGCTGAAAAAGACTGTCGACCCCAAGAAGGCCGTGCAGCCCAAACTTGTTGAGCCAAAAGCGGTTGTCAAACCGAACAAGGCCACGCAACCTAAGGGCGCTGAACCAAAGAAGGTCGCCGACCCAAACAAGCCTTCGGCACCAGAAAACGTCGACCCGGCAAAAGGCGCCGTACCTAAGCCCGCGTCGAAGCCAGAACGACACATCGGCCCGAAGACACCGGCTCCAAAGACACCAGTCGATCCAAAAAAGACAATCGACTCGGGGAAGGACACTCAGCCTAAAAAACAAAAGTCTCCAGTTGATCCGAACAGGAACATTCTCCGAAAAAGCCTAAGGAGCACAAAAACGCGTTGACCCGAAAGACACAGTCGACCCGAAAAAAGACCCTGAGCCAAAAAAATCGGCTGCTAAACCAAAGGTCGCCGACAAACCAAAGCCAAACATTCAAACCAGGACTGTTGAGGAAGAACTCTTCCACCCAGATCCCTCTGACGACCAAGCAAAAATTTATATCAACCCAGAGACTGGTAAAGTTATCATCCTGCATAGGAAAAAGAGGCCTTTGGACTTTGAACCTCAGTCCCCTATTCCACTGAAGAAAAAGGACTTTGGGACTTCTCCTTCTAGACCCTTCATTCCTTTTCAACCTATCATGCCTACTACTCCTTTTAATCCATACATTCCTTATTCTCCCTCTCATCACGGGGACGACTAAGGTAACACCGGGGATGAGCCACAGCCTCAATATGACTTCCCACAGGACCCTGAACCACAGGAACCATGGGAAGAGCCAACTGACCCTTACAACACCCATCCCATCCCTGATATGTCCTCTTATCCTACTAAGCCGTCACCTACTGATGACACCGTAGTTTTTAATCAGCTCATAGACAGGGCTGCACAGTTCCATAACGTGGATATGCATAACGACCCTGTTGAGGAAGACTTCTTGTTTGACACCTTCCCTACATCAGAAAAGAGTGTCAAACTACTTCCCATGTTGAAGGGAGTTCTGAAACATGCACCTGACATATTTAAGGATACAGCCAGGGCACGGGTAATCAACCCCAGAATAGAAAAAATGTATAGGGCAGCCCCTACAGACCCTACTTACATAAAAGGGCAGTTACCACTTGATTCACTGGTAGTGGCCAACGCACGTAAAAGAGCCAACTCCCAAACCACCGGGGAGGCACCTCCCCCAGACAGAGTCAAAAATACTAGAGGCATCAGGGAAAAGAGTAGCAGCACAAGCCTCCAACTCATGGAGGATAGCTAATACACAAGCCCTACTGACTCGTTACAACAGGGCGCATTACGACCAGCTAGAGACCCTAATGCAACACCTACCTGAGCCTTTCAAGGCACAAGCCCAAGATCTCATACAGGAGGGAAAATTCATAACAAACGCCTCCATCAAATGCGCGCTTGACGCAGCAGACACTGCAGCTAGGTCAATCAACACTAGCGTTCTACTCCGCAGACATGCATGGCTGCGTATTTCTGGTTTTAAAAATGAGGTACAGTCCACTATCCTTAACCAGCCTGTCAATCCGGACTTTGTTTGGCCCTGCTGTCGACACCATTTTGGATAAAATGAAAAAGGACACAGAGACAGCAAAATCAATGGGGGCATTGCAATTTCAGCAACAAGAGGACTCTTTTCGTCGCTCCTCATACAGGGCTAATACACAAGGACATACCGCACAAAAAACTGCCTCATATAAAGGTAACACACAAAGTTCCTTTACCAAAAACACAACCAGAGGAGGCTACAGAGGTAACAATACCAAGGGAAGAGGGTGTGGAGGCAATAACACCAGAGCCTCCACTGCCTCAAAACAGTGACTCTATTACACTACCTCCAGACCACTTAACACCGGTCGGAGGCAGACTCCAACAGTTCCTACCCGTCTGGAACACAATTACCACAGACAGGTGGGTGAGAGAAATTATCCAGTCTGGCTACTGCCTAGAACTGACTTCTACACCACCAAACATACCACCCAGACACCGTCCAATGTCCAGAGAACACATCACCCTGTTACAACAAGAGGTGAACTGCATGCTAGAAAAGGGGGCCATAGAGCAAGTCCCTTTCCAACAGCAAGGGACGGGAGTGTACTCCCTATATTTCCTTATTCCCAAGAAGGATGGCTCTCTCAGACCAATATTAGACCTCAGACCCCTAAATCAATACATACTGTCGGAGCACTTTCATATGATAACATTACAACAAGTGCTCCCGTTGCTACAACAGGGGGATTTCCTAGCAACACTGGACCTCAAAGATGCGTATTTCCACATACCCATCCATCCAGCCCACAGAAAATACCTCAGGTTCACAATAGAAGGTCAACACTACCAATTCAAGGTTTTGCTCTTTGGGGTTACCACGGCTCCAAGAGTGTTTACAAAATGCTTAGCGACCGTGGCAGCACATCTCAGGAGGCAGCACGTCCATGTGTACCCTTACCTGGACGATTGGCTTATACAAGCAAAATCGTACCACCAATGTGCAGCACACACGTCTCAAACAATCCAGCTGTTACACAGCTTAGGATTCTCAATCAACTACACAAAATCACATCTGCAACCGTCCCACATACAGCAGTACCTCGGAGCCACCATAAACACATCGGTGGCAAAGGCGTATCCAAACTCAGCAAGGATAGCCAGTATGCAGACACTCATTCGCAAATACCTGCCAAAACACTCTTTGACAGCTCAAATCTTCATGCAACTCATAGGCATGATGGCCTCCTGCATATTCATTGTTCCCCATACCAGACTTCAGATGCGCCCATTGCAGGAATGCCTAGCAAGGCAATGGAACCAGGCTCAAGGACAACTAAAAGACCTAGTGTTGGTAGACAGTCTCACTCACAACTCTCTGCAGTGGTGGGACTCAGAAAACCTTTCCAAGGGGCGACTGTTCCAAGAGCCGGTTCCACAACTAGTGCTAACAGCGGACGCATCACTGACAGGCTGGGGAGCCCATCTCCTTCAATACACAGTACAGGGGCTCTGGACAAACAAGCAGAGAAGGCTGCATATCGACCAGCTAGAGTTGCTAGCGATATTCCTAGCCCTAAAAGCATTTCAGAAATACTTGTACAGCAAGACGGTGTTGATCCGGACGGACAACATGACCGCAATGTACTATATCCAGAAACAGGGAGGAACGCACTCTCCACAGCTGTCCCATCTGGCACAGAGCATCTGGAAGTGGGCGATTCCCAAAAACATTTTTCTCCTAGCAGAACACCTTCCAGGGAAGGACAATCAAGTTGCCGACCTGCTCAGCAGGCGCAGCCAGCAATTACACAAATGGAAGATTCACCCCCATGTCCTCCAACCATTCTTCGAGGAATGGGGTCACCCAGAAATAGACCTGTTCGCCACAAGAGAAAACTCAAAATGCCAATACTTTGCCGCCAGGTTCCCACATCCATTGTCACAGGGCAATGGGATATGGATGAACTGGTCAGGCAGATTTGCGTACGCTTTTCCCCCAGCACCACTGATCCCGCTGGTGGCACGCAAACTGCGGCAACACTCCCTCACACTAATCCTAGTTGCTTCCACATGGGCGAGACAACCGTGGTACACGACGTTCCTAGAACTCTCAGTAGTTCCCCATCAAAGACTGCACCCTGCACCTCATCTTCTAACTCAGAACCATGGAGAAATCAGACACCCAGATCCCATCCAAATGAACCTAGCGATCTGGCTCCTGAGGTCTTAAAGTTTGGATACCTTAACTTGCCCACAGATTGCATGAATATCATTAAGGAGGCAAGAAGACCAACCACACGAGCGTGCTATGCAGCTAAATGGAAAAGATGTGTTATTTACTGCACCAATAACCAAATCAACCCCTTAGATGCATCAATACAAAACATTATATGTTACCTGCTACACCTACAAAGATGTAACTTAGCATACTCTTTGATACGGCTACACCTCGCTGCCATAGCAGCATACCTTCAAAACAGGCAACACCTTTCACTGTTTAGAATACCAGCAATCAAAGCCTTCATGGAGGGTTTAAAAAGGGCGATTCCTCCTAGGCACCCCCCTTCCCCAGTCTCGAATCTCAATATAGTGCTTACCAGACTCATGGGCCCTCCTTTCGAACCTTTACATTCATGCAAACTACAATTCCTAACGTGGAAAGTTGCATTCTTGATGGCCATCACCTCACTCAGAAGAGTGAGTGAATTACAAGCGCTTACAATTCAAGAACCTTTCATGCAGGTACATGCCAAGAGGGTGGTTCTTAGAACAAACCCTAAATTCATGCCTAAGGTTGTATCCAATTTCCATATCAACCAATCAATAGAACTGCCAGTGTTCTTTCAAAATCCACAGTCAGTAGCTGAGAGAGCCCTGCACACACTAGACGTAAAAAGAGCTCTACTTTACTATGTGGACAGAACTAAATCCTTTAGGAAAACAAAGCAACTGTTTGTTGCCTTTGCACCATAACACAAGGGGAATCCAATTTCGAAATCAGGAATAGCCAGATGGATAGTTAAATGCATTCAGATATGCTATCAAAAGGCAAAACACACTTTAACCGTCCCCCCAAAAGCACACTCCACTAGGAAAATTGGGGCATCCATGGCTTTCCTAGGAAATATTCCTCTTAAAGATATCTGTAAGGCAGCCACATGGACCACCATACACACTTTCACAAAACACTACTGTGTAGATGTGCAAACAAAACAGCAAGCTGCTGTAGGCCAGGCTGTCCTCAAAAACTCTTTTTTTCAAACTGCTGCAGCTGGCACAGGTAGCCACCGCTAGAGGAGATACTGCTATACAGTCTATGCACTAGATATGAATTCAGCAGCCCACATGCCTCGAACGGAATATGCTACTTACCAGTATGCATCTGTTCTTGGCATGTAGGGCTGCTGACATTCATACCGCCCGCCCTCCTCCCCGGTGCCTGTAGCAGCTGCAGCATTCTTTGTGGCATGGCCATCTCTTACTTTACTATCTCCATCTCTGCCACAATGGCGAAAAACAATCTGAGGATGGAGAGGATGCCCATGCGCACTGTAGTCCAGGGGAGGAGTCGCCTATCTCGTGATACTTCGAAGACTCTTCCAAGACAAAATGTGCAATCATCCGGACCCAACACTAGGCGGCGATCTATGCACAAGATATGAATATCAACAGCCCTACATGCCAAGAACAGATGCATACTGGTAAGTAGCATATTCCTTTCAAAGCATTCCAAAGAGGAGGATTCCTCAAAGTGCACGTTTGAGCCTACAACTCCAAGTAAGATTTTTATTACGTGTAAAAATCCTATGAGCAAACCGTCAAGACAGTAAAGCCATCAACAAAATACCTTGTGTATGTTATTATCAAACAGGTGTCTCCGAAAAACACCATCGTTACCAACGGTGACGACCGTGACTAAGACGACGGCATCGTCCACAATGACAACGGCAACTAATTTAATGCCGGTCAAGCTGTCAACTAGGAAATCGATAACAACACTGTGGACAATAGTAGGGAAGACACAGAAATAATCCAGATTTCAGAAAAGGGTAAATTGTGCCCTTAAAACCTGAGCATACATCTCCTGGTAAAGTGTCACCTTTACCACCAAGTCACCTGTTAAATATAGAGGAATGTAACAATGAGGAGGAAGATGCTGATGGACCATTTGGTCCTGCATACAGCCCAACTGACCTCCATGTTAATTATCAAGATGATGACTAAATGGAGGGTGAATACTTTCCTCCTCAGTTTGATTATATTCTGGGTTACAGATGTGAACGGCCCTGCGCTAGACTACTACCCACTATATTGGTAACCCAATAAACAGACAAGTTGCATGGAAACATATACACATCAGTGGGGAGCCATTATCAACTAGCTACATATTAATTAACCTATACACCTTCACTCTTTTAGCTTTTCTTTTATTGAAAAACAATTTTCTTTTAAAATTCTCTTTTAAAAAACCTTTATATTTGTATTGGTACATTTCATCCAAAATTTCTTTACAGTGAAAACTCTTTAATCACATTTAAAACAAAGTACAAGTCCCATGAATAGTGCTTGATTCTCTGATACAGTCGCAGCCAACAGGGTCATGTGAAGAAAGTGAAGAGAAAAGTAATCATCAGGTTAAAAAAAATAAGATGCTTCAAAGTAGGTTTCTTAATCAAAGCATGATAGATTGTGTAGATGTCCGTTATCCTCGATGAATTGCTGTCATAGTATTTCTGTACTAAGATGATCTTTTCAGTGCAAAATAACTGCCACTCTCAAGCCATGCATATTGAAGGTACAAACAATTTATAACCATGATAAAGATTGAAGGAACGTAATCTGATGTGGAGTAGTTATTTTACACTGAAAGATCATCTTGATACGGAACTATTATGATAGCAATTCATCGAGGATAAAAGACACATCTATGTTATGTTAAAATTTATTTCTGAGCGTACGTTCACCAGACGGTTTCTTGGCGCTATGGGCAGAACGGTAGCCATACCAGATAGTGAGTGGGTGTCAGTTGTAAACGTGGGAGAAAAGCCAGGTCTTGAGTAATTTCCTAAATTGGGTATAGGAATTCGCCATGCGCAAATAGGGAGGAAGGGCGTTCCAAAATTGGGGGGCCAAAGTCATGTATCTAAGGCCACTGTATTTCTTCTGTTTAAAAGAATGGGAAACCAGCTAGTTCTTTTTAGAGGAACGTAGATCACGAGAGGGAAAATACCGCTGAATGTTTAAAGCAATAAAGGCAGGGCCACGTCCTAGCAGGGCTTTGTGAATGGTACAGCCCAGCTTGAGCAGACAGCGTTGGGGTTATGTGAAGCCAATGAAGGCTTTTCAGCAGTGGTTTCGCGTGGGAGTGCTTAGGCTGTCCAAGAATACGTTTGGCTGACTGGTTCTAAACCTGTTGCAAGCGTTATGCTTGGTACGCAGGTATACCAACGTACAGGGAATTGGCGTAATCGATACACAAGATAACCAGGGCGCGAACCACTTAGGTCAAGGCTTCGATGGAGAGGAATCTACTGATTTTTCGGATTCTGTGCAGGTGGAAAAAGCATGCTGAGACCACTGAGCTAACCTGGGCCTTCATGGTAAGATCATTGCTGATCATGATTTCCAGGCTTTTTACTGACGAGACCGGGGCTGGGGGATTCCCTAAAGATGGAGGCCAAAAGCTGGAGTTCCACGGGTTAGCCATGCCACCAGTAAGAATCAACTCTGTTTTATCTGGGTTAAGTTTGAGTTGATTAGCATTCATCCAGTCACAAATGAAGTTCCTTATGGATTGGAAGTTAGTGATGGATGAGGCTGATGGATCGATGTTAAAGATCAGCTGGAGGTCATCAGCATAATTGAACACCACAACCTTTCTCTTACGCAAGGCTAGAATCAGGGGTAGAATGTACAAGTTGGAACAGTAAAGGTGAGAGCGAGGAACCCTGTGGAACCCCGCAGGTCCGTTTTCGTTTGTTCTGCCCTGAAACTCACGAGGCAAACAGATTGGGATCGATTTTCAATGGCTGACATGGTCGACTAAAAGCTGATGGTCGACCGTGTCAAAAGCTGCCAACAGGTCAAGGAGCACCAGGGCCTGGGTGGTATCCTTGTCCGCTCCCTTTCTTAACTCGTCAAGGACTGCTAGGACGGCCGTTTTGGTGGAGTGTTCAGATCTAAATCCTGCTTGGTGAGGGTCCAGGTAATGGGTCCGTTCTACGAAGGCTCTGAGGATGTTGGCCACTTGGGCTTCCATGACCGTACTCAAGTAAGGTAACAAAGAAATGGGGCGATAGTTGCCAGGTACCTACGGATCTAAGCTAGGTTTTTTGAGAATGGGAACAACTTCAGCCATCTTAAATAGGTCTGGAACAATTCCTTGAGCAAGGGAGTTGTTAATAAGCGATAGAAGGGATCTGAACATCATGAAAAAACCTTCCTGAAGAATGTGAGGGGGACAGCTGTCCAGAGGGGAGCCAGAACCAACTTTCTTAAGAAGACCGAAGAAGGCTTCTTTAGTAACGAGGGGAAAGTGATCCAGAGAAGCAGTGTTTGTCTCGCAACATGAAAAAAGGCAGAGGGTCAATAGGTTTAGGAATGCTTGCCTTGATAGTGACAATTTTCTCAATAAAAAAGTGATGAAGTGAGTCACACAAATATTGAGAAGGAGTAGGTTTCGCAATAATTCGATCTAACTCTGTTGAGTGGAGTGAATTGGGAGCATGAGCTTAAGAAGAAAGTGTGTGAATATCGCTTAACCCCACACTTGTCAACAGGAATGACACAGGTAAAACTTTTCAGGGACAAACTTCCCAATCGTGAGGTGATTCCGCTCTGGGTGAATGAGAAACAAATGGTGATGGATTATCAATCATGTAGGCAATGCAGGTGGCTGGAGAGCGAGAGAGCGAGAGAGCGAGAGAGCGAGAGAGAGAGAGAGAGAGAGAGAGAGAGAGCGAGAGAGAGCGAGAGAGAGAGAGAGAGAGAGAGAGAGAGAGAGAGAGAGAGAGAGAGAGAGAGAGAGAGAGAGAGAGAGAGAGAGAGAGAGAGAGAGAGAGAGAGAGAGAGAGAGAGAGAGAGAGAGAGAGAGAGAGAGAGAGAGAGAGAGAGAGAGAGAGAGAGAGAGAGAGAGAGAGAGAGAATGATGTGCGGAAGTAGTAAAGAGAACTATAATGCAGGTTGGTGATTGGATTAAAATTAAATCTCGTAGAAAAGGGAATAAAGTTTCTAAGTTCAGTTATCCTCTAAAAATTATCAAAGTGTTTAAAAATGCCGTTAGAACAAGTGATCATAAAATATGGAATCCGAACAGAGTAGCTAGATATCACTCATGCGTGGAGTCCAGGTGCAAGTAGTGCTGTGGTGGATAATGCTCATTTAAAGAAGTGCCGAAAAGAAGAGGAGTGTGGCGACTCGCTTCGCCGACTTGGCCCTCTTACTGGCAAAGCGGACGATCACGATGAGGTGGAAATCGGCGAGACCGCAGGACCCGGACGTTTGGCACGGGGAGGTGTTGCGCTGGGGCAGAGCGAATGGTATGGAGATGCGGAGGGAGGAGCGTAGGGGCCTGCGGAAAACCCCTATTTCTATGGAGTGGAATGCACTGATTTTGGACTTTGAATCGGGGTTTGCTGATTATGTCTCGCAGTCGAATATGGGGAAGTTGTGAGAGAGATGTGTTCACAGTGATCTGGGGTCACTCCCCCCCCCCCTTTCTCCCCCCCCCCCTTTCTCCCCCCCCCTCCCCCCTCTGATTCCTTTGTGCCTACTCCCGACCCCCACGTAGTTATGATAGTCCACTCTTAATGGATCTTAGGGACGCATTGCCAGGTGCTAATGAAAAAGACTTTGTGACACTGGCTAAAGCAGTACATGTAGGTCTGGCAGGACTGTAACTGTTTGCTACTTTTGTGGCCAGTGCGAACACGGTACGAAAGTGTGTATAGACAAACAATGAATAAGTGCCGGGGAGTTAGGAGGTAGGGGGGAGTTTTTGTGAAGCAAAATGTATCGCTATGGTTAAAAGGAAAATGTAAAATTGTCAATGGGCATATCATTTCGGTTATTGTATGGAACAATGCCACTTATTCGGTGATTAACGATTGCTATAGATTGTAATTGTCCATGCTCAACACTCACAATAAAAAATATATTTTTTTTTAAATGCTAATTTAAAGAAGTGTTCTGGCTTGAGACCACAACGTGTCAAGAAGGCTCCTCTGCGTCTGAAAGACTGTTTAAAATATGTTGTTCTTTTATACACTATTTTTTCTCCATTTTGAATATTATTTTTGTGATTTTTGCAAGTATTATTAGGAAACCCTCTTTCTCATGTTAAACAATATTGAAAAGAGAGCTGTGTGTGGTATTCTGTACACTAGTAATGACCTCAGCTGTTAGAATGTCCAGTTGGTAGCTAGGGTGTATTTGTGCTTATGAAAGTTCTAACTCAGTTGGCTGTTAAAGATTGCTGTAACTGGTTGGGGTCTCTGTAACATGCAGCTTATTAAAGAGCTGGCATAGTATTAGAATTTGCTCATGCCCACTCCTTTGTTGACATATGGAATAAAGTTTACTGTAAGGCTTCAACACGATTTTAGTTTTTTACAAATGTCATGTGAATGGAGCGACACATGCACATTTATGTATATTCCCTTAAACACTTCAGTTGATATTTTGGCTATGATCCAAAATGTAAAAGCCTTGAAATTCAGTAATTATGGTGTGCTAAGCAACTATGATGCTCCCCCAATGCTCTGCTTATGAGCTCATACAGTATGTCACAGATGACGTTTCAGATGTAATCCTCAGTAACATCACATCTCTATTGACATTATTTATTTATTTATTTTGAATTTTGTATAGCGCGTAATTACCCTCGGGCATCCCAGCGCTTGTCCAGGCAGCAACAATAACCACAGAGCCAGATCAGTCACATCACATAGGAAATAGATGTGTTTTTAGAAGCTTCCGAAAACGAAGAGTGCAAGTCTCTAAGCGCATCCTCAGCGGAAGCGTGTTCCAGAGAGTGGCTGTGTGAACCGAAAATCTTCTACCACCAGTACGGGCCTTATTAACCCTAGGAACCTGAAGCAGATGTTTCTGGTCAGAGCGTAAAGCTCTGTTAGCTTTATAGGGCACCACTAAATTCCTTAGGATGGAAGGTCCCTTCCCCTGGAGGATTCTATGTGCTGTGCAAAGAGCTTTGAATTTAACCCTCTCCCGCACTGGAAGCCAGTGCAGTGTCTTCAGGGCGGGTTTAGCTGACTGCCTCCTTGGCACGTTCGTCAGCATCCTAGCTGCGGCGTTTTGGACCCGCTGAAGCTTACTGAACGTTGCTTCAGGGGCGCCAAGGAAAATAGCATTGCAATAGTCGAGCCTTGAAATAATCAGCCCTGAATAAGTAGCTTCCTCGATGTCAAAGGGAAGAGAGGCAAGACTTTACGAGCTGAGCGGAGGAGCCCGAAACAGACCCCTGCCGTTTTCTTAGCCTGGGTCTTAAAAGAGAGGTCTTGCTCCAACCAAACCCCCAAGCTCTTGATCTCCTGCTTAGAGCTGGGGAGCTCGCCCAGGCAGCTAGGCCAGATGGTCGAAGGGAGTGAGGGAGTCTTATGCCCTAGCAGCATTATTTCGGTCTTAGAACCGTTTAATTTAAGCGCCGATTCGCACATCCAGGTGTGCACTTTGTTATGTTATGCTATAGTTATTTATTACGCGCACAGCTGCTCCAGCAAAGGAGAGTCCTGGCGCCTGACAAGGTACCAACATAACACAGCTAAAAGGGAAGACCAGAGGAAAAACAGATTAGGGAAATAAGAAAGTCTTAACGGCTCTACGGAACGAAAACAGATCACCAAGGGTGCGTATCTCTGCAGGAAGGGAATTCCACAAAGCCGCGGCACGTACTCGAAAGGAGCGGCCGCCAGCACGGCTGCGCTTAAACCGGGGGACAACTGCCAGTTCCAGATCTGAAGAGCGTAGACAGCGGACTGGGACATAAGGAGACAGAAGATTCAAAAGAATCTGAGCAGGAGAACCCTTGAGGATCTTGTAAGACATGCAAAGTACTTTGAAATGGATCCTCTGCTTAATCGGCAGCCAATGGAGAGAAAGCAAGGTGTTCGCGACAGGGCAGAACCTGGGCAGCCCCACAACTGCTCTGGCGGCCGCATTTTGCACGCGTTGAAGACGAGTGATTTCGGCCTGATTTAACCCTACCAAAAGGGAGCTGGCATAGTCAAGCCGAGAGATCACCGTCGCCTGCACAATAAGCTGCCTGGTCGATGGATCGAAACATTTTAACACAGGTCTTAAGCTACGCAGGACGCCAAAGCAGCAGGCAGCAGTGCGCTTAGTGTGGCAGACAAAGCTGAGAGTGGGATCCAACCACACCCCGAGATTTTTTAACTCCGAAACCGGAGTCGGGGTGGGACCAAGCTCTGAAGGCCACCACGAATCGCCCCAGAGTTCCGCTTGCTTACCGAAGATTATAACCTCCATCTTTTTTGCGTTCAGCTGGAGACAGTTGGACGTCATCCAGATGGCAACCGCCCGTAGTCCATTCTGGAATCTTGGGGCATCCAGCGCTGAATCCCCGCTGAGCGTGACCGCCAGCTGGGTGTCGTCAGCGTATGACACCATGGTCATACCCCACCGCTTGACGACCTCAGCCAGCGGTCTCACGTAAAGATTAAAAAGCGTAGGGCTCAGCGAGGATCCCTGAGGCACCCCAAGATCCAGAGGATAGAATTTAGACTGATAGGGCAGGACAGCGACGCAAAAAGATCGGTCAGCAAGAAAGGAGCGGAACCACTGAAGAGCAGGGCCGACGATACCAGCATCCTCCAGGCGCTGTAGAAGAATCCCGTGCGAGACGGTGTCAAAGGCGGCGCTGAGATCTAATAAAACAAGCACCGCCGTTTGACCCGCATCGAGCACAGAGCGCAGATGTTCCACCATATAAAGGAGAGCGGTCTCTGTGCTATGACCCGCACGGAATCCATTCTGCGTCACGTCCAAGATGTTAGCACGCGAAAGATGATCGGAGAGGGCAATATTAACATGCACCTCCGCTACTTTTGCTGGCCAAGGGAGGAGTGATATTGGGCGATAATTCTCAGGCTTGCTGGCATCCAAGGACGGCTTCTTCAAAATGGGCATAACCACTGCCTGTTTCCACTTGACGGGAACCAACCCAGATGCAAGCGAGATGTTAATCAAGGAGCAGATCGATGAGTGCTCAGGAGAAGCCATGTCTCTAAACAAAGCTGGCCGTAACGCGTCAGCCGGGGACCCGGACTTGACTTGCTGGGCCAGATTTTTAAAGCTTGCAGGTGTTAAACTAGGAAAGGAATGTAACACCTCTTGCACTGGAGGTCTAAAAAGCCCATCACTAGAGGGCGTGATCGAGGGAAATGCTCGATAAATGGCTTGGACTTTTTCCAAGAAAAAGGCTGCTAAGGTTTCACAGTGCGAACTGGAACACAAGTCATTCGCAGAGGTCTTTTTTGCCACAAGATCCTTGAGGGCCTTAAAAATGCTTTTAGATTGATTAGTGCTATTTCGGAATTCGAGAGCATAAAATGCCGCACTAGCTCTACAAACAGCACGATGGTAGCACTTAACGGCGGCCATATACACGGCTTTTTTACTGATCTCATAGTTTTTCCGCCATTCTCTCTCAGTGCGCCTGCACGTGCTTTTTAGCACACGTAGAGAGCCATCATACCATGGACTGGGGTCCCTTGGTCCACGTTTGCTCAAGACCACCGGGATAAGGGAATCGAGGGCCCTAGTAACCCACTCACAGAAACGGTCATAACCTGTTTCCACAGTATCAAACGGGCCCAACGGGTCCTCAGACAGCAGACAATGGAAGTCCTCAAGTTTGAGTTTAGTCCAATGACGTCTGGGGACAGCACGGGTCATAGGTTTGAGAGGGGGCTCATTTAATGGACAACGGATCCTCACCAAAAAGTGATCTGTCCAGGCCATAGGAGACGGGATAAAAGTCTTTACGTCTGGCAGATTCGTGAAGAAGGGATCCAAGGTGTGTCCACCTACATGAGTGGGATGTGTAATCCGTTGAGACAGCTGCAGGGCCTCAAGATCGGCCTGAAAGCTGCTCACAGTCGGCGCGGTCAAATTATCCAAGTGGAGATTCAAATCCCCAAGAATAGAGAAATTAGCGCACCCAACTGCTAACGTACTAATAGCATCTGGGAGAGCCTCCCTGAAAGCCACATCGCTGCCTGGCGGGCGGTAAATCAATAGGCCCGAGAAGGAGAAATGGGGAGTGATGGAGATCTTAAACGAGGCACTTTCGCAGCCTACAATTTTTTGACCTTTCCAATCACAGGGGTAGCTGGATTTGACGGCAAGTGCTACTCCCCCACCTCTAGAGGAGCGATTGAGTGTATAGACCGAATACTGAGAAGGGAAAGCCATATTGAGAATAGCCAAGTCAGCCTCCTGTAGCCAGGTCTTAGTCACACAAAAGATATCAGGCGACTCCTTTTCAATCAGGTCATAAATGTCGTGATAGTGTTTCACCATCGACCTGACGTTCAGGTTCCAGACACTAAAATCGTGATGGGAACATTTCCTTCCTGTGATGGACTCCTCCTCGATACAGCGAGGAGGGGCGGGGGCCTCAAGCGACCACCTGCCGCAAGCACACATAGGCGCATACATACATTGGCCATACAAAGGCGCAGCGAGTCCGGGTTCTTCACCAATTGGGACAATGCGACCACCATCTGAGTGTCGTCAGCATAGCTGACTATTTTATCCCAAATGGGGCCACCACATCCTCCAGGGGGGCCATATAAACATTAAACAATGTGGGGCTTAAAGAAGAGCCCTGTGGCACCCCACACTGGAGGGGGATAGATGTTGACCGTTCGCTGCCTTCCCAGACCTGATAGATCCGGCCACACAGAAATGACCGAAGCCACTGCAGCGCCACTACTGCAACCCCCCACATTGGACAGCCGTTAGATCAACACTTGGTGGTTCACAGTGTCAAAAGCCGCACTGAGGTCCAGGAGGATCACTGCCACTGACCCTCCTGAATCCAGAATGCTCCTGGCTTCCTCAATGACTGCCAATAGGGCGGTGTCTGTGCCCTGCCCTGGCCGAAAATCCGTTTGTGACTCTCGTAACAGACCGTTGGACTCCAGAAAGTCTGACAATCGGTGATTAACCAGTCTTTCTGCGATCTTACCAAGTCCCGGCAGCAGAGAGATAGGCCTGAAGTTTGCCAAATCCGATGAATCCAGATTAGGTTTCTTCAGGAGAGCCTTTACCACTGCTCTTTTCCAGCTCGGCGGCACCACACCCTGGGCAAGGGATGTATTAATTAAGTTCGTAACAGGGACCGCAATAACAGATGCCGCCTGTTTCAGAAACCTCATAGGGGCAGGATCCCCAGGAGAACCACTCTTCATGGACCCCAACTCCTTCATGACTTCTGCCACAGATATTGGACCAAAAGTGTCCTCCTACCTGACTACCATATCTGCACTCTGCGCAACCTGAGGCAGCGCGCTTATGATGTTCTCTATTTTCAAGTGGAAGTACTCCGCCAGCTCCCTGCACTTCTCAGCTGGGCTATCATGGGTCACCGGGGCCTCAGGAATTTTGAGGAGCTCCTTTAACACTTTAAAAGTCTCTCTAGAAGAGTTAGAGGAACTTTTTATTCTTTCCTCAAAAAATTGGGCCTTAGCACAGCGAAGAGCGTTTTTAGATACTCTAATTGCTGCGCGATATTCCTCCCGACTAACCACCCCCCAATCTTTCCTCCAAGCCCTCTCCACTTCTTACATCCTTTAATAAGGATTCGCAGATCCGGTGAATACCATGGGGCAGAACCCATTCTCTTTCCCCTCTTTGCCACTCTCTTTTTCGGGAGGATGGCATCCAGGGAATTGGTCACCCACAGATCAAAATCCGCATCGGCCACTACCGGCTCCGAGGCTAGGAGAGGACACGAGTCCTCAAGTTTGGCGATCCAGTTATCCACTGATAACCTGGACCAAGCTCTTTCCAAGGTATAAACCCTTGGAGAAGGGGCGGTTCTTGGATCAACTTGCAAGCTTACCGGGACCAAGAAATGGTCTGACCACGGTAGAGGGCAAGTGGGCAGGGCCCTAAGGTACGGGATATTTGAGAAGATGGGATCGAGGAGGTGGCCCTTGGTATGCGAGGCTCCTGGGTTGCTTAGACTAAGATTATATGCATTTAGATCACACTGCAGATCAGCAGCCACTAAGTCTGCCGGGTCGTTGAAGTGGAGATTCAGGTCCCCTAACACCATAAAATTAGTCGTGGAAGAGGCCAGCAGCGTGACTGTTTCCATTAGGGAGTTAGCAAAGCTGCCCATGCCCCCTGGAGGTCGGTATATCAGAACGCCTGACACTGTTACCGTAGGGAACGTCCGCAGTGAGAACTGGCAGCTCTCACAGTCCTGAACATCACTATTCTGGGCCCTGCACACAAACATGTCTCTATATATAATAGCAATGCCGCCCCCGCCCCACAGGTCTATCCAGGTGGTATATTAGAAAACCTGGGGGGAGGGCACGAACTATGTCCGCACCAGAACTGGCTGTAATCCAAGTTTCCGTCAGAAACAGGATGTCCAGATCGTGGTCTTGTATCAAGAAGTTGATTTCGAGAGCATGGCACAGGAGGGATCTACAATTCAGCAGGGCCATCGACAGGGCGTTGTTTCCCTTGTCAGGTTGGATCAGCTGACATGTCCTACACGCAGAGAAAGATTTAGATCCTTTATAGATGTACTTACACGATACATTTTTTAAGGAGCGCGTAGCGACATGTCCTCTCTCGAGTATGTTATCCGCATTTCTGGAGTTTAAACCAAAAGTCCTGGCTCTAGGCCCGTCTGAGCCCAGACGGGCACAGACGGGCTGCACTCTGGCGTGACTCTGGCGGTGATCCGGCGTTCCCGCTGCGCGTGACCGCTGCGCGTCAGCATGACCTCCTTAAGAGGAGGTTAAGCGTCCTTGGGCGCTAGAACGTGCAACTACACGCCCGGCGTCCTTCCCTCACTCAATATGGCCGCCAAAATGCTGAGAGGCAGTGACAAGGGACCTGCAAAGCGACGTGAGTTCAATTATTATGGTGCAAGTATGAGGGGAGCAGCCTAAAAACAGGGAAGAAGGCAAATAAAAATAAAAGCAAATACAAAACGAGGAATTTTAAAAAACGCCTAATACAAAGGCAAATAGCACCGCAATGCGCGCAATGCGCGCAATGCGCTGTGACCACACTGGTCAAGTCAGGTGTTCGTCTGGCAAGACTGAGCCCCGAGTTTACCCTCCTTAAGAGGAGGTCGAGCGTCCTTGGGCGCTAGAACGTGCAACTACACGCCCGGCATCCTTCCCTCACTCAATATGGCCGCCAAAATGCCGAGAGGCAGTGACAAGGGACCCGCAAAGCGCGGTGAGTTCAATTATTATGGTGCAAGTATGAGGGGAGCAGCCTAAAAACAGGGAAGAAGGCAAATAAAAGTAAAAGCAAAGACAAAACGAGGAGTTTTAAAAAACGCCTAATACAAAGGCAAATAGCACTGCAATGCGCGCAATGCGCTGTGACCGCTCTGGTCAAGTCAGGTGTTCGTCTGGCAAGACTGAGCCCAGAATTTACCCTCCTTAAGAGGAGGTCGAGCGTCCTTGGGCGCTAGAACGTGCAACTACACGCCCGGCGTCCTTCCCTCACTCAATATGGCCACCAAAATGCAGAGAGGCAGTGACAAGGGACCCGCAAAGCGCGGTGAGTTCAATTATTGTGGTGCAAGTATGAGGGGAGCAGCCTAAAAACAGGGAAGAAGGCAAATAAAAATAAAAGCAAATACAAAACGAGGAATTTAAAAAACGCCTAATACAAAGGCAAATAGCACCGCAATGCACGCAATGCGCTGTGACCGCTCTGGTCAAGTCAGGTGTTCGTCTGGCATTATCAAAGACATTACTGCATCTACATGTGATCATGGAATCACATCTCCTTTGCCACCTTACACACATGATGGTGGTAAAAAGGGGTTACAGTAGTACCTTAGCTTTGAAATTTCACATATGCTCAGGTTTTGTGTTGTGCCCAGTATTGACACCCCTAACTTTAAGTTTTTCCTGGGTATTTCTTTAAGGTTTGAATATGGTAGTTATAATTTTGAGTGATGTTGAGTAATAGGGTCGTTATTGTAATAGGTTGCTGAAAAAGGAAGGACAGTTAGAGCTGTATTTTCCCAATTTTTTGTGTTCATGGACTTTATATTGAAGTTATGTTCATTTGAAATAAAGTGTTTATAATTAATCTTTTTGACTTGTTAGAGTGAGTAAATTATGTTTGTTTGGTTCAAAAGCATTGTACTATTTTTTGTTACTTCTTTCTCTGCCCTATACTTTAGGGGAAATGTGGATACATTTTGGGCTGTAGTAGTAAATATCTTCATTCGATTTTGCATTATAACCATAAAAGCGCATCGTATACAATTCATTGAAAAAAGGGAAAGCATATTGAGAAGAGCGATTGGTTGAGGAAACTGGGGCTAACTGTCTCAGAGATCTGGGTTAAGTTACTATGAAATTTTAGTGAAATACACGATAGTAGTACCATTTAAAACCAAGGATAAAACGTGTGCTAAAGTGAGGATATTTACAAGTTTAAAAACAAATTCATCCATATCGTGTTGCAGTAACCGTTGACCTATACATGCTGTACACCTATAACGGATTGTACCCCTCTAATTCATTTGATCACGTTAAAGATAACAATTGAAAAAGAAAAATTCCATCAAGTATAATACATACAAAATGTCTTATACATATTATCACAGTCTTCCTTTCACTATAAATCCTTCAGCCTGGCCCATTTAGTTTTATTCATGATTTTTACTGTCCTGCTTCTTATGGTCCATGCATAGACTGGGTATTCTGTGGTGTCTCTTTTCAGGATTCTAGTGATCTCATTTAAGCGGCCCCTTTGCCTGATACACTTGGGTGACTTGGATCAACTGTCTGAAGCTTGACTTTTTTAGCTTTGTACATAAGGCCGATGAAAAACCATGAATTTCGTTTTTAAATGATTAATTTCCAGCGCCTGTTCTTCACAACCCCTCCCAAATTGATCCACTAGATTTTGGAGCGCCATTGGTGACCTTGAAATAAGCAGAGTGTCATCTACAAAAAGTAGTTTAATAAACAAAGAGAATCCAACACAGAAGTGGGGTGAAGTGTTCAACAGATGTTGAAACACTCAGTGTTTTGTAAAATACCCCTCACACACCAAAAGGCCCCTTGGTGTCATGCTTCATCATCGGGGTCTGCGCACCCCTCTAACGGGATGCGGCGTGCTGCGACCAACGACTACGCGGGAGCACTTATAGTAAATGACTATATGTGGTGCATGTGTGTGGGGTGTATTTACAAGTGAGTGGTGGGATGTGGTGAGAATTTAAAAAGTACCTGGCACATGAGTATAAAGGAAAAAAATGTATTCTGAACTCTAGCTGGTACTATTAAAAGGGTGCAGTGTGAGGTCGGATCTGTTATATTAAAGAACTGGACCTCTGGTGTGCGTCGACATGTTTTGAGGCAAGCTCCTTCTTCAGGACGGGGGCACAACTTCCCCACCTTACTCACGTATTTCTAAATAAATATCACAGTGTATTTACAAGAAAGTGAAGTAATAGGCTAAGTGTGCCTACAGCGGTCTGCTACAAGCACAATGACTTATGAAGCTTGCTTGCTTCATGAGCAATAGGAACGTCAGGGGTGTTGCTTGTTTGCAATAGGATCGGGACACAGTAATCACCGTCTTACCCCCACACGCTGCTCCGCTGGTTTGTGCGGAGCAGCGTGTGGGGGTAAGACACAGGGTGACTCACAGAACAGTGTTGACCTCTTTTCGGATCCAGTGACTGGTTGATTGTTCCTTGCTTCATGTCCTTTTAAATCTGCTGGGTTGCAAATCCTCATACATTTCTAATACTCACTTATAACTTGTTTTATGGATATGCCTGACCGTCGTGGTTTTGTTGCGCCCCATGGCGAATGCCTTTGACTTCTTGATCGCTATGGTTTATTTTGGAACTGTGTTAGTAACATGTATACCATACTTGTACCTTAACTTGATTATGTGGGTTTGCCTCTTGGGGATCTGCAAGAGGTTGGGTGGTGGGTGGGGGGCGAGTCTTTGGTTCATTTTGTTTGCTTGGAATTGTTACACTGTTTATTATGTTCTTTGGGTGCGATGGAGGAGCGTGCATCTCAGACTGATTTTTATCTTGATTCTCCGATGGCTAAACTAGGCTTACAGCCCGGGCCTTCCGGGCTTTCACTGATGTCTTGGAACGTTCGGGGACTGAATAACACCAAAAAATGCAAACCAGTACTAAATTATATCGTTAGATACAACATTGACATAGTCTTTCTGCAGGAGACTCACCTGTCCTCTCCTGACTCCTCACATTGCCAGGAGCTGGGGCTCTCACTGTTTTTTGCTAACTACAGCAGGTACTCCAGAGGGGTGGCCATATTCATACATAAACGAGTCCCGTTTGCACTGTCCAAGACCATGACTGACGTGGAAGGTCGTACTCTGATTGTCACAGGGACCCTTATGGGACACAAAATCACGCTTGTCGGGGTCTGCGGCCCCAATGTCGACTCCCCAGCTTTTTTCCATGACTTGCAGGTGCGTCTCCTTACACTCGACCCTGGGCTGTTGATAATCTGGGGCGACTTTAATTTGCTATTGAACCCTACTAGAGACAGTACATCCTCTTACCCTGATGTTAAGCCCCGATCACGCTTGGTTCTTCTTGACCTTTGTACTCACTTTTCATTAGTTGACATTGAGGGGAAATTACACCCACACCTCCCTGACTTTACTCCTCATTCAGGGTTTCACAACACTTGGACCAGAATAGATTATTGGCTCCTTTCTCCTGGGGTCGCCGGCTGGGCAGACGGACTCCTCCCACTCCCACGTACACTTTCGGACCTCGCTCCCATTGTTCTTAAACTAAATATCCCCAGACTGGGTGGCTATGAGAGGCAGTGGCGGTTCCCCGGGACGGCATTACTAGATCCTGTTTTTACAGAGGAAGTTACACAAGCGATTGAGGGCTATTTTGAACTCAACACTGGGTCGGTAGATACCTGGGCGGTTCTGTGGGAAGCATTCAAGGCGTATATTCGCGGAGTCTGCATTGCCAAACACGCTCGGGTGTTGAGGGATATACGATCCACATCAGCCCGAGTCGAAAAAGACATTGCCGATTTAGATAGAGAACTATTGCGGTCTCCCTCTGATGCGAATGAAGCCAGACGATTGTCACTAATGATGGACTTTAGAGACGAGGCGCACAGGGAGCTGCGATTCCTTAACAAGCAATCCGTAGCTCGCCGATACGGCGAGGGCGACAGACTCGGTAGACTATTGGCTCAAATGCTCTGTCCCCCTTATAACACATCATACATCACTGAAATTCCTGGACCACAGGGCGATCTGCTCCATACCACTCCGGAAATTTGTAACACCTTCCTTTCCTACTACAAAACTTTATACACAACCAAACTGTCGGGAGCTTTGCAGGATCAGGGTGATTACATTGCAGAGATTGCCATGGTTTATCTGGAAAAACACATGCAGAATTTTCAAGCTTTCCCCATTTCGCAGGATAGCATAGTTGAGGATATTGATGCGTTGAGGGGTTAATCGGCGCCCGGACTGGATGGTTTTTCCGCCGAGTTTTATAAAGTCTACAAGGAGATCTTGGTCCCTCGACTAGTAGAGGTTTATGCCGAGGAACTGGAGGCGGGCCGCTCACCTCCTACATTTCGAGAAGCGGTCATTATTCTGCTTCCTAAGCCGGGTAGAGACTCCAAATTATGCAGCTTTTACAGACCTCTCTCTTTGTTAAACCTCGATTATAAGATTCTGGCTAAGGTCATCGATATCCGCCTTTCACTATTGATGGAGGCTATCATCTCCCCAGCACAGTCATGCTTTATGCTGCATCGTTCAACTTCTCTAAATTTGAGGACCCTGATCACGGTTTTACATACAATTGACCCTTCCACTCCGGCCGCCGCTGTCCTTCTCGATGCGGAGAAGGCATTTGACTCCCTCGAGTGGCCCTTCTTCTTGTCTATCATGAGACGCATGTGCATGCCGGAATGTTTTGTCTCTACAGTGGCCCTATTATACACTGCACCTACTGCCAGGCTGCGTCTTAATGGCACCATCACCAAGCTTTTCTCCTTATCTTGTGGCACACGCCAGGGTTGCCCTTTGTCCCCATTACCTTTTATTCTGGCAATGGATCCTCTGCACCGTGGGTTAGAATTCCGCACTGGTCCCCTCCTGATTTCACTGTATGCAGATGACACGATTCTATATGTCAGGATGCCCCAATTCAATCTTGAGCCTCTTATCTTGGAAATAATTTGCTTTGGCAAATTCTCTGGCCTCCACATCAACAGGCATAAGCCAGTTATTTTTCCACTTACCTCTATCACGTCCGCTTGGGATTGCTCCTTCCCCCTTGAGTGGTGTCATGAATCGGTTAAATATTTGGGTGTGCATATTCATCTCGATACCTCCACCATGATTAGATTGAACTATGGTAGTGCAATCAGTACATTGGAGACCCAGATAGAGAGATGGATAAGTCTTCTATTATCCATGGCAGGGCGTATTGCCATAATTAAAATGATTGTCCTTCCACGGTTTCTATACCTTTTTAACAATATTCCGATCCCGCTCACAAAAAATGTTTTCTCTCAGTTGCGTTCCTTGTTATTGCGCCTAGTATGGGGAGGCAAGTCTCTGCGGGTCAACTGGCGGGTGCTGACTCTCCCCTATGAAAGAGGAGGATTTGGGGTCCCTGATTTTTACCTCTATTTCCTAATAGCACAATGCTCCTATGCATACCCCTGGTTCCACCCAAACGCTCGCAACTTATATTTGAAACCGGAAGCTGATTTGGTATCTCATAGACTCCTTTCCGCTATCCTCCCCACAGATTTCCCACGCAACCCTTGTGACATATAGACTGTCTCAACCACCTGTTGGGCCTGGGGCAGACTGCTCAGACTATTGGATCTTGCCCAGTTGTATTCGCCGGCCCTACCACTGCCCAATCCTACTTGGTTCCCGATTACGGGAGAACTAGTGGTCAAAAAAACACTGGAGAAATTTCGCATTCATACCATCGGCGACCTCTTCCATGAGGGCCACGCTTTTTCCATTTCAGAAGACTCCCGATTTTCTGAACGCTCTTTCATCTCCATTGGACGGACCACAGCTGCGTTCACTTTATCTACAATAAGACCACAACCCACAACCATCCTCAACCTACTCTGCGAAGAAACTGGAACAAAATCACCATCGACCAGATCTCCTCATCGCTTCTCCAAAACCCCCCTGCCCACTCCTCAAACCCCGACCAAGCAGCCATTAACCTCACCCAATGGCTATCCAACAGCGCCGACATCCTAGCACCGTTGAAAAAACGTCAAATCAAACTAGGCAGCAAAAACGCCCCTGGTTCAACGATGATCTTAAGAAATCTAAGAAACTCTGTCGCTCCCTCGAGAAGGCCTGGAAAAAAGACCCAAACACCAGCACCAGGGACGCCTTCAAAAACGCCACCCACATACACCACCAACTTATCCGGTTTGCCAAGAAAGCCGCATTCAAAGACCGACTAGATAACAACGCCCACAACAGCAAGGAATTATTCAATATCGTCAAAGAATTTACCAACCCCTCAGCAAACTCAAACGACATCACCCCCTCTCAAGCCCTCTGCGACTCCCTAGCTTCATTCTTCCACAACAAAATCGCAGACATCCATAACAGCTTCGACAACCAACCCGGAGACCAACCCACCCATCCTTCTGCCACACCTTCACCCCCCCTGAACATCCTTAATGACTGGAACACAATCTCCACTGAGGACACCATCCACCTGATGAACTCCATCCACTCAGGATCCCGCACAGACCCATGCCCTCACCACATCTTCAACAAAGCAGACTCCATCATAGCACCACACCTCCGAGACGTCATCAACTGCTCCCTCAACTCCGCCACCTTCCCGGAAAGCTGGAAACACGCAGAACTCAGCGCCCTTCTGAAAAAACCCACAGCTGACCCCACCGAACTCAAAAACTACCGCCCCATCTCGCTCCTTCCATTCCTGGCCAAAGTCATCGAGAAAGCTGTCAACAACCAGCTCGCCGCCTTCCTCGAAACCAACAAATCCCTCGACTCCTCACAGTCCGGCTTCCGAGCCAAACACAGCACTGAGACCGCCCTCATCGCAGCAACAGACAACATTCGAACTCTACTGGACAATGGAGACACAGTCGCCCTCATCCTTCTCGACCTCTCCGCAGCCTTCGACACAGTCTGTCATAGCACCCTATTACAGCGCCTCAATAACATCGGAATCCAAGGAAAAGCACTGGAATGGATCACATCGTTCCTCACCGGAAGAACCCAGAGAGTCCGCCTCCCACCATTCAAGTCAGAAGCCACTGAAGTCATCTGAGGCGTGCCACAAGGATCTTCACTCAGCCCCACCCTCTCCAACGTATACATGAGCCCCCTCGCGGCCATCGCACGCCAACACAACCTCAACATCATCTCCTACGCTGATGATACTCAACTGATCCTATCACTCACCAGAGACCCTAACACTGCCAAAACCAACCTACATGAAGGAATGAAAGAAGTAGCCGAGTGGATGAAGCACAGCCGTCTGAAACTGAACTCAGACAAAACAGAAGTCCTTATCCTGGGTACCTCCCCCTCCGCCTGGGATGACTCTTGGTGGCCAGAGGCCCTTGGAAAAGCACCCATCCCGACGGACCACGCACGTAACCTGGGCGTCATCCTGGACTCCTCACTCTCTATGAACAGACAAGTCAACGCCGTTTCATCATCTTGCTTCAACATTCTTCGCATGCTCAAAAAAACATTTCGCTGGATCCCCACCGAAACTAGAAAAACGGTCACCCACGCACTGGTCACGATTCGCCTGGACTACGGAAACACCCTATATGCCGGTACCACCGCAAATCTCCAGAAAAAACTCCAACGCATCCAGAACGCTTCAGCCAGACTCATACTAGACATCCCGCGTAAAGACCACATCTCTGGTCACCTGAAAAACCTCCACTGGCTCCCCGTCAATAAGAGGATTACTTTCCGCCTCCTAACCCACACGCACAAAGCACTTTACGAACTTGGACCCGAATGCCTCAACACACGACTTTCCTTCTACACCCCCTCCCGCCAGCTACGATCCTCCAACCAAGCCCTTGCTACTGTACCTCGCATCAACAAAACCACCATGGGAGGTAGATCCTTCTCCTACCTGGCAGCTAAAACCTGGAACTCACTTACCACTCACCTTCGCCTCACTCAGAACCACCTAGCATTCAGAAAACAACTTAAAACTTGGATATTCGACAAGTAATTCCCCACCTTTCTTCAAGCGCCTTGAGACCCTCTGGGTATGTAGCGCGCTATATAAATCATTTGACTTGACTTGACTTGACTCGTTTACGATCCATTCTTCGCGCCTCTTTTGCCACATTCCCACTGGCTCCGGACCCAACACCCCCACTAACTCTCCTTATCCAACACCGCTCCGGGGCACACATTGTCCTTAAATTATACAAACTGTGCAGTGACTCAATTCCCGTTTCTGATTCCAGGGTTCGCACCGCATGGGAGGAAGATCTGGGTAAACCTATTACAGACGACCAATGGGAGCAATGTTGTAGAGCTACCAAAGAAGTTTCCCTAAACAGTAGACACAAACTCCTTCATTTTAAGTTTCCCCGCAGACTATACCATACTCCAGCACGCTCTCACAGAATTGACCCTAGTCGTCGCCACCACTGTCCAAAGTGAAAGGCAACCTTTGCCGACTTTGCTCACCTCTCTTGGACTTGCCCCCTTCTTCATGAATACTGGTCTCAGATACACAGGACCGTCAGCGATATTTTTGGCATGAACCTGGTGCCTACTCCCGAAATGCGTTGCTGGGCTATGTATCCAACTTCCCTCGTGCTGTTAGAAAACTTGCTGCCTTGGGCTTTTTGTTAGCCAAGAGGGAAATCGCTTTGCTGTAGGGTAGTAGACAACCCCCGAAGTTGAAGGCATGGCTTGGAAGCATGGCTTTTTTGTAGCACTAATTGTGAAGAATACTTTGCTCAGGTTCCTAGTGCGTCCAGACCGGTGGACATTTGGGGTCCATACCGAACCTACATTACCAAGGCTAACTCTGCACACCAGTCGCAACCAGAGAATGAAATTGTACCCAAGGGAATTGGCTGATTAGACTTTGAGTTATAAATAATTCCACATGTTTTATTCAGATTGATATTTTGTCCGCAGGTATATTGATGTTTTTTTCCAGTATCAACTATGTAACTCTGATGGTTAGCCCTACCACACATATGTTGGAGTGTCAACGATTATTTTTTTAATGTTTTACGTATATCCCCATATGTACAGACTTCTGACTTAGTGACGTTCCTGTATGTAACGCATATTAAGAAGTATTTTGCATGCACGCTCTCCTTACTGCCATCATCAATAGATTATGCTATGTAACATACATTTTGTTATTGTACTTCTATGCGAAAAGGGAAAATAAAGTTTAAAACAAAAAATGCGTCTGTCTTTGGCCAGTTTGGGCTGTATTAGGATGTATGAATAGCTCATAAATGTGGGTCACTGTGTGAAAGTTCATGGGCTCCTTAAATTAAGGTCTCTGTGTCAGGAAGATCACCGCTTCAGTTTACTCCCCAGATTAACTGATGATACAGGAAGGTGCACAACTCAAGAACAGACAGTGAAAGAATTGTTGTTCATGTTATTGGTAGCTTTGGCTCTGTGATGAGCAGGCCAAATCATGTCTGCAGCATGAGTCATATATTTCCTTGTGTCTACTCTTCCTCTAGCCTTGTAGATCTGGTGGCCAAGGGAAGTAATAAAATTCACACAAGTTATCTACACTCTGTGTCTGTCTAAATAATTCTTTCACTCGGACATCATGGACTCCCCTATCTACACTCCTACACCTTTATTAGGATCATTTGATATACCATTCATTTCTCTCTCCATACATGTCTTACCGACTTTGTTCCTAAATTCCTCAAGTACCACTCAGGGTGCTCAAAATATTCTTTTGACTTTGGGGCCTGCTTCTCCACTTAAAAAAGATACTGTAGATTAGCAAGTTGAACACATTTCACAAAGGTGTTAGAGTTGAGTGGAATTGATAGGAGAACCCTAAAGTATCACGATTGAACAAGACATTATCAGGTATACTCTTGCAGCTCTCCTAATGTACTAAGCTTTCAGCCTTCTTGTGGCTAGCCTTAAGTCAGCCGCAGTGCACATTCATAGACTCATAATGGTGTTTCGAAGCACAAGTCTCTTTTGGTGGTACGCGTAAATTGTTTACAAAAGTGTACATACACTTTGGCTGAGCCTCGACGTTCATAGTAGTGGTGTCATATTATGTCTCTCTTACTAACAGTGGGTCTTTGCTAGAGCTTGTAAGATTCAGAACAGAGGCAATTTCAATTGTGTCACATAGGAAAAGTCACCTTTGGAACCTGGACTGTAAGCCCAGATCTCCATTCTTACCTCACCAGTGCTGCACCGTGCAGCTCCTAGCTGATCCAGTGCCCATGGAAGCTAGTAAATACATTGCTTGAGATCCATTCATACACTTTGGCACGGTCCAGTGCAAAAGATGTCGATGAATTATTCAGTGTCATCTGTGATATCTGTTCAGTCTGGGAGGACACCCAACGCTACTTAAGTAAAGCCATACTTAAAGATTCTTTCCCTTAAAGCTTAAACCAATCTCCTACAGCTCAGGACACAAGTGTTCTGCATCATATTCCTGTTGCTCTCTACTACTGCATCTGAAAGACGTTTTAATTACGACCATATCTGCTCTTTGCTAAAAAACAAATGTTTGTCTTTAAGCTGATCAATCCTCTGCACTCCTTTGTACAGCAAATATAATTTACTGTTGACTTAATGGCAGTGTCGTTTATTGGAGCGGACAGCTTTTCATCGCTCCAAAGTTAGAACTCGGTGAAATTTCTCCAGAATGGAACGTGAGCGATTGTTTTCAGAATCTGTCAAAACCGGTTCTGTCATGCATATAACCCTGGGTAACAGACAGTCTGCCTCCTTCCTCCCAACTTCAGGGTGGAATTGAACTATTGTGTTAAATAAAATATTAGCTTTGGTAGTCAGCATGGATGCATTCTAATTACCTAATCAATAACTATCATGCGTCATATTTTCCTGCCAACGTATGTATAATTAATTTCTTGTCCACAAATAGATACAATGGGGAACATCCTTTACAACGCAACTTTTACCACGCAAACCATTACAACGCATTGCGCTGGGGGGGCGCTCTAGGATAGGGAATAGGTTTAATGTACTATCCAACACCTTCCCTACTATCCACGGGGACTGGAGTTGGAATAGTAAATTAAACTATTCACTATCCGGCGCCCAAAAGCACTATGCGTTGTGAAGGCATGCGTTGTAAAAACCGCGTTGTAAAGGCATGCGTGGTAAAAGCATGCGTTGTAACGTCATACATCCATAATTAATTGGTTTTGTGTAGCACTACACAACTCCTTGGTGTTTAGTAAACTAAAGCGGCCTGCTGCTTAGCATGTTTGACAACTGCCTAAGCAGTGAAAGATTTACTTAACCTGTCACTTGGTGTAATGGATTTCTTCAAAGGAAGGGCATATTGGCAGGAATTTTAGTGAAGGCAGCTATATCTGATCTGTCAATTCATTAGGGGGTGTCAGTTTCTGATCTAAGACACGTAGTATCTCTTACAAGCACAACAGACATTGTGTTTAGTCAATCAAAGTCGGGCACAGCCAGGGGTTAAGGGACTCTGTTAAAGCTGCTCCGACTTCGACCAGTTCTACTCTGGGTATCATTACAGTACAGAATAATTGTTCTCAAATCCAATGATGCTGTTTTAACAGTCGTAAATGTTTTCCAGTCCCTATTTCATAGATACCAAAGCAAACACTGTTTTGTGTTTTTCTTCAACTTTTCAAACAGGTGTCGCTGTGATCAATAAACCATTGTGACCAAAAGGCCATTGAAGAAGTAACGTGCACATGAAGTGAGTTCTACCCAGCCAGCCCCGAGAGGAAGGATGAGTGACTGTTCCGCGTCCATTGTTATAACTGGATAACGTAACAAGTGTACATATACTGTGGGGAATTACCTCTGCCATCCCGCTGCACTGGATGCTAAAGAAATGTGAAAACCCTGTGGCGAACAGACTTGGTGCTAAGGGAACAGAGCATACATGTTTACGCAGTGGGCTCCGCGTCTTTTGAAGCAACAATGTATGTTTCCTTCAGCAATTAAGGTGCCATCAGAGTGCCGTCAAGTTTTACCCATGCTGCAGAACGGGCGTTTTAGTGCACAAAAAAATGCTCCATGAGGGCATGTGGGTGAAATATACTGTATTTCTCTACTACTGATATTACTAAAATAAATAGATATTTAATCTGCAGGCCAGTAGGATGACTTCATAGCAAGAAAAGTCAATTTTCCAAATCCAGCAAATGTGCTTACAAAGAATGGTTACTTTAAATCTACCGAGTTGACTGCACTAAACCAATTTGCAAGCCACAGTTTTTGGGAAATTCTTGAAGTTTTACTGTATGATTTCTGTTATGAAGGGTAAACGGTTAGTGTTTTGTGGTCGTGGTCCGAACCAGCGTTTATTTATTAATAGCAAATGGCACGTTTTCCCATTGAAAAATGTGGCAGTGTTATATGCATATAAATGACCTCATTTTCTGCTATGCAATATTTGAAATTACTTTTGTTATCAATGACAGACTGCAGCAATATACTTTTAATATGTTTTCTTTGGAATGGTTGAATGTTGAAATGTTCTAATTGTATTTGTATAACTAAATCTGATATCAAAGATTGCCTTTCATACAATCAGAATTAGCTCTGGAGCTAACATTTGGATGTACAGATTTTTATAACATTATTTCTAAAATATTTTTTGAGATTACCTGTTAATATGTCTTTGATTGCAGTGTAACATACCCCCTTAAAGTAATTTTCACACTCCAAAGCAAGTTCTACGTGTGTGTATATTGTGCAAATATTTAAATCTGTTTGTGCATTTTCTGCACAAATAAAACAATGTAACTATTGTACGATAATCCTGTTTGTGTACTTTGTGTAGTTGCAGTCTGCAGGGACTTTGTATATAAGCCTCTTATTTTATTGAATGTTACTACACTCAATCATAGCAATGTTTTCGCAAGAACCACAACATGCAGTTGGAAAACTATTCTTGGCTCATTGAGTTCACAGAGGTAGCATGGACCAACTATGCCCCATGAAAGCATGAACCAACAATGCCCCATGATAGCATGAACCAACAATGCCCCATGATAGCATGAACCAACAATGCCCCATGATAGCATGGACCAACAATGCCCCATGATAGCATGGACCAACAATGCCCCATGATAGTATGGACCAACAATGCCCCATGATAGCATGGGCCAACAATGCCCCATGATAGCATGGACCAACAATGCCCTATGATAGCATGGACCAACAATGCCCCATGATACCGTGGACCAACAATGCCCCATGATACCGTGGACCAACAATGCCCCATGATATCGTGGGCCAACAATGCCGCAAGATAGCATGGACCAACAATGCCCTATGATAGCATGGACCAACAATGCCCCATGATTCATTCCTTGGACCAACAATGCTGCAAGATAGCGTGAACCAACAATGCTGCTAGATGGCATGGACCAACAATGCCCTATGATAGCATGGACCAACAATGCCCTATGATAGCATGGACCAACAATGCCCTATGATAGCATGGACCAACAATGCCCCATGATACCGTGGACCAACAATGCCCCGTGATTGCGTTAACCAGCAATGCCCCATGATAGCGTAGACCAACAATGCTGCAAGATAGCATGGACCAACAATGCCCTATGATAGCATGGACCAACAATGCCCTATGATAGCGTGGACCAACAATGCCCTATGATAGCGTGGACCAACAATGCCCCATGATAGCATGGACCAACAATGCCCTATGATAGCATGGACCAACAATGCCCCATGATAGCGTAGACCAACAATGCTGCAAGATAGTATGAACCAACAATGCCCTATGATAGCATGGACCAACAATGCCCCATGATAGCATGGACTAACAATGCCCTATGATAGCATGGACCAACAATGCCCCATGATAGCATGGACCAACAATGCCCTATGATAGCATGGACCAACAATGATCCATGATAGCATGTACCAACAATGCCCCACGATCACACAACCTTCACTGCTTGGATGACTATGGGGTCCATTTTGGTGACCCATACGGAAGGGGTCGGAAACAAACTAAAATAATAACCAAAACATACAGGTGTGCATTCTTCGCCTGTGAAGAAATACAAACATGAAGGCCACTAGAATTGTCATAAAATGCACTCTGGTAAGTGTGGATGAATTGCTTCATTTATCCAACAAGAGGAATGAAACCCAATGGACGGACTCAATTAGGAACTCTGTCCTTTGCACATCTTCTGCATGAGGCAAGAGACCAGAAGATATAAAGGGTTCATGCAGAGTTTGAAACAGAAACAAAAGTAACAATTGACTGTTGCAGCTAAGGAAATACAATGAACCACGTTCAGACTTGTCACACACAAAAATGATTAAAACTTTATTAACTGCAGCACCTTGTGAAATGCAGATTTAGTTTTCAGGAGGACACCTCATTGCTCCAGTGATGCTAGCCTCACACATTTCTCTTCCAGCCTTGTTATAAACTTGCACGTGAGCTGTTTCTTCATAAGCTTTTGCTCCATTCCAACATACCATATTGCTCTGTACTCAAAATATATGTCTACTCAAACAACATGGTTGTAAAAAAACGTCTTTTTGGAGAGTGCTAAAACGCAAGCTGTTGTCGTGTGAAGGTCCAAGTTAGCGCAGCAGATGCATTAACACAGAAGTACGAATGCTGCACGTCCTTAGAGTAACATATCTGACAGATTTAGACATGTTCTGTAGCTCTCGCATCATCATGACACGTCAGAACTTAAATTAAAGCTTTGCCTAATATACACACCAAGAGCATAATCCCTCCAAACAGAGGTATTACTGCACACATGACGCAATCATAGGAATATGCACTTCTGCATGAGTGTCAAGCTACTGAGCCAGGCGTTGGGAAAACACAGTTTCAGAATAAGAGGCCCACTAGTGAATCACACGTGGTCAAGATCCAGAGTAGGAGCGCCAATGGTACACTGTGGCATCCACAGCAGTTACTCTCGAACGCTCATACAGCAAACCAGTTTCCATTATGGGTCTCAATGCAAAGCATCAAGAATCTTGTGGGTATGGTTTACATAGGAGTCCATGCAAGACGGCAGCCAAAATATTCAGATCCTACAGGGCTTTTCCATACTCATGGGATTTCCCCGAGGAGCATGAGAACATGGCAGAAATGTGGACACATGCAACTACAGACGCTTCACAGAAATTTCTGATTTAATGCTACAATAAGTTGTAATAACATGAGGGAAGTTTATTCAAAACATTGGCGACTTATGCAGCACACCATGTCTCCTGCTCACTACACGAGGAGGCCCAAGCACGTATGCCATGGGGCATGCCCAGGTACTGATGCCATCAGTATGCCCTTGAGGGATATTTGCTTGCGGAAAAGGGGAACATGGCTCCCACAAATTTTGTTCCGATTGTAGTTCTCCTAGGACTCTCTGAAAGCCAGACCATTTTTAAAAAAAATTTAAGAATTGTGCCTAGGAGCTGGCTAACTGGTGTAGTGTTGTGGATACTTCTTAAACACCCAGCTCAGAGCCTGCCATCTATCTAAGTAAGTTAGCTTGTCTTGAAATATTTTAGCTGCACTCAAGCTTCTGTTTCTGCTGAGTCTGTCAAAAAATCTATAGAAAATGAGGGGTCAGGTATAACTAACTGAGTTAAACCATACAAACACATGGCAACACTACCCGAGTTAAACCATACAAACAGAAGACAACATTAACTAATTGAATCAACCCATACAAACAAAAGGCAAAACACCCACAGTGCGATGTAGAAAGCACTATTAATGTTATGGGCTGCTAGGCCGATTACCTGAGTCACCTTAATTTATCTTGATGTATCTGCTCTGTAACAAGTCTTTCCTAAAGCCAATAAAATGGTTTATAATTTGAAATTATTTGTTGTTTTATTGATCTACATTTTTCCTTATTATTTCTCTTTTATTTATTTTTTACAGCATTTGCTTTTTTTTAAATAAAATGTTTTATTAACTTTTCAAGAAACAGTGGTGTACATCACAGTCATACATTGTAAGATATACAATTGTACCTTAGGAAATCAAGCAGAAGCAAGGGGTTGGGTACCTTCGACATTGCTCTTTACAATTCATCATTGTACATTCAGTAGTACGAGTGGTTCGTCAACCCGGGTGATCTTGGGGGGTTCGCAAATGTGACCCCTATACTCATTCCAATTGGACCAGATACCGACCCATTTCTGAGGGCATCCCCTGGCTATATAAACGGTCATCTCCTGGAACATGCACCAGTCCATGTCTGACTTCCAGTGACCAAGTTTAGGAGGCCCTGGAGCCCCCCACAGCCCAGCAATATTCCTTTTTGCGATAGCAAAGCCCAGTGTGGCCCAGATCTTCCCACGAGATGATAGATCCGTGGGCCCTCATATATTTAATAGACACCTTTTTGCCTCAACCGGGAGCTCTACCTCCCGCATGCACTGGTGTATCCGATGCCAATAGACCTGGAGCACTGGGCACTCCCATATGGTGCCCTGCCTCTCCACACCCCCTCTGGCAAAGCCCATCCACATTGCGGCCCATCAATTGCAGTCTAGTCCCTGAAATATAGACCCAGTGGAGAATCTTGAGTTGAATCAAGCGAAGTCTAGCTGAGATGGCCACTTCCTTAGGGGACGCTAGCACACTTTTCCATTCTTCCTCGTCTATTTCCAACCCAGAGGCCTCCCACTTAGTTTTCAGGGATTGCAAATGATCTGGGGAGTTGTTAATGATTTTTTAATATGTGAGGGAGATGGTGTGTTCGGGGAGGTGGCCGTCCAGTAGTCTGTCCTCTAGGGGGGGATGAGGCTGGGGGAAGCGTCCCTGCCGGGATGTTCGATTTAAGGGAGTGTCGGACCTGCATGTAACGAAAGTGTTCTGTTTGTGCAAGCTCATATGTCTGTTGGAGTGAGGCGAAGGACACTACACCCCCTGAACCCCATAAGTCTCTCGTGTCTAAAATCCCGATCAAGTCCCAGTTGCGGAACCCCTTGGTGCGACTCAAGGTACCCAGTTTTTCCGAGGCCCATAGCGGGTCGCAAGAGTCAGAGTATCAGCCCAACCCAATTTTCGTAGCACTATATGCCAGATTTGTACTGAGTGTTTGGTGGGCCCGGAGAGCGGGAACCTGTCAGGCCTCGAGTATAATGCCGCCTCAAAATTTCCCCCTGGTAGAAGCCACCTGTCCATTCCATACCCCGGGTCATTACCGTCACAGTAGGTGCCTTGATTGATAGCTGAAAGGTGTGCAGCCCAATAATATTTACGGATGTCCGGGAGTGCCATACCACCATCGAACCAGCCTAGCTTCTGGAGGGAGATACGAGGCACTCCGGCCAACAGCAGCTCCCGAAGTGCAGTTTCAAGAGATGTAAAATACGACTGCAGCACCAAGTCGGGGTAGTTCTGTAAAGCATATAAGAACCTCGGCAGCGCCATCATTTTAAAGAGCGACGCCCGGCCTAATAGGGACAGCGGGAGCTTCCGCCAGGATGCCAAGTCCTCCTTAAACCGTTGTAGCGGGGCCACGAGATTCCTCTCATACCGGGTAGTAGCGTCTTTAGAAACAAAAATCCCAAGGTATTTAAACCCGTCTGTGGCAACTTCAATCGGGAGGCCATGGGGGACCACCGGAGAGTCGACGTTGAGGACATACATGCCAGACTTGCCCCAGTTAATACTGTATCCCGAGTTCCTCCCGAAACTAGCAAAAATGTCCATGGCCACCATGAGTGACTTGCGAGGACTAGCGAGGTAAAGAAGGATGTCATCCGCATAAAGCGATATCCTATCCTTCCATCCGTCTGCCCATTAGAGCCCCTGAAGGGAAAGGTCTTGTCTGATCCAGGCATCTAGTGGCTCCAAAGGTAGGGCAAAAAGAAGAGGCGAGAGGGGACACCCCTGTCGCATCCCCCTCTCTAAGCGGAAGACCTCAGATTTTATTGTAAACTGTGACTTGGGCCAGGGGCTCCGAGTAGAGAAGACGCACCCACCCTATAAATTCAGGTCCAAAGCCCAATTTCCGGAGGACTGCCATCATATTTGGCCATTCCAAGGTATCAAATGCCAAAGTGGCATCAAGCGATACAACTACTGCCTCCTCGCGAAGAGTATGGCAGTGCCCCAGCACGCCATGTAATCGGCGGAGATTGAGCGCCGTATTGAGATTATTTGCTTATTTTTTAATAATGCATGATAAGCCCACACGCCCACTGGTTCATACATTCCAAATGAGGTAAAACCAAATAATGCTGAGTCCATGCACACCTGCCCCACTCCAGAGTTCTCAGATGTAAATGGCTGAGCACAACGGCCAAGTGGCGTAACAGAGGTCCCAGCAGCCCCTGCGGTGCGGCTCGAGCTCCTGGGAACCCCCTCTGCACAGTAGTACCATTGCCTGAGAGCTCTTGACTATGTCTTGAGGGAGGCTCCTCCTTGTACTTTGCAGGGGGGTCCCTCAAGTTTCGTTACGTCACTGCAAAGGCCTCCAAAAATCCGGGTACCGCTGCAGCAGCCACAATGTACCACTCCTACATGATGGTTGGTGTACCCACCCGGGATATTGATATTGATATATAGAAGCCAAAAGACAGCAGTGTGACCACAGAGAGGAAAGTAAATTATGTTAGGTTTGCCTTGATGAATTACGAGGCTGTAAGAAGATTGCCACTCAAGCCAACAGATGATAAGCAGTGGGTGGGCTCCAAGCCCTTTCTGGATACACAAGTGCCACGCAAGCAAGACGCATATGCTAGCACATGCTCAACCATAAAATGACCCCCAAACCATGGTAGAAAACTCCCAGGGTGTGGAGATCTATTTTTTACTTTTTCAAAAACAAGCTCCCGCTTTGGGAGTTAATATTTGACAAACGCTACATTGATGGAGGACATTTGGCCATCCATAGGAGCTGGGCCACAATGCACTGTGGCCCGCTACCATCCCTAAGCCCTAATGCTACTCAAAAGGCAGCAGAGTGATGTACATAGTCAAAGACATGCATAAAAATAGCAATTGATAGGAGAGGAAGCTGGGTTGTGGACGGTTAATGCATTGTGATATAGTGTTCTTTAAACAGGTGTATCTTCACCTCTTTCCTAAATTGAAGCTGCGTTGCGGCAGATCCTGATGGATACAGGGATGTTGTCCAGATCCTCAGTTCAATTATTAAAAAGGCCTGAGGTATTTTTTATTTGTATTTTTTAAACCTTTAGTCTCAGTCTGATAGAGTCCTGGCTGCGGGTATGCGGAGAACCACCAGAGATGGTCAGATTGTCTTCAAGATAAGCAGAGCTGCTGGTTGTGATGGCCTTGTAAGTGATGCTGCTGATTGTGAAGAAAGTCCGGAGTTCCATCAGGATTGTGGCGATGGGATCCTATTTCTTCAGACCTGGATGAGATGTGCTGCAGTGTATAGGTTGCCCCTAAAGGGTGCCTGTGTGAAGTCTGAGATGTAATGGAGTGGGGTATTACTACCATCCAGATGTGAATATATGAGGGCTTAAGCAGTGGCTCAGAAGTCGCTTTCTGGAAGAAACCGTTTGAATTTCTTCAGAAGAGAGAGCTGGTACAAGGCCGTCTTTGTTTATTTGTGCGAAGAGCACCAAGCAGCTTCATGTATAGGTTGAATGTGACAATAGACTGTTTGGAGCCCTGAGAGTCTTCACAAGTGATAGGGATTCTTTTGCAAGTGATAGTGATTCTGTTGTGACCTGGAGTGCCCATGTGAACATACTTGTCAGTTGGAAAGATAAGAGGCGAGCCAGTAAAGGACATTGTCAGTGAATCCCATTCAAGACTCCTGGACATATCTAAGGATAAAATGGTCGACCATGTCAAAGGCAGCTGGGAGATCAGCAATATCAGGTGACAGGGGTCATCTTCTGTATATAAAAGAGTTTGATCAGCACACACTAATAGTAATGAACAACTTTGCGGAAAGTTTTTTTATGAATGTTCCTTTATTCTTTATTCTTATTTGCTCCACAGGGTAGCCAACACATTTCGTTCTTATATCGGACTTCTTCAGGGCTCATCCAAAATTCTTTCAAGTGCACAAATGTATGTGCTCCACCGGTTCAATTAGAAACAAGAGGCTTCTTCTGATATGCTGATACATGCCCTGAATTCCATCGAATAGATGCGGAGGTCGACATTGACCAACAAAACCGGAATATGATGACAGTTCACCGAATATTTAAATAGCGGAACTCTGGAGCCTAACGTGCTCAGAATAGGTTTCTTGTCACAAGTACATCTTTCAGTACGACAATAGCATCAGGGTCTATTTATTTATTTGGTGTTTTCTATAGCGCGAACATGACCCTTTGTAGGGTATCAGAGCGCTTTACATTTGTATTTCCAAAACCAGTTATGTTACCAGGTCATCAGTTATTGTACAATGATTAGAACTAAACATTAAGCTTAATATACATATTTACAAGCCCACAAAAAGTTAATGTTCGATGCGAGGTAGCAAGAATATGATTATTAAAGGACCGTTGACGAAAGCGAGTCTGTTGAAATTATGGGAGCTATTTACTCGTATAGAACAATTTTGCTTCCTTTTTGGCTGCAGCGATGGATGGGATTCTTTTAATGTTAGGAGGGAGAGCTTTCCAGATTGTAGGAGCTGCACCGGAGAATTCTCGGTCATAAGTTATTTTCTTACGAAAACGTGCCGGTTTCAGTAATAGATCTGCGTGGCTCCTGGAGACCTGGCAACCTCCTGATAGAGTGAGTTTCTGGGCTAGGTACTCTGGTGTTTTATAATGTATAGCTTTGTGAGTGATACATGCCAATTTGAATTGAACTCTTGCTTCATAGGGCAATCAGTTGAGTGCTTTCAAATGAGGGGTGATATGGTTGAATTTTTTGGATCCAGACACTAGTCTTGTGGCCGCTTTAAGACAAGCTTTCAGTGGGGCTGAAGAGATCTTGGGGAGCCCGGCCAGCATTGTGCATCCATGCTCTATCATTGATATGACAAGTGCATGAACTGCTGTTTTGAGATCTGACTTATTTAAAAACGGTTTTAGTTTTCTGAGGTAGCTTAAATGGAACCGGGCATATTTTGCCATTGTGTTAATATGTGCTAGCATGTTCAAATTTTTGTCCAGTATAATTCCCAAGGATTTGGTGGTCAACAATCTTTGGAATACACTTTAAAGCCGTGATTAGGTTGGTCCATTCTAATATACTTGTTGTTCTTTTCTGGGGCGTGATCAGCAGGAATTCGGTTTTATGTGGGTTAAGCTTCGGGTGGTTGCTGGTTACCCAATAGATGGTTCTCATTAGTGCCTGGTTCATGATCCCTATCTCTTCTGTCAATGTGACTTTGATGTACAGCTGAGTGTCATCTGCGTACATGTGGTAAGCAATGTTTGCTCTTTGTAATATTTCCGTGAGTGGTTCTGCGTACAGATTGAATAACGCCGGAGATAGTGTTGACCGATTGTATTTCTGGTTGAACCTGACAACGTTTGGTTGACTATGAATTTTTGCGATATGTTCTCTAGAAAGGAACTAAACCATTTTGTGACTGTTCCCTGTAGTCCCATTCTGTTTTTCATTCGATCCAGTATTTTGGCATGGTTTACTGCGTCGAAAACCGATGAAAGGTCACGCAGGAATAGGAGACCTGTTTAGTTATTGTCAAGGGCAAGTAAAGCGCCATCCACGATGTGCAGAATTGCTGTTTCCAGGCTATGGTTTGGTCTGAATCCTGATTGGAAGTCATTCACAGATTGAATTTCCGAAGTATGATGGCCCAATTGTTGCACGCATTTTTTCCAGGACTTTTGCTAGCATGGGAATGTTTGTTACTGGTCTAAAATTGTTGGGATCAGAGGGGTTCTCTGTTGGTTTCTTAAAAATTGGAGTGACTTGCCTAGTTTTTAAGTAGTACGGTATTTCGCCTTGTGTCAACGAAGCATTGATGACCCTTGTCCATGACGGGATGAGCAGATAGTTTATTGAAGACCAACACTTTGCAGGTAAAGGATCGTTATAATGATATGCTATAACATCACACCGTATACTCATTTAACTGGTCCAGAGAAGCTTCAAATGTCCTCAGAAGAAACCTCTTGTTTCTAATTGAACCTGTGGAGCACATACATTTGTGCACTTGAAAGTATTTTGGATGAGCTCTAAACACGTTGGCTACCTTGTGGAGAAAATAAAGAATAAAGGAACATTCATAAAAAATTATTTCTGTGAAGTTGTTCATTACTATTCGTGTGTGCTGATCAATCTCTTTTATATGTTGTTGATGTGAGTTTTTTCACAGTTAAGAAACTATGAGATCTTGTTTCTTTTGATCGTTGCACCACCCAATAATAATTTCCCGAGACATAAATAAGTGCGGTTTTATATCCAAGACCTCTATTGTAAATCATTTGCATCATCTTCATCTGTGGTCAACAAGGCATTGTCTACAATGTTTAAGTTAGCTGTCTCCATGTTGTGTGATCTAGACCCAGACTGGTAGTCATACAGGAGATGGTTAGCCTTAATGTGATCTTGGAGCTGAATATAGACTGCTTTCCAATGAACAGCAGGTGAGTGATGGGCTGGTAGTTGATGAGGTCATCAGGGTCAAGTGTAGGTTTCTTTGAGTGGGAGGATCTAGCCTGTCTGACACTCTAGACCCTGGTATTCTATAATACCCAGAAGCCCAGTCCGTCTTATACCTACATATTATCACACTGTGCTTCACGACCAGTGGCATCCAGGAATCCTTTGTCATGAGTGTGCGCACTGAGATGGAGTACAGTGGACTGGGAGCGCTGCCTGGACCACAGACACTGTGTAGGACGTCACAGCCTCAGTTGAGGTCTGTGGGTCTTGTTGGTTTCCTCCTCATGCTTACTAGAGCAAATTAGTTTCTTGTCAGAGTGCTTGAATAACATTACTGTAAAACCTACAGAAGAGAAAAGGTTTGGGTATTGTTTTTTATCATTGTTGTCAAAAGCGTTGGAGCAAAGGAATGGATAGTCTGTCGAGAGACTGATATTTTTTTTCACAGGGTGATATATTGTAGAGCCAATCTTAAAGAAACACGTTATAGATTCCTGACCTTAGAATTACCCCCAGGCCTCAGACTGGATCCGGAAAGTTTTTTCGTCAGCAGTACCTCTGCGCTTCGGAAGGTGGCGTCTGTAGGAAGTTGGATACCTGACTATGGTTGCCCCCAACTTTTTTGCCTGGTGTTTTGCTGGTTTTCCGACTTAGTTGACCTGGGGCCCTGCCAATCAGGACCCCAGGCCTACTGCTCTCTCTCTAAAATGGATTCCATGTACCTTAGGTACATTTCCAATTGGTACTGGGCCACCTTATCAGACCCTATAACTCAGGGCATAGGTGTACCCAGGGCCTACCAGGGGCTGAAGCATGTATTATGCCACCCCTGGATGGCCATCTAAATCTGACACAACTGGCTGCACGACAGCTGGGGCAAGGTGGTGTAATCACCCTTTGCTTTAGATATAGTATACCTATATCTAACCCAATATATGGACACACAGATCCCTATCAGTCACTCCTATGGCAGGCCTTGACAATCCTGAAGGCAGAGTGCTTGGAATCGTGTGAAATGGTGCTCTGGCATGAGCTGAGCCCGTTTGCAGCTTGCGGAACCAAGTCCTAATAGCTGTTCCATGATAACGCATACCATATACTCTTAAGTGCATTATAATCCTCGCGGTTAAATGCTATCTTTGGTATTGCTTTATCAAAACATGTCAAGTAAGGTGTCATACGAATTGGAATACTAACCCCTCGCCAATTCTGGCGACGGGGTTAGCATTCCACCCTTCTAGAGGGACACGACATGTATGTAACTGTGAACCCCGGTTAAATTTAACTCAAGCCTCAGCTCCACAAAATGGATGCTGCCACCACAGACACGAGTCTGACCTCCTGCTGCTGGGAGTCCTTCCAGCGAGGAGAGCTTGGACAAAGGGTTTCCTGTCAGGGGCGGTGCTAGCACCATCCCAGACAGGGTTTTGTGTATCCTGGGTAGGCAGGGCTTTTACAGGAAGGTGACTGCAAGTGGCACCCCGGTGCTCACTATGCATCTGCCGGCTAGAACCAGTTCCAGGGGCACACCAGCCCCTGGCCTGGGGAAAGTCCGGCATGGGAGAGGGGTGTAACCACCCCCCTTCCTGGTCCCACCCCTAGGGCAGGACCTAGTCGCGTACCCACCCCTTTCTTTAGGATAAAGGCAGGAGCGGGGACCCTTCCAAATTAGATCATCTTTGAATCAAGAACTACTTTCTACGAAAGGAAACTCAAGACTCTTCTCAAGATTTCTCCCTTGTGGCTAAGGAGTAGTCACCCTGCATCCGCAGGCACAATCTAAGAACTCTGCGGTTTGCTGCACGTCCTTCCTCAGGAATCCGACTGCCCAGCTCGACGAGAACCGGCTTCCCTGGCACCTCTGACCTCTACCCACATCGTCAGCTCAGCTGAGATCCGTGGGTGCGACGAGACCTCGAGGGACCGGCCATCTTCAGAACCTGCACGATTTCTAAACCAGCACGACCGCCGAGGGATCCTCTGGTGAGTGCTTTGGGGTCCGAGAAGCCCCGACCCTGAGCAGCTCCAGCATCGAAGTTCAGCCTCCCAGCATCTCCACGATCTGCGTTGGGCCCTTCTGCTTTTTGCTGCCCATCACGTTGTCTGGCTACTAGCCCGCTGGCTTGTGGCCTTCTCGACGACGCCCGACAACAACGCTGTTGGTCTGGTTGCTCCAGACTGACCTTTGCTCCCTTCTGAAAGAGGAGCACCCCGGACCCTCCTGGTCCACTCAAGATGCCATTTTAGGTCCACCACGTGGCCCTGAATTTGCCAAGGCTTGTTGCCCCAATCCTGGGCCCAGCGACGCCGACAGCATCAACCTTCGTGGGACAGCTCGCACCTCCATCCTGGTCGCCGACAACGCCTCCTGGTCCGTGAGACTGCAGAGCCTAGCGTCGCCCACTCACCTAGTCGAGGTGACGATCATCCGGTGCCTTCCTGGTACCCTCTGACTACTGGCTAGTAGTTACGAACGTGGTCCCCTCTGCTTTCAGGTGTCATCCATCTCTGATCCAGGCTTGGATCTCTACGAACTATCTCCACTGGTCGCCGGCCAGCAACTCCTTCCTTCCGGCTCCTGGTTCGTCAGCGAGGACTCCCGACATCTGTAAAGACTTATGCAGCCGCAGCCCCTGGGCTAGGTAACTTCGGCATTTCGGTGCCCGCATAGCCTCATTATCTAAGGGTCCAGAGTCACTGTCGCTTCCGACTTGCCTTATCGGGTTCGCCCGAGAACACTAAACTTTCCGTGCCCTCGGGCATTTGTGTAGATTGTGCACTTGAAGTATTTTCCTAAGAGTTTTGTTGTGTGCTTAGTACCCTGTCCTCATAAAGAGTACATGGCTGTTGTGACTTAAAATAAATACACTGTTTATTTTCATAACACTTGTGTGGTGTCCTTTCACTTGGTGTTCAAGGGGTATATGTGATGGTATAACAGCTGGCTTAACACGCTCTCTAGAGTTTAGCCCGAAGACTGCTCGTATCCACGCTACTAGGATAGCTGGTCTAAGGTTGACTTACAACCAATCACCATAAGGGTCGTTTGGACTGATGCATAGTGATCACTAGAATAGTGAGCACTGCATATCAGGCCAACTTCTCACAGCGTCGATCGGCTTCGCATCTGTCATTTGCGTTGTGTCGCAGGGATGACGTTGCGAAAGCAAATTAGGCACCGCCCTTACATGCTGACGTCAGTTCTTTTTCCGCGCCAGCCAGCGCGGATCCGGGAAGAGCGGTACCTCCAGTCACTTCTTGACTGACTTTTTCGTGACTTTTGTCGACTTCTTTTTGAGTCTTCCACTCCTGGTGCATGAGGGATGCCCGGATTCAAGGCATGCGGTTCCTGTAACCGACTGTCGATGACTAATCCGCACCGCGTGTGCCTCTTGCCTGAAGCGTGATCACGACCCCAAGTCGCGCTCCGACTGCCGGTCGATGGCGCCGAAGGCTTTACGGGAACAGTCCCGAAAGCTGCTTGAGCGCCAGCAGTCTGCTCCGCTCTGTTCGAGGTCCCGTTCGCGAGGGAGGTCGAGGGGCCAGTCATGGAGCCACCACCACTCGTCCAAGTCTTTGCACTCTGGGTCACGTAAGTCGAAGGATAAGAAGCAGTCGAATAAGCACCCTCGCTCTTCGACTTCTCCTTGTGTACGTTGGCCGATCCCACGAGGGATGCGGGTGCTGCCCCTCCCGCTGCTCCGTGTGCGGAGCCTGAAGAGTCAACTCCATCTTTCCCTCCCTTTCTGGGACCCGGAGCATCTCCCGCCCAACTTCGTACATGCTACGAGGCCATGCATGGCATCTTTGGTTGGCTCGGACCCGCCGGTGCACCTTCGTGCCCCGCAGAACTCGTTGGTGAGCCTAGGCCTTCTCTGCCGATGGCTCTGGCGCTGCAGTCCCCCCTTGGATCCAGGCCTGGATCCCCATCGGTGGCAGTTGACTTCATTACACCTCCACCAGCGCCGCTTCCGCCTGGACCATTACCTCATTCGATGGAAGTTGGCCCCCCGGCCAGCGTCGACCCCGGCCTCCATCCTGATATGAACACGGAGCCAGACCGACGTCGTCTGATGTCTGATGGAGGATCCAGCGCCAAGAGTGGTTTTTGTGTCCTGTTCCCTCCTGGGGTCCCTTTCCAGCCAGAATGGCGCCCAAATGATGAGGAGGAGGACTAGGAGGGGTCAGGAGACCCTTTAGCTGATCAGGTTGAGTCTGAACAGGACTGGAAAGACGACCTGGGGATGCCAGTGGTCTGGACACATTCCCTGACCTTGGCATGTTGTCTCCTCCTACGAGGCTATGGCGAAGGGAGCTTGGTGTTGCATAGGGCAGCCGAGGCTCTCAACCTCGAACTCCTTACCGTGGCAGTCAGGACTAAGCTCCTGACAGGTGTGTCAGCCGGTGGCAAGCTCTTTGGAGCCCCTGCTTCCGTTCAACAATGTCAAGGTTGCACTCCGCAGGATCCGTATGCAGCAGTAATGCTCCACCTCCGGACCTCCCGAACACCCTGAATGAGTATCACAGGGTGTTCAAGCGATACGGTGAGGGAAAAAACCCCAAAAGGGGAAAAACCCAGGAAAAGGGAAAGGGAAGGGACAGCAGGGAAAGGGAAGCTGAAAAAGAAAACACACAACAGGTTAATATATTTCTTAACCCTACTCTCATTGCATTCTCGCTAAGAAGGGCGAAAGGATTCACCTGTAGTAAGTCCGTGTCTTAACATCCATACAGCTGTATATTCTGGCTCCCTCCTGCCCTAAACAACACAAGGAGCTCTATTAAAATATATGGTAGATATGAGGAAGACACTGCTCTACGTGATCAAAGCACATACTAAAAACATACCCCAGAAGGTATATAGATAACCCCCGAAGACAAATCCAACCTAGCATAGAAAACCATTGCTTAATCAAAAAGGAAAAGAAAAGGAAAATGTATTGCCATATAAATCTGTGTTCTAAAATGATTCTTCAGCCACCATAAGCAGATTCCTTCATCTGCTTTCGTTATTACAAATGTGCCCAAATCCTCCCTACTGCCATCCGCTTTGGCATTTGTATTCCACAAAGAATATTATCAAAAACACGTCATGTCTTCATGACGGCAATGCGGAGGATTACCCCTGCATTCCGCCACTTGATGATTGCAATAATGCCCCCTAATGAACAAACAACCCGATCACTCTCCACGAGTGCTGTGACCAAAACAGTTCCAGTCCTCACAGCCGCGAGGCACCTGAAGGGCTCGTGCAAACGTTGCACCGAGCCGAAACAAAGGTAAATACAAACGCGCAAAGTGAGCGCGAACAAAGTTACCCAAGGCGAGGTCCACTCCTCGAGCGAACGAAATCCGTTCTCGGCAATTCCGCTCCAAAACAGGATCCTTAGGAAACGGGAACAAGACGCTCCCGCATTACTCCACAATCACGAGCACCCACCTCCCAGCCCAGCCGCGCTATATCCGGCGGTACCGCAAGGAATCATGGGAATTGTAGTTCAAGTCCCCGGAAACATGGGATATGTAGTTCAGGTAGGCGCACACCGTGTCTAAACCCTGACAGTACGCCCTCCTCCCAAGCGCTTCCTAGGAACTGGTTTGGCAGGAAACCTCGAATGGAAGGAACTAACCGCTCTAGGAGCATGTACGTTATTCCATGGCTCCCAAGAGTCATCCTCGGTCGAGTACCCCTTCCACGAGACCAGATACCAAAGTACCCCCCTGCGCAGTTTGGAGTCACGTATAGATCTCACCTCGTACTCCAGATCCCCATCACAGTCCACAGGGGGAGGCGCCTTTCTACGGGACGCGAGTGCTCGTTTCAACAGATGCACATGAAACACTGGATGGATCCTCAAAGTATTGGGCAACTTCAATTTGTATGCCACAGGGTTGATTTGTCTCACTATGGGATAGGGTCCAATGAAGCGCTGGTGGAATACACTCCTCAGCTTGAAGCGAATGTACTTTGTCGATAGCCATACATTGTCCCCTACCTTGAACGGAGGACCCGGATCTCGGTGTTTATCCTCCCATCGCTTGTATACCTCTTTGGCCTTTAACAGGTGTTTTTGTACTCCCTTATGCACCTTCCTCAAAGCCTGAATATGTTCCCTCACTGTGGGCTGATTACTTAAATCAGCAGGGATATTGATAGGCAATGTGTTAGCGTCATAGCCGAAGTTGGCCTTGAATAGAGACATACCCGTAGAACTATGCCATGAATTGTTATATGCCAACTCAGCCATCCATAACAATTCCACTCAGGATTCATGAGCTTCCTTAGATTAACAGCGCAAATACTTCTTTAAGGTTTGGTTTAGTCTTTCAGTCTGCCCATCGGTCTGGGGATGAAAACTGGTTGAGAGCGCTGACTCAATACCCAGCGCCTTGCACCACATTCTCCAAAAACGAGCGATAAACTGAGGTCCCACATCAGACACGATTACTCTAGGAATGCCATGTAAACGTATGACCTGAGAAGCCAGTAACTGGGCGGTTTGGCCTGCCGTGGGGAGATTTATGCATGGTATAAAATGTCCCATTTTCGTTAGATTGTCCACCACCACCATTATAGCCGAATTCCCCTTATCCAAAGGTAAGCCCGTTATAAAATCTAGACTTATGTTCTGCCATGGGCGATCAGGTGTGGGCATAGGCATCAATAGTCCTTTCTTTTTTGTAGTCTCCCCCTTTGCTCTGGCACATACCTCACAGCGCCCTACCCATTGGGTAGCATCCTTAACCAATGACTCCCACCAGAAGGACCTCTTAAGCAGGCTCACTGTTTTGGTAACACCCGGGTGACCCGCCGACGGGGCTACATGACTCCAAAGAAAAGCCTTCTTCCGTATCTCAATAGTAGGCAGAAACAAACACTCCCCCTGAATAGGCAACCCCTGTCTCACCACCCTACCTGGCTTAGCAGCAGCCCAACGTTCCCAAGACACCAAAGACCGGGAGCCCTTGACTTCCTCCAAAAAACTCTCAGCACGAACCACACACAACACCTTTGCAGTGGGGGTGATGGCTTGAGGTTTTTCCTCATGCTGCTCTGTAGGTAACACTTGCCTGGACAAGGCGTCTGCTTTCCTGTTTTCTATGCCAGGTCTAAAGGTCACCACAAATTATACTCAGAAAAGAAAAGCATCCAACGCATTTGTCTTTGCGTCAGATGCCTCACTGAGGTCATATACCGGAGATTTCTGTGATTGGTGTATACTGTCACAGCATGACAAGCCCCCCAGAGATAATGCATCCACTCTTGAAATGCCCTCTTAATAGCCAAAAGTTCTTTCTCTGCTATGGTGTAATTGACCTCCACACAGCTCAATTTCTTTGACAAGTAAGCTACAGGATGGAGCTGACCGTTGTGTAAATCTCTCTGGGAAAGAATTGCCCCTATTGCTTCATCTGAAGCGTCTGCTTCAACTATAAAGGGACATTCTAGTACAGGGTGTGCCAACACGGGTGCAGTGGTGAAAGCTCTTTTCAGGGTCTGAAATGCCTCGTCAGCCTCACTTGTCCATACAAAAGATGTTCCCTTTCTTAACAGCCTAGTGTTGGGGACAGCTGTTTGAGAGAAATGCAGAATGAACCGGCGATAGTAATTGGCAAACCCCAGAAAACTCTGCACTTCCCTCACATCTCTCGGGGCTGGCCATTCCTGGACCGCCTGGACCTTTCTTTCAGACATCTGCAATCCACGTGGTCTGAGATTCACTCCCAAAAACTCCACCTCCTGAACCCCGAACTCACACTTGCTCAGTTTCACGTATAAGCAGTGCTCTCTTAGTTTATCCAAAACCTTACACACCTGAGCGGTATGACAGGAAACATCCTGAGAATATATCAAAATGTCGTCAATGTACATTACAACAAAACGGTCCACATACTCCTTCAAAACATCATTAATAAAGAATTGAAAAGCTGCTGGGGCTTTACAAAGCCCAAAGGGCATGACCAGATATTCGTAAAGACCATATTGCGTCTTGAACGCCGTCTTCCACTTGTCCCCCTCTCTTACCCTGACCAGGTGATAAGCCGCGCGTAAATCCAAACGGGTGTAGATCTTAGCTGCCATCACCTGGTCGAGCAAGACTGAGAAGAGGGGGAGAGGGTAACGGTTGCGTATGGTATTCTTATTTAGTACTCGATAGTCCACACACGCTCTCAGGTCCCCGTTGGCTTTTGCAATGAAAAACAGAGGGGAGGCTGCTGGAGAGCGGGAAGGCTTGATAAACCCCAAGCTTAAGTAATGGTCTATGTATTCTTTCAAGTGGTTGGTTTCAGGCACAGACAAGGCGTATACTCTGCATGTCGGTATCATGGCCCCTTCCACCAAGTCTATGAGGCAGTCATACTCCCTGTGGGGAGGTAAGGTTTCCGCTTTACTCTCACTAAACACATCACTATAAGACCTATATTCAACAGGTAGTTGAACATCCGTTTCTACAGGAGTAGCGGCCAAAAAAGGGGTGGTTAATACCGCAATATGAGCTGGAACACATGGCACTAAATGATCATGGCAAACCTTGGGTAAAAAACGGAATGTTTTCGTCTTCCAGTCCACCACAGGATTATGTCGACATAACCATGGCATGCCTAAAATTACCTCATACTCCGGTGCAGCGATAATGTTTAGTGTCAAACACTCAGAATGCACATTCCCTTGCAATACAAGAGACAAACCCACCTCACTGGTTCTTTCTGTTATGTGGCCTGATTTTAAAGGCTGCCCATCTAAGGCTAGGACTTCTTCGGGGTTCTCCCTAGGAACACATGGTAATGCTAGACGAGATACCAGGCCATCGTCTATAAAGTTGCCTGTTGCTCCAGAGTCCAACATAACCATAACCTGATGTTTCTCCTGTTCGCATTCAAGTGTCATAACAATCACAAGATGCGATTCGGTTTCTTCTGTTCCTATTGAGGACAGTGAGGTGAGTTTCCATTCATGTCCTCCTTCGGCCCTGGGTCTGTTGTCCTCCTTCTGTTCTATCTCAGGCACAGTGTTTGATACAGCTACTTTCTTAAATCTGTTGACACTGCTTGAAGTCTTGGGTTTGGAGGGGCATTCTCGAACGTAATGCCCGTTCTTCCCACAGTACATGCATAAGCCCTTTACTCTCCTAACTTCCCTCTCTTCTCTGGACAAAGGGGCCCTGAGTGCTCCTATCTCCATAGGTTCCGGACTGGTCTCCAATCCCCCCGTTGCCTTACGAGGGGTTCGTTCAAAACTATACGTCCCTCTTTCCCATCTTCTCCTGTTACTCCCTCTCTCTGACATCCGACTATCCAATCTTAATGCCAGATTTATCATGTCCACACAGGTTGTAGGCTGAGGGTCTACCTGTGCCACCACATCTTTTAAATCCTCTTTCAACCCCTGGTAGAAAAGGGACAGCCTTTTCTCCTCAGGCGATCCTGCCTCGGCCACCAATCTGTTAAACGAGGTCAAATAAGTAATTAGTTCTCCTTTACCCTGTCTCAATTCCAGGAGTTCTCTGTCAGCACTAAAAGACATAGCCCTTCGGTCAAATACCCTCTCAAATTCTAATCTAAAAGCAGACCAGTCTGACAAGAGTGCATCATTGGTTTTTACTAAAGGCACAGCCCAATTGGCCGCATCCCCGCTAAATAAGAGATAGCGAAAGCTACCCTTGAGTGATTCGTAGGGAATGAAGATTGCTTACAAGAGAAGTGCATCAGTATTTGAGTTAAAAAGACCTGTACCTTACGAGGGTCACCTGAGAACCTTTCGGGATTTGCCAAAGGAATGGGTGGCGGCACAGTAACCTGTATAGAAGAGGCTGGGGCGGAAGCGTTAAAGGGATTACCACTCAAACGGTCTACCTTGTCCCTTAAAGCAGCAGTCTCGGCCTTAGAAGAGGCCAACTCCTGCTGTACCAATACCAAAGCATGCAAAACATCCTCCATGGACGCCATTACTCCCACAAACGGACCGGGCAGAGTGAAATTCGTGGGCTCGTGATTCTGTCAAGGTTGCACTCCGCAGGATCCGTATGCAGCAGTAATGCTCCACCTCCGGACCTCCCGAACACCCTGAATGAGTATCACAGGGTGTTCAAGCGTTACGGTGAGGGAAAAAACCCCAAAAGGGGAAAAACCCGGGAAAAGGGAAAGGGAAGGGACAGCAGGGAAAGGGAAGCTGAAAAAGAAAACACACAACAGGTTAATATATTTCTTAACCCTACTCTCATTGCATTCTCCCTAAGAAAGGCGAAAGGATTCACCTGTAGTAAGTCCGTGTCTTAACATCCATACAGCTGTATATTCTGGCTCACTCCTGCCCTAAACAACACAAGGAGCTCTATTAACATATATGGTAGATATGAGGAAGACACTGCTCTACGTGATCAAAGCACATACTAAATACATACCCCAGAAGGTATATAGATAACCCCCGAAGACAAATCCAACCTGGCATAGAAAACCATTGCTTAATCAAAAAGGAAAAGAAAAGGAAAATGTATCGCCATATAAATCGGTGTTCTAAAATGATTCTTCAGCCACCATAAGCAGATTCCTTCATCTGCTTTCGTTGTTACAAATGTGCCCAAATCCTCCCAACTGGTAGAAAAGTCAAAACCAAACACGGTATGGTGTAGTTCGTACACTACTGCCATCCGCTTTGGCATTTGTATTCCACAAAGAATATTATCAAAAACACGTCATGTCTTCATGACGGCAATGTGGAGGATTCCCCCTGCATTCCGCCACTTGATGAATGAAATAATGCCCCCTAATGAACAAACAACCCGATCACTCTCCACGAGTGCTGTGACCAAAACAGTTCCAGTCCTCACAGCCGCGAGGCACCTGAAGGGCTCGTGCAAACGTTGCACTGAGCCGAAACAAAGGTAAATACAAACGCGCAAAGTGAGCGCGAACAAAGTTACCCAAGGCGAGGTCCACTCCTCGAGCGAACGAAATCCGTTCTCGACAATTCCGCTCCAAAACAGGATCCTTAGGATACAGGAAGAAGACGCTCTCGCATGACTCCACAATCACGAGCACCGACCTCCCAGCCCAGCCGTGCTATATCCGGTGGTACCGCAACGAATCATGGGAATTGTAGTTCAAGTCCCCGGAAACATGGGATATGTAGTTCAGGTAGGCGCACACTGGGTCTAAACCCTGATAAACAAGGTCCTCACTGATATCCTTTTGGGCAAGTGGTCCAGGCCCAACATGGGGGCTCCTGTGGATAGAATGATCAGCCGCCCCCCCGCCCAGCCGACCCACTTTCCTTTCCCAACAGCTCACCGCTGAGACCTTGGTGGTCCAAGCATCTACTTCCAAAAAAGCGTGCCCTACCGGCCCACCGGAAAGGGAATCCAAGAAGCTGGACCATCTTGGGAAGAAGATTTTTTCTTCCGCCAGCTTAAGACTGCAGTCAGTAAACACTGCTTATCTCTTTTGCCATTATTCCCACTCTGTGTGGAATACGGTTGTGCAGGTGCTGCCTTAGTGTCCGGGGGAGGCCTGGAGAGTACTCTCCGAGGCTGTCGCTGCCGGGAGGGATGCAGCGAAGTTTGCCATCCGTTGTTGGTTGGACACTGCCGACTCTCTTGGCAGGACCATTTCAACGTCTGTAGCGCTTCGACGCTACGCCTGGATGAGATCGACTGGCTTTTCGGGGTTTGTCCAGAACACGCTTTGAAGCATTTCAAGACCTCGCGGGCTACGGCCAAGTCCTTGGGCCTCTCCACCCACCCTGCGCAGTCGGCTTTTCACCCCTTTTGTGGCCACGGTAGGGGTGCCCCGCTACGTCCCGCTCTGAGCCACCGGCCGCAGCAAGTTACCCAACCTTTGCGCCGCCGGGGATGTGGGAACAACATTTGTGGTTTCCGGGGGCCAATAGGCGGGCCCGTCCACCAATCCCCCCTTCTTCTGCAGCAGCCTCTAAACCTTCCTAGTCCGACATTTCTGCCCATCAAACGCCAGTGAGCTGCAGGATTCGCCATCACCTCCCCCACTGGCGCACCATCACATTGCACAGGTGGGTATTGCAGATAGTCCGAAGGGGCTACTCCCTCCCCTTCGAGGCTACCCCTCCAGCCATGCCACCACAATACCACCGCATGTCGGAGGATCACCTGGCCCTTCTCCAGCAGAAAGTTACAGCTCTCTTGGCCAATGGAGCCATTGAGCGCCTTCCTGTCCCAGAAGTAGGTTGTGGTTGTTACTCCCACTATTTTCTGGTCCCCAAGAAGGACAAGGGCCTGCGTCCTATCTTGGATCTCAGGAACGTCAACCGCTTCCTCCGGAAGGAGAAGATCAAGATCTTGACGCTTACTCTGGTCTTGTCTGCCCTCGACCCGCAAGACTGGATGATAGCGCTGGACTTGCAGGACACTTATTTTCACATCCCTGTCCTGCCGGCCCACCGGCGTTACTTGCGATTCACAGTAGGCCACAAGCATTTTCAGTTTACTCTGTTTCCCTTTGGCCTTACCAGCGCCCCTCGGGTGTTCACGAAAGTGATGGCGGTGGTCACAGCCCATCTGCGCTTATCAAGGGGTTTAGTCTTCCCCGCTCTCGTTGATTTTTTGATAAAGGCGGACTCGCCCCAAACAGTTGTCTCCCACCTCCAGACTACAGCAGACCTCCTGCATTCGCTGGGGTTCTCAATCAATGTGTCAAAGTCACACCTGATTCCCTCTCAGAAGCTCCTCTTCATCGGAGTGGTTCTGGACACAAAATGGTTTCGGGTCTATCCTCCTGAACGGCGAGTCCGGGATATTCGAGCTATGATTCTGATCTTTCAGCCTCTATCCTGGGTTTCGGTCAGAATGACTTTGATTCTGCTGGGCCTCATGGCCTACTGCATCCTGCTGGTCGATCATGCCAGGTGGCATATGCGGGCTCTGCAGTGGGGCCTGAAGTTCCAGTGGGCGCAGCATCGGGGGAATCACTCAGATTGCGTCTCGGAGGGCACTTCACGACAACTTCAGTGGTGGTTCACAAACCAGGATTGGGTCAAAGGCAGATCGCTCTTCCTTCCCCAACCTGACCACAGAGTGGTGACGGATGCATTCCTTCTGGGATGGGTCTGCCACATTGGGGAGGTGGAGATCAGACGCCTCTGGTGGAATCCGGGCTCTACATCAACTCTTTGGAGCTTTGGGCGATTTGTCTTGCAGGTGTTCATGGACAACACCACTGCCATGTGGTACTGCAACAAACATGGCGGGGTGGGGTCGTGGACCCTATATCTGAAAGAAACAGGTTAGTATTAGATTCCTTACCTTAGAATATCCCCAGGTGTCAGTCTGGATCCGGAAACTTTTGCGTAGCAGTACCCTTGCGCGTCGGTAGGTGTCGTCTGCGGCTCCGCGTCCGTCGTCGGCGTTGTTGGCCCCGGGATGACGTCGCCAGAGTACTTAGACGCCGCCCTTGCGCGTTGACGTCAGTTCTTCTTTTTTCTGCACCAGCAGCGCAGATCTGGAAAAAGTGGTACCCATAGTCAATTTTTGACTAACTTTTTCGATCCCTTTTGATCATTTTTCTGAGTCTTTTCGACTCCGAACGGTGCCGATAGGGATGCCTGGATTTAAACCCTGTGAGGACTGTGATCAACTGATGTCGGTTACCGACCCTCACCGCCGGTGCCTTCACTGTCTCGGCTTCGACCACGACGACAAGGCCTGCCCAGACTGCTGAGCCCTGACGTCGAAAGCTAGGCCCGCAAGCGGCTCGAGCTCCGGCAGTCGGCCCCGCGCCGTGAGAGGTCCTGGTCCGGACGGAGGTCGAGGGACCGTTCGCGGGGTCGGAGCCATCATAGCTCCGGGAGTCACCATCGGTCTTCGGGTTCGAAGTCGTCAGGTAAGCACAAGAAGTCCAAGAGACGTCATGGCTCTTCCGACTCCCCCCGACGCTTGTGTGACGCGGCCGGGTGTTCGGGTGACACTGCCCACGCGGCTCCGTCGGAGTCACGGGCGTCGCGGCCTGCTTCATACCCTCTGGTCCCTGGACAGAACGCGACGCCGGAGGAGATAGAGTGCTTCCTCATGGCCATAAGGTCCCTCTCTCCTCCGACGGGCTCCGCGGCGCCTTCGGGCCCAGCGGACCCGTCTGGGGGCCCCAGCGGGTCGGGTGCTTCGGCCCCGTCACCGGAGGGTGCTTTGGCCTGACGCCGCTTACGCCGTCGGGCCTGGCGCCGCAGGGCCCCGCTGGATCCGCTTCCGGATCGTCGCCGGTTGACCCGACGACCTCGCCGGCGCCGATACCTAGGGTGTCACCTCCGGCGCCGCCTTCGGGCAACGCCATCTCCGATGCCTCCCTCGATCCGGTTCCGGCGTCGGAGCGGCTCCGGTCGCCCCCGAATCCGACGCCGCTTGGAGATTTCTACTTCAATGAACCAGCCCCATCCTTTGACAACCCTGATTATCAGGAGATGGGTGATGAGGTGTATTGGGAGGGGTCTGAGGACCCTCTGACACGTGATTGTCAGTCCCAGCAGCACTGGACAGGTGAACTTGGGGATGCCAGTGGTCTGGACACTTCGCCAGACACTGGTTTTGTCTCACCCCCTACTGTGGCTACGGAGGAGAGGGCAACCTACAGTGTGGTGCTGACGCGGGTGGTCAGAGCCTTGGGCCTTGAGCTCCCCGTCGCGGCCGTGAGGACTAACCTCCTCACTGAGGTCCTTAAACCGCAGTCAAGCTCGGCTGAGACTCTGCTGCCGTTTAATGAGGCCTTGACTGACGTTCTTTTGGGCACTTGGTCCAGGCCCGCTACAGGTCCGCCTGTAGATAGGAACGTGGCCAGAAGCCACCGCCCGGCCCCGGGCGACCCTTGTTTCCTGTCCACCCATCCCACCCCCGAGAGCCTGGTCATCCAGGCCTCCAACTCCCAGACCGCATTCCCGACGGCTACACCCGATCGGGAATCCAAGAGGTATGAGCAATACGGCAAAAAGGTATTCTCCTCCCTGAGTTTGGGACTGCGGTCTTCCAACACCGCGTGCCTCTTGGGCCGCTACACCCCTCTCTGTGGGACACGGTCGCGAACGTGCTGCCAGAATGCCCGGCGGAGGTCAAGGCTAAACTCGCCCAAGCCCTTGCGGAGGGTCGAGATGCGGCACGTTTTTCCATCTGGTGTGGGCTGGATACCACCGACTCACTGGGCAGAGCGATGGCAACGACAGTGGCAATTCGTCGCCACGCCTGGTTGAGGTCCACCAACTTTTCGGCCAATGTCCAGAATACACTCATGGACATGCCATTTGATGGCCGTCACCTTTTTGGCGACAAGGCAGTCCATGCGCTTGAGCGCTTTAAGGACTCCAGGGCTACGGTCAAGTCCTTGGGCCTCTCTGCCCCGCGCCAGCAAACGGGTACCTTTCGCTCCTTTAGGGGCCAAGGAAGGAGCGCCCCCACACGTGCTGACAGCCACGCACCGCAGACTAATTTCCAACGCGGTGGCAGCCGTGGAAACCGCCATGGCGGCGGTCGGGGGCAACGACTAGGTCAGTCCACACCAACCCCTGCAGCATCCGCCTCAAAACCCTCCTAGTCCGAGCTTTCAGGCCCATGTGACACCAGTGGGGGACAGGGTTCGCCATCACCTCCTCCACTGGTGCACTGTCACATCGGACAGGTGGGTGCTGCAAATCGTCCGAATGGGCTACTCCCTCCCCTACGTGGCTACCACTCCAGCCATGCCACCGCAATACCACCGCGTGTCTGGGGATCACTTGCGACTTCTACAGGAGGAAGTTACTGCCCTCTTGGCCAAGGGGGCCATCGAGCGCAACCCTTGGCCAGAAGTAGGGTGTTGTTGCTACTCCCACTACTTTCTGGTACCCAAGAAGGGCAAAGGGGGCCTACGCCCTATCTTGGATCTACGGAATGTCAACGGCTTCCTCCGGAAGAAGAAGTTCAAAATGCTGACACTAGTTCAGGTCTTAGCTGCCCTGGACCCAGGAGACTGGATGGTAGCGTTGGACTTGCAGGACGCATATTTCCACATTCCCTTCCTGCCGGCCCACCGGCGCTACCTGCGGTTCACGGTAGGCCACGAGCACTTTCAGTTTACCGTGCTCCCCTTCGGCCATACCAGCGCCCCACGGGTGTTCACGGAGGTGATAGCGGTGGTCGCAGCTCACCTGCGCAGGTTAGGGGTTTCAGTCTTCCCCTACCTCGACGACTCGTTGTTGAAGGCGGGCTCACCCCAAGCAGTCGTCAGCCACCTCCAGGCGACGACAGACCTCCTGCACCAGCTGGGGTTCTCCATCAATGTGCCTAAGTCACACCTGTGCTCCTCCCAGAAGCTCCTATTCATCGGAGCGGTTCTCGACTCAGCGCAGTTTCAGGTTTATCCTCCCGAACAGCAGGTTCGGGATATTCAGGCTCTGATTCTGATCTTTCAGCCTTTATCCAGAGTCTCGGTCAGGTTAACGCTGCGGCTTACGGGTCTGATGGCCTCCTACATCCTTCTGGTGCTTCACACCCGATGGCGGATGCGGGCTCTGCAGTGGGACCTGACGTTTCAGTGGGCCCAGCATTAGGGCAACCTTTCCGACCATGTCCTGATCTCGGAGGGCACTGCGAGACAGCTGCAGTGGTGGCTCACGGACCGCGATTGGGTCAGCGGCAGATCCCTCTCCCAGCCAGAGCACGTGGTTGTGACGGACGCGTCCTTCCAGGGCTGGGGTGGCCACATGGGAGAGGCGGAGATTATAGGCCTCTGGTCTCTGGTGGAGTCCCGACACCATATCAACCTTTTGGAGCTGCGGACATTCGTCTAGCACTGAAGGCATTCCTCCCCTCTGTCCGGGGGAGTGTAGTGCAGGTGTTCACCGACAACACCACCGACATGTGGTACTGCAACAAACAGGGCGGGGTGGGGTCATGGACCCTCTGCCAGGAGGCTCTGCGCCTCTTGCAGTGGCTGGAACATCAGGGCGTGACCCTGGTGGTTCAACACCTGGCAGGTTCTCTGAACGCCAGGGCGGACAAACTCAGCCGATGGTGCATGATGGATCACGAATGCTGTCTGAAATTGGACGTGGCGCCAGGTCTCTTTCTGCAGTGGGGAGAGCCTTGGTTAGATCTATTCGCCACCGAAGAGAACGCACAATGTCATCAGTTCTGCGCGTTGGAATTTCCAAGGCGGCACTCGCTCGGAGACGCTTTTCGTCGCGAGTGGAGTTGTGGTCTGTTGTACGCCTTTCTGCCTATACCACTTCTGCCCAAAGTGCTGAAGAAGATCAAACGCGACCGGGCCCAAGTCATCCTTGTGGCTCCGGACTGGACACGAAGGTACTGGTATCCCGAGCTACTCAGTATGTCAGTCGATCCCCCGGTTCGTCTGCCTCTTCAGGAGGACCTTCTGTCGCAGCAGCAGGGGGCGGTCCTCCACCCGAACCTGTCCAGTCTCCACCTCCATGCTTGGAGATTGGGCGGCGACAGTCGAGGCCATTTGACTTGCCTCCTGAAGTCTGTAATGTAATTCTGGCAGCCAGGCGTCCCTCCACAAAGTCGGTATACGCCTGCAGGTGGAACAGATTTGTGGCATGGTGCACAGCAACGGCTGTGGATCCTCTCTCTGCCCCTCTTTATGAGGTTCTTCTCTTCCTTCTTTCTCTTGCCCAGCTCTGGGCACTATCAAGGGCTACGTTTCTCCCCTTTCAGCCTTTCTAATGCTGCCTGATCAACCGTCTTTGTTCAAGCCCCCCATTGTAACTCGGTTTCTGAAACGCATCACACACATGTTTCCCCCTGTTCCGTTTGTGATGCCTCAGTGGGACTTGAACCTTGTTCTTACCTATCTGATGTGCTCTCCCTTTGAGCCACTTCACAACTGTCCTCTCCGCCTTCTTACTCTGAAGACTGGTTTCCTGGTTGCCATCACCTCTGCCAGGAGAGTGAGTGAGCCTCCTTTCCTTTCTGTCCATCCAGACAAGGTTGTGTTGCGGACTAGACCCTCTTTCCTGCCCAAGGTTGTCATGGCCTTTCACATCGGGCAGTCTATCAGCTTGCCCACCTTCTTTCCGCCACCGCATCCCTCAAAAGAGGAAGAGCGGCTCCACTGTCTGGACCCAAAACGTGCGCTTTCGTTCTATCTAGATCGCACACGCCAGTTCCGGGTGGATGACCAACTCTTTGTTGGTTACGTGGGCGCTAAGAAGAGACTGGCAGTGCACAAGCGGACTATCTCTCGGTGAGTCGTCTTGTGTATTAAGGCATGCTACTCCTTGGCTAAGAAGGAGCCTCCTGTTGGGCTGAGAGCCCATTCCACTCGGGCCACGGCGGCTACCTCTGCCCTGGGCCGGGGAGTCCCTTTGTAGGACATCTGCCAGGCAGCTACGAGGGCCCCGCTGCACACGTTCGCAAGACACTACTGCCTGGACAGCCAAGTCCGGAGGGATGGCTTCTTTGGCCGTTCCGTCCTCCAGGACTTTCTGGTGTGATTATTGGTTCGCAGACCCACCACCTGTGTTTGTATTGCTGGAGTATCTATTCTAAGGTAAGGAATCTAATACTAACCTTTTTCTTTCAGATGAATAAGTTACTTACCTTCGGTAACAATATATCTGTAAGAAACAGTAGTTAGTATTAGATTCCTTACCGCCTCACCCATCCTCCCCGTTCTGCGAACCGATATCTAGGGTTAAGGTCATCCCCTTTCAGGGCCCTAGTTTCAATGGCACCAGTGTTGTTTTTTTACATGGCTCTGCGTTTTGGCGCAGAAATGCAGTGTATAAGAACTGACGTCAGAGCGCGAGGGAGGCGTCTAAGTACTCCGGCGACGTCATCCCGGTGCCAACGACGACGAACACGGAGCCGCAGACGACGCCTACCGACGCGCAAGTGTACTGCTACGCAAAAGTTTCCGGATCCAGACTGATGCCTGGGGATATTCTAAGGTAAGGAATCTAATACTAACTACTGTTTCTTACAGATATATCGTTACCGAAGGTAAGTAACTTGTTCGTCAGGAGGCTCTCCGTCTCTGGACATGGCTGGAACATCAGGGCATATCCCTGGTGGTTGGGTGCATGAAGGATCGCAAATGACGTCTTCACTCGGAGGTGGTGCAAGGATTTCTTCAGCAGTGGGGAGAACCGTGATTAAATCTTGGTTAGAATGCGAAATGTCAGCAATTCTGTGCTTTGAAATTTCCAAAGCGGCACTCGCTAGGCAGCGCTTTTTGTCGCGAGTGGAGTTCCGGTCTGTTGTACGCCTTTCTGCCTATACCACTTCTGCCCTGAGTGCTGAAGATCAGGTGCAACCGGGCCCAAGTCATTCCTGTGGCTCCGAATTGGGCACAAAGAGTCTGGTATCCCGAGCTGCTCAACATGGCCATCGATCCTCCGATTCGACTGCCTCTTCAGGAGGATCATCTGTTGCAGCAGCAGAGAATGGTCCTCCACCCGAACCTGTTCAGCCTCCACCTCCTTGCGTGAGGATTGAGCGGCTGCAGTTTACCTCATTTGACCTGCCTCCTAAAGTCTGCGATGTAATCTTGGCAGCCAGCGTCCCTCCACTAAGACGGTATACGCCTGTCGGTGGAATACATTTGTGACATGGTGCACAGTAAAGGCTGTGAATCCCCTCTCTGCCCCTCTTTCTGAGGTCCTCTTGGTCCTCCTTTCTTTGGCCCGGCAGGGCTCTACTTTTGGCACTATCAAGGGCTATCTCTCTGCCATCTTTGCCTTCCTTCGGCTTCTCTTTTCAAGTCCCAGGTTGTAAATCGTTTTCTAAAAGGCATAACTCACCCTTTTCCTCCAATTCCTTTCATTATGCCTCAGTGGGACTTGAATCTGGTTTTGACCTTTTTAATGTGTGCTCCCTTTAAGCCGCTCCACAACTGTCGTTTAAGGCTTCTCACCTTTAAGACTAACTTCCTGGTTGCCATCACCTCTGCCAGGAGAGTGAGTGAGCTCCAGGCTCTTTCATCAAAACCTCCTTTCTTGTCGGTCCATCCGGATAAAGTAGTTCTTAGAAACCATCCATCCTTCCTGCCAAAGGTTGTTACTGCCTTTCATATTGGGCAGACCATCACTTTGCCCACCTTATTCCCACCTCTGCATCCTTCGAAAGAGGAGGAGAGTCTCCACCGTCTGGACCCAAAATGTGTGCTTTCCTTCTATCTGGATTGCACAAAACAGTTCTGGGTGGATGACCAGCTCTTTTTTGGGTACGTGGGTGCAAAGGAAGGTCAGGCCGTACACAAACAAACTTTCTCCCAATGGGTCGATTTGTGTATCAAAGCCTGCTATTCTCTAGTGAAGAAGGAGACTCCAATGGGGCTACGCGCCCATTCTACCAGGGCGACGGCAGCGACTACTGCTCTGGGACGAGGCGTTCCTCTAAATGACATCTGTCAGGCAGCTACATGGGCCTCGCTGCACACATTTACAAAAAACTTCTGTCTTGAAGGTCAGGTCAGGAGAGACGGCTTCTTTGGCCGTTCCGTTCTCCTGGACTTTCTGGTCTGATCTTGGTTCGCAGACACACCACTGGGGTTGGTATTGTAGGGGTATCTATTCTAAGGTAAGGAATCTATACCTAACGTGTTTCTTTCAGATGAACAAGTTACTTACCTTCGGTAACGATATATCTGTAAGAAACATAGGTTAGTTATAGATTCCTTACCGCCCCACCCATCCTCCCCGTTCTGCAAACTGATTTCTAAGGTTAAGGTTATTCTTTCAGGAACCTAGTTTTGTGCACCAGTGGTCAGTGTCTTGCATGGCTCTGCGTTTCTGATGCGGAAAGTCGTGTACATAACTGATGTCAGCGTGCGAGGGCAGCGTCTAAGTAGTTACAGTGATGTCATCCCGGCGACATGATGCCAAAGACGGACGCGGAGAGGTACTGCTGACTAAAAAACTTTTCGGATCCAGCCTGACGCCTGGGGGTAATTGTAAGGTAAAGAATCTATAACTAACTAATGTTTCTTACAAATATATTGTTACCAAAGGTAAGTAACTTGTTCACCAAAGATTGTGGACTATTCTTGTCCTCACAGTAGAATCCAGCAGATTGCCGTTGGTTCCTATGTTTTTTCGAATGGTATTTCTATTTTTGGAGTACATAGGCCAGTTGTATGACTCTCAGTTTTCAATTTTAAGATATTGATGGTCTCTAACTGATGGCATAAGATTGATTTCCCTTTTAGTAATATCCTTAAGGCAAAGTTCTTGTTTGTGCCATCCTGCATGTCTGAATTTGCTAAGTTGCAGAAGGAAAAACAATTGGATTTTATTTGAGCTTTGTATAGCACTGGTACACCAGTTCCTTCCAAAATTCTTCACTCATTCACTCTACAACTTACTCTACTCATTTGCAAAGATATAGCGAATGAATTTAAATACTTACAAGGCTGAGCCTCCGATTATCTAAGACTGGTCACAAAATGTTTGCACAATCTGTACACTGACTTTTTGCGACCTGATCCGATTTTGCGATGTAATCTTAGTACTGATACTTTGCCTCACAAAACCTCCAGTTATGGGGTTGCAGAATGACCTGCCTAATGAGTACTAATTATAGTACAAGGCAAGGGGTTCTCCGTGGGGGTAGATTATGAATGTTTATTTGTAATTAACAGTGCTATTATTGTATTGAATATGCCATGTTAATTGACTGAGGCCAATGACACAAGAATACTGCGCACAATTCTTTACTAACAACCCTCATTGCATTTATAAAAGTAATATCCATAGTCCATATTATATTACATTAAAGATTAACACTTACTCTACCAAGGTATATTTTTAAATGTTTCCAAAATATTTTGCACTCCTCTGAAAAGCCATGGAACACTGTACTCCTTGTTGTATTATTTTGTTGCACGGTGTCCACTTTTTAATTTAGGTATGTGGTCAAACCTGGAGGTATATGTACACCCAAGAACAATGGTCCTCTATCCTTCAATAGTGTGTCCTCTATAGTTTTATCTAAAGGTGGTCGTGCTCCTAATGTTGATTATTTGTTTTGGCCCATGGCTACTGGCCTCATCAGGACTATAACCAGGTAAATTCCACATCCAGACATTTAATATGATACACTGGGGAATGAATTCCCTAACTTTCCAAAGGAATGCCAATGATGGACCACTCTCAGCTTGCTGGTTTCAACTGTAGAACTCCTGGTTTGAAGGCTTAATCATGGGCAAAAGCTTGAGACAATCCTTCCTCAAACCACAAAGTGATGTTACGTCTCCGCAGTGTTTCCGTCAAGATAAACCCAATTCCTACGAAGCCGAGGGACCTTTCTCAGAAGTGGCGTGTCCGTTCTCAGCTACCCCACACATCGAACCCTGTGCTCCATACCCCAACATTTGCCATCTCCCACAAATAAGCTCACTTAGGAACTTGGGGGGCCCATTGAAAAGTAGCACGATGTCCCATGTACAACAGATAATTACTCAGCAGGTTGGCATAAACAGTGACACATAAATAATGATATAACACTAAGATAGTGTAGCTTCATCAACCTAAAGTAAAAGATCCAACAATTGCAGCACCAATCCCTTTAGCGAGAAAAGTCCTTCAACTCGCCAAAGGCTGCAAAGGTGGTGGCCAACACGATAAACCTATTACCAATTTCCACCTCAGGGAGTCACTGTTGTAAATGTTTACTTTAATACACCCCTTTGTCTCATCACCCAACAGTAAATAGCACATTCTATAATACCTAGAAATCCAGTCCACCACATTCCTGCATATTATCATATTGTGCTTGACCACCAGTGGCATCTAGGAATCATTTGTCATGCGTGTGCACTGAGATAGAGTACAGGGGCTGGCAAGGCAGACTGGACAACAGATACTGCATAGGACGTCACAGCCTCAGTTGAGGTCTGTAATTCTTGTTGGTTTCCGCCTTATCCTTTCAAGAGTCTTGTCCATGCTGTACAAGGAGACATCTATGGAAGCAAATACTACTGTGTTTTTTCTAGGGTTAGTCGTAGTATTTTGTGTTACCTTTCTGTTCTTTCTTCTCTGCAACAGATGAGCTGCAAATAATTACTCAGGCTTTTCTCATTAGTTCTAATGTTTGTATGTCAAAGAAAGACCATTCTACTCTCCACAGAAGGCATTGTTAAGATCACATAAGAGCATATTGAGCCTTCACGAGATGTTTGACTGCATCCGGGGATTGAGTGCAATATATTTATTTCTTAAGCCCTATGATACTTTACATAATTGCTCTGTAATGCAATGTGTCTTTCTAACAGATGATTCTTACAAGAGTTACCTTCTTATATGAACCTCTGTTGCTGCCCTTAGCATTCCATGGGATTCAGCCTTGTGCTTGTTAATCTCTAGAAATTATTTAATGTGGCTTTGTGTCACCTTCTCTGCTGGGTGTTTTAGAAACCTGGTACCTTTCCTCCATCTAGAGAAGGTCGGTTTTGGATATAGAGAGATAATTCTACTAGCACTGCAGAGTGGTCTGAACTCCCCGTTTGCGGTCTGTCACATTAAACTACTATGTTAAATAAAGATCACTAGATCAGGTAATAATCTAGTTTCCAAATGTGGTGTGTACTCCTGTTATGTGTGTTATCAATCAGTTGTGAAATGCATGTGTTGATGAGATCAAAGTCTTCAGAATAATGTCTTTCAGGACCTCCATGCTCTTGCATGGGTGGATGTTTGCACTATTGGATAGTTCCAGGCTGGCATCCAGCACCATCCCCCAGTCAACCACTAGGGCTAGGCGTACATTCCTCGCTTCAGTCAATGCACTGCTCAGGAATGGAATGAGCGGAAACTTTGCTTCTTTGCATCTTCTGTCACGTAAGTAGTTTTGAAAGCACTAATCTCCCTTGTAAATGACTCCAAGTATGTTCGTCCTTGGTGGCAAGATTGATCAGGATATTCACTCCAGATTTTTTTTTACTTTGTCTCTGCTGTATGAAGTATCTTTATCACCAAATCCTTCTTTAATGTTTATATTCAAAGACAAAGTTTTAGATTAGAGATACGTTGTATTATTTTCTTAAAGCAGTTATTCATAATATTAACCATCAGTGAAATTGTTTTAAAAGGTTATGCAGCAAACCACTTACAAGGGTACGTGTGACATTGTATTGTAGGAAAAAAATCACACAACCCTCAACAATAGACCTCACTGGTGGTGGTTGATACATCTGTCACTTAAAAATTTGCTCTCAAGGAAAAAAAAGACTGCAAACAATTTGCACACATTAACAATTCCTTTTGAGAGTAAACCCCTTCAGAGAGGAAAACACTGTATCATAAGGACTGTAACCTCTAAAAACTCTTAAGAATAAAGAGGTCCATAACCCACCGAAAATAACATGGGACTATTACAACGGTGTTATAAACACTCTCACCTCTACTTCATTCCCTCCTACACACAACATGCACTCTACTCATAAACAAATCACCACCCCCTCTACGTCACAACCAATACTACACAGCCAAATCCATTGCATGAAACATATACATCAGCCCCCTTTTTCACTACTCCTCAAAAGCAAAACATATCATGCACACAGCACAAGATCTTCAAAGCGCAACACCTCATAATACTTACCATCACAAAATACAAACATATACCCACCTTTCAAACCACACAAAGGAACAAACTCCAATGCCAAGCTTCCACTCTTCCACCACACCTAACACAGATACAGCAATACAGCATCTCCCTTCCAACCGCCTCTCATCCATTGGACAATTTATGTAGTAATTTAGAACATTACTACATGACCCTCAGGCTACACCACCTCCCGACCTGTTGAAGCCAAAGCATACAACTGGAAACTCGGCACCCGATGGCAGGTCCATTACCTCGGTATTGAAGGGAGCCAGGGGGCAAAGTAAAACAAATGGAGAAGTCGTTCTGGCAGAACGTGAAAGTAATCAAGACCCCACAACAATACCAAAATGGGACACTGACATAAGATGGATCTCAAGAACTATAAACAAAAGGGGAACAGATTGACGACTTAGAGGGAAAAGAGAAAGATCAGTCATAAGGGGGGTCTCTACGGATATGTTCCTGGAATGTGAATGGCCTGGCAAGCAAACTGTTGGATGCGGATTTCATTGAATATATCAGGGACTTCGACTTTGTGGCTCTACAAGAGACCTGGCTGAGAGAACCCCCACACTTGCAAGGATTTCTGCGCTTCTATATAAGTGCACTGGCTGAGGCAAAATACGGCCATTTACAGGGTGGCTTGGCCAAATATGTTGCATGTGGAATCAATCTCAATGTCCAGGATCTAGGCTTTTCTTCATCTGCAGGTCTTGCTTTAAACTTAAACTGCCCGGGTTCAATACTGGCAATGGACCTCAACATCACAATAATTAATGTCTATATCCAACCTAAGCGAAAAGGTAAATTAATAAAAGAAATGTGCAAGTTGGTAGAAAAATATATTATTGAAGGACCATTGGCGGAGCTCATTCTTACAGGTGATAGAAACCTAAATTTAATGGGGTCCTCCGCGGACGCTGAAATGTCGATAGAAAACACAATCTGGAACATCCCAACGCAAGGGGAGCCACCTTCTAGCAAGCAAACAAAAGCAGGAGTGTCGGCCTTGGAAGAACTGGAACACTTACATTTAAGAGCACTAAATGGCAGATCAAGAGGAGACAATCCCCCTGTAGCAACATACTGCTCATCCAGGAACAATACTATTCTGGATTACACTTTTGTCTCCCTGGACCTGTTTCAATATATTACTCTATTTCGTTTAGGGTACAAAGGGGATAGTGATCACCGGCCACAGGAAATTAAGTTTAGAAAAACAGTCCAAGTGTTTGAGCACTGCCGGACCACCGAAGGTGCAGACTATACTATTAATCTTAAAAGAATCAAATTTGGGCAAGAGACACATTGCAGAATGGTTGGAGTAGCTAAGGAGCATTTTGAACGGAGAGCCGGATCAGATGAAGTCAAAAAGTGGGAAAGCTTCACCGAAACCATGGCAACTTATACTACGATCATTAAGCCAAAAACCCAACAAAGAACTGGTGGAGTGAAATCGATATCTCAACTTGCGCTGAAAGAAATAAGGCACATCAAGAGAGTTATCTACCGCATATTGAGACAGCTACGGTGGAACCCCCAAGATTTAACACTACAAAACTCATTGCGAAGGCAAAAGGCTCAGTTAAAAAAACTAAAAAAGGATGCAAAAAGAGACCAAGAGAATGCAATGTGGGCAAAACTACATGCTGATATAAAGCAAAACAACAGCGCACGTTTTTGGAGAACCATAAACCGTTTTGTCCATCCAAATAACCAGGGACCTACATCTAACATTTCTGAGGCAGTCTGGTCAAAATATCTCGGATCTCACTTCCATGAAGCTATGGAGTCAGGAATAAAAGGGGAATACTCCTCTGGTACTTCCCACGATGCTTTTCTCATGTGCTGCACATGCAGGAATTAACCTGATCATACAAAACAAAACTAATAATGATAGCTTAATTGCCAATACTTCAACTAGTCGAACTATGATCATTAAAAAGCAAATAGGCAAGGGAAGGGGCCCCTGGCCCAAATGGCATACCGCCTGTACTCTATAAGCAAGAGACAACTTTTTGGGCAGAAGCATTAGAACCACTGTTTTGGGAAATAAGAATGACAAATATTCTGCCAGAGTCACGGAGGGGATCCATCACTGCACCAATCCACAAGGCAGGGGATAGGTCAGAGCCGCAGAACTATCGGTTAGTGGCATTACAGGATAATGAGGCAAAAATAATTGCGGGAACACTCCTGGAAGAACTACAGGCCTGGGCAGAAGCAAAATCTATCATCCCCTTGAATCAGACTGGTTTTGCAAAGAATGTGGGGACGACCACAAATATAATAACAATGGCAATGCTTTTCGACAGAGGGGAAACGACTGGGAGCTCCCTACATTTGTGCTTTATTGACTATAAAGCAACTTTCGACCATGTAAAACGCAACAGATTGTGGTCCAAACTTTACAACTGGGGGCTCCCCCAACCCCTTCTAAACCTCCTGATAAGCCTGCATACTAACACCTGGGTCCAGATTAAGCTGGGCGATGGAACACACTTGTTGAGACGCATTCCAACGGACAAAGGGCTTAAGCAAGGTTGCGGTCTGGCCCCCACACTTTTCAACCTGTTTGTAGCTGACCTTGTACCGAGACTAAACGCCTGCAACTCGCACGCCCCAAAACTGGGAGATATCTTAGTACCGTGTCTCCTATATGCAGACGATATAGTCTTGATCAGTAAAACGAGAGTAGGCTTTCAACATCTTATAAATGCAACTCATGATTACTCAAAGGAAAATGGCCTAACAATAAATCTCGACAAAACTAAAACCATCACTGTGAGTAAAAAAAGGGAAAAGTCCTCAACTTGGTACTGGGGTAATACCCGTATAGAGAGTACCACGGAATACAAATATCTGGGTGTAAAGATCGACAAAGGAGGTCAATTCCTTGCACAAAGAAACAGTATCAGGTGCAAAGGTATCGCTTTGGCAATCTCTTTAAAAACTTTGAACTCCAAATTAACTGGCCCGTCGATTCTGCCTATAGTCGAGGTGATTCGTGCAAAGTTATTGCCTGCAATAACTTATGGAAGTGAAGCCCAGAAAGGAAGAGATGCCAAATTACTGGACTCCATAGTTACAAACACGATTAGGATTATATTCGGACTGCCCAAGTACACGTCCCCCTCTCAAATAAGGCTTGAGTTTGGTATCCAGAAGCAATCACTGGCAAGACATGAGGCATATATCATAACGTGGGACAAAATATGAAGAGCCGCTCCAGGGACATTAAATGCACAGCTGTGGAAAGAGATAAGCAGATGTATTACCTCACCTGCAGCGGAATATCTCAAAGAAGGACTAAAAAAACTGGGACTGAACCAGCTGTGGGAAACTCCCACTAGCCCCGGTATACTCAAGAAATTAACCTGGAAATCGGTCAAATATCTATCGTGGTTAGAGGATAAAGATTCACTTGCAAAAAGGTCTCACGGCTGGATGACTTTGAATACATACTGTGAGCCAGCAGTCCAGAAGTACTTTAACACAGGTTACGCCAAGCATACCAAAATTAGGTTTATGAAGTTTAGACTTGGCTTGTTGCCCGGTACTCCACATTCTCCACCCTGGCTGAAGGAGAAGGTGGACCCTAGATGCCGCCTATGCGGGTTAGCATTGGAAGACCTGTTGCATCTGTTATGCTCCTGCAAACAACTCTCGCAAGAATGTCAACAAATATTAAAAGCAAAATTCAACCAGCGGGGAATTCGAACAAGGAGACAAGCAGTTCTGGCATGCCTTGCTCCAAGTGATCCTCAACTAAACTGTGCCCAGGTAAAATTTTTGACAGCATGCACTAAGAAATTGCCAGAAATTAAAAATACTGACTGAAAACTAACTTTTAATATTTATCTATGCATTTATAAACAAAGTATTATATCCAAGAATTACCGTGGTGTAAATAATTGCGATATGCATTTCAGGATATAACCTGCCTGATCAAGTGTTTGCCTGAAAAGAAATGAAATGAAAAGAGTCTTATAATGCGCAACTAAGCCCCAGGGCGTCAAGGCGCCTAACAAAAGCAGTATAAACAAAATGAAAAGTATCTACGGGTACGCCCTCGCGAACAACCAGGTTTTCAGTTCTTTACGAAATGCGGGGACGGAAGCCTGAGATTTTATGTCGCATGGAAGAGTATTCCATAACTTAGGGGCAATTGAAGAAAAAGCTCTTCCACCCCATCTACTCTTACAGAAGCGAGGGACCACCAACAGGTTCTTAGTGGAGGAGCGTAGAGGTCTGCTTGAAACCTAAGGAAGCAAAAGTTTCTTGACCCCCCCGCACCCTTCCCAGCAAGTGCACTGTGGGTCAGGCAAAGCGTTTTAAAAGTGATCCTCGCTTCAATGGTAAGCCAGTGTAAAGCCTTCCTGGCTGCCGTTGATGAAGCCAATCTAAGAGAGTCAAGAACAAATTTGGCTGCCGCATTTTGAGCAGTCTGAAGGCGTTGGATTAGGCTCTTGTTCATGCCGATGTAGAGGTAATGTAATGAAATGTAATGTAAAAATTACTTATAAAGCGCGGCATTCACCGGACAGTTTCTTGGCGCTGTTCACTTTATTCGGTGAGAGGCAGAGGGCGAGGAGAGAAGAGCTTATGTGTAAATGCTACGGAAGAGATTAGTTTTTAGGAGAGACCTGAAGTGAAGATGGGAGGAAGAGAGTCTCAGTTCTAGCGGGAGAGAGTTCCAGAATGAGGGTGCCAAAAAGGAGAATCTGAGACCTCCGTGTTTTTTGCGCCTGAAACGGGGTGTCTGAAGGAGCGCAAGGTGAGAGGAACGGAGTTGCCTGGAGGGAGCATAAGGGTGCAGGAGAGAGGAAATAAAGGAGGGACCGATGCCGGCCAAAGATTTATGAGTCAGGCAGCCCAGTTTGAACTTGCAGCGCTCTGAAACGGGAAGCCAGTGAAGGGCCTTGAGGAGAGGACGGACGTGGTGATGTTTTGGTTGGTGGTATAGAGGGCATTACAATAATCCAGTCGCGATGCGACAAGTGCTACCACCACCTGTTTCCGCGCCTGAGGGGACAGATAGTGTTTTATTTTGCAGAGTATTTTAATAATGCCCCAACAGGTGGCGACAGTTCTATTAACCTGCAGGGTCATGGAGAGGGCAGGTTCAATCAGCACCCCCAAGTTCCGCGCTGATCCCGAAGGAGTGGGACATGACCCCAACGAGGACGGCCACCATTCAGGTGACCAGATGTTGTTGTTAGAGCCAAACACCAAGATCTCAGTCTTTTCCCCGTTCAACTTTAGAGAATTGTAAATCATCCACTGGGACACTGCTTGCATGCAGCTCCTAAAGTTGGTCGGGGACGGGTCACCAGAGTGGGAGAGGGACACCAAGATCTGTGTGTCGTCCGCATAGGAGACTACCTCCTTCCCGAACGATCTAATAAGCCTGGCAAGTGGAGTCACGTAGATGTTAAACAGGGTCGGACTTAATGCCGACCCCTGTGGGACACCACATTGCACAGGTAGGGATTGAGATAGAAACTCTCCCAGCTTGACCCTCTGGTCTAAGAAGGAGGCCAGTAGATTCAAAGCCGCCCCTTCCACCCCTATCTCCCTCAGGCGAGATGTTAAAACCGAGGGAGATAGGGTATCGAAGGCGGCTGTGAGGTCCAGAAGGACCGGGACGTGGAATGTCCCTGGTCTACCTCCATACGGATGTTATTCAGTACGACCGTGAGGGCTGACTCTGTGCTATGGTGTCTCCTGAAGCCATGTTGGATTGGTCTAGGAGACCCGAGGAGTCAAGAAATGCCGCTAGATGATGATTCAGATGCGTCTCCAGCATCTTTGCCGGCGCAGGAAGCAAAGAAATAGGGCGGTAATTCTTAAACACCTCAGGATCTAGAGTAGGCTTCTTTAGAAGTGGCTTAACCACCGCGCTCTTCCATTGAGATGGAAAGATGCCCTCTCTCATGGCCCTGTTCATGATATCAAGCAGGGGGGGGAGAAGGGTGTCTCTGCACTCTTTCAGGACTTTCAAGGGGCAGGGATCTAATGGAGATCCCGACCTCGTCTTATTTAAGAGCAGGTCAAGCTCCTGATGGGACAGCGACGGGAACTCTGACAGATTTTTAGAGGTGTTGGAAGAGATCTCCTCCATAACAGGAGAAATAGGGACAGGCGGAGGCGGGGTAACAGATCTTTGTAATTCAAGATCCCTATATATGTCCGCGATCTTAGAATGAAAGAATCCTGCGATCTCGTCGCAGAATTCCTGGGTGCTTACTACAGGGTCCTGCGTCTGAAACGTACAGAGCGAGTCCACTATTTTAAAGAGATCCCTGGGAGAGGAGAGAGCCGTTGTCAGGTTGGCAAAGTACTCTTGCTTAACTCTGATAATCTCAAGCTTATACTCCTTGAGGAGTCTTTATCCGAACTTTTAATGTACAATCTTTTTAATAGAATGTTTTACTTTTTTATAATTATGGAGATTTTATGGGTTTGTAATGAAATATTTTTGTGTTGCAATGGTTTTAACAAACTATGCAAAAATAAATAAACTTGAAACTTCCCCTGACTCATACAACTTCCGCCTTAAACACACGCAAAAAATATAAGCAAAATGCCACACCTCACAACGTTGCTGCCCCATGTCTACTTCACAACAATGTTACACCACAAAAGCAATACAGCACTCAAACTTTCTCTCAAACACCATCTCCAACACATACACATGCAGACCCATCAAAATGCCTTCTTAGCATGCTGGATGAGGAACACGATACAGAACAGCTACACGATTGCTATCCTAATACAACTAATACCAGCACTAAAACACACCTGCTATAAACCCACACAATACTGATCACTCTTCTACCAAACAAAGTCCCACTATCACCAAAGGCCACTCACTAAACCGTCTACTAATAAATGCTCGATCCCTCTCTAAAAACAAGCATCACATCTTCGACCTTCTCACCGATGCAAAATCAGACATACTATTCATAACCGAATCATGGTTGGGAGAAGATATGGCTCCAGTCCTGCATGAAGATATTCCTCTAAGCTATCAAATAATCACCCTAAATCGTATAGCCAAAAAAAGGAGGTGGTCTAGTTGTTGTATTCAGGCAAACAATACATATCACTAAAATTGACAACATCACCATAAAGAATTGTGAGGCTCTTCTAAGAAGATGCAATCCTACACCGTCTTCCTGCTCTTTTACAGTCCTCCACCTAGCAAGGCAACATTCCCAGAAACACTTCTAGACACAGTTTCAAACCTGATAACAATACACTCCAACCTATGCTTTCTGGGAGACAACATTTGGTTTGATAAACCAAATATGACCCATCCAAAAACTATAATCACCGGCCTAGACGCATTGAACCTGTATCAGATTGTTCACAATCCAACACACACTGCTGGACATATCCTAGATGTCATTTTTGCTAATACTGAACTAGTTACCTTTCAAAGTACAACTCCAGTCACATGGTCAGACCACCGCTTGCTTGCCTTCCAACATAAAACAACGCTAAGTGACTCACCTAAAACTACCTTACATCCATCCACCGTGGAACACATTTGGAACACTTTAAACACAACTAACATCCTGTACAAATCTGGAAACCATAAATTCTGTTCAAAATCTATATGAGTGGCTACAGGAAGCTTTTGCCATCCTGATACCACTCAAAACCACACAACAGAACAAAAGAAAAAAAGCGCCTTGGAGAAACATAGAAATAAAAGACATAAACAACAACAACAAATTAGAAAGCTGCACCGTACCTGGCTCAAAACAAACACCAAACAAGACAAGCTTCACCTACAGAAAATGAACAGATTATACAAGTCTGCTATCAAAAAAGCTAAGAAAAGGTACTATTCAGACAGAATTTCAAAACGCTAAATGTGCAAATAAAGAATTCTATAAAATACATAATGAATTTCACAAAATAAATTGCCTAGAAGGAACTCATCCTGTTACTCAAGATTTCACAGACACAGTGGCAAATCATTACACAGACACTTCCAACACATTTCACACAATGAATTTATGGACCTTGTCAAAACAAGCAGGCCTGCTGGCAGCCCTTCTGACCCAGGTCCACCACAAACTTTCAAGACAATTCTTTTAACAACCTCTGCTGCCACTCCAGTAAGAAGAATCGTCAACGATTCCTTAACTACTGGAATATTTCCAGAAGAACTCAAAAAGTCATACATACGACCTGACAACTACAGACCCATTACAAATGGACCGTTCCTGGGCAAACTGATAGAAAGAGCAGCGTTCGCCCAGATGTCACAATTCATTGAAGAGAATTACATACTATCAGACTTCCAAACAAGATTCCGTCCAGGAAGAGGCACTGAATCTGCCTTCCTTGCCATCTGGAATGACCTAAAGAATACAGTGGACCGCAACGGGGTTGCTGCGCTACTCCTCTTGGACATCTCAGCTGCCTTTGACACGGTTGACCATGACACTCTGAAACAAAGACTCTATGAAGCCGGCATAGAGGGAAGTGCTCTAGACTGGATTGCGTCCTACCCTCGAAACAGAACTAATGTCATTCTTCCCCCACTTTCTCGTCCAAACCGTACTCCACAAAAGCAGGGGTCCCTCAAGATTCTATCATCTCGCTCATGCATTTTAACATCTACATGAAGTCATTACCAGTACTGATCAATACATTTCACCTTACATGCTATAACTATGCAGATGACACGCAAATACTCCTTCAACTGGAATGCCCCAAAGACATTGGAAAATCATTAATTTTCAGCTGTCTCAGAGCCGTGGATTAGTGGATGACCTGGACCCATCTCAAATTGAATGCTTCAAAAACGGAAATACTCATGTGTGGCGATTGGAAACATTACAACCCGTTGCCGCATGGCCTGATGAACTGGGATCACTACCTAAAGTATCGAAGGAAGTAAGAAACCTCGGAATGACCATGGACTCCAAGCTGTCGATGAATGCCCAAGTGGATAAACTAGCAAGATCAAGCTTTGCTACTATAAAAACGCTGCAACTAATTTTCCCTCATTTGGAATTTCCACACATGGTCTGAGCTACCATCTCCCTTGTTCTGTCCAAACTCGATTACGCCAATAGCCTCTACCACGGATCACCTTTAACGACCATGAAAAGACTACAACGGATTCAGAACTCGGCTGCCAGAATAGTCTTGCATATCAAACCGCAAGACCACATCTCCTCTGCCTTGAAAGCCCTGCATTGGTTACCGGTTGCCAGAAGATCCACGTTCAAGCTGCTTTGTATCACCCAGAAGCAATACATGGAATGGGACCACTCTTCATCAGGAATAAAATCACCAAAACACATTCAACAAAGGAACCTCCTCTCTAAAGGAGCATCTCGCCTCAAAATCCCACCATACAAGAAAAAAACCATGGGTGGCACATCCTTCTCTGTTCAAGCAGCCAAACTATGGAACTCTTTACCCTCCAACATAAGGTCCACCGACAACCACCTTATCTTTAGAAAACTACTCAAGATTTGGCTATTCCCCACATAAGCACAATACGCAAACAGAAATTTACAGCATATCCCTCTGTATACAACCATTTTTTTCACTATAGATATGTACCTATCCTTGTGTATTACTTTGTATAATCATGTAAAATTATTATGTTGTTGAGAGAAATTTTTTTTTATAAATAAATAAAAATCATCTTTGGTCTACATGTACATACTTCCATTGTGCATCTATGCACCTTCCATGTACTTGGATCTGTGTGTCTGTTACTTTTCGCCTGAAAAGCATATCCAATGCACTACACGATTTCTCATCCTGTGCCTCCATCAATATATTTAATCTACATATACTTAACTCTTTTATGTATCTATATACTTTTATTGTAATTATGGATCTATATATTTATCACTTTCTTCTAATTTAGCATTTCCAATGAACTACCCAATTTTTCAGCTTATACTTCGCTCCATATATCTTCTAGTCCAACCTTCTGACTCATCTCAAACTTCTTCTACTACGCCTTCTAATGCACTACCCTATCTCTGATCCTATACATCTATCAATATATCCTCTACATCCACTCTCATTTATCCCAAACCTCATACCACTACTATGATTGCCAAAATAACCCTTTCTAGACTCTCTTCTACTCTACCCCTCCTTGCATCATCTGACACCTCTTTTACTATACCGATCCCCTAAAACAAACCTTTCTAAACTCTTCCCTCTGAGTCCTCCCCTCCACAACTACTTTTTACTCATCCAAAAGCCTCCTCCTACTGCTAAGACCTAAAAAATAATTTTAAAAAATCCTTCACTCTTTTATTCCTCCACTATCCTTTTCAATCGAAATTAACAGACTAACATGTTCACTTCTCAAATTCCATATTAAACTATACTAATATACTACCCAAATAACTGAATAACACATCCACTACTCAAATTACTTCATGTTTTTTTTACTATACTAATTTTCAACAGTAATCCTTAATGGGTACCGGAGTGGCGTGCTACTCGCCAGAAAAGCGCTGCAACACCCATCAGGGGTAACAAGTGCTATATGAATGCAAATCTTTGTTCCCCTTTTATCCCTCCGCTATCCTTCTCACTCCAAGTAACTGACTAATATCCACTACTGAAATTACTTCATATTTCACCATATTAATTTACCACTAATCCTTTGTCTGCTTGCTGAATAGCGTGCGTCAACAAGCGCTATATAAATACAAACCTTTGTACTCCTTTATCCTTCTGTTATCATTCCAAATCCAATTAACTGACTAACCTATCCACCACTTAAAATGTAATTGCATGTTTCACTATACTAATTCAACACTAATCCTCTATGGGTCCCGGAGTAGCGTGCTACTCGCTGAAAACGCGCTTTGACTCCTCGTCAGGGGTAGTAAGCGCTATATAAATGAAATTACAATACAATACAAATACTGTTCAAATATTAAAATGATATATATCAATTTAATTAAACGTTTGAAGAATTTTGATGAAGTCTAAAACACAATCGCATGTATAACATTATGGTGAAGGGTTTATGAGAAAAGCACCATCTTTTAACAAAATATTATAAAAAATATAATGTTCATAGACCTCGACTAAAAAGAAAACAAGCAATGGCAAGACAGCAGGTACTGCATGTCTAGCAGAGTTAACTGGGAAAGTGTTTACCAGAGTAAATAGGTGCACTGCTTGGGCAATCAGTAGCCCTACACCATCTTTGGATAGTCCTATTTGTCCTTTTAGGGTAAGCAGACTGTGAAGGCTCACAAGTGGAGGAAGACTAAGACCCATCCATCGGTTCATAAAAACACAATCTTTAGCTAAGGTCTTTATGAAAACACGAGAGGAGCTGTTAAAGCCCTTATTGTAGAACAGCAAAACACCCATTGCAGACGTACTAAGGGTTCCAGGGGAGGAGGCTGAGGCTCGTTTCACCTGGAGAAGCCAGTAAAGAACCATTTTTTGCACTTTATATTATGCAGCAAAGAGTCCCGTACTCACAACTGGAACAACTAGCATAGTCCCCACCCACTGCTGACATTGCCCACTGGGATGGAAGGGTGGTGTTGCTGGGGATAGAAGAAGAGACTGTGTGCTTAAGTCAAAGTTATGTTACACGTCAGTCAGCACAGGCCGACATGCTCTCTCTGTTACAACTACAGAGCCAGCATGCAGAAACACAGGAGTGATAACTCTTTGTGCATTTAGTGTACACTTGAATTTACCAGTGTATACTGACTTGTGTGTCAGTTGAAACACATTTACTATGACCTTTAAATTCTGTTTCCTGGACTATACTAACGAGGCCTACATTAGGCCTCACCGACATCTTTTTTCGTCATAGTATCATGTTTATTTTGCTTGTAATTCAGCTATATGTAGTCAAGCAAGATATGGATTTGTTTATTACTGAATGACACTGATCTAGAAAAAGGGTCCCTAGACTACTGTAGCACTTTTCTAATGACCTTCCGCTTGCATGGGGTATTGCATTCACTCACAATGGTTCACTGTTCTTTATGTAGCTAGTTTGTTCTGACACTACTGGATGACATTAGGTCAGAGGGGTTGAACCAATAGTCTGTAGTGAGTTACTGCTAAGAAGGTGGGGATATGTGTTGTTTTATACATTCTGTAATTTGATTTGTTGAAAAAAAAATTCTCACACTGTGGCGACTTTGCAATCCTATTATAGTTCTTTGGAGAAAATGGCAATATAAACCCTTAGATTTGGGGATGAGCCACAGACCTTTCCCTTTCTACTAATGATGCTGTCAGATTTCTTAATGAGTTTGCTGAATATTTGAGACTTAGTCTATTACTGATTTTGCCTAATATTCTGCATTGTTTCTATTACTGAGAAACTCCTGACAATGTTTTTATGCATTTGTTGGAAAACGAGGCAGCATCTGTGAGGCCTGCACAAATAACATGACACATTTGTCCTTCACTGGGAACCAAACACCCTAGAGCAGTCTGAGGCTTACTCAAGGGAGGTGGTGTGGGCTAGTAATCGCCATTTGCAGGTGCGCAATAATAACACTCAATAATTGATTGTCCAGTCTGTACTTTGTTTTATAAAAGTCAGAGTACATTTATTAAACACACACACCACTCATTACTATACACCAATGTACAAATATACGGAATTACTTTGTGACCTTGCGTAACACCTCCACCCCTCCCGGGGGCGGGGGCGATCTAGTACCACCACTACATGTATGCACATCATCTTGCCCCAAATGCAGTGAATTGATCTCAACCTGGAGTGAGGGCCCTGCACACTGGCACCATTCCAGTGGCGACCCCCCATACCTCAACAAGCATTAAACAGGCTACACCTGCCTTGGTGACACATGACCCTGACTGAGCATCTCCTACTCACCATACAGTATGCACCTCTACATCTCAAGGGCTAATAGTCTGGGGTCTTCACCTGAGCGCAGCAGCAAGAATACATGTTTATGCACACTTTAGAATGACAGTACTCAGCACATTTGGATGTCATTAAAAATGCAGTGCAATTACAGCCCCTATAGGCATCACAGATGATCACAGGATTAAGTTATAAATAAATTCAGACACCCTAGCAGGAGTGTCTAGCCACCTAAATCTACTTTGCTTATGGCACCATCTTACACATGAATTTCACATTACATGTGTGGCTTTCAGTCCCCCTTAACAAGAAATAACGTTAGTCAATGCATGTCATAGAAATACCATTAAAAATATCCTTCTCGTACGCTTGCACCTCTTCACCTCCAGGGGATGCCCTTCTTTAGACATCCCCAACTCAGTCCTTCATCCGTTTGCACATTTCTCTGCACACCCCCAGCTGTAGAACAAACGTTCCAGCCTAGGAGATGTTCAAATGCTAGCTGAGCCCTTGAGGGGTTATTCCTTCTAGTCCCCAGGACACCTAGGGTGGGACTTTTTTTCTTTGGGCTGGGGGAGGCTGCGTGGCTCCTGCAGCTCTCCCTGTCCCCTCCTTCAACAATTGAGGGTGATCCCTCTCCTCTGGTGGCCACAAGCACCCAAAACAGCTGATTTCCTAATGCCTTGCAAGGCATTCTGGGGCGCTTCGTGCTGATTTCCACGCATACGAGAGCTGCGATGTGTGCCCCTCGCTGCTTCGGACGTTCTTGGGAGGGTCCAGTCCCACACGGACCCCCAGGTGAGTCATTCGGCTCGGGGAGCCCACCCCCGGCCGATCCGCCAATATTCTGGGGCCTGGTCACACCCGGGCCCCTGGCACCTTCTTTCGCTCTTCTTGTGGGTCCCGATCCCCTCCGGGACCCCCACATGCCCAATCGTTGAAGGGCAGCCTGGGAAGGCCACCCACGGCTGCCCCCGCCAGCTCCCCGCCCGGCCAGCACCCTCGCGTGCTGCCGCGGGAGCCGGCCACTCCGTTCTGGTCTGCCCGAGGCTTCCACGGCCCTCGGGGGGAGTGCGGCTGCACTCCCCCGGCCTTCTCCTCCATGTCGGGGATGGGGTCCCGAGCCCCCGGATATCTTCGGGGGAGTGCATTGGTACTCCCCCACCTCCGCCTCACTTCGGGGCCCGGGGATGGGGTCCCTGGCCCCCTTCATGACTTTGGGGCCCGGGGATGGGGTCCCGGGCCTCCAGACATCTTTGGGGGGGGCGGGTCGGTGCTCCCCCGCATCCTGCTTTGGCAGGGGGCCAGGGTGGGCTCCTGTCGCCCCCCTGGGGGCAATTTTCACGGGGCGAGACGGCGCTCCCTCGCCCCCCTCCTTCACATCACTGGGGGCCAGGGTGGGATCCTGGCCCACTGTGGGCTTCTTCACAGGGAGCGCGGTAGCGCTCCCCGTCTTTGCTTCCTCCTGGGGCAGCACCCTGAGACCGGTGGCAGAGCCCCATGCCCTTCGTCGTCGGTCTTCTGTAGGGGTCAAAGGTCGCCTACGTTCCGGGGCCATATCTCAGCCCCTGGGGGTCCGATCTGCCCCATTTTTGCATCTTCTTGCTCCTGGTTGTGTCCCGCAGCTACTGGGAGCACTCTCCTTCATCCTCCTTGTCTCCAAGAGGGTGCATTCTGCAGGGAGCGGTCTTCACTGGCTCCCTGGGCCTCTCTTCTCACTGCGCAGAGGCCTCTTCTTCTGCGCACCGGTCCTGGTCTCTTCTTTTGGCGCTGTTAGGGGCCTAGGGGGCAGTCAGGGGTGTCCTCCTTCCAACTGTCCATTGCGCCAGGCTCCAGCACCTTTCGCCTCAGCAGACCACACCCCAGCGAGAGCTTCTCTTCCTGTGCAAGTACTTTTTGAAAATGTGGAAGAGGGGGCTGGCAGGAAGTCTCTCTGTGTCCTATCAAACAGCGACACATCACTTCCCTGCCCCTGCTCCCTCCTTCTTGTGCAGCCTCTGGGTTTGTTCAAAATGGCGTCGTCCAGTGTCTCTGGCCACATGGCTTCTGAAACCCAACTCCTTCCCCCCCCCCCCTCACTGCCTTCTTGTGATGCATCCTGGTGCCTGGCACCCAGCGACAGCAGTTGATTGGCTTGTAGCTCCACCTATCTTTTTTCCTTGGAAGGAAGATCTTCACTCTGGGAAGAAAGGTCATTAATCTAGACCAGACCCCAGCCATTTCTGGACGACCCAAAAGCAGTACAAATATGACTTTGGACTCTGCAGAATACTCATTTTCACATCCGCAACACTGGACATTAGTGAGTGTCTGGAATCTGTAGGCTTTGTGGAAGTCATTTTAGCCATGGGCCCCTATGGGGAATAATGAAGTGAAAACACAGTAAAACGCCCTGACTTTCCCTGGCATGTTCCTTCCCAGGGTATAAAGCCTATTCCATGTCACCACCCAATTCTGCATAAGTCCTGCCACACCATTCACTCTGTAGCTGCTCCTGGACTGTGCATGCTAGAAATCTCCCCTGCGCAGCCCCTATACATGTGCGCACACATGTACACCGGTGTCTGCATGTAACCAGCACGGTGTCTCATACTCCTACTGCTGTGCAGCGGCCTAGTCAAGCCAGGGATACACCAGTAAAATCTCCATGCAGTCTCCTTCATTATGAGTTCACTGTGGATGAGTCCCAGATTATGAGGCTCCCCCACAGTAAAAGCTCTACAATTAGGTGCTCAAAAAGCGAAAAATCCGGGCGGCCCATAGTGTCAGAACCACCTTCTAACAGCATTTAAATGAGATTTACTGCAACTGCAAAATAAATTCTTTATTGATCCCTTTTAAATTTTGTAATAGGCCTTCATGGCTTTTCTAAATTCCATTCTAGAACTCACTTTTTGTGTCAGTCCTTTCTTTGTTGACTATTTTAAAATGTTGTTTTGTACCTTGTATCTGGGATGTCTTTCATCATGAAATTATGGTTAAATCATCTCCGACCCACCCAACTCCTGAATATGCTATTAAGCTGTAAAAGTTTAGGAGTACAGTCCACTTACAGGATTAATAGCCAAGGCCCCAAGAATGTCCACTACTTTAGAACTGACAAGCCGACTGTTAGAGCCCAAAGCAAACTATGCAAGTTATCACCAAAGACCAACTCTCTGGCTAGAGACACGTCTGAAGCCTGAACAACTCCGAAAGACCTACCAAGGAAACAAGCATTTTGTCCTTTTTCCACGCTACCTGTCAGAAGTGCAGAAACCTTCAGTGAGAGTTCAAAAACTCATGAGAGCTTAGCAGCTATGTTGGATTGGGTCTACAAAGACCACACTTATGGGTTGCTGTTCACTCTCTACACAAGACTGGACTGGAGAAGAAGCAGACTCTTGCTGTTCTTCTGCTAGAAATTGTTGTTCATGAGTTACGTCTCAGGCGAGCAAAGTAATTGGTAGTGTGTTGTCAACTTGCACTTCAGCGTGCTTTTGGCTAGTTGATTTGATGGACTACAGTGGACGATCGGAGGATGGTTTGCAAAAATAAATGCCCCATAAGCAACCATCTATAATTTTTACTGAGATTTTATACAATGTGGCAAATACTGCATCTTGTGCTTTGATAGTATCTTGTATGAGTGCCTACATGGTCATGAGGCGAGACTTGTGAATAAGAAGAGGTGCTTGCTCTAGTGATTTCAGTGGCGAATACTTTTTAAGAACTGGGGAGTGAGCAAGCAGGACCCACAAATAAAGCAAGGCAGTGAAAGGTGAGGAAACTTTCCTTTATGAAAGTACATTCTGAGAATGTGTGAAACAATACAAGCCAGGTAGGAAGAGCTCTAGTGGAAGGAAGCAAAACGATTGGGGAAGAAAATAAGGAGCAGAATTATTTAGCAAGTGTTTGATCTCATGTTTACACAGTTTTCCAGACTGATTGGCTCACAATTGCTGGCTGTAGTTACAGGGGAAAATACTTTGAAAGAGTCACTCATTAAAACGGGTAATCTTATACTTTCAGCGAATGGAAAGTGGTGTTAGCATGTGGTGGGCCAACCTGTCCTGCTTTAACGTCCAGAAGTATACACTCAACAATTAGGGAAACAGAAATTCATCCAAGAGGAGTTCAACCAGAACCTGTGGTGGCATAGAACCTGCTGCTGCTGGCACATGTGGCAGACCACTCTATTGTCTTTATGAGTAGGGATCAGCACTGCTTGCGGTGCAAAAGTGGAGACTTCTGAGGATGATGGACAGTAGCGAGGCTTGTTCTTCACAGGCAGTAGGCAACAACAATGCTTCCCCATTACAGTTCATGTGACAAAGTGCGAAAGAATGTTGGTGTTCCACCAGAGCAATCCGCAGCAACTGACCTCGATTTGGGACGATTGGAGTATTTGATCTCCGGTTTCCTGGGGCTTCTTTAGTATTGGACTCGCAATGAGTACCAAGTAAACCCTTTTATAATTTGACCCACTTCAAAGTGATGCAGAGCAAGCCAAGACTTACTCAGGGTGAGGATGGCAAGACACAGAAGGGCTGCAAAGCACAAAATAGTAAATCAATGTCCAGACAGTGATTTTACTTTTAGTTCGCACAAAACTAGACACAACACATAAACTTAAAATGTACACAATGAAAATAAGAACTCTCTCATGAACTAGAGATCTGTGATAGAAAATCTGTCAGTATTAAACAATTTAAAAGCCCTTCCTGTGATGTTTTTCACAGAGGTTACCATGTATTCCTAATTCCGGTTGCATGTATCGGAGAATTAACAATGGAAAACCCCTTCCTATTGCATTTTTCACATAGTTTTGTATGTAAATACCTTTCCAGTTGCATGTGTCAAAGAGTTCATAATGTAAAACCCCATCCTAGTGTATGTGTAACAGGGTTACATAATTGAAAGACCCTACCAACTGTATTTGACACTTGGTCTGCAATAATGTCTATATCTGTTATGAACAATGCAACTATTTTGCAGGCAGGCAAACAGAACTGCCGCCTGAAAAAATGCCTGTAAAGCAGATGATCAGCAAAGTGGTGGGGCTAAAGCTCTAAGGCCACCTTACTGTTGGACCGAAACTGAGCACCAAGTACACCCCTTAGCACTTGACCTCAGAGGACTGCTCCAGAGCAATCAAAGGCTTAATCAGGATGATATTGTCATATCTCTGCAAAGCACACTTACGTCAATGTCTGTTCAATGGTTTTACTTAGAAAAGTGCTAGATGGCGGCTAGTCACTCGGCCGAGTGAGCTCTCGATGCCTGCCGCCCGTGTCTGATCCCTGAAGCAAAATGGATCGACATACAGACATGCTGCTATTTCGGAAGAGAGACTGAAAGAGTTTGTAGCCAGGCTGCAGAGAAGAGCTAGGCTTCCTGACGTGCGAATGCTGTGGGCGCTCCTTACCTATGGCGTCTTGTAGTGGCCGGCTCTCCACGATTGTTGCGGTCCCGGTCCCGAGGAGTCTGGTGTGCCCTACGGCGCTTCTTGGTGCTGCGGAGGTGCACAGTGACCGGAATACATAAGAGGATGCCGCCCAAGAATTCCAGGGCACGCAAAACATGAGCCGCCGCTGCCGCGGGAGGAATACACCAGCACGAAGCAAAGGAAAGGAAAGTGACCAAAACGATCCAAATAAACAACGGGGTGGATCGGCTACAGAAGAAAGCTTGACAGGCAATGCTGAAAGTCACCCCTGCAATATTTCTGGCGGCGAAACAAGGAGGAACCCAAATTCAGAGCTCTGCTGAGGTGAGTGGGGGCACAATGCTAAGCGTGACTGCTACTGAAACTGCTATAATGGAAGAAGGAGCAATGATAGTAGTGAGGGAGGGATCTGTGGGTCTCTCCGATGATGTAATAAATAATCATAACAATGGGGGCTTGGCAACAATGAGAGACCCAGGGAATCTGGATCCCCCAGAAAATAGAGTGGTGACAGCAGTTGAGGATGGGCTGCCCCAGGAGCAGAATGGAGGCTATAATGTCGGGCCAGTGCCTGAGACATTAACGGTTGCCAATGTACAAGACCCAGATGTTGAGGGCCCCTTTTTCTCACTGTCAGATCATTCGAGCTCTTCGGGGGATGAGTCTCTGCAGGTATCCGAGGAACTTCTTAACCTGTCAAATAGACGCAGGAGTGAGACTAGTAGTATATGTTTGGAAGAAGAAACCCCGGAGGAGCGGATAGAGTACATGCTACTGGGACTACACGTAAGAAAATAACACCACACATATCAAGCCAAAGTAGTAGCCAAATAGTCCCAGGTCAGCACTCTGCGGGAAGGACTGTAGAACAGTCAGGAAGTATTTACCTAACTCTCATATACGAGACAATGATGGTCCATAGGGAAGAAAGCCGGGCAGAAAGCTTGAAAACGCAAGGCACCTGTAGAAAATTACAGAATTCTGTACGTCAGTTGACTAAAACGTGTTCAGAATTCGGAGAAAGAAGAACGGAGGCAGAGACCCGTATAACCACTTTAGAGGACGAAATGGTGGCTCAGAGGACAACTACTGAAGCATTAACAATGCATAGAGATGATCTATCCTGGAAGATCGAGGACATGGAAAATCGTCTGAGACTGCACAATTTAAGAATTCTTGGTGTGCCTGAAGGGGTCGAGGGGGTATATCCTTGTAGTTTCGTTGTTGAAACTTTTTACTGAGGCTTTTCCCGCGCTATCTCGATGGTCATGGGAATCTGAGATACAACGGGCCCATAGATTCCCGTTTCAAGTAAAACACAAGCAGGCTAATGCAAGACTCAGGGTTATATTGATATGCCTTTCTAACTATTTGGCAAGGCAGGCACTATTTGATTTGGCTAGGCCAGATAGGCAGAGGAAAGCTGCCGGAGTAGAATTTTTGGTTCGCCCCTATTTTTGTCCCACTACTGTGGAAAAACGATGGCAATTTAGATAGCTAATTGCGCCTTTTCAAGAGAAGGGGCACAGGCATTTCTATTAGCTCCTGCCAAACTAAAAGTTATTTATAAAGATAAAACAAGATTTTTTTCCTCTCGTAAAAGCGAAAGAGTATCTGCAAGAGATCAAGCATTAGGGCAAGAATATGTGCAATGTGTTGATGATTATATGAAGATACTATAATTAAAAAGGTGCTGGTGCTACTTCTCTAAGAGAACCAAGTATGAAACTGTTTTTTCTGTATGTCTAAATGTAATCTTTATTGTATTGCTTAAAGGGTGTTGTTTTTTTATTTTCATATGGGTCAGCCAAAGTAGAATCCATCAGGATGACATGGGGGGGCAGGGCAGCACCGAGGCTCTCCATCACTGTAGACCGAGAGGTCTATTCGCCTATACATCGGGGAATGGGGGGGGCCTTCTACTGGCAGAGAAGGCAGGATAGGGGATGGGGGAGGATGCCAGAGGGGGGTGTTTTTGGGGGGAAAATTGGGGGGGAAAGTCAGTAGACACTTGTGGGGGTATGAAGGAAGGATGAAAATAGAAGAAAAGAGAAAGAGGCATTTAAGAAGGGTTGGAAGATGGCATATTGACCCAAAACAAAGTGATGGCAGGGCTAACAGTTTGTACATTTAATGTGCGGGGACTCAACGATGGGGGGAAACGGCAAAGAGTAGCCTATGAAATAAAGAATATGTCACCCGATATAGTTTGTATCAAAGAGACACATGTCCATTGGAACAAACATAACTATTTGAGAGAACTGGGGTTGGAAATGCAGGTCTGTACTACACAAGCGACCAACACCCGTGGGGTCGCTATACTAGCTAAAAGGGGTCTTTTAAAAGTGACTAAAACAGCTGCAGATACATATGGGTGATGGGCCATGATGGAATATACGGTGGCTAACAAGAATTGTACAATATGTTCTGTATAAGGCTCTAAGCATGATGAGGAACAAGATATTACATACCTCAATATGGAATTAGCTAATTGGGCAACTCCACTGATTTTGACTGGTGATTTTAGTATACAGCTGGAAGATGTTATTAAAGGGCCCAGAGGTGACAAATATGTTGGGGAAAAAAACAAAGTTTATAGAGCCCTACAACAACTCCTCTTTAAACATGGTTTAACTGATGTATGGCCCAGGCTAAATCACCCGAACAAGGATAGATGCATTATTCATCCCCCATCAAAAGCTCACCAGATTAGATTATTTTTTCACATCTAAAACACTTCCAAAGGACGCGCAAATGCTGATCTATCCACGTATAACTTCAGATCATAATCCAGTTTTACTGAAACTGGAGGTATCCGGGTTAATGCGCCCTAGAAGTACATTTTCCTTTGATAAAAAACTGTTACTAAATGAGGAGTTTGTTGTGCGTATTCGTAAATGGGTGGCAGAATCTTTAGGTATAAATTGTGGCTCCACAGGATTAGGGATGGTCTGGGATGCCATAAAAGCAGGACTCTGGGGGAGGTGAGGGGGGAGATACTTGGCTTTTCCTTACGTATACAGAAAGAACTCAGACAACAAATGCAATTATAAGAGGAGCTACGCCACTCAGAACGTAGACTAATGGAGGTAATAAGGGACAAAGCCGACATTGCACAGGCACAAACAGAGGTGGCTTGGGGTCAATCTAAGATCAATGAGAAATGGGCTAAAGCAGTGGTTCCCAAACTTTTTTAACCCGTGGCTCTCTTGACCTAATTGGCAGCTGGCCGTGGCTCCCCACCATTTTTTTACCGGTGGGCGGGGCGGGTGGGGGGGGGGGTGTAAGCAAGACCTCGGGAATACTTCCTGTTGGCTTCCCTAAATTAATTGGGATGCAATTAAGGTATTAGGGATAACAAGCAGTTGCAATGCAATAGGTCTCGCATTTGCAAAAGTTTGAGCTATTGGTATTCTAAATGACATTGAGGAAAGGAAAGAGGATAGTTCCACTCACTTGAGTGTGTGCGGTCTCTTTCTTGTAGTCCTGCTTAGACCGCCAGGCCCATTTTCTGAAATGATGAGAGACCTGGCCTACAAAGGTGGAAGCACTTCTCCTGGGTCCAGCTCTTGTAATGTTATGTTGTTATGAAACGTTGTAAATTCTTTATATAGTTCACATTCGACAATTACCTGGGCTGTCTCTGCTTTGGTATTGAATTTGTCTGCAGCTGTAGGTTGTTCTGTGGGGCATGCCTCAGTGGAGGGTTGCATGGGGGCTTACCCTAGCTCCATGAGTAAGTGTGGTGTGGAATACGTAAAGGGCTTACCCTTCAAATGGAGTCTGTGTGGAGTGGGGTCTTGCGATCTGCCATCCAAACCTGGGTGGCAATTCGACTGGACATTGGTGTAATGGTGACCATACAAGCTTCTGAGAACAGGCTCTTGCACGATCATCAGTGTCACTAGCATCCAGCCCCAGGGACAGTCACTTGGACTTTAAATATATTATTATTACACAATTCAATGGACCTCGTTTTATTTACATTATAAAGGATACTCTGGGGCAGCCATGCTGAGAGTAAATAATGAACTGCAGGCGCGCACAGTGCTCTGCAGCAGACCTGCCCTTTGAGTCAGCCACTGGCAGGGCCTGGCCTCTTCCACAGCACTGGGTCCCCTACGCTGGATCCCGGATGGAAAGTATCTGGAGCAAACGGAGATGCTAAACGTATTTTTCCCAAACAGTCCTCCACCGAGTAAACCGGGTGGTGGAATAAAGTTCACCGAGTAGAAAGGTGCGTAATCAGGAGGACACAGACCTACCATTTCCTCCTGGGGTGATTTCTCCTTCCTATCCCTTACTATTCGGCAGACTGCCAGGAAGTAGATTTATCACCGTGTTGTTTGTACAGTAAATGGTAGTGTTTCGTTTTTAATGATGTTTCCTTCAGCGACGCAAAAACACGCTAACGGGTGTGTTGAAAAGCAAAACGCCTCTCAGTGCTGCTCTGTGGTTCTCAGCCTCGGGGCACATCGTGCGCGGCGCCCCTGGCTACTGATAACGGCGCACCAGGGCGCCGCGGCGCACAGTTTGGGAACCACAGGGCTAAAGATATCGCCAGAAAATACCACCCTTTTAGAAAAGACTGTTATGAGTTTGAGGAAACAACCGGCAGGTGCCTAGTGAAGAAGATTAGATGTAAGGAGGTGAAGAACACTATAGTGGCAATTGAGGACTCGGCAGGGAACACAAGAGAAACACCAGAGGGTATTCTAGAGGTGTTTAGAACATTTTATGAAAAGCTGTATTCTGAGGATGATCAGAGTATAGTTGGTAAGGAAGAACCATATAAGGGCCCCTATAGGATAATCTTGGAGGAAGAAGATAAGCGGGCATTAGAGGAGCCAATATCAATGCAGGAGTTGTGTAACTGGGAGTCAGTAACAGGCTGGGAACGTTGTTTAGGTAAAGCGGGTTTTATTTTCATGTACAATTTCTTTCGACGAAATGTCAGTCTCTCTTTGGCAAATTCTGCTGGATCCGTGGTGCCTCTAAGGATGTACGTCCCTTATGAATCGGTTTCACCCTTGTCTGGGCTCCTCGGGTTGATGTAAGCTGGAGCCTCTCTCGTGGTGACCGGAAAGGGAAACACAAATAAGGACCCGTTAAATGATTGTCCTCGTTCTACAGTTATCCTGTGGGGAACCGGGGTAGTGAAAGGACACCTCAATTCGTTTGCTTTACCGCTGCTGTGATTCGTGAAGGGGAAAGGTGAGGGGATAGGTAGGAACAGGATAGAAGGAAAGCTTTGGAAGAGGGTGTCCTTTAAGGCGGTACTAAACTCCTACGTTCCACCCAACTTGCAAACTTGTCCCATACCTGTCTTAGCCACACTCCTCCCTCGGGAGTGTGGCACGGCGCAGCACGGGTCCGTTGGCCTCCTGGCTCGTCTGCTTCACCTTGCGGCACGTCTGCTTCTCCTCCTGGCTCTTCGTTCTCGTCTCCTCGCAATCTCCGACTCTTCTCCACGTACTCTCCTGATCTCCGCTCCTCCTCTCCGGTGATGTCACACGCCAAGTGTGGGATTTCCGTGTTCTTATCCAATGTCCCGAAGCTGACGTCACGGTGGGAGGGGGCTTCCTCTGTCTCATACGTCCAGTTAAAGGCGCCGTGCAGATTTCTTTCCGACGCCATTTGCCTTGGATCCTGTTCGTCCTGCGGGGAAGGAGTAAGGGAATCTGAGTCATTGTAAGTCCACCAGTCCTCTTCATTGTCCACCCCTTGGGTACTGGGTTCCTTGTTACAAGTTGATAGATGCTGTGGGTGCATTAGCCATGAAAAAAGCTGCAGGGCCCGACAGACTCACATTAGAAATATATAAACTATTGCTGCCTGAAATTCAGGGAGATATGCTTGCGGTTTGTCTAGAGGCATCAAAAGAGGGCTGCCCCGCTATCTTGGGATGAGGCAAGCATTATTGTCTTTTTAAAAAAAGAAAAACCCCCTACTCTCCCAGGGTCATTTAGACCAATATCATTAATAAACTGTGATTGCAAAATGTATGCAAAAATATTAGCGACACGCTTATCGCAGGTTATTAAGGCCCTAGTTTCGGTTCACCAGCACGGGTTCATACCAGGTAGAGACAACACTACTAGTGATTGCCAACACACGTAAGATGCCATGTGGGGTGATATTATTAGACGCGGAAAAGGCGTTTGACCATGTCTCATGGGAATTTTTATGGACCACACTTAGGGGGCATGGTGTTGGTGCAGGGTTCGTCCAGGCAATCTGGGCAATGTATAGAGCTCCAAAAGCAAGAATATGTACATTAGGGCTGGAATCAAAACCACTAATTATAACAAGAGGTACCCGGCAAGGCTGCCCATGCTCCCACCTGCTATTTGCGATGTATATCAATCCGTTCCTAATCTGTTATAGCATAGATTAAATGAACAATTATTAGGCCCCAGGTTGGAGCGGGTTGATATATTTGCTTATGCCGATGATATCGCAATAATGATCCCAAAATTACGCTGGAGCAAACGGGACAGCTGGCAGCAACATTTGGGAGGAGTGCGGGTTACAAATTGAATTTAGCCAAGACACAAGTAATCTCTACAGAACAAACACAATTTAGATACCAGAGTGTTAAAGGAGGCCCTATATTTGGGAGTACGTCTGAATGCTTGCCTAGATAAGATGGTTAAAATTAATTGGGAACCTCTGCTTAGTAAGATTTAAAAAGATTTGGATAGGATGGAAAACTTACATCTGTCACTGCTGGGAAGATGTAGTGTCTTGAAAATGAATGTGCTCCCAAAGGTCCTCTATTTTTTTCAGGGCAGTACCACTGGAAATTACTAGAAAACAAATGCAGAGACTACAATCGATCTGCAATTGTTTTCTATGGGCACAGGGGAAGCCCCGACAAGCACTGAAATGTATGACCCTACCACGGGACAGAGGGGGCTGGGCAGTATACCAAACTTGCAATTTTATTATTGGGCTTGCTTACTATAGCATATAGGAATACTATTGGTGGGAACTAATGGTGAAACCAAAGTTGAGCTACCTCACATATATCAATTACTATTGGGTGACAGAAATAACTTTTCTTTAAATTCTAGAGCCAAGCTATTATACGGAGACTCGCTTCAAGGTGCTACAGGCTGCTCATAAGGTCTGGTGCCAAATTAAGAGACAGCTAAATATTGGCAAAATAAATTACTACACACCTACTGATGCAGCAGCACTGCTCCCCCCTATTTTGTTTAGATGGTATCATGAATAGATGGAGAAGCAAAGGTATTACAACCCTGGGCTTGCTGGTAGACAACAACGGCGTTAAAACGTATGCTTCTTTGATGAGTAAATATGGTCTACACAAATCGGATTTTTTTAAATACCTGCAGATCCGGGATTATCTATGTGAGAGGAGGGATATTGTATGTTTAGCTGAAAAAAGCAAGCTTATAGAAACTGTGCTCTGGACAAAATTGGCATTATATATCAGGCACTAATTGATTTACAAAAAGATGTTGAGGTACAGCATATTAAATGGAATACGAGAGTGTTGGCAGAAGGGAATATTCTACAAGAGTCCATCTACCTAGCTGAAAAACTTTTGATATCCTCAAATTTGAGAACGCAACAATATAAAACCATGTTCTTCTTTTTTTTTATTTTTTTAAAAACCTTTATTTATCAAATGCACATTACACAGCGTCTGCCTACAACCCATTCGGGCCGGCCGCTATGACAAGAAAGCGAATTCTCAACCACATTACGCTGCGGAAAAGGCCATATATCGCTTCATTACGGTGTAGTGGCATAAAACATCATATAAAGGATACTGAAGGTTCAATTTTTGTAATTTTGACGAAGTCAAACAAACAACAGAAACAGGTACATGGTAAAAGCAATGTCAAGTTCGTGGGAGGGGAGGAAAGGCGGGAAATCAATATATAAGAATGGAAGCAGTTCTACTAGGGGAGGGAGACAATGAAAGGAGTGTTAAGAATGGACGCTGATTAAGGGAACGTCAATTATGAGGATGAGGGAATGGTTTCAGTGTAATCAAGTGGCGGGGTACAGATGTCACCACAGTATTTGTTCCATTGCGCCCAGATTCTACCCCATTTCCTAGGACGACCCCGAGCCTCATAAACTGTCTTCTCCCGAAACATGCACCAATCCATGTTATCTTTCCAGGCACTAAGTCCAGGTGGTCTGTGGGAGCCCCAGAGCTGCGCTATGTCCCTCTTGGCAACCATGTTGCCCAGGGTGATCCAAAAGGTCTGAGCGGCCGTACAATCCGTAGGCTCCCATACATTGAGCAGGCAGCGCCTCGCCTCAGGAAGGAGGGGGACCCCAGTGACACGCCCCATCACAATATGCACCCTAGACCAGAAAGCAGAAATAACCGGACATTCCCACAGAATATGAAGAAAGGCGCCATTCATACCACAGCCACGCCTACACAATCCATCAGTTGTGAGCCCCATTCGTACCAGACGCATACCAGTCACATAGACTCGGTGGAGGATCTTCAATTGCACAAAACGGAGCCGAGCCGGAATAGCCACCTCCTTAGGGGAGGAAATCGCCATTTGCCAGTCTTCGTCATCCAATTCGAGACCATCTGCTACCCAGGAGGCCCGAAGCTTCACCAGAAGGTCAGCCCTAGTTTTAATGAGTTTTTTGTAAATTAAGGAAATCGTACTATCCGGGACATGGCCGTCAAGAATACGATCTTCCAGCGGGGACGACTGGGGGATTTCCGTCCCGGGGGGAAAGGCAGAGAGCAGGGCGTGCCGCACCTGAAGGTAACGAAAATACTCCTTGTCATCCAGTTGATACTCTACCTTCAGGGCCTCAAAGGATTTTACTGTGCCTCTGGCCCAAAGATCCTCCACCTTGCTAATACCAATCATATCCCATCTGTCAAACCCTTTCGTCTGCCACAGGTTACCCAGCCGTTCAGAATCATACAGCGGGGTCATACGCGTCAATCTATCGCTCCAACCTGTAGCCACAGTCGCATCCTTCCAGGCACGCACAGCACACTTCGTAGGTCCAGTCAGGAGCCGGAGTGGTGACTTCGAATATAAGGCTCTATTGAAGTTGCCGCCCGGCAACAGGAGTTTATCCATAGCGAAAGCGGGAGTGGGTCCTGGAGAATACGTCACATGGTTAATCGCACTTAATTGCGAGGCCCAATAATAACCCCTGATGTCAGGCAAAGCAATACCGCCATCGTACCATGGGAGCGTGAGTTTTGATAGGGAGATACGGGCTCATCCGTCCCAAATTAACTGCCTCTGGAGGCCTTCAACCTCACGGAAATAACGGGAGGGAACAGGATCGAAAAAGTTCTGTAAGGCATATAAAAACCTGGGGAGGGACATCATTTTAAAAAGTGCCGCTCGTCCCAATGGAGACAAGGGCAAATCACGCCACCTTCGTACATCCTGCTTGAGGCGACGAAGAGGAGCGTAAAGATTACGATCATAGCGCACTGAGGAGTCCATGGAAATGAAAATTCCCAAATATTTAAAGCCATCCTCTGCCACCTGGATCGGGAATCTACGAGGCAGCGGAGGCAACACCCCCGCAATAACATAGACACACGATTTGGTCCAGTTAATAACAAGCCCGGAGTTCTTACCAAAGGAGGTGAGAACATCGAAGAGCACGTTTAGAGACTTCTGAGGTGAGGTGAAATAAAGAAGGATATCGTCAGCGTAGAGTGAGACGCGATCCTCCAGATCCGGTGTCCACTGGATCCCTTTAATCGAGGGCTCCCAGCGAAGCCACTCTGCAAGGGGTTCCAATGCCAATGCGAAGAGAAGTGGAGAGAGCGGGCACCCCTGACGGGTGCCACGTCCCAATGGAAATGAATCAGAACCTCTGCCGTTCACCACAACTTGGGCTAACGGTTGTTCATATAGGAGCCGCACCCATGCAATGAAGCTAGGACCAAAACCAAACTTGGAGAGGGCCGCCCACAAATATGGCCACTCAATGGTGTCGAAGGCCATTGTGGCATCCATGGAGGCCACTACTGCAGGTTCAGTGAGAGCCTCAGCTCTCGCGAGAACGCTGTGGAGTCTACGAAGATTAAGAGCTGTGTTTCGATGGGGAATAAAACCGGACTGATCCGGATGGATCAAGTCGCAGATTACAGACAATAGACGATTAGCCAGGACTTTGGCCAGAATTTTAGGCTCGGCGTTGAGCAACGAGATAGGGCGATAAGAGGTGCATCGGTCACGAGGCTTGCCATCCTTGTAGATGACCACTATGGTAGCCAAGCGCTGTTCGGAAGGAAGGACGCCCGCCTCGAATGCATCAAGAAACATAGTGCGCAAATGGGCAGCCATTTTGTCCGGTCGCAGTTTGTAAAGCTCGATGGGCAAACCATTGGGCCCCATCGCTTTGCCTGATCGCAAGGACCTAATGGCAATAGCGATCTCGTCCACCGTGATAGGAGCCTCCAGGGCTAATGTATCCTCCTCCGAGACGCAAGGTAGTGTCATGTCGCGCAAAAGCAAACAGGAGTCAGCCTCATCACGGTCACTCACTGATCTGTACACCGTTCGGAAATGATCCACAAAACATTCAACGATCTCCCCCGGATCAGTCACACATTCACCATTCTCACGGGTGATAACGGGCACCACACGGTTCAGTCTCTCAGCCTTGTCCAACCACGCCAGGAGCTTACTAGCCTTGTCACCCACATCGTAAAGACGGCCTAGCTGATTCATACGCATCACCTTAGCAGCATCAGTCACCAAGGCTCTATAATCTGCCTGCTTCAGTTCTAAGGAGTGTAAAAGTGCAGGTGTATCATCTCCACCCAACCCACTTTTGAGCGCAGTTATTTCGGCCTCAAGAGCCGACACAGCCTCCCTCCTAGTCTTCCTATCAGCTGCAATAAGGGACAACGCGGAACCCCGTATAACGGTTTTAAAAGCCTCCCACAAAGTCGTAGGGGAAGCGACCGAACCCACATTCTCATCAAAATAACAATCGATCGCCTTAACCAAATTCGAGCGAAGCTGAGGATTCCTAAAGTGCCAGGGGGGAACAGGAGGGACTCTACTTCCAGAAAAGCCTCCCACCGAAACCTCAAGTAACAGGGGGGAATGGTCAGAAATACCCCTAGGGAGATGCCGGATCCCACGCACCAAGGAGGAGTTAGCAGTTAGCATCAAAAAATAATCAATCCTCGAGAGGCTGCCTTGAGCACCAGAGTGAAAGGTGTACTGAGTTTTTATGGGGTGCAAAATCCGCCAAACATCCACCAACCCGAAGGTCTCAGTCAAGTCAGTCAGCCACATCTGGGACGATGGCAGAACCCTAGGGGGCAGCCGGTCACACTCGCCCGACATTACCGAATTGAAATCCCCACCTATGATCAGGAGACCATCCGGAAGCCCTAGAAGAGTCCTACCAAGGTCAGCATAAGTGGTAGCCTGCAGCCCCGGGGGAACATAAACAGCAACAATTACAATCAGCCTCCCCTCCCATCTCCCCGAGACAGCAGCATATCGACCCGATCATCGAGGGTGACATCATCTATTTCAAGGGCCAAGGAGGATTTGACCATTATACCAACCCCTCGGGAACCGGATGTAAAGCCAGTGTGAGCCACAAGTCGATAACCTCGGCGGTCAAGAGCTTTACAAGCATTGCCTATCAAGTGGGTTTCCTGGAGTAAAACAACATCAGGGGAATGACGTCTGATAAATTGTAGCACAATACCACGTTCAATCCTATCTCCCAGACTATTAACGTTCCAAGACAGCACTTTCATGTCACCCCTCCCATTCCAGTAAGACTCCCAAACCACCCCCTCCCAGAACCTCAGAGCAAGGATACATGCAAGCGATACAGTACCATGTGAAAAAGAAAACATAGAACACAAGAAACAACCAAGACCCCACCCCCCACCCCCAACCAAGAACCCGTTACAACACCCCCCACCCTGCACCCCTGCTGACTCATGAGCCACCCCAAACTGCAGTGTGCCTGTCGCCCCTTCCAAAATCTACACAAAGAACCCCTGAGGAGGAAGGGAGAGACTACCCCAACCCGCCCCACCCCTGGGCCTAAAAGTGAAAGCATATAAAAATACTCTGCAAAAAGTTACGACCCATAATCGGACCTCAGGACCCAAAGTCATTCCTGCGCCGTTGCGCCTCCGTCCGCGCCTCCGGGGCCTCCGCTCTCGGCGTCGTCCTTTGGCAATGAGTCCAGCCAGTCACTGACACTGTCCAGTTGATCGAAAAAGAAAGCACGTTCCCTGTACTCGATACGTAGGCGAGCGGGGAACAGCATCGCATATTTAAGTCCCAAGTCTCTCAGGCGACGTTTCACTCCCAGGAATCCGGATCGTTGCCGCTGCACTTGAGGAGTAAAGTCAGGGTAGATAGAAATGGAGCTGTTCTCAAATTTCAGCGGGCCGTGCTTGCGAGAGGCCTGAAGAATGGCGTCCCTGTCCCGAAAGTGAAATAGCCTAGCAATAATAGGCCTCGAGGGAGCCCCCGGCTTGACCTGTCCACCCGGGAAGCGGTACGCACGCTCGACCGCAAAGAACTTACTAAGGCCTGCAGGAGCAAGTTTGGCAACAATTAATTCCTCGACCAGTAAATCGATCGAAGCAGCACCACTGTCCTCCGGTACCTCGACCAGGCGGATGTTGTTCCGTCGGGCCCTGTTATCGTACTCCTCCATACGTCTGGCCAGCAGATCAAGCGACGACCGCAGATTCCCGATCTCCGATTGCGCTTCCGCCATGTCAGTCACCAGACTGGTAGCTTTAAGGTCCAATGCTTTGACCCTCTCATTAGTTTTAGCCAAGTCGGCTCGAATAAGGGTAACATCAACCGCCACCGTGTCTATCTTGGACACGATGGCCTCGTATTGTTGACCCATATCTGCCTTGAGTCCTGTAATGGCGCCCATTAGGTCTTGAAGGGACACCTCCGATGGGGCCACCATGTCCGTCCTCGGGTCCTCAATACTGCGGCTGGCAGCGCTGGGGGAGCCTCTTGGCTGAGTATAACGATCTATCACGTTAGACTGGACTGATCCCCCACGATTGGTGACTTTCCTGCGCTTCTCCAGCTCGGGTTTCATCGCCATGTTGGAATCAGCACCCCGTTGGGTCTTCCCGGGTGCAATAAAATGGCAGCGACCCTCCGGATTCCGAAAATCGCAATCTCACGAAAAATCACAGACCGCTGGTCCGGGGCTGTGATGAGGACGTACAGCTGGGTAGACCACCAGAACCAGGAGTGCAGATTAGGTCCTAGGCAGTCAGTTCGATGATGGAATAGAAACCGAAAGTGAAAGTGACAACACCACCGGTTGAGCAGATGCCAGGCGACCGTTGTTGTTGAATTACTGCTCGGCCATCCAAAGCAGCAGAGTCCCCGGTCCCGCCTGGAGCTAGGCCAGAAAACTTAGGACGACGTAGAGATGGTTCCCGAAGTCCGATCTCGGCCCCCAAAAGTGCAGCAGCATCAGCAAGAGTAGTACTTCAAAAGCCCATCAAAGTAACCAGGATTTCGGAAGGATAGATCAATAAGGGCGGCGCGGGTCTCGGGAGCTCTCTGCTCACGCGACCATCTTGGATGCCCACGTAGCTCCTCCCTATAAAACCATGTTCAATCTATACTATACACCTGCTAAAATTGCACGTTTGGGGCGGTGCAATGAGGACAAATGCACTCGATGTGGGGGAGAACAGGCAGACATAGTTTGCATGTTTGCTACATGTCCAGATTTGAAAACACTGATAGATAGGGTGCAGATATTTCTAACAGAAGGGACAGGTGTACGGATTGAAATAACCCCATTAGTTATGCTGTTGGGGGTTATAAAGGATGAAACACCCACACAAGGAATGTATGCATATAGATATCTAATATATATTGCAGTTGCAGTAGCAAGATTGTGTATAGCCTCAGTGTGGCGTCAGAAAGAGCCCCCTACATTTGAGATGTGGAGAGGGAGGCTCTTTGCTTTCTGCAAACTTGAGACTAGTTTATATACTATTAAAAACCCACGGAAACGCAAACTTGGTGAGAAGATCTGGAGGGTTTTAACAGATTATCTCTCACCGGTAGAACAAGAAATTAGTTATTACTGCTCTGCAGGGATATATCTTATCCTTTTTCCTATAATGTGTAAAACAATCGCTCTTTATTACCCTAGGGCAAGTATGCAGGATTTTCAGTAAAATAAGCTGGAATATGGATGTAAATATCATGTAAATAAAGTGTAGGTGGTCATGCATCCCCAGAAGTGTTGTCAAATAAACTGATATCTACGAGGGCTAAAATAGTATATTATAATAGTACATTCAGGAGTACATTGATGTATGATTGGTATATAGATGTGTGTGTATATTTTGTTTATACTCCTTATTCCCTGCCTCTTTCTCTATGGTATTTATATGCTTTTCATTTTCTGTCATGTTGAACATACCATATGTTTTTATTATTTGCTTTTGACTTCGCCATATTCTGTTTTTTTTTTTGTAAATGTCTACTGGCTTATTAAAAATTATTTTCATTCATGTACAACTAAATACTTCATATGAAATTACAAACGTGGACAATAAAAGCAAGACCTCCCTATCTCCTTCGAAACCGGTGATCTGTCTGAGGTCTCTGTGTTGTAAAGTGCATTCATATGGTGTTTGTGACAACAGCTTTGGCGCATTTGGCGCATTTGCGTGCAGCGCTCGACCAGTGTGCAGCTACTGCTGTTTTAAAAGCCCCGTTTTTTGTCTTTTGGTTTGTCTTAGTTTTTAACATTTTTCCCTGCTTTTAATATTTGGCCTCGCTTACCCGCACTGCTGTCCCCTCAAACTGCACTCTAATTGGATTACTTCACCGCATTTTCGCGGGTCCCTCGCCCTTGTCACGGTGGCGGCCATCTTATGTGAGGAGCGATCCATTCCGCGGTCTAGTCCTCATCTAGGAGGCTCGACCTCCATAAATTGCAGGTAAACTCAAGCTGCGTCCCTACTCCAGCTTTGGCGCATTTGCGTGCAGCGCTCGACCAGTGTGCAGCTACTGCTGTTTTAAAAGCCTCGTTTTTTGTCTTTTGGTTTGTCTTAGTTTTTAACATTTTTCCCTGCTTTTAATATTTGGCCTCGCTTACCCGCACTGCTGTCCCCTCAACCTGCACTCTAATTGGATTACTTCACCGCATTTTCGCGGGTCCCTCGCCCTTGTCACGGTGGCGGCCATCTTATGTGAGGAGCGATCCATTCCGCGGTCTAGTCCTCATCTAGGAGGCGCGACCTCCATAAATTGCAGGTAAACTCAAGCTGCGTCCCTACTCCAGCTTTGGTGCATTTGCGTGCAGCGCTCGACCAGTGTGCAGCTACTGCTGTTTTAAAAGCCCCGTTTTTTGTCTTTTGGTTTGTCTTAGTTTTTAACATTTTTCCCTGCTTTTAATATTTGGCCTCGCTTACCCGCACTGCTGTCCCCTCAACCTGCACTCTAATTGGATTACTTCACCGCATTTTCGCGGGTCCCTCGCCCTTGTCACGGTGGCGGCCATCTTATGTGAGGAGCGATCCATTCCGCGGTCTAGTCCTCATCTAGGAGGCGCGACCTCCATAAATTGCAGGTAAACTCAAGCTGCATCCCTACTCCAGCTTTGGCGCATTTGCGTGCAGCGCTCGACCAGTGTGCAGCTACTGCTGTTTTAAAAGCCCCGTTTTTTGTCTTTTGGTTTGTCTTAGTTTTTAACATTTTTCCCTGCTTTTAATATTTGGCCTCGCTTACCCGCACTGCTGTCCCCTCAACCTGCACTCTAATTGGATTACTTCACTGCATTTTCGCGGGTCCCTCGCCCTTGTCACGGTGGCAGCCATCTTATGTGAGGAGCGATCCATTCCGCGGTCTAGTCCTCATCTAGGAGGCTCGACCTACATAAATTGCAGTCATGCATACGCGCAGCGTCATCGCGCAGCGGGATCGCCGGTCTTCCGCCGGAGTTACGCCAGAGTTCAGCCCGTCTGCGCCCGTCCGCGCTGAGGACGGGCTGCAGGTCGGGCTGGACCTGGTCTTAACACCTCCTCTATCTGGTAAGGCAAGTAGGCGCTATGCTCCTTCTGCTCTCCTGGCTCTTAGACCTCCCTTATGCCCCTCTCTACATCGTTTTACCCCCTTAGGGATACTACAGTCTCGCCGCTGTATGGCCTGTTCATCCTCCTTTCATCCTCTCGTCCCCTGCCCTATTAGTCCTTGTCCCCCCCCCTATGTCCACTACCTCTCTTAGAACTGGGTTTCTTTTAAATGTGCGCTCGCTCATCAAACATAACCTTGCCTTCCACGACTTCGTTGATGAAAGACAGCCGGACTGGGTCTTCATTACGGAGACCTGGGCTACTGACTCCTCTGGTCATGACCTTCTTTTAGCCATCCCTGAGGGCTATTCTCTACATAGGCTCGATAGACCTATACGTAGAGGAGGAGGCATTGCCATCCTTTTTAAATCCTCCTTCACATGTACGGTCAAACCTCTTTCCTCGCCTCAGGACCGCTTTGAAGCCTTATACTTTTGTATTACTTGTGCTCCATCGGTCTCTTTTACGGGGATATTGATCTACAGGCCGCCGGCCCACAGAGCTAATTTTGCCTCGGACATATTGAGAATTCTCGAACCATATTTTGTAAAGCCCTGTCTTACCATCTTGGGCGACCTCAATTTCCATCTTGACGAGGTCGATTCTAAGGACACTTCATCATTGGTCGAATCTCTCGGAGCATGTGGTCTAGTTCAGCTTGTTACCAGTTCTACTCATAAGGCAGGTCACATCCTCGACGGGGTATTTTCTAACGATCTTAGACTTTCCAGTGGCACACCCCTGCCGATGGTCTGGACTGATCATTTTGCCTTTCCGCTCCATCTCGCCTTCTCCACTTCTTACTCCACTAAGAAGGTTACTACCCCTTTTGTTCTTAGAAGAAATTTTAAAAACCTCACGGATGAGGCCTTTGCCTCTCTTGTTCCTTCCCCTGAGGCTCTTCTCCCAAAAGATGTGGATGACGCAGCCCAAGACCTGAAGGATTCCATCACCAATGCTGTAGAAAAATTTGCCCCAGCTTCCCTACGATATGTAGCCCGACGTAAACCATCTGCACCATGGTTTTCGGACCATCTTAGATTACTAAGACAGGCTTGCAGAAGCAGTGAGAGGAGGTGGAGGAAATCATGGGATCCTATTGACCGGGAAGCTCATAAGTCTGCTCTACGGGAGTATAAGCAGAAAGTGATTTTGGAGAAGCAGAAATACTTTTCCAACCTTACTAGCTCACTCACTTCCTCTAGGGAGCTTTTCAAAATTGCGGACTCGTTATGCTCCCTTCAACTCCCAGACCCCGTAGTCAGTTCTCAACGTCTCTGTGATGACATTGCAGACTTCTTTCATAAAAAAATCTTTGATATCCACACTTCTCTAGAAGTGCAAGGTCTTGCTTTGGATGAGAATATCCATTCTGGCATAAGCTCTCTCGAGTCACTGGATATAGTCCCTTCTAGTCTTCTTTCGGACTTTCCACCTCTGTCTCTGGAAGGATTGAATCTCCTACTCGACAGGACGAAATCCTCCTCTCCGTTGGATCCACTACCTCTTAAAAAGATGAAAGAGTGTAGGAGCAGCCTTCTTCCCTCGCTGCTGGAGGTGATGAATAAGGCGATTGCCCAAGGCTCTTTTCCATCGATATGGAAGAAGGCTATTGTGAAGCCGCTTCTCAAGAAGCCTTCACTTGACCCCGGCCTCCTTAAAAATTTTAAGGCCCATTTCCCTGCTTCCTGCACCTGCGAAAATTCTAGAAGCACATCTGAATCGCCATCTATCTTCCTTTCTTGAGACCTCTGATTACCTTGACATCACCCAACATGGATTTCGAAAACATCATAGCACTGAATCCGCTCTCACCTTTGTAGTCGATAACATCCGACGCAAAGTTGATGCTGGACAAACTACTGTTCTAGTGCTATTGGATCTCACGGCCGCATTCAACACCTTGTCTCCTGCCATTTTAACATCTCGGCTTAGGGAGGCAGGTGTCACCGGGTCGGCCCTGAGTCTCCTCAACTCCTTTCTCCTCGATAGGGAACAGAGAGTGATGCTTGGAAACCACCTCTCCCCAGCTAAGTCTCTGCAATGTGGGGTGCCACAGGGGTCGGCATTAAGTCCGACCCTGTTTAACATCTACGTGGCCCCCCTTGCCAGGCTTGTAAGATCGCAGGGGATGGAGGTGGTATCATACGCCGATGACACCCAGATTATGGTGTCATTCACCCATTCCTCTGTCACAACATCTGCCTCTAGCTTCAGGTCCTGTATGCAACATGTTGCAGACTGGATGGTCATCAACTCCCTGAAGCTAAACGGCGACAAGACTGAGGTGCTGGTTTTTGGGAAGGACCAAGATGTTTGGTCGAGTGAGTGGTGGCCTCCCTCTCTTGGCACCTGCCCCACCCCCTCTCAATCTGCCAGAAATCTGGGTGTGATGTTTGATACGTCACTCTCGATGTCCCTTCAGGTGAATCGGACGGTTGCAACCTGTTGGGGAGTAATCAGAACGCTCAATAGAATTCGCAGCTATCTGTCCCTTCAAGCACGTAAGCAGATTGCAGTCGCCCTTGTTGGTTCCAGGTTAGATTACTGCAACTCTCTCTACGTGGAGTCCAACAAGGGCCTCATACATCGGCTGCAAATCGTGCAGAATGCGGCTGCACGTTTTGTCCTAGATCTTCCTAGGTCATCCTCTGCTACGACTGCGAGGAGAGACCTTCATTGGCTGCCTATACAACACAGAATTTACTTTAAAATTCTGTGTATGACCTATAGAGCCCTCGAGGATGGACCTAAAGGTGCCATCAGCTCCCTGCTTACTCACTACCATCCCACAAGGTGTCTCCGATCTTCGGGGCTTTTTCAGCTTGTTGTCCCTCGTTTCAAGCTCACCAGATGGGGAGCTAGGGCCTTCTCTGTCGCTGCCCCCCTGCTCTGGAACATCATGCCCATGGAGATCAAAACTCTACCTTCCCTGGATCTTTTCAAAAAGGCCTTAAAAACATGGTGCTTTTCTAGAGCCTACATAGGTTGAACTGCAGTTTCTGTTATGAGCTGGTTTTTTGGAACTAGGCGCCTTGACGCCCATTGGGCTAAGTTTGCGCACGACAAGATTCCTTTATTATTATTATTATGAATAAAACTGTTATACTTTGTCACCTAGTTCACAAGGTAAACCTCCTTCCATAGTAGTCATGATGTAAAACGTCTTTATACTATATTTGTCTTGGAGTTACACCATGCAAAGCTTCCAACTGGATTTGACATGGAGCCTGTTCTAAGAATCTCTCTATCAATTATGAGCAGTGGAATTACTTAATAGGATCACTAAGACAACCTCTGCCCAACCAAATCTCCATTAAGAAGATGGTCAACAAAGGGGTGGAGCCCCTCTCTGTATACTATATTTAAAAAAACTGTGACTGCATATGCTCTTCCAGACAGTCAAAGCTGTTCCTACTTCACAAAGTAAAAACTTGTCCTATTGTATTGGTTATCAAGTTCACAATGTACAACCCCTTCCTATTGTATTTGTTACACAGTTCATAATGTAAAACTCCTTCCTTTTGTGTTTCTTGTATGTGTCCCAGTGTAAAACCCCTTTACACTGCATTTTCTTGGAGTTATGCTGTGCAAAATGCTCTTCCAACTGTATTGGGCATAGGGACTCTTTTGACAATGTCATGGGCAATGGAATTAAATAGATGGACTACATCTTCCCAATCAAATTCTCATAAAGAAGAAGATTAACCAGATGATAGTGCAATCAGCACAACTGGGAACCCTACTGGTAAAACTGCTGTGCCCGGCTGTGGCGATCACGTGTCCTGGGGTGTTATTGTCAGTGGCTTTGAAATGCTGGAGTAGATGTCTGAAACAGGATGGACAACACTATATGCACCTGTGCTTCCATTAGTGGGACCTCCCAGGTGAGCCTCTTTCTTTTTTCGCAGCCGGCCAACTGTCGGCCTGGTCAAAGGCTGGGCTGGTGACAGCTGGGGACTGTTCCTAACAGGGCACACTATTACCACTGGAAGACTTGATTGCTCAGTATGATTTACCACTGGGTCAATTTGTTATATATGAGGCGGTGACGTGGGCGTCCACAACTTGTGAGCAGGGGAACGAGGCAAACCCAAGACTCATGCAGTCCTTCAGTTATTGGTTTCATTGGGTGACACCTGGTTCTATTGATCTGTTTCGAAAACAACCCATTACCTACAGGGTAGATGGGAAAGGATCTTCCAACGTGAGATTACTGATATTGAATGGTGCAGGGCATTGGATTCTCCCCAAAACAATTCTAGAAATACAAGGTTAAGTGGCACCATGGGCGAATACGAAGCCCATACTACCTATCTCCAACCTGAAGAGGGAGGAACGGCAGGGGCCACTACGACCAGCCACCCTAAGAGCGTGAACACCAATCCAGAGAAAGAGGCTTGTGATAATCTTGTTAAACAGAAAACTGTGACTACTGATAATAAAATAACATCTGTTTGACAATACATTCAGCCTCCATGCCTGTATATCCGCCCTGCACTCCCACAAGTAGTGTCAGAAGTGGTATCCAGCGGAGACATGGAGGCTTCTATTGCAAAGATGGCGGAGAATCAGGAACACCTAAGCAAGGTGATGGAGAGGTTCCTGCTTGTGGTAGAAGGTGGAGAAGTGTGGCTCACTGGTTAGAGCAGGCAGACCCTGAAGCAGAGGTCAGACCCGGGACCAGGGTTCAATTCCCGACGCGGCAGGGTCTTGAGCTCAAATGTCCATGGACTCGATAATTCTCGCTTCGGTGCCTGACCTAATCATGGGTCACACTCTGCAACTCTGGGCATTAAGCTTGCTTAATCTCCACAACGGCCCCCCGCGGCGGGATGCCTGGCTTTCACCTTGGGGATGCCCTGTAGGGGCTATCTCACAGGGAAAAGCCAGGACGGGTTCCCAAGGCAAGCGCGGAGATACCCCTTCGGGGGTCGATTCAGGCGCTATATAAGAAACATAATAATAATAAGAAGAAGAAGAAGACCGAGACAAGGTACAAAAGGCAATAACCGGACAAAGCCAAACCCACGGAGCGGCCATGGACAAGATTGCTGAGGTCCTGGGACACCAGAGAGGACCCACATCCCTACCTTCCATGGTCCTACAGAAATATGTTAGCGGGGAGGATCCGGATTTCTTTTTTACCAATTTTGAGCGAATAGCCACGGCAGCTTCCTGGCCTGCAGATAAATGGGGACAATATCTGGGACCTCTCATATCTGGCGATCTACAAGCCGCTTATCAAGCAACAACAGTACAAGGAACAGTTCCCTATGCTGACATTAAGCAGTGTATCATGGAGAGAATGGGAGTGGATGACGAATCCTACAGGATAAAATTACGACAGATAAAGGAAGGGCCCCAAGAAACACCTCGTGCCTTGTATTTTAGGGTGAAGGACATGACGGACCGGTGGTTGAAACCAGCCACCACCGATAAAGACGGTATTATGTCCAAAATCTATTTAGAACAGTATTTGGCTTCCCTTCACCCACCCATCCAAAGATGGGTCCGACAACAGGCCCATTTTACCCTTGAAACTGCGGGGGAAATCGCCAGCGCATATAACTGTGCCCAGGAAATCCAAAAAGGAAAAGATGAACCTTCATGGAAGACCGGCACTCAGGGAACACATCGACCGCCTCGTCCCACACTTCCCAAGAAGCCTGATCCCGTGACCTTTATCCCTGGAATGGTTACCCCAACCCCGATACATCGACCTTCGAATCCTGGTCCCCAGTGCTTCCATTGTGGCGGAATGGGACACATTGCTTGGTTTTGCCCACAAAAAGAGGAACCAATGGAAATCGGAGTGGCCGAAATTATTATTGTTCCTCTTCGGAAAAGCTCCTTCCGCCTTATCATTGCTCAGTGAGGGTGAATGGACAACAAACCATGGCTCTAGCAGACACGGGGTGTCGTCAAAGTGTTGTACGCCCTCAAGATTTGGAACTTTGGATTGGACCCATAGATCGAACGGTTGCCATATGGTGTGTACTTGGTGATGTCAAGAAATATCCGACTACCCGAGTCCAAATCCAACACGAAAGCGATCCCGGTACATCCCTGAAGTGCGGCTTATTCCTAACTTACCTGAACGAGTTATTCTTGGGAATGATTATCCACACCTTCCTCAAATGATGAAGCAGAACCCAAACCAGGATGAGGACTGGTGGGCTGTAGTCCCCTTTTCAGGAGATGAAAACCGGAATGGCCTATTTCCAAAACACGGAACAGCCGAAAACAGAGAAGAGCAGAAAAAGGGAAAAACCCCTACCGTGTTACCAGTTGTAACAGAAGAGAATCCATGGGAAACTGACCGGAACTTTCGGGCTTCGCAAAGAGAAGATCCCGTTTTGCAGGAAGCTTGGAAAAACGCACTAGAACAAGAAGACCCCCTTCACGTAGGTCCTTATTTTTTTAAGAAGAATGGCTAGTTATACAGGAAAGGAGGGCCCACCCAAAAACAACTGTTGATTCCTGTGCCCTTTAGAGAGAAGGTGTTGTTCCTGGCCCATAGCCATTTGTTAGGGGGACACTTTGGAGTAGAGAAGACTGAGAAACAGATTAACGAGAGTTTCTATTGGCCAGGCATTTTCCAACAAGTAAACAAGTAAAAAAATATTGTAGAGAATGCCCCATATGTCAACGACACAGCCGGTATAAACCACCCCGGGCCCCTTTATACCCAATACCAATCATAGAAGTACCTTTTACCAGAGTAGGCATAGACAATATTGGTCCTTTATTGCCCTCCCGGAGTGGATGCAGGTATGTATTGGTAATTGTTGACTACGCCACCAGGTTCCCGGTAGCGATAGCACTGCGCAGGCCAGATACCACTAATATTGCTAAGGCCATGGTAACCGTATTTTCAAGAGTAGGTTTCCCAAAGGAAATTCTAACTGATCAAGGCACCCCATTTATATCAAAAGTCATGAGACAAGTATGCACACAATTGGGGATTTGACAGATTAGAACAGCAGCATATCACCACCAAACCGATGGGTTAGTGGAAAGGTATAACAAGTAACAAGTAAAACCTCAGACCACTTGAGAAGTTCATAAAGTGATGTAACTTGTACTTGATAAAAATACATATAACACACAAGGATTAAAACTTTAGGGTGTACAAATCTGCTCAAAATAAAAAAGTGGCAGAATTCAAAAGTGACCGGGTTTCCTTCTTTGTTAAATAGTGATAGAGAAAGAGGCTTTGGCGATCAAATGGGCTATAGAAACCTTAGGTACTACCTAGAAGGAAGGGAATTTACCCTATACACCGATCACGCTCCTCTAGAATGGTTGGCCCGTAAAAAAGGGAACAATGACAGGGTGTTAAGATGGTTTCTGGCCCTACAACCTTACAGATTCCAAACACAACATCGAAAGGGAGCAGACCAAGGAAACGTGGACTTCCTATCAAGATATCCCCAAGGGAACAACCAGGGAAAGGGGATGTGAGAAGGTGAGCCACGGGAGACTGCAAGGCATGGGACTACAGCAACCAGAATCCTCCGCGCGGAGGGGACGGACCTATGTGGATGTGGATGCGGATGCGGGCGAGACGCGAGTAGGGAAGAAAACACGTACCTTTCCTCTCTCCTTGCAGAGCGGCTCTGTATCGCGAGGAGGAGCTGACCCCGGAAACGCTCGAGCTGCACCAGTTAAACGGAGACCAGGACAGGAAGAGGCGTCTTTGACCTGTGGCTGGAATGAGGGGCTGAAGACGCGAAGCGTGGAGCCGGACGCCGGGAGAGAACAGGACGAGGAGAGGAGAGAAACCGACCAGCACGACCAGGAGGCGGAGGAACCCGGCGACCACTGGACGGAGGAGTGGTGGTGTCCACCGGAGGACGCTGGAGAACGGCCGTAACTCAGGAGGGTTACAGCGGAGCCATGTAAGTGGCCCTATACTGGGCAAGTTGGGGTGTTATTGTTGAGGGAGGCGGGAGGAGGGAGGAGAGGAGGACACAGGTGAACGGAACAGAGGGAGCACAGTCTGTTGGTGTATTGCTGAACGAGATACCATACCCAATTACCTAGCATGTACCCAACCCCTATAACCACCGGCATTTGAATCCCTGACAACCCCAGCAAGTTCTTTCATTGAATACCCACCGTAATTAACCCATCCCTCCCCTCACAGTCCATATTCCTTGAGCACTACTGGGTGTAGGTGAAGGGTATAACCTGTAGCACAGTGAACTGACAGGCTCCCTTTTCTTTTCTCTTGGGCGAGCCTCCGGGTGAAGTGGCACCACGGACGAATACGAAGCCCATCCCACCTATCTCCAACCTGAAGAGGGAGGAACAGCAGGGGCCACTACGACCAGCCACCCTGAGAGCGTGAACACCAATCCAGAGAAAGAGACTTGTGATAATCTTGTTAAACAGAAAACTGTGACTACTGATAATAAAATAACATCTGTTCGACAATACATTCAGCCTCCACGCCTGTATATCCGCCCTGCACTCCCACATTTACTTATTCTTGCATTCCCACAGATTGTTTGCTTTTTCCATGATAATGTGTTTTGTAGGATTTTCTTTCAAGATATATATAGTGCTTTATTTGAACTGAGTAACCTCTAGGTCTCTGTGTAGCTTCAGGCTGTGGGTGAGGAGTTTGTAAATTCTTGTTGTTTCTTTTCCTGATTTATCAATATTAGAATGTTAATCTGTAGGCTTGTTTGCTACATAGGACAGCTAGGTCTTCCACAATGAAAATAGCTTTTAAGGCCTTGTCGCTGTAGAGATGTGGTAATATTAGTTTTCTACCTGTTCCACTTTTAAATACCATGCACTCTACCTTGTGAGCTGCAAGCCCTACATAGGAGTGACTTACCAATATTTAAAAACTGTTATTTTGACAGGTTGTAGTGTAGGTTTTACTCTGCAGTAGTCAGGCTTCAGACAATAGGCCTCTTTATCCTACACTGTATTGGATGCACAATAGGTGATGCAGTCCACTTGGGGTATTTAACTTTCAGGCCCCTGGTACACTTTGTACCATAGACTAGGCACTTGTAGGCAAGTTTAATGTGCCAATTAGGAGTAAGCCAATTCTATCGGGTTTACAGGGGAATCACAGGCACTTTACTTCTGGACAGTAGGGTCAAAGTGCACAAATGTCTATAGCCAGCAAAACCGATTAAGATTTCCTACACGTTTTCCGAGATAACCCTTTTTGAGCAAAAGCTTTCATATTCCCAACTTCCAGAAAGCCTATTATTTTCATTAAAATTTAGTCATTATTTCCAAATGGTTAACACCAGCAGATATTGATTATTCCACAGAGATCGAAGTATGTTATTTGTAATCTGTATGTTCATACAAATTAAAGAAAAGTATAAAGATAGTCCTGTGCCCTCCTGCAAGGCTTCAATAAAGAAGAACTGAAATAATCTCGACTAAGAAACAACTAAATAAATTTAAAGTCAGGGCAAGTAGTAGCCCAAAACAATGATGTTGAATTCAATTGCAAAAATGGTATTTGACTGGTTCAGAAAGCCACATGGGTAGCTTCCTGGACCAATATGGGTATATACTGGTTAATTTCTCTAGAATAAAACACTGGGCTAGTTTTAGCATTGTTGCCGCCGAGTGGACAATGTTTGTTAGTGCCCCCCCCCACCCAATGACCTCCTTCTCTGCAGATTCCCTCGCTACCACCCTTCCTCTCGCCACAGTATTGTACTTAGAGTTACATTTATATAGCGCTTATTACCCCTGGCAAGGCGTGGAAGTGCCTTACGCCAAGCAGAATGCTATCCTTGTACCCATGTTAGAGGTTACACCAGTGGTTATTGTTGGTTACTAGTTATTGATTGTATTGTAATTGCATTTATCGAAGCGCTTTTTCGGCAAGTAGCACGCTACTCCGGAGCCCATAAAGGATTAGTGTTGAGTTAGTATAGTGAAACATGCAAGTAATTTGAGTGGTGGATAGGTTAGTCAGTATTTTGGATTCAGAAGGATAGCGGAGGGGTAGAAGAGGGAAACATGTTTGCATTATATAGTGCTTGTTACCCTGATGGGGTGTTAAAGCACTTTTTTCGGCGATTAGCACGCTACTCTGGAACCCATAAAGGATTAGTGGTGAATTAGTATAGTGAAATATAAAATTAATTTGAGTGGTGGATATTAGTCAAGTAAGGTGAAAGCAATGGAGGGTTTTAATGGGCTGGTACCTCACACACGTATTTAGCTCCTCGTATAGCACTACTCATCCCAGCCTGAGATATCAGAGCGCTTTGTCACACATATTATACCACTGTAGCGTAAATAAATGTTTAGGAAATGTTCCATACGGGCTGCAAGGTGTCGCAGTGACCTGTCATCTTAGTGCTTGGTCTGGGGAAGCTCGGGATCTAAAACGTAACACGGCGGTTGAGTATACTAATAGGAATGTATTACTACCTAACCGAACCCTTTTTATATCGATCTCAGAATATCAAGATTGAGTAAAATAACTAATTTCCTAAACCCCTTCCTTCCGGTTCCCCTGCAGCTCTCTGATGTTATCACTCCTGGTAGCAAGGCGCTTCATCCGTGATTCCAGAAATATATGCACGAGGCCGTTGTCTCAATTCAGGGTTATTTTACACATGAAAAGGAGGCCGAGGGGGATCATTTCACGGAGTGTTATGCCATTCAGATGCGCGAAGCACCTCCTTATCCCTTTACAATGTCCGAAGTCGAAGCATCGGCGGTGTCCGTATGTCCTGGTGTCGGTGGAGCAGACGCCGCAGGGCCTCTGAGGTAGTCCAGTAGCCATGAACGGCCTGGTATTGTGAGTCCAGTAGCCATGAACGGCCTGGTATTGTGAGTCCAGTGCGTCACGGGGTGACGACGGGGTGTTATTGTCCCAGCGGATGGCGGCGCTGCTACACAGGCGGGTGACCCCAAAGAGCAAGTAATTAAGCAGGCCTTCCGCCTTCCCATTTGCCTCTGTTGGTGTGGGTGACACCGCGCGGTGCAGCTGCAGTCACGACGGGATACAATGCAATAAATACTTTATCGTGCAGCTGTCGGCCACTGCGCGCGGAGCTCTGCTAGAAAAGCCCAGGCCGTGCTCTTGCAGTAACTGAAATGGTGCAGTACACACCACACAGAGAGACACACAAACGCACACCGCATGGACTATAAAAGAGACACATTTGACCAAACTGTGTGATTGTAGGCAAACCAAGCTTCATTTATCCTCTTTATCACATATGACTACAACTTCAAATGCGTGAGCTGAGGGTGTGCGCTGAACAGACGCCTCGCGTTTGATTTATTAGATTATAATGTAAAAGAACGCAGGCCACGTATAGGGTAGAGGGGACTCGCTTCTTGGATCACTAATGGATGGCATTGGCAGGAAACTTTCTAAATTCATGTTTAAAAGCTACCACTTTCAATAAACATCTCTCAATGCAGGATATAATCTGACGAACTAAGGTAAAACGTTTCCGCACGTTAAAAACCACACTTGCATGAATTTAGAAGAGCCGTTATAATATTCTGACGAGATGTTTTTTGCACATCACATGAACAGCATTTTCCTGGCTTGGCTTGTGCATAGGCTCTTCGAAGGCAGCCAACCCTTGGCTCAGCTCTCGCATCACCGCCCAATACTGTCTGATGCTGGTTCATTGCTCACTGCGGGTCCAGCCTAGGCGTGGGCAGTGCGGGCAGCTGCCCAGGGCCCCGGGCTCAGCCCACCAACTTGGAGGCCCGCACCAGTGCGACTCAGCCAGGCTAAGACGCATGCACACCAGCCCTCTCCTGCCTCCTGACTTTTTTTCAGTTGAAGGAAATGAGTATCTTTGCAATTGTACCCACGGGAGGGGACCCCCTCCCCTAGGTCTCGCTTCTGGGCCAGGGAAGGGGGACCATAGAATGCGGGTTTGTCCTGTAATTCGCTCCTGTGCCCTGTGCTGGCGTGCCCCACTCAGAGGCACCGCGGGAAGCCTATTGTAGTTTAGCTCCCTGCAAGAATTAACCGTCTCACACCCTCAGCAGCACTCTATGATCTGTATGTAATTGGCTTGAAGGTGGCTGATTGGGAGGGCTGCAGCCCAGGGGGGTTTGCAGCAGCTCCTGGAGCAAGGACATCCATTGAGATGCAAACAGAACTGAATGTCTCCCGTTATATGCAAATTAGGGGGCCTCGCACATTCCCTTTCTGCACGGGCCCCAAACATTCTAGAACCGTCCCTGGCTCACTGTGCTTTGCCAGAAGGATTGTAGTTTTTAGGAACTGAAAGTAACGAAAGGATCTCGGTGACAAAAGCAGTAACCCACAGTACTCTTTACATAAAATGTAAATCTGCGATCCTGCATGCTAGTCGACTTGCTTTGTAGCAGACACATTAACCTTCTGTGCTACTTTAGGAGTCAAAACTGTGAAGACAAAATACAAGTCTCTCCGGGAAGTAGATTTAACCACCAGAGTTATCATTATTATCCTCTGAAAACTGCTGGGCACGTAGAGATCTCTGCAGGCTACTCTTTTCTCGCCTGCGCGGTCTGCATTGCACTGCCCTACAAATAGCTCCCCTCTGAACCTGGCACTAGGCACAAGGGCGCCGGTCGCTCCGCCCAAAAGTGGGTACCAATAAAATACGTGTGTCTTTATAAACTTTACGAAGCACTAGCGAGACAATTAAATGACACCTACAGCTAATAAAGGAACCAAAGGAGTACCTTGTAGACGTTTTGCTAGGCTGCACGTCTACTACATATTAGTGTTCAATGACGGGTGATCTGTTCAGAACTGGTACAGGATTTCTCCAAAGAAGATAGGAGGTGAGGAGATCCTGAAACAAAAATTTCAGTCGCGTTGGTGGAGCTCATGAGTTTGAAGGTATTTAGCTCACCCTGGTTTAAATTTCCTTTAACTTGCATGATACAGTGGTGGATCTGTCCTCTTCGCTGGTTACCCTCTTGTACATTTGCCTGTCATCGTTGTAAGAGTGAAGAAGGGTCTATTTGGAGTTCTTCATCAGTGTGACAGAGGAGCTGTGTTAAGGGAAGCCTAGGGTCCTTAGCAGACAGATCTCTCGGTAAGGAGGGGATGAGAAGTCACCCAGTCCTACTTCTTATGATCAATCAACCTCAGTGATATGAACGTTATCCAGGAAAAAATAAGTGGTACACAGCACTTGCTTGAACTTTATAACAGAGCCACGCTAGCGCAATGTGACTCGTGTGCTGCATCTTAGGAATTAGGTGAGATTGCGTTATATCTGATCTCTACAACAATGCGTGCAACGCATTGGCGTACGCTCTAGGGCATTCTGTCCCAGGTGAAGTAACATAGGTGGGTAGCTTTGGCTCTTTGGGAGCTTGTTTTATAATCCCCAGTAACATGTTCCATCACATTCCCAGAATGCATATTAATATTTGGTCAAAAAGGCCCAAGTTGTCCTTGCGATTGTCCCACAAGTGTTTGGCCATCCACACCCTTGTGTGCACACCTATTCACAGTTGCACACCACAATCGCTCATCTCTTTTCGGAATGACAACTGATGGGAGGCCAGTTCTGCAGGTTCCTCATGTAGCTAGTACCACATTATATGGGGCACACATTCTATAGTGTTCTGATTTACAGAGCCTTATATCTTCCCAGGCTCTCACAGAACGTCACTAAAGGCTGTGATTGGTGCCACGCACAGGGCCGGCCCGGCGCTAGGCATGGGCAGTGTTGGCAGCTGCCCAGGGCCCCTGTAGTCTACCCTCCAACTTGGGGCCTCGCACCAGTGCGCCAGTCAGACTACGGTAGGAAAGGTGACACCGTTCAAAGTGAACCACCTTAGGAGGCCCCCTCCCCTGGCCTCACTGCTATGCTGTAGCAAGGGGAACCCGAGGGGAGGCGCCGCCTCCCCATTCCCAGGTGCAAAAGACACATTGCTCATGTTTGTCCGGTGTTAGAAATGGGGTAGCGCGGTGCAGAGCGGGCGGGCCAAACTCCAGAGGACATGTGCAAAGCATCCACGCAGTACACACAGGCGACACCACAAAAAAAGACCACACCAGGTTAGGTGAAAATAATAACTTTTGTATTGTGTCAAACACACGATAGTAATCACAATAATCTCTATACTGTGCCAGCTGGCGCCAAGGCAAGATTTACAAGGGGATTATATACATGGCAGGGCCAATCCTGCCGCTGCCAGAACCATTGCAAAGGACAAAGGGAAAAAATGGTAAGTCCGTCAGTCTCAATCCTGCAAGGAAAACATCAGGGCGTGAAATCAGTCGCTAGGCATAGAACGAACACATGACCTCAGCTTGAGACATTATAATGAGGCAACAGAGCAGGCCTAACAATATGCATGGACAACGTGAATAACCCCTGAGGCAGGAAAGCTGTAAGGGGAAACATTAGATCCGGCATAGAAATGACGTAGGCATAAATCAAGAGGCCATAAACATGAATGATATTAAGGCCCAAGAGCATCAGGCCTAACCTAAAACATCCTAGTAGGCCACGCACTAGCATAGGCCACCTTACCAGTGGGCATCACCCTAACACATCCGGGGGATACAGGTGGGCAACATCACTTTAGGCACCAGTAGGGACATCAGGCACATGGTACTTGGCATAACACAGGGGCTAAAAACCTTCCTTAGCATGAACACATTCAACATGGGGGCATACTACTTCAGCCTAAATCACATTAGTAGGGGGGCATAAACCATTAGCGTAAACATCATCGCAGTCAGCTTGCATCAGCACCTACAGTCCTGCCCCCCCTACGCTGCAGGTGAGTTGCTGGCGCACTGCACAGTCACAAGGGGTATTTAGACTCCTGAATGCCCCAACCCGTGGCAACTGCCCACTGTCCTGCGGGGCAGCTGTGTTCAGAAAGCAGGCCTGGGAGCCCCTGTCCTGGGACTCTACAATCAAAATTAAGGGACCCACTAAGTTCTGGCCAGTTGGGGAGTCCCCTCCGGGGACCTGAGGCTTAAAGAAAAATGCCTCACGTTGCAGTGACCCACAATGGCGGCGTTGCTGTGTAGCCCCCGTGGCACTCCGGCCCTGTCCGTGGTGGGTCCCCCCCCCGGGGGCTTCAAACAATTATGGTGGCACATTGCAGCTGCCCACTGCTGGTCAGGGCAGCTGGAAGAAACAAGACTAGCACCTCCTCGAGGGCCGGGGCCACTGGGGGAAGGCACCGACCCCGTGCCTCAACTAACACCCCCCTTGGGCCGGACACGCAGCCCCACTCACCGGGTCTCCTCCGGGACTCGTCCCAACTCCAGGCTCTCCTTGCCAGTCTCCTCTGGGCGTGCGGGGCTCTCCTCTTCCATAGGGGAGCCCTGCCAGCAGCAGCACCTCTCTGGCGGCTTCTCTCGACAGCGGGGGCACGAGCCGGTGGGGTGGGCTCCCGCTCTGGCTTCCAAGCACTGAGGTGGCGCGTCTCTCCTCTTCCCCCGGGCCATACCTCACGCGACCTGGGACTTCCGGTTTGCTGAGGCAGGGTAGGCGTCCGCTGACGCCAATCCCAGCGCAGCTTCTTGGGGGCGCGCCCGCAACCGCCAGCCACAGCGCAATTTGCTGGGGGCACAGCAGCAACAGCCAATAGCCACGTGGCAGAACGGGGGGCGCAGCCGGCGCCCCCGTCACGTGATGGCGGTTGTTCTGGCCTCACAGGCCCAGCGCGGGCCTCTGCAATGCCGCGGCGGCCCTCCCTGGACTTCGGGGGCCGCAGCGGTGCCTACCATCAGAGCGCCCCTCCTTCTGTTGAGCCCAGGCGGCAGGGGTGATCCGGGAGCACAGCCGCAACGATTCCTTTTGCGCCCTGGGGGCGGCAGTGAGTTCCTTAGAAGTGCTTCACACGTGCTTGTACCCGGGTATTCCACAAGTGCAGGATGGCCTCCCGCCTTCTGTTTCCAGACACCCGCTCCTCTGGGCAGCACACACGCACGGTGGGCACCCGCTAAAGGCAGCAGGCACTACTGGGCAAGGTCAGCAGTCAGTGGGCACTCATCAGGACAGGGCGGTAGGTCCTAGAAACCATCCTTCTCTGTAGCGTGACACTCTTCCTGATACAGCAGCCTTGACTCCAGCAGTGGGGCTCTCGCTAGCCCTGTGGACAGCAGAGGGGTTACAGTTGGGCACAGGGTCCAGCACACAGGACCATGTGGCGGTACTCCCTGGCAGCAGGTCCCCTCACCTTCAAGTCCACCCTCTGCCTGAGCACATGGTGGCACAGTCCCCCTACTTATACGCCCCTCATCCAACCTACCAGACCGTGCCAGAAGCTTCTAGAAGCATCTGGGAAAACTGGTTCTAACTGCCTCGGGGGGAGGATTAGAGTACCCTAGGTACCAGGCTTTCCCTCTAAAAGCTTGTGATGGCTGGGATCCGAACAACTAGACTGCTAACCCACCCTAATCAGGTGGCACCACACACAGCCATGGCATCCATTTTAAAAGCGACATTTTACTAGGGCACATTCTTATAATGGGGGGAATTACAGGTCCGTACACTATTGCATCACATTTAACATGGCATCTCACACCACACATGGCCTATACATTTCTCTACCATGGGGAGACATCCTCAAACAGGGGGGTGAAAAGCGAAATTTTTTGGGGGAAAAGTGTAGGAGAGTAGGGTCTGCAATTCTATGATCACCCCAGATTTTTTGCTTTTTGCTTCACTGGTTTACGACTTTCCCTGGCTGTAGGCCTGCTAATCAGGCCCACAGCCTAGCTGTTCTCTCTCTAAATTGACACGTGTACCTTAGGTGCATTTACCAATTGGTACTGGGCCACCTTATCAGTCCCTGTACCCAGGGCATAGGTGTACCCAGGGCCTACCAGGGGCTGCAGCATGTATTATGCCACCCCTGGCTGGCTATCTAAATCTGACACAACTGGCTGCACGACAGCTGGGGCAAGGTGGTGTAATCACCCTTTGCTTTAGATATAGTATCCCTATATCTAAACCTAAAATGGACACATATATTCCTATCAGTCACTCCTATGGCAGGCCTTATCAATCATGAAGGCAGAGTGCTTGGAATTGTGTGAGATGGTGCTCTGGCATGAGCTGAGCCCGTTTGCAGCTTGCGGAACCAAGTCCTAATAGCTGTTCCATGATAACGTGTACCATATACTCTTAAGTGCCTTATAATCCTCGCGGTTATTTGCCAACTTTGGTATTGCTTTATCAAAACATGTCGAGTAAGGTGTCATACGAATTGGAATACTAACCCCTCACCAATTCTGGCGAAGGGGTTAGCATTCCACCCTTCTAGAGGGACACAATGGATGCTGCCACCACAGACACAAGTCTGACCTCCTGCTGCTGGGAGTCCTTCCAGCGAGGAGAGCTTGGACAAAGTGTTTCCTGTCAGGGGCGGTGCTAGCACCATCCCAGACATGGTTTTGTGTATCCCAGGTAGGCAGGGCTGAGAGGAAGGTGACTGCAAGTGGCACCCCGGTGCTCACTGTGCATATGCCGGCTTGAACCAGTTCCAGGGGCACACTAGCCCCTGAGCTGGGGAAAGTCCAGACAAGGGAGAGGGGTGTAACCACCCCCCTCCTGGTCCCACCCATGGGCAGGACCTAGTCGCGTGCCAGCCCCTCTCTTTAGTATAAAGGTAGGAGCGGGCCCCCTTCCCAAATTAGATAATTCTGAATCTTGATGACTTTCCACGAAAGAACTCTTGAACCTTTCTGAAGACTCTCCCTTGTGGCTAAGGAGTAGCCACCCTGCACCAGCGGGCACCATCTAAGCGCATGCGGTTTGCTGTAAGTCCATCCTCCGGATCAAGACTGCCCAGCTCGACGAGACCCGGATTCCCTGCCATCTCTGACCTCTACCTGCATCATCAGCCCAGCGGAGATTCGTGGGTGCGACGAGACCCGAGGGACCGGCCATCTTCAGGACCTGCACGACGCTTATCCAGCACGACCGCCGAGGGATCCTCGAGTGAGTGCTTTGGGGTTTGAGAAGCCCTAACCCTGAGCAGCTCCAGCACCGAAGTCCAGCCCCCCAGCATCCACGAGATCGGCGTGGAGCCCTTCTGCTCTTTGCTGCTCACCGCGTTGTCCGGCCACTTGCCTGCTGGCTGGTAGCCCTCCTGACGACGAACCACGACACTTCCATCACTGGTCTGGTTGCTCCAGACTGGCCCTTGCTCCCCTTCAACCGAGGAGCACCCCGGACCCTCCTGGTCCACTCCAGACGCCATCTTGAGTCCACCGCGTGGGCTTGCATTTGCCAAGAGTTGTTGCCCCAATCCTGGGTCCAGCATCGCCGACAACAGATATCTTCGTGGGACAGCTCGCACCTCCATCCTGGTCGACGACAACGCCTCCTTGTCCGAGAGACTGCAGAGCCCAGCGTCGCCCACTCACCTGGTCGAGGTGACTTCATCCGGTGCCATCCTGGTGCCCACCTTATCACTAGCTAGTGATTAAGAACTGAGTCCCCTCTGCTTTCAGGTCGTCTCCATCACCGATCCAGGCTTGGATCACATCGAACTTCATCACTGGTCGCCTGCCAGCAACTTCTTTCAGGCTCCATAGACTGTAACGAGGATTCCCGACGTCTTTTGAACCCTATGCAGCCGCAGCCCCTGGGCTAGGTAACCTGAGTATTTCAGTGCTCCGACATAGGTTCACTATCTAAGTGTCCAGATCCTTTTTTGTTTTCAGCCTAACTAGTCGGATTCGTCCGATAACTGTAACTTTACGAAATCTAGCATCCATAGACTTTGTCCCGCGTCCCGCGTGAGAGTGCACACTCTGCACCCGATCTCCCTAGGCCTCCTGCCCCTAACCTTAGGGTTCAGTAGTGTAGTCCTAGCGATCCTGAAGCCTCTGGATCTTGTTACTTACCTGCTAGTATTTCGCATTCCACTTTTGTAGTATATGGTTTTTCGTGCCCCTCGGGCATTTGTGTAAATTGTGCAACTTAAAGTATTTTCTTAAGAGTTTTGTTATGTGCTAAGCTCCCTGACTCATAAAGAGTTCAGGGTAGACTTGTTATAAATAAATATCCTTTTATTTTCATAACAACTTGTGTGGTGTCCTTTCACTTGGTGTTCAAGGGGTATATGTGATGGTATAACAGCTGGCTTAACACGCCCTCTAGAGTTTAGCCTAAAGACTGCTCTTGTCCATGCTACTAGGATAGCTGGTCTATAAGGTTGACTTACAACCAATCATCAATAAGGGTCGTTTGGAATGATACATAGTGATCACTAGAATAGTGAGCACTGCATATCAGGCCAACTTCTCACATTGGTGAGCAGCGGTTGGGATTTGAGCTCGCTGTTGTTTTACCACACGTATCCTAAGAATATCATTTGAAAGATCACATAAGTACCAAGGTACATATAACTTAGCTTTGAATACTCTGAGTTCCTATGTACCAGCTGTTGTAGTTTAACAGGGCTTAGCACACCCGGACTACAACTCTTAGCAAGGGATCAGTAGGCAAACAAATAGTGTAGGTAAGTGCACCACTTACACCTCACTAGAAAAACATGTCAGACAAAGGAGGGAACTCAGAGGCCCCCCTTGTGTCAGTTGACCCTCCACAGGTCATATCAAGATATGCAGCTCTTAGCTTCCAGGAGATGAGACAAGTGTGTACCTCCAGGAAGCTAAAACAGGGTTCTAACCCTACCATCCCATTTCTGATTGGTCTCTTAGAGACTTATGATGCCAGGAGGGCTTCTAACACAGGCCCTTCTAACCCAGATGGGAGCATGCCCCCCTTAGAGGGAACCCTTGGGGACCCTGACCTCAACCTCAATGGAACAGTTAGTGAAGGAGAGGAAGAGGATCAGGAGTTGTCAGGGGTTGAGGCAGACAAGGGTCAGGTAGAAGTCAGTAGACTCACCAGGACCAACTTAAGCAGGCATGAAAATGGACTTGGGGGACCCCCAGGCCCACTCTCAGGCAGGCTTAACATTGGGAGTGGACGAGTTAGGTCTCTATCCAGAGGCTCTAACAGATCCATCGAACCAATGGCTCTCAGACCTCTTCTCACAGAGGGATGACATCCCCTCAGAGGAGAGAGCATGAGGCAAAGATGAGGGAAGTCAATCTGAGGATTGAAAGGGAAGAACTTGCCCTGGCCAAAGAGAGACTTGCCTTTGCTAGAGAGCAGAAATTGAGTGGGGCAGACCCCACTGGGGGCAGCATTTTACCTAGAGAAAAGGACAGGAGTTTAGACGCTAGACACCTGAGTAAGATAGTGCCCCCCTTTAAACAAGGGGATGACATCCACAAATGAATGACTACTTTGGAGAGGGCCTGCACTGTCCAGTGCGTCCCCCAGAGTCAGTGGGCAGCTATCTTGTGGCTCTCCTTTGAAGGCAAAGGTAGAGATAAGCTCCTCACTACTAGAGCTGAGGATGCTAACAATTACCAAGTCCTGAAGAATACACTGATTGATGGGGTTGGCTTAACAACTGAGCAGTACAGGTTGCTGTTCAGAGACCCCCAGAAAATTCAGTCTCAGGATTGGTCTGACTTTGTGGATTGTGCCACTAAGGCTTTGGAAGGCTGGTTGCTGGGAAGTAAGGTTAATGATTACACAGGGTTGTACAATCTGATCATGAGAGAACAGATTTTAAATAACTGTCAGAACCAGTTGTTGCATCAGCACCTTGTTGACTCGGATCTGACCTCTCCCCAAGAATTGGGAAAGAAGGCAGACAGATGGGTCAGAACAAGGGTCAAGCAGAACCAGGCTCAGAACCAGGGTGGTCAGAAGAAAGCAGACCAAAAGGGTAGTAATAAGAGTGAACAAAAGAACCAGAAGTCTTCGACAGGTCCCCAACAAACCAAAGAGGGTGGGGGTCAGGCTTCACAGCAGAAAAAGAAGACTCAAGAAGGCCAGTCAAAAAGGTGGTGCCAATACTGTAAAAGTAAAACTCACTGGTTTAGTGAGTGCACCAAGAAAGGAGGGCAAACTCCTACCACTACAGCCCCTAAGGCACCTGCACCCCCTAGTAAAGTCAGTAGTGGTAGTGCACCTCCCAAGGGATTAGTTGGGTTAACCTTGGGATCTGAGGGGTATGACAACCTTGTTGGCACACTCACTCAGGCTGTCCTTGTCTGTACAGGGGATGTGGATATATCCCCTGATGCCAGTCCCAATAATTTGGGCAAATACAGGCAGACACCTTTTATAAATGGAAAAATGGCTCAGGCCTACAGGGACACTTGTGCCAGTGTCACAATGGTGACACCTAACTTTGTGGACCCTGGACAGATCATACTAGGTACAGACTACCTAGTGACCAATGCCAGCAATGTCACTACCCACCATAGTATGGCAATTGTTGATTTCTCCTGGGGAGGGGTAAGTGGCCAAAAGAAAGTTGTGGTTAGTTCAGACCTCCCAGTTGAATGTTTGTTGGGCAATGATTTGGAAACATCACTATGGTCAGAAGTGGAGCAGAGGACTCACATGCAAATGTTAGGCTTGCCAGCACATGTCCTTGCTGTGACTAGGTCACAGGCCAGAAGATACCCCACTGAACAGGTGCTGGATCCTGGAACAATGGACCAGACACCTTCCAAGAGAAAGAGCAGTAGGGTTAAGGCATTGCCTTCCCCCTTGCCCCAGGTTGTGGATCAAGTCTCAGAGGAGGCTGACCTCAAAGAACTGAGGGAAACTGAGCCTAAAGAACTTGAACCTGATCAGGTTGAGTTTCTGGGCTCAGGGGGACCCTCCAGGGAAGACCTGGGGAAGGCACAGTTAGACTGCCCTTCACTTGAACCCCTCAGACAGCAGGCTGCTGCTGAGGCTCAAGGGAACGCCACAGGTGCCCACAGGGTATACTGGGATGATGGACTCCTGTACTCTGAAGCAAGAGACCCCAAACCTGGTGCAACCAGGAGGCTGGTCATCCCCTTGTCTCAGAGAGGTTTCCTTCTTACCTTGTCCCATGAGATTCCCCTTGCAGGACACTTAGGCCAGAATAAGACTTGGGACAGACTTGTCTCACACTTTCACTGGCCTCACATGAATGAAGATACCAGGGAGTTTTGTCGCTCCTGTGTCACTTGCCAAGCCAGTGGTAAGTCAAGTGGCACAACAAAGGCCCCCCTCATACCACTACCTGTGGTGGGGGTACCCTTTGAAAGAGTGGGGATTGACATTGTTGGTCCAATGGAACCCCAGACAGCATCAGGGCACAAGTTTATACTGGTGGTGGTGGACCATGCCACCAGGTATCCTGAAGCTATTCCCATTAGGACCACTACAGCACCTGTTGTGGCAAGAGCCCTAGTTGGAGTGTTCTCCAGAGTGGGCTTCCCTAAGGAGGTTGTCTCGGACAGAGGTACAAACTTCATGTCAGGATATCTGACTGCAATGTGGAAGGAATGTGGTGTCAACTACAAGTTTACCACACCCTATCATCCACAGTGCAATGGGCTTGTTGAAAGGTTCAACAGGACCCTCAAAGGGATGATTCATGGACTACCTGAAAAGCTCAGGCGAAGATGGGATGTCCTGATACCCTGTCTCTTGTTTGCTTACAGAGAGGTCCCACAGAAGGGGGTTGGCTACAGCCCTTTTGAACTTCTGTATGGGCATCCTGTAAGAGGACCCCTTTGTTTGGTGAAGGAAGGATGGGAGAGACCTCTCAAAAAGCCTGCAACCAACATTGTGGACTATGTACTTGGTCTCTGCTCCAGGATGGCTGAGTACATGGGAAAGGCATCTAAAAACCTTGAGGCAAGCCAAGAACTCCAAAAAGCTTGGCATGACCAAAAGGCTGTCCAGACTGTGTACAAGCCTGGACAGAAGGTGTGGGTGTTGGAGCCAGTGGCCCCAGCAGCACTCAAAGACAAATGGTCTGGGCCCTACACAATCATTGAGCAAAAGGGAGAGGTCACCTACCTGGTGGGCCTTGGAACTCCCAGGAGCCCCCTCAGGGTGCTCCATGTAAACAGGCTCAAAGCATATGTCGACAGGAAGGACATGAGCTTGCTCATGGCCACAGATGAGGGGCAGGAGGAGGAGAGTGACCCTCTCCCAGACCTGCTCACTCAGAACCCTGATGATGGGTCAGTAGATGGTGTTGTCTTTTGTGGCAGCCTCTCTGAACATCAGCAAAAGGATTGCAAACAAGTTCTTCAATCCTTTAGACATATGTTCTCTCTGACACCCAGTCAAACCAATTGGTGTACCCATGAGGTTGACACTGGTGACAGTCTGCCAGTTAAGAGTAAAATCTACAGACAGCCTGATCATGTCAGAGACTGCATTAAAACAGAAGTGCAGAAAATGTTGGAGCTGGGAGTCATTGAGCCCTCAGATAGCCCTTGGGCTAGTCCAGCAGTTCTAGTGCCAAAGCCTCACACCCAGGGTGGTAAGAAAGAGATGAGGTTTTGCGTAGACTACAGAGACCTCAATGCAGTCACTAAGACTGATGCCCACCCAATACCAAGGGCAGATGAACTTATAGATAGATTGGCTTCTGCCAACTACTTAAGCACATTTGACCTGACAGCTGGGAATTGGCAAATCAGGTTAGCTGAGGAAGCCAAGCCCAAGACAGCATTTTCTACCCCTGGTGGGCATTATCAGTTTTTGGTAATGCCCTTTGGTTTGAAAAATGCACCTGCCACCTTCCAAAGGCTGGTGAATCAAGTTCTCACTGGGTTGGATGACTTCTGTGCAGCATATCTTGATGATATAGCTGTCTTTAGCTCCACCTTCGAGGATCACCTGGTCCACCTGAGGAAAGTGTTAGAGGCACTGCAAGCAGCAGGTCTCACTATCAAGGCCACAAAGTGCCAGATAGGGCAGACACAGGTTGTATACCTGGGCCACCTTGTAGGTGGGGGCCAGGTTCAGCCACTGGAGAGCAAGATACAGTCCATCAAGGATTGGGCTCCTCCAACCACCCAGACTCAGGTTCGAGCTTTCTTGGGCCTGACTGGTTATTACAGGAAATTTGTCAGAAATTATGGATCAATTGTGACTCCACTTAATGACCTGACAAGTAAAAAGATGCCAAAGAAAGTTCAGTGGACAGCAGGTTGTCAAAAAGCATTCGATGACCTAAAGCAGGCCATGTGCACAGCACCTAGCCTAAAGAGTCCAGACTACTCCAAACCATTCATTGTCAAAACAGATGCTTCTGAGTTGGGTGTGGGAGCTGTTCTATCTCAGCTGAATTTCGATGGTCATGACCAGCCCATTGCTTTTATTAGCAGAAGGCTGACCCCCAGAGAGAAAAATTGGCCAGCCATTGAGAGGGGGGAATTTGCTGTGGTTTGGGCCCTGAAGAAACTGAGGCCATACTTGTTTGGCACTCATTTAAAGATTCAGACCGACCATAAGCCCCTCTTGTGGCTAAATCAGATGAAGGGTGAAAACCCCAAACTACTTAGGTGGTCCATTTCCCTACAGGGGATGGATTTTACAGTGGAGCATAGACCTGGCACTGATCATGGCAATGCAGATGGGCTCTCCAGGTATTTCCACTTCGAGCAAGAAGACTCACCTGGTCAAGGTTAGTTTATTGTCCCAAAGTTTGGGGGGGTCATGTAGGAGAGTAGGGTCTGAAATCCTATGATCACCCCAGATTTTTAGCTTTTTGCTTCACTGGTTTACGACTTTCCTTGGCTGTGGGCCTGCTAATCAGGCCCACAGCCTAGCAGTTCTCTCTCTAAATTGACACGTGTACCTTAGGTGCATTTACCAATTGGTACTGGGCCACCTTATCAGTCCCTGCACCCAGGGCATAGGTGTACCCAGGGCCTACCAGGGGCTGCAGCATGTATTATGCCACCCCTGGCTGGCCATCTAAATCTGACACAACTGGCTGCATGACAGCTGGGGCAAGGTGGTGTAATCACCCTTTGCTTTAGATATAGTATCCCTATATCTAAACCTAAAATGGACACATATATTCCTATCAGTCACTCCTATGGCAGGCCTTATCAATCCTGAAGGCAGAGTGCTTGGAATTGTGTGAGATGGTGCTCTGGCATGATCTGAGCCCGTTTGCAGCTTGCGGAACCAAGTCCTAATAGCTGTTCCATGATAACGAGTACCATATACTCTTAAGTGCCTTATAATCCTCGTGATTATTTGCCAACTTTGGTATCGCTTTATCAAAACATGTCGAGTAAGGTGTCATACGAATTGGAATACTAACCCCTCGCCAATTCTGGCAACGGGGTTAGCATTCCACCCTTCGAGGGACACGACATGTATGTAACTGTGAACCCCGGTTAAAGTTAACTCGAGCCTCAGCATCACAAAATGGATGCTGCCACCACAGACACAAGTCTGGCCTCCTGCTGCTGGGAGTCCTTCCAGCGAGGAGAGCTTGGACAAAGGGTTTCCTGTCAGGGGCGGTGCTAGCACCATCCCAGATAGGGTTTTGTTAGGCTGTCCGGAATTCGGTTAAAACCGAGTCTAGCCGACAATACCCCACAGGATGAAAATCAGCTGACCTGGTTTAAACCGAGTGTCACTGATTTTCATTGCTGTTACACCACTTGGCCACTTGATGGAGCCAAAGCATTGCAGACCAAACTGCAATTTGGGCCCCGAGAAGGAAGCAGCTCCGAACGTGCATCACCCCCTTTAAATTCGGGAGGACACATTGGTTGGTAAGGTTGGTGGGTGTGGCCAGGTCCCATTGAAAAATCCTGTCTGAGGTGTTTGTCTTGCCCCATACACCTCACCACACTTCAGGTCATGAAGTGTAGTCAGTTCAATTTCAGATTACGGGGACCGGGCAGAGAGGCAGCATGCTTGGGTTTTAAATTCTGCGTTATTTTGAATTAGGCGTCCCTTAAGCAAGGGCCCCCTGCCTGGCTAACGTGGGGGTGGGCACCTTCATTGCCTGGCCTTGTTTAGCAGCGCCAAATCCTTTTATGATACGACACGCTAATTTGTTTTCGTTTTGGGTTTTAAATTCTGCTTTATTTTGAATTAGGCGTCCCTTAAGCAAGGGCCCCCTGCCTGGCTAACGTGGGGGTGGGCACCTTCATTGCCTGGCCTTGTTTAGCAGCGACAAATCCTTTTATGATACGACACGCTAATTTGTTTTTCGTTTTGCTTTGTTTTAAAAGTAAGGCAATGCGAACCAGAAGTGTAAATGAGGGCACTGTATAACCTGCGAGTTTGTGACCAAGGAAGGACACTGCTAGCTTTGTGTGTTTCTGTTATTGCCAAATGAGGTCTTAGAGACGGCGCGCTCCCCATTCGAGTACTTTAAAAACGGGGGAAATAGGACACCTGTTTTTGGAACGCTTAGAGGTGGCAGGAGTGTAGGATGAAGCGCTGTATAGAAGCATGTCTGCTGTGCTCTGTTTAATCTCAAAATCTCAGATAATGCACAAAAAAAGGTGGGGAGTGACTAGAGGCACTGGGTCTGTCGTTTGTCTGCTTGCGGCCGCACCCGATCAATTAGCAGGTCTTTAAAAAGACCATTTACTTAACGAGGCATGAAATGCTTTGAATGCTGGGTTTTTTCATTCTGCCTCTACTGCTTAATGCGGCCCGTGAGCAAGGGCCCCCTGCCTGGCTAACGTGGGGGTGGGCACCGGAGAAAGAGGCGGCATGCTTGGGTTTTAAATTCTGCCTTAGTGCTAGTAATACTCCCCAAAACTTCATAGCACATCGCTTTTGCACTGAAAATGCCCCCAACCCTCTTCCTGCTTCAACATTTAACAACAAGTCAGAATGCTGGAGTCATCAATTTCAATATATGCTTCCAGGCATTTTAATTAAGCATGCGATAATTGCTGGTGAGCCATGCTTCATTGTCTGGCCTAGCTAAATCCTTTGTTTTAAAAGTCGGGCAACACGAACCAGAAATGTAAATGAGGGCACTGTATAACCTGCGAGTTTGTTACAAAGGAAGGACACTGCTAGCTTTGTGTATTTCTGCTATTGACAATCAGGTCTTAGAGCAGAGTTCTTCAATCTGTGGGGCGCGCCCCCCCTGGGGGGGCCCGACACCATCCCAGGGGGGGCGCGCATTCCACTCCAATCTTACCTTTGTTTGTAGAACTCTGGTATGGCTGGAGGGGGGTGCGAGGGGAGATCGATGGGGCAGGAGGTGCCCGTTCTTTTGTCCTGTTAACTCTCCCAGGAGGGGGTTAATTCGCGGAGCTGATAGCTTCAGCTGCAGTGCAGGCAAGGAGTCTCCTCTGCTGAAAACGAAAGCAAACAAACAGACACGCTTTCTGTTTTAGCAGAGACCCCTTGCCTCCCACTGCCATAGCTGCCAAGGTTACAGATTGCTATGTGTGACATTTTTATAATTTCAAAGTAATAATGAGTGACATTTCAAAAACGATGAGTAATACTTTTTACATATCAGAAATCACACCCATTTAGCATCGAGAGACTTTAAGAAGACCTTAAAACAGCTGTAATGCACCAAAAATGTAAGGGTACACACATAGCCCAGGGGTCACAACCCGGCCACAGACTTATATATTTAAAAAAACAGCAGTTTAATAAAAAATTAATTCGCTGATTACAGAAGGGCGCGCAGCGCCGCCCGTAATTTATTATTAACCTGAGGCAGAGAATAAGTTAGTGGGTATTCTGGGCCATTAACATACGACACAATGAGGCATCTGGGGACAGGGGGCCAGGGGTAGTTCACAGTCTGGCAGTATTATCTCAAAAAGATTGTGAGCCGTAATAATTCATAAGTAGCTGAGCGGCCTCCCTGTCCGGGGTCTGGTACTTGCAGTACTTGCACCAGTGTGTGTCATGTGCAGGCTGTAAAAGTAGTCTAAAATCACATATAGCATAGAAGTGTTTACTAATACCTTTAAAACATACCGTTAGTGTTTCAGGTGTTTACTTAATAATGATGACTAATTACTTCTTGTGGCAGCTCTGCTGAGCCCGGTGCCGTGAAGTCAGATGCCAGTACTGCAGCTCTGCTCCTATAGTGCTGCACAGGTTCGCCGCGGTGACTCAGAAGGCCTGAGGTCATGAGGCCTGAGGTCATGGGACGAGTACAGTCCAGCTGGCGGCGGTAATGTATATTGATAAACTATTGCCTCCTGTGCAGGCAGCAGGCAGCGTGCACTCTGACTCTCAGACTCACTGAGAGGGACCTACTGATAAGCACAATACTCCTCGATGCAATGATAGAAACAGCAAAATGCCAGTCGCTGCACATTATGCTCAGTACATATTTTTATCTTCAGTGTTTTAGGACACGCCCTTAATTACATCAGACAGGCCCCTTGGAGAGATCCCCAGTTTTTTCATCCCACTTAAAGCCTTGGAAACAACACCTTGTCACTGTCACCTGAGGTCCTGGCTCTGTGCATCATGCATGACTCATGATTTCCAAGTTTTCAGATTCCCTATGTACAGGGGCATAGTGAACCCTCCCCCCACCCCTTGCTTTAGGAAATACAGCAGGGGCTAAGTTTTTGATGGGCCTCTTCTGTCTGCAACTCTGCAGACAAAGGCTTAGCTCATAATTAATGTGAAAAGGGGGTGAGTGAATAAGTGAAGGAATGGGTAAATGGCTGGATGGATTAGTGAAAGTATGAATGGATGAGTGAAGGGGTGAATGGAAGGTTGAGAGAAAGGATAAATAGATGAGTGAATGAGTGGAAGGATGGATGAGAGAAAGGGTAAATAAATAGATGTATGGGTGGAATGGTGGATGTATGGGTGGAATGGTGGGTGGAATGGTGGATGTATGGGTGAAATGGTGGATGTATGGGTGAAATGGTGGATGTATGGGTGAAATGGTGGATGTATGGGTGAAATGGTGGATGTATGGGTGAAATGGTGGATGGATGAGTGAAAGGATGGATAGATGAGTGAAAGGGTGGATGAATAATGAGAGAAAGGATGGATGGATGCACAAGTGGAAGGATGGATGAGGATAAATAGATGTATGTATGGGTGGAAGGGTAGATGGATGGGTAAAAGGGAGGATGGTTCAGTGAAATGGTGGATGATCAATGAAAGGATGAATGATGGACGAGTCAATGGGTGGATGGATGAGAGAAATGATGGATGGATTGATGTATTGATAAGTAAAAGGGTGAATGAATGAATAGATAGATGGATGAGTGAAAGGGTGAATGTAAGGATGGATGAGTGAGTGAGAGGAGGGTAGATGGACAAAAGGATGGAAGAGTGAAAGGGTGGATGAGTGGTCAATGGGTGGATTCATGAGTGAATGAGTAAATGGATGAGTGGGTGGATGGGTGAAGGGTGGATAGAAGGATGGGTGGCTAAGTGAAAGGGGAATGGAGAGAAAAAGGGAGGATGGATAGATGGATGAGTGAAAACATGGATGAATGATTGGCAGAATGGATGGGCAAATGTGTGCATGGATGAGTGAAAAGAAGAACATAAAGATGGATAAGTCAAAGAATTCATGGATGAGTGAAAGGGAGGGTGGAGAGCAGGAAGAAAGGATGGATGGATGGATGAGTGAAAGGTTGAATGGGTGGACGGATGAGTGACTGGGTGGATGGATGAGTAAGTGAAAGGATGGCTGGATGGGTGAAAGGGTAAATGGTTGGTTGGATGGATATGTGAATGGATGGGTGGAAGAGTGGATAGATGAGTTAAAGGATAGCTTGGGTGAAAGGGTAAATGGTTGGATGGATGAGTGAATGGATGGATGGATGGACGAGTGGATGGATTAGTGAAAGGATGGATTGAGTGAAAGGATGGATGGATGATGGATGGATGAGTAAAAGGTTGGATAGAGGGATGGATGAGTGAAATGATGGATGGAAGGATAGATGATGGATCCACCCACAGATTGATAGTCTAAATGTGGCTAAACACCGGCACACCCGTCACATTCATGTTGGTGGTGTTATTATTAATCTTTGTCCTGTGTAAAACAAAGCATCTTAGTAAAAAGAATTTGCGCACATTTTATCTTGGAAAATTATGTTTTGAGCTGTGTAATACGCCTCTGTCATTTCACCACACCCGCTCACAAACCTGCAGTTTACTAAACACTCTTATTGTGTTGAACATTATTTGCCGGATATGGCCCGTAATATGCGCGTGGCAGTCGATCATGTAGTGTACCAGATTCCAGAAATTTCGGTCAGGTGGTGGGGGGGCCCAACATCTAAAAAAATTCAGCAGGGGGGGCTCAACCTAAAAAAGTTTGAAGACCTCTGTCTTAGAGAGTACTTTAAAAACGGGGTAAATAGGACACCTGTTTTTGGAACGCTTAGAGGTGGCAGGAGTGTAGTATGAAGCGCTATATAGAAGCATGTCTGCTGTGCTCTGTTTATTTTGAATGTCTTTAAACCCAGTGCTCTAGTCACTCCTCGCCTTTTTCGTGCATTAGCCAGGGCCGTTTCTACAATTAGGCAGCACTAGGCGGACGCCTAGGGCGGCAAAAGGGCTAGGGCGGCAAAAGGGGGAAACATTTTTTTATTCGAAGGAGGCAGGCAGCAGCACCTGTATGAGATTGAGAGTGCAAGCGCATCTGCTTGCACTACATACTGTGTGCGTAGCACACTCTAGCATAGTGCCACTATGCTGGAGTGGGCCGGGGGTATGTAGCAGTGTATGTGGGTGACGGGTTCCCAGGGCCGTCAATCTTGTAGCGCGGGAAAGCGCTACCAATGACGGCCCTGGGAATCAATTTTGCCAGTCCCTGAGCAGTGCTTAGACAGTGACGGTGACTCACGGACGCACACGTCTTACCACCCAATCTCTCAGCGCGTGGGGGATGGACTGTGTGTGTCCGCTGCAGTTTCAGGAGGCAGAACGTTCTCATGCTGGGTGAGTGACACCTCCAGGCATGTGCCATGTTTTGTTCAGCATGTTGCAGTGAGGGCACATGAGGCAGGGATGTTAGCAGGCCTGGATGTGAGGGCATGTCACGTGAGGCAGAGTTGTGAGGGCACGCGAGTAGGGCAGAGTGCACAGGCGAACCAGCGAGGTGAGGGTAGCTGGGGTAGGGCACGGTGACGAAGAGCAGCAGATGAAGTAGGTCAATGAGTGTAGGTGGAGCACTGTGGGAGCAAGCAATGCTGGGCAGAGAGAGCTGATGGTACACTACAGTAGGTGCAGGTGGGCAGTATGGTGAGTGCAGAGAAGGTAGACTGGGGGTAGGTGCGGGTAAAATAGAAAAGTGAGAGCAGACGAGACAAGTCAGGAAGTGGAGAGACAAACGGTGAGGGCAAGTGAGTCATGGCAGTGAGTGAGTGCATGTAAGTGAGAAGAACTGAATGAAGGTGAGAGGGGTTAAGGCATGTGGGAAAAGGCAATGTGATAAGGTGAGACAGAAAGTGAGTCGCAACTGGAGAACATTTGTGACCGGACAGTAAGAGGTGGTGAGACAGGGCTGTAAAAACAGATGAGAAAGCACAGCGAGTGAAGGTGAAGCAGGGAAGTGAGAGGCAGGAAAACAGTTGCGGTAAGATGGGGTAGTGTAAGTGAGACAGGTCAGAGAAAGCAAAGGGATAGTGAGGTGAGGTGAGACAGGAAAAGGGTGATGATGAGACAGGACAGTGAGTGCAGGTGAGACAAGACAGTGAGAGCATGGATATAGCAGGGTCAGGTGAGACAAGAAATGAGCGCAGGTTCGTCAGGACAGTGAGTGATGGTGAGGCAGGACAGTGAGAGCACGAAGCTAGTAGGGTCAGGTAAGACAGGAAGTGAGTGCAGGGGAGTTAGGACAGTGAATGCAGGCGAGGCAGGACAGTGAGAGCACGGAGCTAGTAGGGTCAGGTAAGACAGGAAGTGAGTGCAGGGGAGTCAGTGCAGTGAGTGCAGGTGAGGCAGGACAGTGAGAGCACGGAGCTAGTAGGGTCAGGTAAGACAGGAAGTGAGTGCAAGGGAGTTAGGACAGCACTGGACACTAGTGTTTTCCTCAGCATTGGGCACCAGATATGTGCCTGAGCACTGGACTCTCGGGGTTATCTTGAGCACTCTGCTTTCAGATCTTCAAGACACTGCTTATCTTTAGAATTACAATGCAGTGAACACTGGGTATTCATTAGCACTGGACATTGCGACATTCTAGACACTGCTTGTCTGCCTTTAGTATTACTATGCAGTGAACACAGCGTATTCCTGAGCACTGGACATTGAGGTTTTCAAGACACATCTTGTCCTAAGTGTTACTGTAAAATGAACACTCAGGTATTTATTATCACTGAACACTTTTTGTTCATCAGCACTGACTGTACCCCTGATCACTGCACACTGGTATTATTTAAGTGCACTGGGCACAGGGAGATTGTATGTCTTAGGGCGAGGGGTATTTCTGAGCAGCGCACACTAGGAGAGGGTTATTCTTGCATGCTGGGCACTGGAGATGGTACCGGGTACTAGCGCTAGACCCATTGCGGGACACCTAAACACAGGTTCTCCTAAGTAATAGACACTTGGGAAGTTCAACAACACTAGACACAAAGAGTACTTCTCAACACAGGACACTGAGATTATATCTGATCACTTGACAGTAGGTTATCCATCAGCACTGAGTATTTCTGGGCCCTGCCCACTGAGATGCCTTCAGTACTCTGGTGCCTTTGTGAATTGATTACTGCTGCCAGTGCCACACAGACCTGTCCCGTCATTTACTCCGTGTTTGGATGGTAGAAATTAGATTTCTACTCTGTACCACAACGGAAAACTACAGGAATGTAGTGTCAGAAATCATGATGAGTTGGGTTCTCTAGAAAAGTGAAATGACACTGATAATGCAGGTTTTTGCTTCAGAAATATTTAAGTAACATTGACATGGAAAGCTACGTCAGTGGCCAGAGTTGGCAAATTGTGTACTGGCTGTTTTGGCGTTGCCAGTCTCAAGTGCCAATGTCAAGAGGGCCTTTTCACAAATAAAAGTGTACATGGGAAGGAAAGACAGAGCGCGAATGACCAAAGAATCACTGAAGAAATATTGTATGGTCTACTACAACAAATTTGACTTGTAAAAAAGTATTTGGACCTCATATACACTGTCTATATACCATGCATCAACGAAGAAAGCAAGCAATAATAAAAGCAAAGCGTTGCATAAACACCGGTAAAACACCGTTTCAGTTGCTTTTTATGGAGCTAAAATTAGTAATCACTGAAAAGCACTGTTTTTTTTAGGTATTAAAATCACTGGAAAACACTGAAAAAACACCACCAGAATTTACCAAAAATAGAAACTGAAAACAGGAAAGCCTAGGTTTTGTGTATCCCAGGTAGGCAGGGCTCAGAGGAAGGTGACTGCAAGTGGCACCCCGGTGCTCACTGTGCATATGCCGGCTTGAACCAGTTCCAGGGGCACACCAGCCCCTGAGCTGGGGAAAGTCCGGACAAGGGAGAGGGGTGTAACCACCCCCCTCCTGGTCCCACCCATGGGCAGGACCTAGTCGTGTGCCAGCCCCTCTCTTTAGTATAAAGGTAGGAGCGGGCCCCCTTCCCAAATTAGATCATTCTGAATCTTGATGACTTTCCACGAAAGAACTCTTGAACCTTTCTGAAGACTCTCCCTTGTGGCTAAGGAGTAGCCACCCTGCACCAGCGGGCACCATCTAAGCGCATGCGGTTTGCTGTAAGTCCATCCTCCGGATCAAGACTGCCCAGCTCGACGAGACCCGGATTCCCTGCCATCTCTGACCTCTACCTGCATCATCAGCCCAGCTGAGATTCGTGGGTGCGACGAAACCCGAGGGACCGGCCATCTTCAGGACCTGCACGACGCTTATCCAGCACGACCGCCGAGGGATCCTCGAGTGAGTGCTTTGGGGTTTGAGAAGCCCTAACCCTGAGCAGCTCCAGCACCGAAGTCCAGCCCCCCAGCATCCACGAAATCTGCGTGGGGCCCTTCTGCTCTTTGCTGCTCACCGCATTGTCCGGCCGCTTGCCTGCTGGCTGGTAGCCCTCCTGACGACGAACCATGACACTTCCATCGCTGGTCTGGTTGCTCCAGACTGGCCCTTGCTCCCCTCCAAAAGAGGAGCACCCCGGACCCTCCTGGTCCACTCCAGACGCCATCTTGAGTCCACCGCGAGGGCTTGCATTTGCCAAGAGTTGTTGCCCCAATCCTGGGTCCAGCATCGCCGACAGCAGATATCTTCGTGGGACAACTCGCACCTCCATCCTGGTCACCGACAACGCCTCCTGGTCCGAGAGACTGCAGAGCCCAGCGTCGCCCACTCACCTGGTCGAGGTGACTTCATCCGGTGCCATCCTGGTGCCCACCTAATCACTGGCTAGTGATTAAGAACTGAGTCCCCTCTGCTTTCAGGTCGTCTCCATCACCGATCCAGGCTTGGATCACATCGAACTTCATCACAGGTCGCCTGCCAGCAACTTCTTCTTTCAGGCTCCATAGACTGTAACGAGGATTCCCGACGTCTTTTGAACCCTAAGCAGCCACAGCCCCTGGGCTAGGTAACCTGAGCATTTCGGTGCTCCAACATAGGTTCACTATCTAAGTGTCCAGATCCTTTTTCGTTTTCAGCCTAACTAGTTGGATTCGTCCGATAACTGTAACTTTACGAAATCTAGCATCCATAGACTTTGTCCCGCGTCCCGCGTGAGAGTGCACACTCTGCACCCGATCTCCCTAGGCCTCCTGCTCCTAACCTTAGGGTTCAGTAGTGTAGTCCTAGCGATCCTGAAGCCTCTGGATCTTGTTACTTACCTGCTAGTATTTCGCATTCCACTTTTGTAGTATATGGTTTTACGTGCCCCTCGGGCATTTGTGTAAATTGTGCAACTTAAAGTATTTTCTTAAGAGTTTTGTTATGTGCTTAGCTCCCTGACTCATAAAGAGTTCAGGGAAGACTTGTTATAAATAAATATCCTTTTATTTTCATAACAACTTGTGTGGTGTCCTTTCACTTGGTGTTCAAGGGGTATATGTGATGGTATAACAGCTGGCTTAACACGCCCTCTAGAGTTTAGCCTAAAGACTGCTCTTGTCCATGCTACTAGGATAGCTGGTCTATAAGGTTGACTTACAACCAATCATCAATAAGGGTCGTTTGGAATGATACATAGTGATCACTAGAATAGTGAGCACTGCATATCAGGCCAACTTCTCACAAAAAGGGCCAAGTAAAACATCCGACAATTAGGTCTCCACCCGCCACCCATGCAGAGGCACAGTGGGAGGGCAACCTTCAGCCCTTGATGAGCTGTTAAGAGGTGCTTGTTAGGTGAATGAGAGAGAGGGCCTGCAGCTTCAGGAGCAGTGGCACCTATTCAGATGCAAACAGACCTGAATGCGTCATGTCTATGCAATTTAGAGGGGCCTCGCACATTCCCTTTCTGCCCAGGGCCCCAAAAATCCTAGAACCGGTCCTGGCCACGTATATGAAGCAGTGTGTGGAAAGGTCCTCTCCATTCATCACTGCAGCGGCCAATGCAACTGGTGGAACCTTAGAGAATGGAAATACTGCAACTAGGAGCTATTTAGGGTGAATTAGTAGACACTTCCACACTGTTGGTATTGGGGTATTTTAGCCAGAAATTCTGGCCACCACATAATACATCCTAAACTTCACCCTGTCCCGGATTTGCAAACATTTCATGCCATGCAGAGCAGCAAGTGAAACTGCTGCGCTGCCTGAAAGGGAGAAAGGAGAACTGCACCACATTTTCAAAGAACTGGTGCAGTTCTAATCTCTCCCTACGCTGGCACCTTTTGGTTCTGCCTAGCGCCAACACAGGTTGAAACTTTGTGCCATAGTGCAAGCGTGCCTGCATTATGATCAGTATACCTGCACAAAAACTATCCTTGGAGGCTTTTTCCTCTTTGTATGTGTGCTGCATTTTGCCATGGGGGCAGCGGGCCCCTCTCATCCACTAATGGGTCGAGGCTGGCGTGGAGGCTCCTTCCCACTCCCCGGGTGCCTCTCGTCCTTTCACGCAGGCGGCTGCCTCGTTGGAGGTCAAGCAGGTGCTGGAACAGCGCCGTCGACTATGCCGCCTCAGCTCCTGCCACGCCCTGGTCTCCGGCGCTGTGTGATGTGGCAGAGGCCTGTCCGGCATCTCCGGTGGCGCTGGACGATGACAACGCCCTGCCCCAGGTTGCGGATTCTACGGCACCAGACAGGCATCAGGTCGTGGACTCGTCTTCGGACGTCCCCTCTTCCCCGGAGGTTGGGCACCTGCTGGTGTCATCCTCGCCGGAGACGGGCCGCCGCGTCGTGGCTTTTTCCCCGACATCATCAACAATTGGCTCCTCACCGTCACCACGGTCGTGGTTTTCGCCAGAGGAACCACAGGTCCCCCACTCCTAGGCGCCTCTTTCTCCCTTCCAGACATGGCACTTCCCCACTCAAATTGGCTTAGGGGATGGCCGCCTTAGCACTTAGCCGTCTCCAACAGAGGAGCTGCCTTCCTCACCGTGTGGCCCTACTGAGGTGGGTGCGGCCTTTGCTTGCGTTGTTTCCACGGCTGTGGGAATTTTGGCATGGGTGATCCGGGGCATCTCATTTACCCGCGGATCATCTTTTGGAGGTTCTTCACCTCTGGTGGGATGGAGCTGCTGCTTCTCTTTGAAGATTTGCTCCATTCTTCTCTGATGGGGGCTTGGGGGCGCCCCGCTTCGGGGGATCCGGTGCCCCAACACCTTCTGCACCGGCACCTTCCAGGACCACATGATCCGGCGTGCCTTTCTCTCCACCCCTCTGCCAGTGGGCCCCTTTTGCGGACTGCATTTCCATACCTGTCGTCGCTGTTGTCTCCACCATCACGAGTGGCCCGTTGGCTGGACTCTTGGGGGCTCAATAGGTTCGCTTCAACCAGTGCGGCTCTGCGGGCCCTTAACACTTTGTGTGTTGGCTAGGGCCGTCTCTTGCTTGTGGGACTCGGCGGAGTCCCTTGGATCTGCAGCTTCTCAGGAGGGTGCTGGTGTTGACATGCGGCACCACGCATTAGATGGCCAGGAGCTGGTGGCGTTTTTTCTTCGCTCCTCTCTGGACATCTCGGAGATGCTTGGTCGTGCCATGGTGTCTTCGATTGCCCTTCACCGCCATGCTTGGCTTCGGGTCAGTGTGTTCCAGGAAAATGTTTGGGAACGGCTGGTGGGTCTTCCTTACGATGGCACTCTTTTGTTCCAATCCCCGGCAGACTTGGCCATCCGGAAGGTCTTGGTGGGGCTTCGGCCTCCTTCGTCTTCCTCCTCCTCCTTCTCCTCCTCCTCCTTCTCCTCCTCCTCCTCCTCCTCGTCCGCCTCCTCCTCCTTGTCCTCCTCCTTCTCCTTCTCCTCCCCCTCAGTGACCTGTGGGTTGATCTGATTCTTGGGAGCTGTTCTTTCGTTGAGGCGGGTCGCCCCAGTTGTGTGATCTTTGTGAATTATGTGTCTGCAAGTCCTCTTTTTTTAGGACTGTGGCTCTGTTGGCTGCTGGCCGGCCCTTTTTGCTGTGTGTCTTTGCTTGGGTTATCTGCACCAGGTTGGCCCTGAGATTAGGCCTCCTGTGGTTTGCTTTTTGGCTGGTTGACAAGCCTTCTGCAGGGCTTTTTTCCCTTGGTTCTTTCTGGCTGCGGAAGTTTCTTCCTAAGAGGGTTCCCATGTCTACCCTAGGTGGGGTAGTGGTAGCTGTTATATAGCTTGTTCTGTGCTCAGAAGTTGTGGTCGCCTTCAGGCCTCTGCTCTCCCTGCCGTTTAAGTACAATGCAGGTGCAATTTCCTTCTCAGTGGTTGGAATGCCTTTGACAGCACCCTGGGGTATCCTTCTCCAGGGCTGTTGTGCTGTTAGCCTGGTCTGCCCTGCCGTCTGTGGCCTGACGTCATGGCTCTGGTTCCATGTCTTTTTGTGTGCAGACTCCTTTCTGAGGTGTGTCCGGGGCCATCTTCGCCTTCTGGCTCTCTGTCTTGGAGGCTGAGATGGATTTCTGTTCCTCCCTATTTCAGGCGCACCCAGCCCAGTCTTACTGGATGTCCCCCGGGCTGCTCTTTCTACTTCCGCCTGCTGTATTGCTGTAGGCGCTGTTCTGTCTGGTCTATTGACTTCTAGCTGTGGTAGGATCAGCTACCCTCTTCGCGGGGCGTGTTCCCGGGGAGGGACTTGCCTTCTTTATGCCTCGTCTCCTTGGTGTCTCTAGATTGATCTTCTTCCTCTTCCTTGTCTTGGTCCTGGATGAAGGTTTTTTGTAGCCTGATGTAGGCATGGGATGCTTCTGCCTCCTCTTGCCTTGCCCCAGTTTTCTCTGCGGAGTATGAACAGGCTTCCTCTTCCTTTCTTCTTCTTTCCGCATCCGACTTGGGATCTGTTGTGTTCTGACTTTAGGAGTTCCCCTTGCCTGGGGGGACGGGGCTCCTCGCCCTGTCCGTCGGACTTGTCCCCTGTGGGACCCTCTGTTATGTCCAGGCTAGTGGGGTCCTCTCGCGGACCCTTCTTCCCCATGGGTATGGCTAGGGTATGTATTCTATGTTAAGGAATCTGCGGCTGGAAGCCGTGAATCAGATGTACAAGTTACTTACCTTCGGTAATGATGTATCTGGAAGAGACGATTCTAGATGCAGATTCATTCCTTCCTCCCTGTTCTATGAGGGCCCTTAGCTTGCTCTTCCACACGCGCCTGCCTTTGGGTGCTTTGTCTTCTGCGGGTGCCTATTTTGTTCCTCCCTAGTGGGATGCTTGTTTGATGAGTTTGCATCTATTCTCCCTTTCTAGTACTTGACTGGTAGGTTCATGGGTGCTCCTGCGTCCCTACACTCTGGTGTTTCCAGTGTGGGGCCTTCTCATATTTCCCCCTCCTTTTTCCTTGTTTGGAATTTCTGACTCATGTGCAGTCCTCTGAGTTGGGGTCTCTTGGCTGGGCCTCAGACATGTCTCCTTCCAGGGGAGGGGACTCTCCCTGGTGGTGTTGTCTTGGGGTAAATTGTCGTTACTCTTCTGTCTTTCACTGTTAATGGACTGTGGTTGCAGACTTCCTTCGTCTGCTGCACAGTTTTTCATATGCTTTTCCTGTCTCCAAGGAGTATGTTGTATTTGTTTGCAGGGTTGCTTTGCAGTGGCTGTGACTGCTCTTCCCTTCTATGACTTTCGGTGCCACGGTGCGTTCCCCTCCATTCGCTTCTTTCCTTTTTATTTATCTGCTGTTTCGCACACAGTTCCCATATTCTCACAGTTTTAGTTTGTGATAGCTCCGCGTTGTGGCACGGAAAACTGATGTCAGCGTGCCGTGGTGGGACTTATGTGACCTCGCTGACGTCACACCCGCGGACGACGTCAGGGTGGAGTCACGCGGTACCGCACCCGGCGCGCAGAAATGCTGGGAAAGGAAATATTTTCCGGATCCAATCTCACCCCTGAGGATAATTCTAAGTTAAGGAATCTGCGGCTAGAAATCGTCTCTATCAGATACATCGTTACCGAAGGTAAGTAGCTTGTACTTTAATTGATCAAAAAAGACAACCTCCTGGCAACATTAGATTAGGAGGATACTTATTTCCATGCCCTGATCCATCCAGAAAGCCAGCGGTTTTCTCAGAAACGCAGGAGGTGGGAGGCACAAACCCATTTCAAGCACTATCATTCAACCTCTCAAATTCACTGAGGACTTTTACCAAGGTGTTGGCTCAAGTGGTTGCACCTTAGAGGTGTTTCCATTTTTCTGTACATTGATGATTGATTAATTTATTTTTCTCTTCTTAAGTCACTGTGAGCACGACAACCAATCTTCTTCATCAGATGGGCTTCAGAATGAATGCTCCGAAATCAAATCTGGAACCAGATGACAATCTGCCTATGAATATGGTTGAATAAATTACTGACAAGAGTGAACTATTCTCTATCTCATGCTCTGTGAATCAATAAAGAAATGTAAAAAAATAATACTGGGGTTGATTTTTCACATAAGAAAGGGTTGGGTCTCCCTTCCAAAGAACAGGAGCTAGACGCTTCAGTCGAATATACAAACTCTTGTCTCTTTGACCAGCCAAATGTTGGTTAAAGGTCCAAGGGTTTATGTTACAATGACACATGTAGTCCTCTGGGCCCGATTTCACCAAAAGCCATTAGTAAAACCTCTATTAGGGCATTACATCCGGCCTCCAGTGATTATGAAGTCCAGGTCCCACTATTCCCTGTGATAGTTTAAGCCCTGAGTTGATTGCTGCAAAGGCCAATCTGGAAAAGGTAGTTTCATTTCTAATCCTTTCCCGTCTGCTTCTAACAACAGATGATAGTCTTTAGTGGTGAGAAGCATCACTGGGAGATCTGGCAAGCAAGGGACAATGGTCCGAAGAGGACAGAGGAAATTCCTCCAACTGGAGAGGCCTAGTGGCAGTTTGGAAAGCAATCCCGTTTTTGCACCTCCAGTTACCACGCAAGAACCTTGTCATTCATACAGACAATCAAGTAGCACAGTGTTCCCACCAGGGAGGACCTGAGAGTGCTCAATTGAATCAGTTAGTGGCTCAGATATGTTCCTGGGCGGAGACTCATCTCTTATCATTGAGGGCAGTATATATCGGGGGAACACAACTTTCGAGCAGACAGCCTCGAGTTGCAACCAGCCCCATATCAGTATACTACCATCTAGCTTGTACGCTATTCAATCACATTTTCATCTCCTTGGAACTCTGTGATTGACATATTTGCCTCTCCACTGAATGCAATGGTTGCAATATTTTTGCACAGTGGTGAACTGTCAGGAAGCTTGGGCAGTGGGTGCCCTATTAATGTAGTGGCCTCAGGTTCTACTGTATGCTTTCCACCCGATTCCCCTTCTCCTGAGAGCGGTGTCCCAGGCCTGAACGTATCCTCAGGATCGAACCGATGCTCTATGGGGTCCACCTCTCAATAGCCCCAAGTCTGGATATATTAACACACTGACTAAAGGGTGGTTAAGCGGGGGAAGGGAAGCAGGGAGGGAGACCTGGTATGGGACACAAAAGAGAGACAATTACTACTAGATATTACCACTTTTCTCTATACTCAAATCTCTCTTAACACCCATACTTCCACTAACCTGTAAAGGAAAATATAACTGCTGGAATACAGGGGTGTTGAGCTTGCACATTCTAATCACCATATAATTAGCTAGAAGACATGAAAGGTTCTATTAGGTCAAGACCATTCTTATAACAACACATACTACCTCCCTTGCCCCAATTGGGTACTACCTCGGATAAGGAGGTACACTCAATGGCTCAAAAGACCCTCTGTCTATGACACCCCTGTGGAGGACAATAATAAGGAACAAAACAATGTTGAGCAGCAGCAGTGATTGTCTCAATAAACAAAGTTTTGCGCACGATGAATGGAACACTTGATAGCACTCCAACTGTAGCATAGATGTATCCCAGGAAAGATTTGATCATCTCTCAAACACAAGAAGAGTTACGTCACTCTCCCTTGTAAAGCACTCCCAAAGGAACTGATACTAGGATCCCCTATATCAGGAATGACGTTGAAATGCAAAGATTTCCCCCAGAATGAACTGTGAGGACCCATAATTGGAGACAGTTCGCCAACGAAGGGAAATTAGAAAAGTAAAGCAAAGCCACAAACTTTCTAAGCAAAGAGTCAAGAAAACACCATAGAGAACAAGGTAACTATTCCCTCGCACGAGTTCAGCAAGGAAATGCATGAGCCCAACCAACATAGGGAATATACCTATTAGTATGCTCCGATACCATAGGAGCAAAAAATGCGGAGGGAGCAGGCTGTACGAAACCCGAAAGGGTAATATAACCAGCGGTGCCCAAGGCACCCTTACCCCACCAGGAACACAGGAATATGGCCAGCGACAATCCGAAATCTGCAGAATAATCGACAGTGTCTCTCCCCTCAACCCTGCTATTCATTGTTTCCGCATCACGTGAGACGCGGTGGCAAACGTGGCGTCTGACGTCACGCGGCGTGTTGAGACTGCTGGGAAATGTAGTCTTTCCCCTACCTCAGCGAATGCCTGCGTGTGTGATGCTGCCATGACCCTTAACAGTACATTCCCCTCCCGGAGAGCACAGGCAGGTCCAAGGTTTGTCAGGGCTACGTTTGTAAAATGCAGCAACTAGTCTAGGAGCATGCACCGAGGCCTCCGGCTCACAAGAGTTCTCCTCAGCACCATACCCCTTCCATGCAATCAAAAACCAGAGTGCGTTACGACAGATCTTGGAATCAAGAATTCTAGCCACTTCATACTCCTCCTCTCGATCTACCCACACTGGTGATGGCCTAGCTCGGGCCGGACCAAACGCAGGTTTCAACAAAGAGACATGGAACACAGGGTGAATCCTCATATGAGAGGGTAAAGCTAACTTTACTGCCACTGGGTTAATAAGCTTCACTACCCTGTAGGGACCTATGTACCTGGGATTGAACACACTATATCGTTTGAAACAAATGTTACGTGTTGAGAGCCATACTAAATCCCCTTTCTTGTAAGCGGGCCCTGGACGGCAATGTTTGGCAGCTTGTCTCTTATACAGAACCTTGGCATGCATTAGATGTTTCTTAGTGTGTTGCAAGACCTTCTGTATCTGCACTATTCTCTCATGTACTTCTGGAATACGCTCACACCTCCCAGGCGTAATGAAGGGCACAAAGCGAGGATGATAACCATATGTACCATTGAAGGGAGAGTGTTTCGTGGAACTGTGTTGGGCGTTGTTGTATGCTATTTCAGCCAGCCATAACCACTCCACGCAAGCCTCTGTGTTGTTACATAACTACGTAAGTACTGTTTCAGGGCCCTATTCAATCTTTCCGTTTACCCATCGGTTTGGGGGTGAAAACTAGTAGACAAGGCAGATGAGATGTGTAATGCAGAACACCAGACTTTCCAGAATTTGGCCGTGAATTGGGATTTACGGTCTGACACAATCACCTTTGGGAGGCCATGCAACCTCACTTCTTGTTCCATCAAGAGGGTGGCCAAGGGTCCTCAGTTAGGAATCGTTTTACAGGCTACAAAATGCCCCATCTTCATTAAATAGTCAATGATGACTAGAATAACTGTATGTCCTTTGTCGGATGGAAGCCCAACTATAAAATCCAATGAAAATCTTTCCCATGGGATGTCTGGAGTAGGGAGAGGTTGCAACAACCCTTGTGGTTTTCCTGCAATGGCCTTGTTTTGAGCACACACAACGCAGGCTTTTATCCATTCTGGAATGTCTCTTCTGAAAGAAGGCCACCAAAACTGTTGCAAAATCTTTTCACAAATCTTATCAGTGCCATGATGTCCTGCACTGGAATCCATGTGGCACCATCGGAAGAAGGGCTGTCTCAATTTGAGAGTGGGAAGAAGCACTTGCGACCCTTTCATGACTACACCTTGCTTCTTTGTCCATTCAGAATGGTGTTTCAACCAATCCTTCCATTTGAAGGTCTGAAGGCCTTTCATGACGCCTCGTAGAAAATAGTCACTATGTACTACTATCACCTTCTGAGGTTCCAGGAGGGTTCTTTCGGGGTTGATCAATGGTCCCATGGTAGACTCCTGTCGAGTCAAAGCATCAGCTTTTTTGTTCATGCTTCTAGGGCGGAACATTACTATAAAGTTGTACTCCTCAAAAAAGGTCATCCATCTGAGTAACCTAGGCGTGAGCTGATGAGCAGTCTTTAAAAACTTGAGATTACGGTGATCCGCATATACTGTGACTGTATGTTGAGCTCCTAACAGCCAGTGTCTCCATTCACCAAACGCTGCCTTGATTGCAAGCAATTTCCGTTCCGTTATGGTGTAGTTCTGATCCGCACTATTTAATTTCTTAGACATAAAAGCAACCAGATGCATTTGCCCTGTGGTGGTATCTCGTTGGGAAAGTACCGCTCCTAATGCCACATCTGAAGCGTCCGCTTCTACTATGAATGGTAAGGTGGGATCAGCGTGTGTCAGGATGGGAGCGTTAACAAATGCTTCCTTCAATATGTCAAACGCCGTTTGTGTTTCTGGGGTCCATTGGAAATTTATATCCTTCTTAGTAAGGCGAGTGAGTGGGGCCGCTTTGTTGGAAAATTGAGAAATAAAGCGCCTGTAAAATTTGGTGAATACCATGAAACATTGTATATCTTTCACATTTTTAGGACACGGCCATTCGGTAATAGCTCTCACCTTACGTTCCGCCATTTCCTGACCTGAGGGAGTGAGTACAACACCCAAAAACTCAACTGTAGAAACGTGAAACTCCCATTTGCTGAGTTTGCAAAAAAGATGGTGTTCCCTCAAGGCCTGTAGTATGAGACTCATATGTCTTATGTGGTCCTCTGTTTTCTTTGAATGAATCAAGATGTCGTCAATGAATACTGCAACTATCCTGTCCAGGTATTCCCGTAAGACATTATTTAGGAAGAATTGGACCGCGGCAGGCGCATTGCATAAGCCGAAAGGCATGACTAGGTATTCATACAGTCCATACCTAGTCTTAAATGCAGTCTTCCATTTGTCTCCCATTCCCCTCTCCAGTTTGTCTCCCGGATGAATCCTTACCAAATGGTAGGCTCCACGAAGATGCAGTTTCGTGAAAATTACTGCTCCCTTAACCTGTTCCAATAACACCGATATTAACAGAAGCGGGTACTGATTACGGATGGTGATGGTGTTTAAGGCACAAAAGTCTATACAAGTCCTTAATTCTCCATTTGCTTTAGGAATAAAAAATAACGGAGAAGCCGCAGGTGAACTGGACGGACATATAAATCCTAGGGCCAAGTATTTGTCTAAATACTGGCGCAGGTGTTTATTTTCGGGTTCTGTTAGTGCATAAACCCTACCACAGGGTACTATTGAACAGGTTTCAAGTCAATCCTACAATCGTAGGGCCGGTGAGGGAGCAACACTTCCGCCATCTGATCATCAAACACGTCTTCAAAGTGTTGATAGCATGCAGGCAATTCCGTCTCTTTCTCTGCAGCGGTGGCGATGTAAAATTGATTTTCCCAGGTGGGAGACAGCGCTTTGGTATCTTTCCAACAATATACTTTGCAGAACTCTGAATCCAGACTCAATGTTTTCCGGTTCCAGTCAATCGTGAGGTTGTGGGTAGATAGCCAAAGTAACCCCAATATGGTGCCGTATGAGGGAGCTTGAATAATGTTGAAGGATAAGAGCTCTTGATGTCCTTTTATGCATTCCACTATATATGGTTTGGTGGCCTGACATATGGGACCAGACTTGAGTTGTTTGCCGTCTACTGCAAATACCACCTCCGGTATGGATTTGGAGACAAGGTGTACCCCTAATCTGTGGGCTTCTTTGGTGTCCATAAAACAACCTGTAGCTGCAGTATCCACCATAGCTTGTGTAGTACAGGGTTTGTTATCGATATAGATCACCAAGGGTATGAAAAAATGTTCCTTGATGGCAACAGGTTCTTGTTTGAGAGAAGGGATAAACGCTCTACTCGAAGATTCCCCTTCTATACGCCTCGAGTTCATCAGCTTTCCATCAAAGACTTGGGACTGGTCGCCACAGATGATCCCAAGCGTGTACGATTGAACTTGGGTTTTATGGGACACTCTCTGAGATAATGTCCCCTTTTTCCACAATACAGACATAATCCGTTTTTTCTCCTATGACCTCTCTCGTCTACCGTAAGAGAGGCTCTTACCGATCCGATTTCCATCGGTTCAGGAACGGACCCTTCAGTCTCCAGGGATCTTGGTCTTACAAAACTTTGCGGGTGTCTCTCTTTTTTCTTGCCTTCTCCTCTTCTCTCCCTCATTCTATGGTCCAACCGCATTGTCAACTTGATTAAAGCAGAACACGTCTGAGGTTGGGGATCCACTTGTGCAATCACATCTTTGAGATCATCCCTAAGGCCCTGATAAAAGATGGCTGATTGTTTGCCTTCCGGCCATTGTGTTTCTGCTACCAATCTTCGATAGGTGTTCAAATACCCTAGCAAGTCTTTGTTCCCTTGTCTTAATTCGAGCAATTCCTGATCTGCTGAAAAGGTATCCGCTCTGCGGTCAAATGTCTTTTCAAACTCCTCCCTAAATGCGTCCCAATCATGTAGCATAGGATCATCTCTTCGAACAAATGGGACTGCCCATTGAGCTGCATCACCCGCTAGGTAGGAAATGAGAAAAGCTACTCTTGCCTGGTTAGTAGAGAAGAGCTTAGGTTTACAATTGAAATGTAAGAGGATCTGAGTTATAAAAACCTGAACCTTGTGAATGTCTCCCGTGAATTTCTCTGGTGGTGCAAGAGGTAATGGTGTAGGGATTTCTACCACCATAGAACTGGGTTGGGGCTGTGTTGGGTTACCAAAGTCAAAAAGGATTTCGCTGCATCCTATCTACTCTTGCTTGTAAAGCCGCAGTTTCAGTACGTGAAGCAGCCAGCTCTACCTGAACCAGGGCAAGTGCCGCCATGACGTCATCTAAAGTAGCCATCCTAGGATCAGCTCGACGGGAGGATAAATCTATTTGTAGGCCGATTATTCTGTCCCAGGCCTAAACGTATCCTCAGGAACGAACCAATGCTCTATGGGGTCCACCTCTCAACAGCCCCAAGTCTGGATATATTAACACACAGACTAAAGGGTGGTTAAGCGGGGGAAGGGAAGGATGGGGACAGCAGGGAGGAAGACCTGCTATGAGACACAAAAGAGAGACAATTACTACTAGATATTACCACTTCTCTCTATACTCAAATCTCCCTTAACACCCATACTTCCACTAACCTGTAAAGGAAAATACGATTGCTGGAATACAGGGGTGTTGAGCTTGCACCTTCTAATCACTGTATAATAGGCTAGAAGACATAAAAGGTTCTATTAGGACAAGACCATTCTTATATCAACACATGCTACCTCCCTTGCCCCAATTGGGTACTACCTGGGATAAGGAGGTACACTTGATGGCTCAAAAGACCCTCTGTCTATGACACCCCTGTGGAGGACAATAATAAGGAACAAAACAATGTTGAGCAGCAGAAGTGATTGTCTCAATAAACAAAGTTATGCACACGATGAATGGAACACGTAATAGCACTCGAACTGTAGCATAGATAGTATGCCGGTAGAGATTTGATCATCTCTCAAACACAAAAAGAGTTACGTCACTCTCCCTTGTAAAGCACTCCCAAAGGAACTGATACTAGGATCCCCTATATCAGGAATGACGATGAAATGCAAAGATTTCCCCCCGCATGAACTGTGAGGACCCAGAACTGGGGACAGTTCGCCAACGAAGGGAAATTAGAAAAGTAAAGCACAGCCACAAACTTTCTCAGCAAAGAGTCAAGAAAACCCCTAGAGAACAAGGTAACTATTCCCTCACAAGAGTTCAGCACGGAAATGCATGAGCTCAACCAACGTAGGGAATATACCTATTACTATGCTCCTATACCATAGGAGCAAAAAATGCAGAGGGAACAGGCTGTTCGAAACCAGAAAGGGTAATGTAACCAGCGGTGCCCAAGGCACCCTTACCCCACCAGAAACAGGAATATGGCCAGCCTACTTCAGCGAATGCCTGCGTGTGCGACGCTGACGTGACCCTTAACAAGCGGATTCAGAAGATTCAGGGAGAGTGTATCAGTAATCCTGATAGCTCGTTTCTGGACAAGACATCCTTGGTTTCCCCTATTAATGATTCTTTCAAGGGCAAATTCTTCAAGCTACTGTTAACCCATTTCCCTCTCCAGTTTCAGATATCGTCGTTGGGCCCACTTCAAAATCTCATCCTAACGGCTTGCACCTTGCGAGATTAACCTTACAGTACTGGGTTGTTCAAGCCAGGTAGAAAAGGACATTCAGTTATCTCAGAAAGAGTCCACTCTTTATTCTTACAAGAAGAATTTGAGTTATGTTTCTAATTGGTGTTCACTCAAAGGTTTCGATCCAGTTGGAGGGGAATCCATTCCAAATTCTTAAGTTTTAAACAAGAGTTTCCTTAAAAACTTGGCCCCTTCAACTTTAGCAGCTATTAACTCTTTTACGGGTGCTAGTGGAGAGTTAACTAATTTATCTCCATTGGTGATGTGATTGTTAAGGAGTTTTCGTTTAAGAAAATCATTTGCTGGGTGCGTGGCCAGCAACATGGCTGCGTAGCCGCATCTACACTGAGCTCCAGCAGCCCACACAAAATGCTGAATATAATCCTGCTCTTCAGCCACACTCAGGCATATCCAAGCATAGATCTGGGTGGAGGAAGACGTACGGCCGCAACAGACGCTGCAGAGATCCAGAGTAAGGCAGAAGAAACACCTAAAAGCGTGATAGCACCGGAACACACTGAGCTGAAAGACGCAAAATGGCGTTGCCACTGACCTGACAAGAAGCAGAGGAGTAAAACGGGAGATGTTGGTACTCTTGAAATCTACCCCTCCCATGTAGAATCCATAAGACGTGTGATGGGGTCAGAACTCTCCCCGCCTGCGGATTCAAGAACCCAAGCTTTGCGACACCCCGGCGGACCGAAATACAAGAGAGGGGCGGAGGAGTCCACAATGAGCTGCGCAGGCAAGAGGGGTGGTGCGGCCAGACGTGATCTGCTCTGCTGCACTCAGAGGAGGAATCAGTGGCCACTGGAGGTAGGCGTGAAAGAGGGAAATGAAGGGGGCTTTCACACCCCAGTGGGGGAAGTGAATCCAAGACCAGAGCTCCGACACACCCAGAGCAGCTTGGGGACGACGGGGACTAGAAGAAACAGCACCCGGGAGGCGGTGATCCTAGTCAGGGTGCTATAGGCCCCAAAGTGCAGAACAAAGGTCTCTGCCTCTGAGTCCCCAAGTGCCGATAAGGAGGAATTTGATAGACCACCTTCACACTCCTAAATGTGGCAGTGAAGGGGGGGTTACTGAACAAAGCAAGCAAGACCGCAAGTGAGGTCTACTTAGGCCAGAGCTACTTTCATCGATAAGGAAAGGGCAAAGTTAAAAGAAAAGTGACACATTAACCTGCGTCACTTGGTTTTGCGCTACCGGTGGTAATTACTGGTCACACGTGACACGTTGCAAGACAATTCACCGGACCCCCGGGGTGAACAAATGGCTGATTATAACTGAAAGAGAGCCAAGAGGGGGCCTGGTCATAAAGGCGACCTCCCCCCACTTCTCCACTGAAAATAATTGTGACAGTGATGGGGGGTCCCTTTGTCTGAAAAGGCTTGCTGTTAACTGCAAGGATCACAGACAGAGCTTGCCAACCACGCAGCACGTCTGAAGGCGATAGCGAGCAGGAGCTAGAAGAAAACTACCCTGTCAACCATTCTGGGAGGGCTAATCACTCCAAACGGACAGATTCAATATAGGGAAGTTAAACACATCACAATAACCGCACAAGACTATCAGCAGTAGAGACATCGGCCGCAAGACACAATTGAGTTAAGATTTTCACTGGAAGGCACAGATCCTTAGCAATTAACCATGGCCAGAGACAAATAACCTAAACCAAGGACGATGGACAGATATACAAAGACGTTACCCCCATGTTGGGCACAGAAGGAGAAGCAATAGCATCAACAGATAATGCTGCCCTCCTGCAGGCGATTCATGCTTCGGGGGAGATACTGGAGGATAAAATGGCAGATGTAAGCTTAGAAGTGACTCTCCTGCGTCAAGTTCTATGCAATGTTTCAGAGAGAGTAGCACAAGCTGAAAATCGTATATCTGAAGTTGCACACATGTCGAATACACAACGCAAAGAAGTCTCAGGGATGACGGCAGCCATGAGAGAAGTTGCATGGAAGTATGATGATGCAGAAAATCAAGCACAAAGGAACAACTTACGCTTCATTGGCTTCCTGGAGAGGTCAGAGGGTTCGGTTGCAGGACGCTTCCTGTCCACATGGCTAAGAGACACCCTCTCATCGGTTCAGCTCTCAACTTGCTTCATCAAAAAACGGGTGCACAGAATACCACCTCCTGAGGCTCCTCCGCGGTCTCTCATTACACGCTTCCTTAACTTCCAGGATCGTGATTTGATACTTAGAAACATGAGGCAGAAAGGTGAAATCAGAAAAGCCAATGCCAAAATAATAGTGTTTCCGGGCTACTCCATCAAAAGAAAGCTGGGAGCCATGCAGAGTCAATGCGTGACTCTTCCCAGCCATACTTAAAGTTATTTTTGAGGGGAAGACCCTGTTCTTCCAGACAGCAGAAGAAGCATGGGCATGGATCAAAGAGCACCCACCACTGAAGAAGGGACAGGATTTAACAATGATCTCCCATTCAGTGGTCTCAAAGAATGCTAGGCCTAAGCAACAGAGAGAAAAATGGATTCACTGTCACACCCAACAACGCAACAGGATCCAGGGAACACCTTTAAGACGAGAGACATATCTGGAAACCAGGGCTGGCAATACGGACTCAGAGACTGAAGTTCGCAAACTATGAAAAGGCGTAAGCAACCCAGGATTCGGGACCCACCCTCATCGGACCCATCTCAACAACAACCCTCAGCAGGAACTGACAGCGTTCACCCACTTCTCCAAATGATTTCAGACATAGAAGAACCAACATCGGAAGAAGACGCTGTGGAAATACCAGAACAAGAACAACAGTATGGCAAGGAAGAAGACTGAGATGCGTGGGACTGCTGGCAGCCAGAGGGACAGTAAGACAGCACAAGGTGCCCCGAGACATTCATAAGTTACATTGCATTTTGAGTAAGGTTTACCTTTAAGGATCATTGTACTAGCTAACTAGGGTGAGGATGGGAACACAGACCTCTTAGACTAGACCTCCATCACAGTTGTGTTGTTGACCAGTTGAGCATAGAGCGTGGGCGGTGGAAGAGAGTGGAGTGTGGGGGGTTTGCTTTGGGAATAGAAATGTGAGGTTAATCAACGAAAGGTATTTAGATCATCGGAATGGGGAAAGAGGGACACTAAGAGCAAAAGCAATGAGATGGGTCATGGGATCCGACACAAGACAGAACAGATCACCACACAGACATTGGCTATATTAATCAGGTGAGGGGAAATACTCTGTACTGACATGGAATGTAAACAGACTTGGGAGTAAAATTATGAGAGGGCTGATGGCTAGATATTTTAGAAGACTTAAACTTGATATTATCTTATTACAAGAAACGCACCTTAAAGGCACACCATGTGCCTTTTTGGGAAGGGGCACTTACAACACTATTGTGCATGCAGGTTTCACATCCAGAGTTTGAGTGGCTGCAATATTATTAAAGAAAACAACCCCATTCTGCACTGAAAAAACCTGGATAGACCCAAACGGGACATACGTAGCAGTATCGGGAATCTGGGGATGAGGAGACAATTAAAGTTGATTCGTGTATACGCACCCCCAAGATTTAAAAAAAAAACTCTGGACAAAGTGGCAGGGATACTCCTGGAGTCCGGACCCTCAGTACATATTATGGGGGGACTTTAATGATATAGTAAACCCTCTGATAGACCGTACAAGCACATGGACCATGTGGGAAGACTACACTGTCCGACTTCATGCACACTATAGGACTCTCTGACTTCTGGCATGGACAACACCTATCGCAACACACATACTCCTTCTACTCAGGAGCACATAAAGTATTCTCAACACTTGACTACCTCCTTGCACCGGCAGGAGAAATAGAGTTGGGTAGACAGGGTAGAATACTTAGCTAGAGGACTATCAGACCACTCGCTTAACTGGTTGATGGTGGGAGGGGAATCACTCGGACAGCGCCAGACCTGGAGGCTACACACCTGGGACATACAGGACCATGTGGTGGCAAAGGTGATCCGAACTAACTCAGAGATGTACTTCCGCGAAAACAAGAGCTCAGTATTGTCGCCGATTTCCTTTTGGGAAACCTATAAGATGGTGCTTCGAGATAGGGCACAAAACATCATAGCATACATAGCATACAAGAAAAGGTAAGAGACGCAAGATATCGAGGCTCTGGAACAAAAAAATATTAGATGTAGAAGGTCACATAGGCCAAATGGCTCATCCGCTGGTACTCCGTCAAATAGCAGTTACTCACATAGAATACTGAACATTAGCTAACCAGGAGGCAAATGCCCAGATTCTCACTACACATCACCATCTCTATGAGACCAGTGACAGGGCAGAGAGGTTGTTAGCATGGCTGGGTAAGAAAGAAAGAGAAACGAGATGGGTAGTAGAGATACAGGAAAGAGGAGAGACATACCCAACATCCCAACATATCGCTGAGGCGTTTGCACAATACTAAACAGACTTCTATAAAGCTAGGAAGTTAGTAGAAGACCCTCAAATTGGCAATTACCTTTACGCCATTGACACCCCCACTCTCTCTGACATAGATAGACTGGCCCTAGACTCAGATCTCGCCGTGATAGAGGTAACCAACGCAATTGGTAAACAAAAGTCAGGGAAAACTCCTGGGCCCAATGGATTGTCTGCATTTTTTTTTTAATGAACGCAGCCCTATTGAGTCCACATCCACTGAATATGTATCTTGCGGCGCGGACAGAGGGGAGGCTCCCACCCGACTTGTGCAGTACAAAAATCGTGGTAATACACAAGCACCAGAAACATGCCACAGAATGTGGATTATATAGACCAATCTAACTACTTCATATAGAAACTAAGATCCTGGCCTCTGTTTTGGCCACACACCTCTTAAGGGTAATCACAGCTCTTCTACACCAAGACCAATCGGGCTTTATGCCAAGGCGCGCGATAAGACATAATCTCCGCAGACTGGCTAATTGGCTAGACACGGAAAAGCATAGATCCATCCCACATGTGTTTTTATCCTTCGATGCCAACAAGGCATTTGATGCTGTACACTGGTCATTTATGCGGCAGGCCCTGAGACGGTGTGGATTTGGTCCCACCTTCCTATCCTGGGTGGAATGTTATGCACTACCACTAAAGGAAGGGGTTCGAGTAAACGGAGTGCTGTCATCAGATTTTCCGGTAGAGAGGGGAACCAGACAAGGATGTCCACTGTCCCCCCAGCTGTTCTCGTTAGTATTAGAACCACTGGTGTGCATGATTCGAGCACCCCCGGACATTAGAGGCTTCAGAGAGGGGAGGGCAGTTGAAAAAAGGAAGGAATTTTCTCTATGCCAATGGTATCCTCCTGTACTTTACAGAACCAATCAAGACACTCCCTGTTAACTACAATCATTCAAAGAATATGGCGAGCATGCAGGATACAACATAAATTGGGACAAATCCAGTATTTACTCAGTGTGAGGGACCCTGGAGACACAAGACCTTCCAGGGCAACTGCGAGTCTTAGTAGAGGGATTCCGATACCTAGGCTTATATATAACCATTAATAACGCAACCAGTATCAATCACAACATCAGAAGGATACTTACAGAATCCCATGAAGAAGCCGAAAGGTGGAGGAGTCTTTCTCTAACGCTGCTAGGTAGAGCAGCCATGTATAAAATGGTTACACGCCCAAAATTATTAAATATTATGCAGAACACATTCTGTAAAATACAGGAGGCAATCTTTAAAGCAATTGACGACGATCTGCAAATATTGCTATGAGATGGGGGGACACCCGAGAGTGTGGCTTCAGACACTACAGCACCACCAATACAATGGAGGGATAGCTCTTCCAGATATACGTTCTTATTACAGAGCGGCTCACCTAATCACAATCAATGAATGGAGACACATGTCTGGAGACCATCCAACTTATGCTCTAGAAAAACTTCAATTTCAGACACACACATACCTTCACTACATTTACGGGAGGAAGGGGTTGCGGCAACTATTACCTGCCACCCTGAGAACAATTGAAGCATGGAAAGGTGCAGAAAGGCAAATGAAATGGGACAAAAGAAACACACAAGAAACCTCACTATAAGAGGGAACGAGATTGCCTGAAATTAACAAACTTCTGGGCTTCAGGCAATGGAACACAATTGGGATTTCTAAGCTGGGAGACCTCCTAGAGGGAGATGCCCTGTTCTCATTTAGCTTGCTCCATACAAAATATCAACTGAGTAACACCCAGAGATATAAATACCTCCAGTTAAAACATGCATGGAAGGCTGAAAAGCTAGATGCTTCCGGCATTCCTGAATTCGTACCACTAGAGGGAAGGCTATTAGAAGAGTCAATACCAGAAAAGGCTGTCTCATTGACATATAAAACCCTGATCAACAATATCCCAGATATGTTGACAGCACTTAGATTCAAATGGGAAATCACAACTGGAGCTTTAGAAGACATTGACTGGGAGGTGGTGCTAATGCACCCCAGAGAGGTAGCCATTACGCTACGACTAGGTCTGATTCAATTTAAGATTCTATTTTGATAGGGCATACTTACATGCAATGGGGAGAGCAGAAACACCAAGTTGTCTTCGATGTAAGACAGAAAGAGGCACAGTTATAGACACAATCTGGGACTTGTACCTCATCAAACAAGCATTTGCAATGCAATAGGTCTCTCCTTTGCGAGAGTTTGAGCAAATGGCATTGTAAACGACAATGACTTTTATTTATATGTTTTGATAATTAAAATAAATAAAAGGCATTTTCATGTACAATGCCAATAGCTCATACTCTTGTAAATGCAAGACGTATGCAAAGAAGCGGCTGCCATTGTCCCAGGCTGCTTACCTCAGAAGACACCATGCCCCACCTCTCGGACCACAGACACCTCCCAGAGGGCGGGTGGGGAAAGCAGGGACGCTGAACAAGACAGGCAAGACTTTCAAACCAGAAGCCAACAAAATCAGCTGTGACACAACCAAACTCCAAGTTACGCCGCTACCGACTATGTTTGTGCCATCCCTGGGAGCGACTACAAGAAGTGGATGAGCAGGTGTGTACAATAACCAACGTGGGGAGGGATGTAGTGGACAGCCTGGCCACTAAAGTCAAGCTGTGACGTAGCACACAGCTCGTGGGACAGGCACCCGAGGGGTTAAATACATGAGATGAGGACCCATCAAGGCCAATCCCGATGCACTGCCATGCTGTGTGCATTGTTACACTTTTGCAGCGCAACAGTCTACCTCACTGCCTTGACCGGTCCTAGGGCCAAAGAAATTTTTATTTTCAACACGTTCAGGATGCTTCCGTTTTATTACTGACTATTCCTTGGTCGCATTGGACATTGTACTTTTACGTGGTGATGGGCTCAGAGCTCTGTGGGTGTTATTGCTTATCATTTACAATAGATTTTGTTTGAGTTCTTTTATTGCATTGTCTCCTTATCAGTGTGTTGTAAGCTTTTTAAAGTGCATTTGCTTAAATGGAAAACTTCAAAATAATAAACAACAAACAATGCAGTCTTTCAATAAATATAAAATGAATCTTGTACATGCGTGTTTCTTTGTATATAATAAAAATACCCCAAAGAAACTAAACCACTGTAGGTGGACAATCATTTCCAAACTTGCAGTGACAGCGGTTGAACTGGGACCGAAAGCCTATAGCCAGAGCAGGCCTTTCACGGAATAGCTCCCCGAGCAGAAATAAATTTGGCGCCCTTGCCGCTGTTGTTGAATGAGACAGCAGGGGGACCATTTGTAATCAGAGGCCAGCTTGTGACTGATAACTTTGCAGCAGTGACTGGTGTTGAAAGACAAACACCTCACCTGAATCACTCACAGCTCATGTCTTTACAATGGTGCCAAGTTGTTTGTTTGAGTGGTGTTTGTGTGTGGCAGCAGGGGTGGGTGGGTAGCTCAGGGGGAAAGGTCTGATGGGGAATTAAGAAACCTCCTGCGGCACCTTAACAAGTGATTACAAAAACGTAAAACTGAATAACTGAGGCCAGTGGATGCTGTTGTATGCATGATCTTAATGCAAACAGCTCTGTGTGCCTCCCTGACGATTGTCGGCCTGGGCCTGACTCGCCCATGCCAAAAGCCGGCCCTGCATACAGCAACACCAGACTTATTATCACCAGTATTTGATAGCTTTGAACATCTGAATTAAGGTTTTGGCTGAGGAAGTCCTACACTGAAAACTAAGCAAAGCGCCAGCGTATTGATTCAGTATATGTTCCTGCGTTAGAGAGAGACACCACATGAGCAGGGCAGAAATGCCCTGTCTGCACCTCGCCACAGAGAGAAATTCTCCTGCTCTCCCGAGAGGCAGTGACAGCAGCTGACTCTGTGCAACCAAAGGCATGCACACATACCTTTGCTTGCAGGCATCTCCGCCACCATGGGGCAGCGGTGGTAAATGCTCAGGTGCGAGCCCAGCATCGTAATCTCGCCCGCTGATCAGCACAGGTCCCCGCAGACCAGAGGCATGGCCCAGCTGGAGAGGACACCGCCGTTTGTTAAAATGAAAGCGTCATGGAGCTATGGAGATCAAAGAAGACAAGTGAAAGCGCTGAGCGTGCTCATGTATGAGTCCGGATGGGCGGGGCCTAAAAGACAGGGAGGGAACAAAAAGACCTCACTTTCACCAGAAAGCGAGACTTTAGCATAATGTGTGATGCACGCAAATGAAAAGCATGGGCGGAACTTCCACCTCACTTCCGAAGTCGACTGGACGACAATAGATCTCGCAGAGCGTTCAGCGCATGCGCTGCAACGCTAGGCGAGACCTAAAAATACTGGTCACAGATCATAACAGAGCTGTCAATGTAATAAAGACACAAGTACCCATGGACCGAAAAAATATATTCTACTGGGAATTCCCTCAGATGTTGATCTCCCTTCCCCAAACTCATATTATGCAACCTGGGTTTAATAGTTGCTAAAAATGATATAGCCAAGAAGTGGGGTGCTCCAGGCCTTCCTACGGTCGACAAATGGAAGACAAAAATGGACTTGTATATTGTTGCAGAAAAGGTAGCCTATAAAGCCAGAGGGTGTCCGAAGAAATTCACCAAAATTTGGAGCGCTTGGAAGAGACACTATGGGTTGGAAATGGAAAAGGTAACAGAGGTGTTGCACCCACGAACCATCAGAGAGCGGTCAGACTGGGTCGGGGAAATGCCCTCTCTTTGATCTGTAGCTAGGAACTTCAGGTAATATGGAATTGCATGATGGCAATCAAGTGGGCTCTAATCTGTATGTTTACCATCAGTGTGTGACCCACAAGCTTGTGAATATAGAAAGAGATATGTCTTCAGTGTTATGGTATACCTTGGTGTGAAATAAATACCAATACAAATATAATATTTTTTTTAAGAAATCCATTTGCTCAGGTTACTTTTCCTACCTAGGATCTGCTTACAGTTCTGAGGGGACTGCTGAAAGATCCATGTGTGCCTCTTGAAACTGCAAAAATGATTTGGTTATCGGCTAAGACAGCATTCTTAATAGTGAATGCTTCAGCTAGATGACTGGGGGAGTGGGGACCACATGTGGTGGTGTATCCCTGCTTTAAAATTGTTCCAAATAATGTGATTTATAGCCAGAATCTAAATTCATTCCTAAGATTAACACAAGATTTAATTTGAAGTAAGATATAGTCCTCCAACTTTCCAGGAAGATGGTCATGAGCAAATTCCTTCTTCCTTGGACGTTAAAAGGACATAATTAATTTACTTACAACAAACAAAAGAATTTATGATATTAAACATATTTTTTCTTTCTTTTGTGAGTGTCAATAAAAGAAAAAAGGTTACCTCTACAACTTTAAGCAAAAGGGTTTGTCAGACTATTTGCCAAGTTTATAAGGTGGTAGTGAAACTCCTCCATCTCACATTCAGGGTTGATCAACTAGTTTATGTTCGGCACCTTGGGCAGAGGTTGGTGAGAATCTCAATACCAGAGATACGTAGGGCAGCCACTTGGGCATCCCATCATACTTTTATCAATCACTATAGACTGGCTGTATGTAATGGACTCATGCTAAGAGAATTTTGGAGCTATGGTTGTCAAAACAGCAATGAAGTAATTGATATTTATAAAAAAAAGGAATTTTCATCAAAGAAGCAGTGCTAAACATCTTTCTTTTGCTACTTGTGATTTCCTCACTTAGGGGCTGATTACAATGGTGGTGAACCTGCAACCGACAGGCTGTCTGTGGCGGGGTCACCACCATCATGAGACCATTTTCTGCCCGCCATATTATAATGGCGGGTGGTCGGAAACTCCAACCGCCACACATCCGATGGACTCCTTAAGCCCGCCAATTCTGTGGAGGCCCTCATATTCCCATAAATGGCAGCTGTGCCTACCAGGCACTGCTGTTGGGATTATTATGGTCCATCCCCGCCAGCCTTTCCATTGCGGGTCACCCGCCATGGAAAGGCTGACCGGGATAAACTTTGGGAGCCCGTAGCGGGCCCCCCTTTTACCTGGGCACTTTGGTTTTGGGGTTGGGAGCACCTATGGTACCCCCCTACATTTCCCTGCACCACGTGACAGGCACCGCATGTGGGGGGTGGTGCAGCCAGCAGCACCCGCTGCAATGTTAAGGATGCTTGTTGCCTGTCCAGGGAGGACCTGGCTTGGGTGTTCGGGCTGGACTGTTCCCATAAGGAACCGGGTCAAGACTGATTTGCATATGGCTGGGTCCAAACTGGGGTGGTGTGGTGAGAAAAAGAATGATGGATTAAACCCAGATCCTGGTGACTGGGGGTGAAGGTTTGCATTGTCCAGCATTCCATACCTCAATTGTTTATTTTGCATTTGTCGTCCTAAGTGGGAAGGGTATGCCCAGACGTGGATCCTGTGCTCACTGCAGCACTGGATTCAAGCTAGCCTAGCTGATGAAGGGTGATGCCCTGAAACCAGTCCCAGGATGCTTGTTTCCAGTCCAGGAAGGGCCTGGCTTGGCAGTTCGGGTTGGACAGTTCCCTTAGGGAACAGGGTCAAGACTGATTTGCATATGGCTGGGTTCGAACTGGTGTGGTGAGCAAAAGAATGATGAATTAAACCCAGGTCCTTCTGACTGGGGGTGAATGTTTGCATTGTCCAGCATTCCATCCCTCAATTGTTTATTTTGCATTTGTCACCCTAAGTGGGAAGGGTATGCCCAGACTTGGGTCCCATGCATACTGCACCACTGGATTGGAGCTAGCCTGGCTGATGAAGGGTGATGCCCTGAAACCAGTCCCAGGATGCTTGTTTCCAGTCCAGGGAGGGCCTGGCTTGGTAGTTCAGGTTAGACAGTTCCTATAAGGAACAGGGTCAAGACTGATTTGCATATGGCTGGGTCCAAACTGGTGTGGTGTGGTGAGCAAACAAATGATTGATTAAACCCAGATCCTTGTGACTGGAGAAGAATGTTTGCATTGCCCAGCATTCCATCCCTCAATTGTTTCTTTTGCATTTGTCGCCTTAAGTGGAAAGGGTAAGCCCAGACGTGGGTCCTGTTCTCACTGCACCACTGGATTCAAGCTAGCCTGGCTGATGATGGGTGATGCCCTGAAACCGGTCTCAGGATGCATGTTTCTGGTCCAGGGAGGATCTGGCTTGGCAGTTCGGGCTGGACTGTTCCCATAAGGAACAGGGTCAAGACTGATTTGCATATTTCTGGGTCCAAAGTGGGGTGTTGTGGTGAGCAAAAGAATAATGGATTAAACCCAGATCCTTGTGACTTGGGGTGAATGTTTGCATTGTCCAGCATTCTTCCCCTCAATTGTTTCTTTTGCAATGTTAAGTATGGCACTTGCGGCCACTGTGGTGGCGGCAGCATCGTAATACCACCTGCAGGACAGCCCCCTTGTAGGCAGGCAGTTCTACTCTCCGAGACAATAGCAGACGGACTTCAGTCTGTCCGCCATCATCATCAGCCCCTTAGTAATGAATGGGACGAGAAGGTCTTATGAGCGTGTAATGAAACCATTACTTATTGGTAAACTTGCAGAATTAAACCAACAAACAAATGTAACTTCCCAGCAATTTGCGTAAGCAAGATAGGGTTAAAATTTCAATGTCTTTACAAAATACACTGATCTTGTCATCTGGTATTTCCTTTATATGCAAATTGGAACCCATTGTCACAGTTAAAAGTTCTTGTGTCATTAAAGTGGAGTGCCCCATTTTGACAGATTCTGAATCAACTCTTAGTTTCACCTATAACTCTTTCAAGCTCATCTCCTTGTTGTACAATGCAACAAACCACAGTGCGGCTGACCAGGGTTCTGCACTTTAGTTTCTCATGTAAGCCAAATTAATTTGTCTGTGCAATCTCGTCCGGAGTGTGCCGCACATATACTCCACTGGATACAAGATAAAAAGTTTCAAGAGATAGAAGGACGGTGCACTAAAATGAAGTCAGAAATTCTCAGATGTAATCCAAAATATATTCTTTATTAAGTCTTCATGTTAAAAAAGTTTTTGTGTGGACACCAGCCAACGCGTTTCATTCCTAGAGGAACTTCCTCAGGGCTGAAATAACATACAAATAAAAACACACTAAGCACAGAGTACATAGAACAACACAACATCAGATATAAACAATGTACATACAAAAATATCCACATCTACAACATATAAATTCAGAGTCTTTAGAAGAACGGCCACAGAACATACAGATTTACCACAAAAATGCAAAAACACTTAAACAACAATAACATATGATCTTTATGTCAAGTCAAGTCAAGTCAAGAAATTTATATAGCGCGCTACATACCCAGAGGGTCTCAAGGCGCTTGAAGAAGGGTGGGGAATTACTTGTCGAATATCCAAGTTTTAAGTGGCTTTCTGAATGCTAGGTGGTTCTGGGTAAGGCGAAGGTGAGTGGGAAGTGAGTTCCAGGTTTTAGCTGCCAGGTAGGAGAAGGATCTACATCCCATGGTGGTTTTATTGATGCGAGGTATAGTGGCAAGGGCTTGGTTGGAGGATCGTAGCTGGCGGGAGGGGGTGTAGAAGGACAGTCGTGTGTTGAGGCATTCGGGTCCAAGTTCGTAAAGTGCTTTGTGTGCGTGGGTTAGGAGGCAGAAAGTAATCCTCTTATTGACGGGGAGCCAGTGGAGGTTTTTCAGGTGACCAGAGATGTGTTCTTTACGTGGGATGTCTAGTATGAGCCTGGCTGAAGCGTTCTGGATGCGTTGGAGTTTTTTCTGGAGTTTTGCGGTGGTACCGGCGTATAGGGTGTTTCCGTAGTCCAGGCGGCTCGTGACCAGTGCGTGGGTGACCGTTTTTCTAGTTTTGGTGGGGATCCAGCGAAAAGTTTTTTTGAGCATGCGAAGAATGTTGAAGCAAGATGAAGAAACGGCGTTGACTTGTCTGTTCATCGAGAGTGAGGAATCCAGGATGACGCCCAGGTTCCGTGCGTGGTCCGTCGGGATGGGTGCTTTTCCAAGGGCCTCTGGCCACCAAGAGTCATCCCAGGCGGAGGGGGAGGTGCCTAGGAGGAGGACTTCTGTTTTGTCTGAGTTCAGTTTCAGACAGCTGTGCTTCATCCACTCGGCTACTTCTTTCATTCCTTCATGTAGGTTGGTTTTGGCAGTGTTAGGGTCTCTGGTGAGTGATAGGATCAGTTGAGTGTCATCAGCGTAGGAGATGATGTTGAGGTTGTGTTGGCGTACGATGACCGCAAGGGGGCTCATGTATACGTTGAAGAGGGTGGGGCTGAGTGAAGATCCTTGTGGAACGCCGCAGATGACTTCAGTGGCCTCTGACTTGAATGGTGGGAGCCAGACTCTCTGGGTTCTTCCGGTGAGGAACGAGGTGATCCATTCCAGTGATTTTCCTTGGATTCCGACGTTTCTGAGGCGCTGTAAAAGGGTGCTATGACAGACTGTGTCGAAGGCTGCGGAGAGGTCGAGGAGGATGAGGGCGACTGTGTCTGCATTGTCCAGTAGAGTTTGAATGTCGTCTGTTGCTGCGATGAGGGCGGTTTCAGTGCTGTGTTTGGCTCGGAAGCCGGACTGTGAGGAGTCGAGGGATTTGTTGGTTTCGAGGAAGGCGGCGAGCTGGTTGTTGACAGCTTTTTTGATGACTTTGGCCGGGAATGGAAGAAGCGAGATGGGGCGGTAGTTTTTGAGTTCGGTGGGGTCAGCTGTGGGTTTTTTCAGAAGGGCGCTGAGTTCTGCGTGTTTCCAGCTTTCCGGGAAGGTGGCAGAGTTGAGGGAGCAGTTGATGACATCTCGGAGGTTGGGTGCTATGATGGAGTCTGCTTTGTTGAAGATGTGGTGAGGGCATGGGTCTGTTGGGGATCCTGAGTGGATGGAGTTCATCAGGCGGATGGTGTCCTCAGTGGAGATTAGGTTCCAGTCATTAAGGATGTTCAAGGGGGGTGAAGGTCCTGCAGAAGGTTGGGTGGGTTGGTCTCCGGGTCGGTTGTCGAAGCTGTTGTGGATGTCTGCGATTTTGTTGTGAAAGAATGAAGCTAGGGAGTCGCAGAGGGCTTAAGAGGGGGTGATGTCGTTGGAGTTGGCTGATGGGTTGGTAAATTCTTTGACGATGTTGAATAATTCCTTGCTGTTGTGGGCGTTGTTATCTAGTCGGTCTTTGAATGCGGCTTTCTTGGCAGACCGGATTAGTTGGTGGTGTATGCGGGTGGAGTTTTTGAAGGCGTCCCTGGTGCTGGTGTTTGGGTCTTTTTTCCAGGCCTTCTCGAGGGAGCGACAGAGTTTCTTGGATTTCTTAAGATCATCGTTGAACCAGGAGGCGTTTTTGCTGCCTAGTTTGATATGATGTTTTTTCAACGGTGCTAGGATGTCGGCGCTGTTGAATAGCCATTGGGTGAGGTTAATGGCTGCTTGGTCGGGGTTTGAGGAGTGGGCGGGGGGGTTTAGAAGAAGCGATGAGGAGATCTGGTCGATGGTGATTTTGTTCCAGTTTCTTCGCAGAGAGGGTTGAGGATGGTTGTGGGTTGTGGTCTTATTGTAGATAAAGTGAACGCAGCTGTGGTCCGTCCAATGAAGAGCTGTGGTGTGACTGAATGAGACATGTTTGCTGGAGGTGAAGATAGGGTTGAGTGTGTGACCTGCAATGTGGGTGGGGGTGGTGACAAGTTGTTTGAGTCCGAGGTTGGCGAGATTTTCCAGAAGGGTGGTGGCGTTGCTGTCATTGCTCTTTTCCAGGTGAAAGTTGAGGTCTCCCATTAGGATGTATTCCTCAGAGGGGAGGGCGTGTGGGGTGATAAAGTCAGTGATGTCGTCGCTGAATCGTGCACGGGGTCCTGGAGGCCGGTAGAGGAGGGTGCCTCTGAGTGTGGTCTTGGGGTCGGAGAGGATCTGGAAGTGAAGGTGTTCGGCGCTGGCAAGGTTGACGTCTGAGCTGGTTGAGATGCGGATGGAGTTCTTATGGACGATAGCGATGCCTCCTCCTGTTTGGTCGGTGCGGTCCTTACGGATGATCTTGTAGCCTTCCGGGATGGCAATGGTGATGTCTGGGGCTGATGAGGCGTTCATCCATGTTTCTGTTAGGAAGGCGACGTCCGGGGAGATGGTGTCTAGTAGATTCCAGAGGTCGGTGGCGTGCCTGTGGACCGAGCGGGTGTTGAGCAGGATGCATTGTAGGTGGTTGGGGTCGGATGAACCAACATATAAAAAAACCCTAATAATCCACAGCAAGTTTATGAAAGATTATAGTGTACCAAAGGAAAAAAGAGAGAAGTGGAAATAAAAGAGTGGCTAGAACATGAAAAAAGAAGAAAACGGGCAGAGATATACACAGTATACAGAGAACCATCACTAAATATTCTCACCAACAATGTCTATGTCTGGTCTCCCTCGGGCTAAATTCAACAGTCAGAAATCTCCTCAGCGACTGATCTTCAATAGTGAATTGTGTTTCCTTCACAGTTTCTAAAAAGAAATGCACAAGTATCTACTGTACATACCACTAACATTTTACTAACATCTAATATGTGATTGACCAAATCATCGAAACCAATAATTCCGGAGAAAAAAAAGGGGGGGGGGGGCACCTTGGCATGAAATATATATTTTTTTCTCTGAGGCTGACATGAATTGCACAAGAGTCTAAAGCTTACCATCAATCTCGCATCTGTCTCCACATCCCACAGCTTCACAATTTATAAAAATCCAAGTAGGCGATATGAAACCAGATCCTAGCCGCAATAAAGAAATATCCAATATAAAAACACATCATAAGTATGAATCATTTATACAAGAACCGCCCCCAGTATTATCATCCTTGTTCCAAAACAAAACAGCAAATCAAGCCACTGTCTTACCTTCAAAAACATCAAGAGTAATCACATCAAAGCATAGAAAAATCCCAGGTATCAGCATTAAAACCCAAAAACCTGGGAAGAAAAAATGGTATATATACTCATCTCCTTGTTGTGCTTCTATTTTCAATTCCTGGGCCTGTATCACACAAAGGGGCATATTTATCAAAAGATAATGCTGCACAGCATAGCAAGTCACCTTGCTGCACTGTGTTACAGGAAAAGGGCAGGAATGTGACGTATTTAGCACATACAGTGCATTCCAGCCTTTTCCCAACGCGGATGCACAATGGGCTGCCTAGCGCCAACGGAGGATCACTTGCACAATAGTGCAAGGGTGTTTGTGCAAGGGGTGCCTGCGTTGCATGAAGAATTGGTGTTGTGCAGGAAGAAGCATCTTCCTGCACAAAAATAATCCCCTGAGGCATATTCCTTTTTAGGTTTCGCTGGGGGGCGGAGCCGTTAGGCTCCTCCTCCAGCGAAATCTGTAGTTTCTAGTATGGGTGACTTTAACCCGCCTCTCTGCTTCATTGGCTAGCTCCATAAATGGAGGCTAGCCATTGGAACAGAGAGCCGTCCGTCAATGCCGGACCAGACACGGGGGCGTTCCCGAGATTCTTTGGCTTTTGCCGACGTCACGCGACGCCGGGAACGCCCCCGTGTCTGGTCCGGCCGGGCCGTGTTTGCTGTTCCCTCCTCCCTCCCGACGTCCGTGTCCTTTCCCGCCCCCCTCGTCCTCTCCCGCCCCCTCGTCCTCTCCCGCCCGCCCCCCTCGTCCTCTCCCGCCCCCCGTGTCCTCACAAACAAATATTGGTATCCCGTCCCGCCCGCGGGTTTCTTCAGCCGGCCGGCCAATCCCAGCGCGGCCGGCCGGAAGTGCCCGCCCCCTCCCCGCCCCCCCCGCCGCCCAGCGCGAGAAGAGGAGCCACGGCGAGCGCTGGAAGTCTGCGCTGCTCCCGGCCGGGTGACAGCAGACTGGGAGCCCAGAGAGGAACTCCCGCGGCTCCGAGCCAAGAAAAAAATGGAAAACAAACAGATTTAAAGAGAAAAAAATGTGAGGGGAGGAGCTGAAACTCAGCGCACAATACCGGTCTCATGGAGGTGCAGAGATTAGGCCGGTTTCGGACTGTAGTTTCGGCGTCCCACGGAGATGAGGTTGGCACAGGGGATAGCGGGCGAGGCCCGGCTGCTGCCAAGCACCCTGGGGTAGAAAGGAGCCCGGGCACCGGGAGAGACGAGGCCACATGTCGTGCCAAGGGCACCAATTGTCCGCGAGGAAGAAGCGTGGTGCTCCAGATTTACTACCGGATTTCTAGAGTGCAACTAAAAGTGAGCCCACCCCACCCGGATTCCAACCAGTGGTCGGTCAGACGCAAAGACAGTCCCACATTAGACTCACGCCCCACCAAGCAACAAGTCCCTAAGTGACCTGTGCGCTGTACTGTTTATGACCGCAGCCTTCAACCCACCGACTAGAACCAAGGCAGGACTGCTGCGTGGTCCGATACCAGTGGGGCAGCAGGGACAAAGCAGGGGCGTGGCCCAACTACTGCCTCATACACCCTGTGCTAGTACTGATAGCCTGCAGGTTCACCTTTGTCACTGTAGTGGTGGGGAAGCGTCATACTTGGTTAGATGCAGTCTATTACAGACCACTCCATTCTCCTGACCACGCAGGCCTTCCCACCAATGATAGGTGGCCAACTGGTCCAGGCTGCAGAGTCTTTCAGTGGCAGCGGGTCATCTTTACAAGTGGCGGGGTGTGAACGGAGCGGGTATTTCCCGGTGTCTCCAGGCAACAGTATTTTACCGCCGTGGAGTGCCCTCCATTTTTTAAAGTCTCGCATGACATTTTATACCAATTGACAGAAACGCCTGTAGGTGCCACAGCACCTATTCTGGGCCTTACGGAAATTCCTTACGGAACTAGCCTGACACTGTCCTAAGTTAGCAAGTCTGCCCCAGGGATACAGAGCCGCTTTCTGGTGCATGGCGACTTTAACAAGACAAGCTCTCAGGTCCCCGCTGCCTCCACGCCGTTATCAAAACACACAGGTAATCAGATGCTGAAGTCAGATAAAAACAGCCATGAGTTGCCATGCACCCTCTTCAGTACAACACAAGAAACTCTACTGCATGTCGGTGCTCACAGTGCAATCACTTCCGGTTGGTTCAAAGGTCACATCGTCCATACAAGAACTCGCGTGCCGAGCTCTCCTAACCAGACATTGTTGGGGTGATATATTTACTGACGGGTATGAACTCAGCTGCCATTTCCGTCTGATACGCAAGTGCTTAGGGGCACCGTAATAGTATGAATGCAGTCGGGAAAATACACTATGGTGTCAGCTGGTTACACACGAGAAACTGCTCAAGATCACCACATAAGTCCCGAAACCGAAGGAGAGGGCGCGCATTGCTCGATACAACACACGTCAGCATCCACAACACTAATCTTGAAGTGTCCCAATGGAGACACCTGCCCCGCACACACACTTGGGCGGCATTCACGTGCATTCCTGGCGCGTCCTGGAGGTGAGTAACCCACGCCAGGGCCAGGCAGCAAGGTATGCCAGCACGTGGCCACCCCTGCCCCGCGCCCCCTCCGTGAGCGAGGACCCCATGAGCCAGGGCGCCTCCGGGCCGGAGACACATGAACCAACAGGGCGGAAGAAAAAACACGAGGAGGAAAATAAAACATGCTGGATAATAAAGGAAGGAATGGCAGGAATGCGAGCAGGTGAAGCGGGAACGCCTCTCCCAGGTAATGAGGCCCTCGTACGGGAACCGCGCGCCAAGAGCCGGCGGCAGAGGCGGGCCCGGGGGCTCCGAGGGCAGCGGGCGCACGAGCGGCGCCGCGCACAGCGCCTAGACAGCCCAGGGGGCCTCTGGGCGCGGATTTCTGCAACACGCCGTCTCTGCAGGCTTAAGTAATGCGCTGAAAAGTTGAATCTTAAGTTGATCTACTAGTAGAACGTATATATTCCATCTAGAGAGACGCACATAACAGAGAGGCCAGGGTAGGATGTCCTCCTCTTAACTGAATACAAAGCAGAGATCCGGGGTGGGAACAATGACGCTCTGGACGGTGGTTCAGACACAAGGCCCCTTTCCTGTTACAAGTAAACTCTCCAGACTGGCCTCGTGCGCTTAATCGATGAGGGAGGGGCTCGGCCAGATGTCCGCCCGCCAAAGCCCCAGGGGCTGGAGAACGAGCACACCCCTCCCGGTGCGGAGGGCGAGGGGTCCGCCTTGTGCCAGGCACCGTCGGAGCACAGCGTGGGATCTCCAGCCCTCACATACTTGGCATGCCTTCCGCTCCAGTCACAGTATCAGGGGAGGTCGAAAACTGAAACACCTGTTCAAGAGAAACACTTACCGACTCTCCCCGACGAGGCGTCCAAGAAGGGCAGGGTGCAGTAGGAGAAGGGCACCCGTCTCCCGATGCGAGGCATGGCACCGTGGGCGCAGGTCAGGGGGCCGACGAGAGGAGGGTACCAAAGAGGCCGAGACTGTAGCAAGGGGGCCGAGGAATGCTCCAGACAAGCACGCGAGCTGAGGGCGTACAGGCCTCCACTGTCCACAGCACGTCTCCTCAGCTGAAGGTCGAAGATGCACTGAGGTCCTGCCCTTATGGCACCTCCCCTGGCTGATCATGGGATGGGATAAGCCCCCCATTGTCTTTCAATTAGCAGCCCCACCTACCAGCACTTAGGAACGGGCCCCACCTGTTGAGACCGGACAGAGGTGGGGCAACACCCCCCCACACTCCCCTCCCCGAGGCTTAAAGGAAGGAGACCCTTCAATGCACTTGCAAATGGAGATTAGTAGGGCACGGATACCAGCCCAACCCATGACCTTTAAGAAAGGGGGAGGAGGAGGGCTACACCACACTCGCAGGGGCAATTTAAGCTAACCTACTCCACGAAAAAAAAAAAACCTTGCCACTAGGAGTCTATAGGGCACTAGGATTTAATCTATACGGCCTTATTTATATGTGTTCTTTTATCGGACGATACACATTATATTATATATATTATTTAAGGCCGAAAGGCTAACTTTACGTCCTTCCCAGCAAGCTAAAAGCCAGCTATGTGACGCGCGGAGTCTCACGGGCCACGGCGCGTGTGCAAGCCATCTGTGGAACAGACTCCACGCCTAATGTTTGTGGATTGCCAGCTCTGTGCCTCTTAAAGCTGTGGCATCGCTTGCCATCGGGGCGACCCCTCCAACAGCACAGCGCTCTTGGGTTTTATTAATACAAAGGCATCAGACATGCGGACGCTCTTCGCCTGAAGTGTGCACACTCACTAACAGAGGTGTCATTTTGGGTCTGGGGAGGCGCATCTGAATATGCCCCGTGTTGCGGTGGCCATGCCATCTGGATATAAACCCACTACTTGTAGGGTGGCACTACTCGTAGGCCTCCAAGAAGCCGAGAGCCCCCACACCCTGCTTCACAGTCCCATCCCCAGGTTTTATTTATCCCAAGCCTTCCTCACCCACCTACAATCATTACCCTGGATGCAGCAAAGCATCCGCAGCCAGAGCCTTCACGCACCCTCTCTATTGGACACAGGCATAACAACCGATGCACCTTCTTACTCAAGGTGCTGGACGACGCTGTCATCAGGGACAGTATTGTCCAGTGTCGGGTCTTTAATTACCAACCTAATGTATTTTGGGAGATGTAGGATTTGTAAAGAAAAGCACATGAATAGCACCTGGTGTCTTTGATGAGATGTTATCTGCAACCTCATTCTTAGTTTAACTTAACTCCCAAAGGTTTTGCGTCATCCCACTCACGAGTGCAGCTAATCCCATGTTTGTGTCCTTTTGCTTGCTTTTTAGGTTTCGCTGGGGGGCGGAGCCGTTAGGCTCCTCCTCCAGCGAAATCTGTAGTTTCTAGTATGGGTGACTTGAACACGCCTCTCTGCTTCATTGGCTAGCTCCATAAATGGAGGCTAGCCATTGGAACAGAGAGGCGTCCGTCAATGCCGGACCAGACACGGGGGGGAATTAGTGCCGCGGAGCGTGGGCGGAGCGGCAGTTGATGACTGCTCCATGCCGTCATGAGCACACGCCGCCCGTGGCTCATGTCGGCGTGGAACTGTCATGAGCATGGAATGGGCTAAAGAGAGCCCAATGGGGACATAAAGACAGTACTCCGACAACACAACACTAATACACAAAAACAAGACGGAAATATAGTGTGGTGGAAATGCATTCAGCTGTCAATTCAGAGGTATCCTACTCATACTGCTTATGTTGTCCACTGGAAAAGGCACATGGAAAGAAGTGAAAGCAAGAATAAGCGCAGACTTTTCAGTCTCCAATCAGGCGTACCCAAGACCATCCTCAGTTTAAAAGACTGCTGTAAATAGTATGTCTTCACTGAAAGGTGCACATGTTCCCAGGCAAGAGTTTGAGACACATCATTATAAAGACCTCAAAAGCATTTTGAAGCACCACATTTTAGGGGGTCCAATTCAAAGTAATCGCCGTTTCCAAAGGTTCACTAGTTTCGAAGTCTCAGGACTTGGTTGTCATATGTCTTGTTATGTTAATAACACTTCTATAGCTCACAATTACCATCGCTCTCCTAGTTCTTATCTAAGGGTTAGGATACTATATTGCATCAACTATTATGAAAATATCAATGTGGCCTTAAGTGCTACAGAGAAGACGCAGCCACTATGTAGGCAGAAAAGTCACAGCACACTCTGAATTGCGTAACTCTTACGTACCTCGGCATTCAGAGCTTCATCTGTGCCAATGGCTGGTATAGGCAGGCAGGGCGAGAGAGAGGTATGCCCACTGCCCATAGACCCCTACCTGCTTGTAATATATTATTGCATGTGAAGAGTGATTTTTTTTTTTAACTGCAGGAGCTTTCGAGTGTCACAATCCATCTTTAATAACAAAATAGTTGATAGGCTGTTATAGAGACAGGAAGGAGCTTACAATCTGTCTAGAATTACTGTAAAAGTGAGGTTTTTCACCCTGACTTCCAAATTACAACATAAACACTGAACCCTCATGTTGTCAAGTCGCTGTTATTGACGGCTACTTTTCCGCAATACTATGAGGATTATTCCCCATGACTCCTCACCTCAGAAGTGGTCACATGCATCCCCTGTGCTGGGGAAGAAGGGTCATGGAAAGGCCTCCCATCCCTCTGTCTCGACCCTTGTCCTGTACATTCAAAATGATGTTTATCTGTTGTCCTGTCACCAACCCCTGCTGCCCATTGGTAACCCCGCCCTCCCTTTTAAAAGAAAAAATTAAAATGCCGGTCAACCATCTTCACTGTCAGCACTTGCCATGAACCTTCTTACCTCGTCCATTCCAGATAGTTTAAAAGGTGAAGCAGCAGCTCCTTCACAGAGCCAGGACTCAGGCCCCAAGGTCAGGGTTCACATCTCTATAAGATGAAGCATCAAGTGACTCCCAAGGCCAGGGTCTGATTCCAACCAAGACCAAGGGGGGCTCTTGTGTGGTGTGTGTGGGGGGCTCTTGTGTGTGTGTGTGTGTGTGTGGGGGGGGCTCTTGTGTGGGTGTGTGTGTGCAAATGCAATACGTCTTGCATTTGCGACAGAGTAAGCTATTGGCATTGTAAATGAGAATGCCATTTATTTATCTGTTTTCAAAACCAACACATAAATAAAAAGTTTGTCATTTACAATGCCAATAGCTCAAACTTTTCCGAAGGCGAAACCGTTGCATTGTAAATGCTTGTTCTATGTGTGCTGTAGAATGCAGCACACATAGAGGAAGAAACGAGGAGAAATAAAAATTTGTATCTATGTTATGCCTCACCTCGGAAGGCATAGCATTTTGGCGCATTCCCAGATCAACTAATAATGCTAAATCTGTGTGTTTTGCGTGGGAGCACCCACGCAATGCCCATAGAACGCCTCCCTGGGGCAGAGTAACGCAACGCAGCGATTTAGGCCTCGTTGCATTACTATGGATTTATCAAGCCACGCACAGTGGCCTTGTGTGACTTGATACAACGCATTCTGCACGCGTTGCATAGTGAAAAAGCAAAGCAACCCATGCATAAATATGGCCAAGCATGAGTAATGGATGTGCTAATTTAAGACAGGCCTCAGCCACATTTTTGTACTGATGTGTGTCTTAATAATGAGGGAGCTGGAGTTTACCAAACTGTAGTAGTGAATGAATGATTGCCACTGACAGTTTAAAAAAATGTGATGCTTTTGGCTGGAATTATAGCTGGAGTTGTTGACATATGTAAAATAATTACAGAGCAGAACAAAATACAACACAATGAGTGACACAAAGTAAACTAATAACACAACAAAAATATAACAGTGTACAAGATAAACAGTCAAAATTGAATACAACACAACAATAACACAATGAGGCACAAAAACTCATCAGCCTAAAAAAACATATCTGATATACACAAATACTGTTGCCACGCACTACCACTTCCACAATTGTGCTTTCATAATCAAGTGGTAAGAGGTGTTCTCTCCCCTGCCTTACTTACACCAAGCTTTTAGGAGGAACGATCTTGAATCTGACAAGTGTTTAAACAAAAATAACCCGGAGGAAAAACATTAAGGTTTGAGGCGGCGCACATGTTGACCAAGCTTCACGATTATTGTCGAACACAGAGAATTATCGAATCCTTAACTTTCCTAACATTAACTGGTAGGATTCGTCTAAAATATTCGCGCATTGTCCTGAATTGGAACTCGAAACACGTCGGCACTTTGAGAATAGTGTTTGGCATTCACAGAAGTGTTATTGATTAGACACTGAACTGTTTAATTAGAATGAAATGAAAGTTTCTCAACTTTTGTGAAATCATAAAATCATATTGTGGCAATTGGTGCTTTAAAGCATATTTGTATTCTATATGTTTATGTATATGTCTTGTATTTTTTTGACAGTTGATTTGGTCATGAAATCTTTTGTTATTTATTTTTTAATGTTTATCCTGATCTTGCAACCTTTTGAAAGACCCGAACAAAGCTAAAATTTGATGAAATTAACAAGAGTTAATTAAAAACTAGATCCATGCAAGACACATTGCTGGAGTCTGTTTGTTGTACCTGTTTAAATAAAATACAGGTGCACAAGAGTAGTCAGGTATTTCCTTATTGGTATTATTGTATAAACAGGCCCGACCTGGCTACTGTCCATTGGCCTATCCTCCCTTTGATTCATTTACTTACACCAAGAACATGTAACAGCGTCAATCAAAAATGTTTTGAAATGGGGTCCCTGTTGATCCCTTGTTGCTTATCAGTGCCAAGCACTTTGCAACACTGTGAGTACACACATTCAAATTCAAATCAAGGAGCCTTGTGTCTTTTAATGTCAAACCAATTTACTGGAGGCGTTTTTAACAAGCTTCTCTCTAAGTCGATAGCTCCACCTAGTGTTCTTAGAGGATTTTTCATTAGAGTAGTTGCAGACCACAGGTAAACGTGCTACATTGAATGCGCAACTAAAATGGCCAGGGTTTCCCCTATGAGGTGAAGTGCGTGGGTCGTGGGACGGCCGGACTGGCCTTCTGCTCCATCGGGCATTTCCCCGGAGGGCTGGAGCCATAGGACCTCGGAGCCTGAGGCTGCTGCTGGTGTCTGTGTCACTGTCCCCACTGTACTTTTGTACTGCTGCAGAGAGGGAGGGAACGGGAGAGAGTGAAGAGAGGAAGGGAAGAGGGGGCTGATTTTAGCATTTTTTTACATGGCTGCTCTTGGTTCCCCTGTCCAGCCCATCTGGTATAGAACACTAAGTGCAGTATGCGTGGCCTAAACCTCAGGGGCGGTCGGTAAGATAAATCGTCAATATCAGAGCTTAGTTTGTAAGAATAAAATAGGAAGTGCTTGGGCACAAAGTTTTTTTTAATTAGAAACACACTGCTGATGCCGCTGTTTTGCTTAATTCCTAGGTGATGAATACCAAGGTGGGCTAATCTTTATTCTATCTCTTACCCGCTGTGCACCTTGGGGCAGATTTACAATTTCTTCACTTAGTGCACTGCAGCAGCCGCAAATGTTGCGCTGCACTAAGTGAAAAGGAGAGAGGAGGAGCGCGCCCTATTTACTAAAAAAAGGCACTCTCCTCCCCTCTCACTAGCGCCGGTGTAGAAATCCGCTGCAGTGTGCCACGAAGATACCTTTGCTCCATGGTGCAAGGGTGTCTCCGTGAATGTAGCATAGGTTTTGTACTGGCAGGAAGCCTTCCAGTACAAAATACTATGCAGAGACTCACTTTAACCATTTCCCACTTTGGATGTGTGCCGTAAAGTGCAGCACACATGCAAAGTCGGAAAAGGAAGGAGGAATTAAAGGATTTCTCCTTCCTTGCACCAACTTGAAAAGGGCACAGTCTTTTTATGCTAAACCCAATCTACTTTATTTAGTCCATTGGGTTTAACGTGAGAAACCTTGGATGGTTGCATGGGAAAGCCCATGCACCACCTTGGTACGCCCCCAAGGCGCAAACTAATGCAAAGCGATGATGCACGCGGCTTCGCATTACTTTTCCATTATTTCCAGCGCTAAACAAGTTTAGTACTGGAAAGTAAGGGGTTTATTTAAAAGCCCCTTGTGCCACCGGTGCATCACTTTTAATATGGGAAAAAGTGACGTACCAGCAGTGCAAGGGACTTGTAAATAAGCCCATAAATTGGGGAAAAAGATTTTGCGCCGATTTGCGTCACCTTTGTGGTGCAAACACGATGGAAAATCTTAGTAAGATCTTCCCCCTTGTCTCCTTAGCTCACTAGTTTTGGTTCCCTTCCATGATTGCTTTCACCTTTTGCCAATATTTTCCAATCTTTTTTCTCCTTCCTTCTCCTTTTTTTCTTCCTTTCGCTCTCTGCTCTAGGTCAAAGTTCGATGATCAAAAATAAGTCCTGGTCCCTCAAAATGACTGCCAGAACCCACTGCCTGTAACCACTGGTTCAAATTAAGCCCCGAGTAAAAGACTCCATGTGCCAGACATGTAACAAGTTTTTGTAAGGTACGTGGCAAATGTTTGTTCCGCCCCGCTTTCTTGATGTGAAAAACAACTAGTGATGGTTTTGCTTTTACTCAGCAGGTGAAGTCGCTGTGAAGAATTGTTGCTGATCTGTAGTAATTCAAGTGGTTACCTCCAGCTCAGATTTTGCTTTGCTACACAAGCTTTTGGCATTGCCGTGGCTGGTCACAGTGGTATTTTCTTTTTTCTTTTTTTTAGATATAGTGCACCATGAACCCCTTGTCAACTTCTATGCACTGTAAATGCAAGTGCTATTGAACCTCAATGGAATGGTAAATAATGTATTGACCTCTAAAGATGAAAGGACGGATTGGCCCTGACATATTGATGACATACTGATCATGAGATTTGTGATATGAAAGTTAAATTCACTGAGCCTCAGTACTTAAAATGGAAATATAGAAGTTCAGCTACTAACTCAGAGTGCATGTCTGCTCCAGAGAAGTGCTAGTATTCTCCCTTTGAGTGCATTGCAACAGTGCTGAGAAGTGCACGTGTTCTCCCTTTCAAATTAAAGTGGTGCAGGCACTCGGTACTGGACAGTACCCGCTCATTTTAAGCACCTGTTGAGCCGTCTTGCCGACTAAGTAGCAGAAAACAATTCCACTAATATGACTCAGTTATTATAAAGAGCAGTCAGAAGGGAATATATTAACCATTAATATTAAGGAACGTTATAATTAAAATTAATGAGGACACACCCTCCAGCCGGCCCTGTACGTCTAATTGCAGGTGTAATAGTTCGATTAGTTCAATTAAGTGAAGTAAGCCTGCCGTGCTGCGCCACAATCCACCCAGGATTGCTTCCTAAGTGGCAGTTTGAAATCCTGCGGTAGAACCCCTGAGAGAATGGAGGACCCCGAGGGAGCAGGGATGGAATGTAGGCCGAGTGCTTCTCTCCCGCTCATTGTCTGCTTTCCTTGCTGTCTGCAGGGCGCTCCTCCCAGCACAGCCCCTCCTCGCAGTCTGCAGAGGACTCCCGGACTCTGCTGGGGGCGCCGTGACGCCGCCATTCGAGGCGCTGCGTGCGTGCAGGGGTGCTCCTTGGTTCCCTGTGTGTGCAGTGCCCCTCACTCACCCGCGTGCCTCATTGCGAAGCGCCTCTCTCACTCAACGGAATCACTGTGTGCACTTTCCCCCACTCCCTCGCTGCACAGCGCCTCTTCCTCCTCGCTGTCTGCGCAGCGTTTCTCTCTCACTCACGAGCATTATGTCGGAGGGTGGAGCCACACTCAGAGAGGCGGCCGCGTTTGGTCCAGTAAATGGGAGTCTGTCTGTATGCTTGTCCTGGGGTCAGCGGTGGGAGGCAGCCAGCCCAGGATTGCCACCACGTGGATTTTCCACTAACAGACCGCAGTGGGGATGGTTTATAATATATCACCATGTCTCATTCCACAGGATGTCCAAAATCCGTGAAAAAATATGACCATGAACACACGGGTTCCATTTTGTCACTGAGGGAGTGGACTGGCCTGGAGTCATAGGGACAGGCTGGTCCCTAGGTTATTCGTGGACTACGTCATACGCCTGCCTCTGAAATGCCCACTGAGCTGAAGTAAAGGTAATGACAAGTTAGGCCCGTGTCCCGCTTAACTCCACTGAGTCAGCGACACCGTTTCTCTCAAGTCAGGCCTGCGCAGGTGAAAAGCCGAAGTGGACATGGTAAAGTGAACCACACCTCATGTCTGTGTATCTAACACACGAGTCCGGGTGTGTCAAGTCAAACCTGCCCCTCTGACCGACAGTGGAGTTGTATCACTGTCAAAAGCTAGACTTATGTCTTGTTCCAATTGCAATTATGGGATGGTATGTGCGTCAGAAGGGTGGGGGGGGGGGGTCAGTTGGGAGGGGGGGGGGGAGTATTCTTGTTCTTCCTATTTTCTTAAAGAAGGGGGGATTTCTTTCAGCTGCATTGCATTTCTATATCCTTCCTACGTTTCTTTCCTTAACAAAAAAGTCAGCCATGATGTTTATTTATTGTGCAGATGCCTCTGGGGTACAGAGCCCTGCAGTATATTTGTCATTTGATGAATAAAATTTGTTTAAAAAAAAAAGATAGACTTAAGTCTCTGTGTGGCTACACCAGAGTCAGCGAGTCAGTCTCAGGCAGTGCCTAATTTATGCCGCATGTTGAAGGTGGTGGGGTTCGGAATTCGTATGTGGGAAACAGAACTTATTTTCTTCTTCATACTTTGACACAAAAGAATATAGAGAAAAGCAGAAAAGAGAAGGAAGGAGGACGAGAAAGACAGGAAAACAGTGACGAAGGGAGAAAGCATGGATCGAAGAGAACCTCCAAGAGTGAGAAAAAGAGAAAGAAAGTGTAGGGTGGTGGATGAGGTAGAATCCAGGCCTGGAAGCCATGGTATTCCTGATAAAAAATGTTGGGCCCCTGCAATTATTTATTGGTTGATTTTCTTTTTGATTTTTCGTTTACAAATTAAGCACTGACGAAAGTCCCTCCTTGTGCGCATATAAGGTACTTTGAGCTCCAGCAGTTAGTATTAGGCAAGACTTGTGTCTTTGAAAGACTAGTAGGGTTGTGGCAGAGTTAGTCAAGCCCTGAGCCTCTGCTGGGCTGCTAGGGATACAGGAGAGTCAATCATATGTCACACCTGTGCCTTTGAGCGTTCACTGTCAACACGTCTGCCTCTTGAGGGGTTTGAATGCCTTACTCGAATTTTGTTTCTCTCCAAAGCCCTTTCCCATCTGGCATCTACAGCAAGGCAGTCCTTCAAATAGCAGGCCAGGTCTTGTGGCCGCAGGCCAGTCCTTCTTTTCAGTCTTTCACAGGTCCAGGTGAGTCTTGAGGTCAGGTTCTGAGAGTGTCACTTTTATCCCCACTGCCATCCTGTGTGTGGGAGATGCCTACTCTTCCGCCTTTCCTGGGTTTAGCTCCAACGTGGTTAGGTTCAACAAAATATAGGAAGTCCTAGGTGTGAGTTGTATTGTCAGTGGCAGGGCAGTCAGCCCTTCGTAGTCAGGAAGGGGTGGGCATTCCCTCCCCACTCACCCTCCGAGGCTGTCCCTTTGAAGCTCAGGAGGGCTGAGGGCCAACCCCAAGACATCCTGGTCAGGGGAGGAACATCCTGCCCCACACCGAAGGTCCTTTTGTGACTATGTCTGGGAGGAATACACAAAACACTACAGGAGAGCCCTTTACCGTCATGTGGCTTTGGACACTGGCAGAAAAACATATTTGGATTAGGCAGAAAAATGCCAACTTTCTATAAGTACAAAACCACAAAAGTGTGCTTACACCCCCCTTGCTTCAATACAATTCAATTTATGAAGGCCAAACTCTAGCTCTTATAGTTTGACCAGGAATTTTTATTTTATACCATTCATTTTTAACTTTTTTCGAAACTTTTTTTCTTTTTAAATGTCAAAAAAGGAAAACTGTACATTTAAATATTTACACTACTGTACATTACAACATATACACATTCAAAAAACAATACATATATACATTAAAGTTAAACAAAGACAACACATCATAAATTCATATACAATTGATTTCCATAAATGAGAGACAAAATCACAAGGATAAGGAGTATACCCAATAAATGAGGCCAATAGTTGGCCATTAACTCCTCTGGTCTGCCAGACCAGAGGAGTTAATGGCCAAATATAGTTTAAAACAACATCAGTTTGTATATAACAATTCAGCGACGGATCGTGGAGGGAGTTACGGTGGGGCAGGAGGGCGGGGAGGGGGAGGGGCAGGGCGGAGGTTGCTAAAAACCGGCATATGGATAATTGCAGGTAAGTAAACAATTTAATTAATAAAACGAATTTCGTAGTGCGCCTTGCATCGCAAAATGCAATGCAGTGCGAGCTACGAAATTCGTTTTATTAATTAAATTGTTTACTTACCTGCAATTATCCATATGCCGGTTTTTAGCAACCTCCGCCCTGCCCCTCCCCCTCCCCGCCCTCCTGCCCCACCGTAACTCCCTCCACGAGCCGTCGCTGTAACAATTAGAGATTAGGCACACACACAGCTACTGTTAGGTGCTAAAACCAATGAGACTTCTAAAATGAAATGCAAAAAATTGACATCTGATGCTCTATAAGACACAAAGAAAAAGTATTAGCAGGTTAGGCCAGGGTGTCCACTCACCATTTTATCCACTTTTGCAGTTTTCATATTGTGCAAACTTGGCCGAATGGGATCACAGTGCTTTATGTGAACACCAGATTATAGTACACAAGTCAGATTCATGTTTTTTCCAGGTATGGGAAAATTAAATACTTTGCCCAGAGTCACAGCATAGTGAGCCAACGCCGGGACTTTAGCCTAAGTGCCCAGTTGCAAAGTCAGAAGCTCTATGCTTTAGGCCACATCTGGAATCCTAGCCACTTGAATTCGTTGGATGGCAGACTGTATATGCATGGAAAGCGGTGTAAAAAACAGTCCATACCAGACTGTACACACCATGACAGAAGCGGAAAACTGGTACCGGGCAGACTGTACACACCAGAGCAGCACAAGCCACAGCAGTGTAAAGAGGGTCAAAAAATAGACTGCACATAAGGAACAGCAGTTTAGACACACAAGTAGGCTATACACCAGAAGAGTAGGGTAAAGAGAGATAAGGGCATACTGGACACAGCACACAGGGTCGCTGGGACCCACTGGCCTGAAGGGACCACTTTCTTTCTTGCACTGGGGTCCATGACACACTGGTAGGCCTCTGGTAGCAGGAGAGCAGTGTAAATAGGCACAGGCAGACTGTCTACCACTGTAAAGTAAGACAGTGTGGATCTGAAAAGCTGTGTTAAGGGGGCAGGCTGTAAAGTAAAAACATTGACAAGCAGACTGTTCACAATAAAACATAAAGGCATGAAAAACGGCGAGACAAGGAAGGTTTGTACATACCAAAAGACAAGAGCTGTGTTTTCAGCCACAGTGCTTTGCCTCAATTTCCTGTGATGGACACTCGAGTGATGTTCCTCTCCTGTATCTGAGGGTTGCCCCTGCAAGGGCCCTTGGGCTTGTTGTCAGAAGCCCGGGGGTACACGGCTGCTTAGACTAGCTGTTGTTGCACAGCACAAGCACCGGTACAGTGGTGGACTCGGGGCCCAGCAGCAGCGCTTGCTGCATGTGCAGCAGCAGAGGAGGCATCTTCAGAGGGACATACTTATTGTCCGTGTACATCCATCTGCAACCACGTGAGCGCATTTGTCCATCTTCTATTTTCACAATGTTGTGGAAATGGAAGAGGACAGTGCATGCATTTTGGTCAGAGGCAAATGACACCCCCTGAGCTTGGTGCCTGGTGCAGTGGCACCGGTCGCACCACCCTAAAGTCAGCCCTGGCTGACTGCATACTGTCCCTCCTCAGCCCAGACCCTACCTCATTTGACTGTTTCACACTGCTCAATTCAGCCACTCAAAGCCTAATGTTTTGTTGGAATGTTTATTTTGAGCAGTTGAACCTTTCCCTGGAACCTGAGAACAATTAGCATCAAACATAGGCTAAGCTATCTTGCATTATGTAGTGTCAATGTGCTGGTCTGTCCTAATATTTACACAAATAACTATTTAAGTACCACTATTTTGTCTTATTTCTTTTATAGCGCTACTCAACCCAATCCAGGCTGTTGGAGCGCTTTAAATCACACATCCACATTATACATTCACAATAAACCATATGTGTGTAAATCAATTTACAGGATGTGTTACATAAGATAGTGAGGGTTACAAGGTGTAGGAGTCACATGTCCTTTCCTTTATAATTCGTTTTGCTATATTATAAGGATTACAATTCATGAACTGCACGTAAACAAAGGATATCTGTGTTAAAAATAATAACCCATAAAAGAAATATTCATCATCTGTATATCACATTATGTGCTTTGCGTGAGACATATGAACCCTCTATGCTACATTGATTCAAAACTGGGACTAGACAAAACGACTGTCTCTCCAGCAAGAGCATTCACCTCCAGAGTTATCTTACCATTATTATCATTATTTCCTGAGATTTACTGGGTACGTAAAGAGCACTGCACCAGGTGCCTTAACCCCATAAGATATTTTAAAATGCAGAATTTCTAACCAATTAACCAGAACAGATATACAGCCATGTTTCTCCTTATTGCCAATTTCTTTCTGGCAGAGTTTTAATACATAAATGTATAAGTGAAGGCCTAGTCCTTGCACCAGGGTTGCATCACTTTTTGGCACAACTTCGACGCAAACTCTAATTTGTTAAATATTGTAATGCGCTCAAATGTACTCATGATAGACCTGCTTAACATATGCGAGGTCTTAGAATCTGATACGATTTTTTGTGATATCATTTCCAGTGAGGTCATGTGTTGTGATGTCACGTGCGATGTCATGCGCTGTGATGTCACTTACATACTGCCTAGCTTGGTTAGTGCCCCACTTCTTTTTTTTTAGGACTTTTGGGAGAAGTATGTTAGAGAGGTGATGTTGGCGGTTGTGGGAGGCTGGCTTAGGATATGGGGCACATTGCACATTCTCAGGAAAGATGCACCTTGCACTAATACAGGCAACCTGTATGGTGATTATAGTGGTCTTTGATACCCATATAAAGCTCTCAAAGTGGTAGCTGTGGAGAGAAGCCTTCAGACTTATCTTGAAGGAGTGTAAAGCAGCTTGTGTTACCACATTTCATTAACAGTGTCGATTAGATGAAAAAGAACCACACAATGTTTATAAACAAAGGCTTTTTATTATGCAACACAATCACTAACACATTGGTATATCTTCTACCCAGAGATATCAACAATACACACAAGAATACTTCAAAATGATTAGGTAAGTAGCACAAATATACACTGGTGTCCAGGGGAAGACCAAACCATATGCAAAGAAAGTGCAATGCAAACTTCAAGGAGAATGGGACTTGGACCAGAAAACTCATAGGAGATGGGAACACCAGGAACTACCCAATGTAAGTACCCAGGAACCCCAAGGGGCTGTGTGCAGAGTAGAAACACAGCTGCATGCCTGATGGCAGTTTTACAGAAGAAGGACCCTTCCCAGAGGACCCGAAAAAACACTTTAGAAGTAATCCCACCCAAGGATGCCCCAGGAACCAGGTTAACTTCACCAGGGAAGCCAGGTGCATAGGGGTGAATTGACGTTGGAACCTACCATAGATGACAAAGGAAGACTTCAAAGAAGATGCCTCTGAAGAAGCATGTGAAGGTGTCCAGTGGAATCCAAGAATGGATTCTTGAAGAAAAGAACCTGCAAGCAGAGGGGATAGAGTCTATCCCAATCTGAAGTGACCAGGAGGCACAGAAGCACATTCCCCACCGATGGTGGGAGGTTCAAAAGTGAAGATGGTGACCGTGCTGCTGCAGCTGCGAGGACCAGGAGATGCTGAGGCAGACCAGGAGGCATGCACGAGCTGTCCCATATTGGGTGTCGGTGTTCAGGTGGTCGGTGTCTAGCAGGAGGACCAACAAGCCTTGGTAGCCGCAAATGGCATGGAAAGCAAACAGATGCAAACATTGGGACCAGTAAGATCCAAGCGACTCACCAGGTGCAGGAGAGTCAGAGCAGGACCTGAGCAAGCAGGGGAGCCTACTGAAGCAAAGAAAGACCCTCAAGAGGACCCACATGCCGAAGGCACAGGAGTCACAAGAGGTCTTCAGGCAGCTCACAAAAGATGGAGGCCCACAGTGCAGAGGATGCAGTGAGGATGCTGATATTTGAGGGATGAGGTTCTGAAGGGTCTTGTAGCCCAAATAGCCCAGGAGTGCAAAGCCAACAAGCCTTGGCAACAGCAATTCATCGCAGTGCACATGAGTGGTCCCAGCGGCTTCGATGAGATATACTGTCCTCAAAATTGCAGAGATGACAGTTCAGGCCTCTAGGGGCTGTAGAATCAGAACCTGTGTTGTTGGGCCACGTGAAGTCCATTGGATGACAGGAGCAGCAGGCCGGTCAGCTTTGTTGCAGTGCCTTCAGATGCAGGGGAGTGGCAAGGGAGATTACTTCGGATGTCCTTGATGCCCACAGGCCTTCTGGAGAACTTTAGTGATGCACAAACACAGACGACGCAGAAGACTTGAAGAACAGAGGGACCAGGAACAACAGGAGCCTTCCTTGATGCAGTCTCGGGTCCAGTCAAAGTTCGGCGAAGTCCAAGTGCCCAAACGATAGAAGAGTCTCTTGGTTTCAAAGGCGAGTCTTGTTCCAAGAAGAATCTGAGGACCTACCCACGGGGGAGCCCTTAAGTACCCTAGGGAAAGGGTTGCAACAACTTTGGGGTCCCTCCCAGACGCGGGGCTGGACAGAGGGGAGGATACTCTCCTTTTCTTTGTCCATTTTCGTGCCAAAGTGGAAACCAGGGGTTCCTGAACTGTCTCAAACAGAAGTAAGCAAGACAGGCACAAATTTGGGCCTTCAAAGTAGTCTGGTGCCACTGGCAAGCGCCCCCACCCCAGCCCAATATAATAAGTCCTGTCTGGGAGGTGGTCACACCTCCCTGTGACAGGAAACCTATTGTTCTACCTTCCCTTGCTTAAGTTGAGCTCAGTAGCAGGAGGGCAGAATTGTGTCTGTGGTCGGCAACACTAGGTTGCTGGCAGACCCTGAAAGGCTGTTACTTGGAGTACAGGGGGGGTCATCTAAGGAGCCCCCAGTACTTGGGATCATTCTTCTAGCACCAAAGTCAGTGTTGGGGTATGATTCCAACACGTTTGATGCAAAACATGACCAGGTCCAGTGCAGCCATTATTTAGTTAGACATCTCATTATAACTGATGTCCACTATATACCTTAAAATGGCTGATCGCTCTTACAAAACCTGGAGAATCAACTCCGGGGCCTGTAGTGGTGTCCTGCTCATGTAGGGGCACCCTCACATTTGTAACCAAGCATCCTGGCTACCATATGAGTGACATAGTTTTTAAGTGCAGTGACCTCAGATATAAGGAACTTAAATCTGTTGTAAGAGGTGCAAGCACCATCTCACACAGGCTGTAATGGCAGGCCTATAGTCAAGTTTAAGTGGACTCCCACTGGTGGCAAAATACATGCTGCATACCTTTGTGGCACATACTAGCGACGTATAATGTTACACCAGTAGCCAATTATGGATGTACCAAAGTACTTACCAGAGCCAATTTAGGGCATAGAGCACAGTTGCTGGCGTACTGATTAGTAGGATCCCAGCAGACTACAGTCAAAACACACTGACCCCAGGAAAAAAGTGGGGGTAACCATGAAAGCAGATCCTACTTTCCTACACCCTCCCGCCCCAAACGTAAAGATGAGGCTAACCATGCCCATTCGAGGCTTCTTTGTCTTAGTTGAAATATCTGAAATGTCCATCTTTGTTGGCATGGTTACTCCCAAGTCTATGTTCCACTGAAAAGTCCATCCCCTGTAGGGAAATGGACTACCTCAGAAGTTTGAGTTTTTCACCCTTCATCTGTTTAAGCCATAAGAGGGGCATATGGTCTGTCTGAACAATGAAGTGAGTGCCAAACAGGTATGGCCTCAACTTCTTCAAGGTCCTGACCACAGCTAAGGTCTCTTTCTCAGAAGCTGTTCAATGCTTCTCCCTGGGGGTCATCTTTCTGCTTATACAATCTACTGGTTGACCCTGGCCCTCTGCATTAAACAGTGACAATACTGCACCTATCCCTATCTCAGAGGCATCAGTATGGACAATGAATGGTTTGAAGTAGTCTAGACTTTGCAGAATTGGAGCAGAGCACAATGCTTGCTTCAGGTTATGAAATGCCTTCTGACAGCTAAATGCTAGATATGCTGCACTATAAGCTTCCAGACCTGTTAAAACTTTATTCACCAGCCTCTGAAATGTGGTAGGTGCATTTTTGAAACCAAAAGTCATCCGCATAAATTGAAAATGTCCACTGGGGGTTGAAAATGCTGTTTTAGGTTTGACATCCTCATTGAGTCTGATTTGAAAATAAACAGCAGCCAGGTCAAATGTACTGAGCTATTTGGCAGGGGCCAAAGTATCAATCAGTTCATTTGCCCTTGGAATTGGATGGGTATTAGCCAGTGGTGGCTGGTGACATTTGAAAGTGGTGGGCCGTAAAATGGTAATCATAGTGCACCATAGCGAGCGAGCGTAGCGAGCGAGCCCGAACCCCCTAAGGAGGGTTTGGGGGGATTTCCCCCCGAGAAAATTTTGAAAAAAGATGGACAAATGGTGCATTTTCAAGCAAATTTGAGAAAGCAGGAAGGTTAATAAAGCAATTGTGAAAGTGCAGTTATTACATTAATAAAGAGATGTCAATGTCATATAATAACATAGGTAGTTGCTTATTCAGTTTAATCACAGAACTTCATAACAGACTTCGAGATGACAATGCTGAGTACCATTCATACATTGCACATTTGCCATCAAAATGCTCTTTTTTTTTAGTTAGCCCCAAGTGAGCACAACCGATATAAGTCAATATCAGGGGGAGAGGGTTCTTCCTATGCCCTTTTTTTGCTTTCAAAAACTTCTCTAAAAGTGCATTTTAAGCTAATTTAGACCCAAAAAAATGAAAAAGCAATAAGAATCTAGACCACACGTAGGGTGCACAACAACTGAGTTGCCTCTGTGTTAATGGCATTATGTTAAGGGTGGAGGCTGAACACTTCTAATAAAGTACACCTGCACCCCAGTAAGCAGTCTAGGGACATAGCGGTGACTAAACCTGACTTGTATTTTTATTTGTCACCAATCTAACATACAATAAAAACATACGTGGGCAGTGTAAGGCACAATACCCACCATGAAAGCTTTAATGTGAAAACACACTTCCTTCTGTAATAGCTAAGACATACACAGGGACAGTCCTATCCTGCCTCGGCATTGTAGCTTTTATTGACAAAAGGACACTAGACGGAATACATAATCTCCCAAATACATTCCATAACTATTTCTCACAACGAAACATCGATCACATGCATCAGTGTACAATGTTGTTGCTCTATAAAATAGAAAGCCAACTGTTGAAAAACTGCTGAAACAAATATTTAAAAATCATAACAAAGCACAACAGTGCATGACTGCTGCATAATCAGTAGAATTTCCTGTAAATTGGACAATCACCCGAGGTCAGCTCTGTACCCCCAGAAACGTCAAAGTTCAAGATCATATAGGTGCATTGCAAGGTATGGGAGATTGCATGCACTTTACCTGCTGCAGACAATGTTTGTGCTAGTACCAGAGAAATAAACAGTAAAAGCAGCCTTCCAGACCATAAAACAGGAGCACAAACATAAAAAAACCTGCCTACTCTTTCCATTATTAAACGTTACCTCACTGTGTTAGTGATGAGGTCACTCGGCCTCAAGAGTCTGCTGAGAGAAGGGTTCCCACTTCACCTCTACTCTCGCCTTCTGTCAGCAGAATCTGTTGCGCAAATTGCACTGCATTTTACGCTACTAAATTAAAGGCATCAAATGGCGTGCCAGCCACCTAGCTTAGGCGGCAAGGAGCCTTTGATGCGGTTTCTAAAACTTGCAATGATCTGAAACTAAGTAGGTATTCTGGGTTTGCAGACCTCTTTACAGCACTAAAAAGTGAAATAACTTGCTCTCTCTGACGTACTTTGGGTGCTCTTGGACACCAATCTATAAATAGGAGCAGATCGGGTTAGTTGGGCACACATGTATCCATGTCAGAAAGTTGTGGCGGAACCTGCCATTGAGCAGCACTGATGCTTGGTCCTGAATCCGAAAGTGGACCCAGCTTTAATTTGAAGAACCCCGGGTGCTTTCTGCCCTCTTACTTTCCCTGCTCTGCCAGTGGTTCTCTAATTACCCATCTGCCTCCTTCTACCCCTCTCTGACTCTGCCTTCTGACTCTCCCCTCTCTGCACTTCTGCCGTCTTACTCTGCCCTCTCAGCATGCGGTTCTCTTACTGCCTCTCCTTCTCTGCTCTCCTACTCCCCTGCTCTGCCTGTACTCTGCCCTCCTACTCTCCCCGCACTGCCTGTCCTCTGACTGCCCCTCTGTCTTTGCCCTTCTCTGCCCTCTTACACTCAGAGCTCTGTCTCTGGCCTGACTGCCCCTCTCTCTCCTCCTGCTACTCTTCCCCACTGCTCTCTCTGCCTCCCAGGCTCGCCCCCCTCTTACTCTACCCTGTCTACCTGCGGTTCTGTTTCTGCCTCTTTCTCAGCCCTTCTACTCTCCCCGCTCTGCCTGTCCTCTGACTGCCCCTCTGTGTCTGCCCTGCTCCTCTGTCCCTGCCCTGCTCTACGCTCTCTCCCGCCGCTCTGACTGCCCCTCAAAAACCCCAAACACAAAGATGCAACCAACAAAAAACAAGCCTGGCGAGAAAAACACACAGGCAGTCGGTAAATCACCAAGAAACACAATGTGGCAAACTAAGTCACTTTACAATTAAAGGGTGTCAAGTTTTAAATTAAAATGTACACATCGGCAGATAGCAGTACAACAACTACATCAGTTGTGCAACTATGGGTAAAATGACGCACGCACACAGTTGTCCCTCAAAAACCCCAAACACAAATATGCAACTAACAAAAAACGAGCCTGGCAAGAAAAACACACAGGCAGTCAGTAAAGCACCAAGAAACAAAATGTGGCAAACTAAGTCACTTTACAATTAAAGGGTGTCAAGTGATCTAATCGGTTTCAGGGACAGTCAGATGGAGCCAGACTGCCCTCTCCCTCCTCCTGTCATTCTCTGCCCCACTGCTCTCTCTGCCTTCCAGGCTCTCCCCCCTCTTACTCTCCTCTCACTGCCTGCAGTTCTTTCATTGCCCCTCTTTCTCTGCCCTCCTACTCTCCCTGCTCTGCCTGTCCTCTGACTGCCCCTCTGTCACTGCCATGCTCAGCGCTCTCTCGCCGCTCTGACTGCTCCTCTGTCTCTGCCCTCTTACAGTCAGAGCTCTGTCTCTGTCCTGACTGCCCCTCTCCTACCTCCTGCCACTCTGTCTCTGCCCCACTGTTCTCCTTGCCTCCCAGGCTCTCCCTCTTCTTACTCTCCTCTCTCTGCCTGTGGTTCTTTTGCATCTCTGTCCCTGCCCTACACTCTTTCTCTCGCCGCTCTAACTGCCCCTCTGTCACTGCCATGATCAGCGTGTGATGCACCTACAATTGCACCGGAAACAGAAAACTCGAGTCTGCGCAGTGTGTCTTCAGGGATCCTGTGGACACACTGCGCAAAATCAAATCTACACTTCCAGCCTGCCTGGATCCTTTACCCCACCCCTTGCCAACTCGTCACAGGGTGGGACCAACCCCCCTGTGACGAGTTGGAAATGGGTGGGGTAGCCATGCACTTCACTCCTGATTGACGTGAAGCCCCGGGCACTATAGGTCTTAAGCCTGAAGCGCCCGGGGCAATCTTTACCCCCACGTCATCAGGGGGTGGAGACTGAGGCTTTGGGCTATGTGTTTGCCGAGCTGATGACCTCACAGACCTCAGGTCGGTGAGCTCTTCAGCCCAGCAAACAGTTTGCCCAAAGTCACTCAACATTACTTATAGCCGCCCCCAACAGAGAAAACAAAGATGCATTGGCATACGAGCAAATTTAGGTGAGTGCAGCAGCCTGCATTTTCGAATAAACAAACAGCAAACTGTGTTTTTTTGGGGAGAATGTGAACCAGCAAATGCTGTTTTTATTGTGGAGAATGTTATAGAGATAAAAGTAAAGGGGGCGGAGCCCCGACGCCCTGTACAAGAAACCGCCACTGAGATCACTCAACCTGCCCCCCCCATCTGATCCCCTCTGTCCCTCAATCAACCCTCCTCCTCTGACCTATGCCAAGCTCAGTCCCTACCCAGTTCCCCCAGATTTTCTCATTTTTATGCATATAACCCCAGCACTTGTATATCATTCTTTCCCTGACCCTGCACAATTCTATCTCTTGTGATTCTGCCAGCCCCGGGCAAGGTGGACTGCCCCAGAGTTTTGTAATATCTTCCATGGCAACAATATTGCCCAAGCTGATCAGGAGCTTAGTGTATGACGTGACCTGAGTCTGTCCAGATCCCCATCTATACCTTGAAGCAGTTAGTGGCAAGGGTAAGGCAGCGGCCACTGCCAGGGACGACGTCACTCCTTGCCAGAAGGGGTTCAGCTTTAGATAGCTCCACAATATGTAAAAGAAAGTACCCCTCTGACCACACTGCAGTAGGTATCGTGTGCCTGCTGCTCTGCCTATTGTATGTATAATACATCCTGTGCAGTGTAATATTTTAAATTGAGATGGAAGTTGGCCAACCCCCAGCCAACCTGTCTGTATGCACTAGTGCCACCGTTGCCTATGTAACGTTTGTTGTTATGCTCGAGTACCCTCCATATATTGCAGTATTATATACCTCTATGACATGTTTACTTTGTATGCTTTTGTATCCTGCACACGTCACTTTTTCCTCCTGTAATGCACCGTTTGCTACCTCTTGTATTTTGTTGATTCACGATTGTCACTTGCTACCTGCCTACCTCTTGTATTTTGTTGATTGTCATGCTTCATTTAATGTAACGTTTGCTTTGCTTTTGTATTTTGTTCACTTGTAATGTTCTCTGTTGTCTGTTCTGTTCCTATTGTGAAGCGCTCTGACTGACTGACACCTTCGGGTAGAGGCCGTGCTATATAAAAACGCAGAAATAAATAAATAAACTAACTAAAGCATCCTCATTTCCCATAAGCGTGCAGCCCTCTACTCTAACCCCCGGACATCAGACCTTCAAGTTCTCACCCTCGGAGTCGGACCTCAGGCTGGCAGGCCCAGGCCGGGCCCCACTCATCCCGGACGGACCCTGCTGTGCTTGGCTGTCATGGCTGACCAGGCTGAGTGAGAAGCGCTCACAGCGGCGCGTCCGAGTCCGACTTTGTGTTAAGAGTCAGACCGGCCACCAGTCACACACACTGCTGCTAACAGCATAAACTGGGCACTACAATAGAATACCGAGTCGGGACCACAGTAGCCACAACAACGATTTGGCATCAGCATGTGTTGTGCAGTGTATGTGTATTGTGTTACTGTAGTGTAAACCAAAGATGAAACCGACGGCAGTAGTCTGGGTCTGGGTCGGGATCTGTTAACAAAAACGAACAATTTGTTCGTTTTTGTTAACAGATCCCGACCCAGACCCAGACCCAGACTACTGCCGTCGGTTTCATCTTTGGTTTACACTACAGTAACACAATACACATACACTGCACAACACATGCTGATGCGAACTGTAGGCAAGCGCAGGGGGCGGCTGTAACATGCAGGTACTACTGCTCGGGTGGGTGAAGCCTCTCAACCAGTACTGCTCTCAGTCTCAACCAGAGAGAGAGTTGAATTTTGAAACAGTGGTGTGGTGTGCTGTGCTGAGGGCTCACCCCCTGCCCCATCGATAATTCAGCAGCCCAGCGCGCACTCGTGGTACAGAGACTTCAACCCTCACTTTGTGTCGATCCTTCGGACCCGGGCCGCACAACGCACATAAGATAACACCGTCACCAATCACTCACATATCGATCCCAGAGAGCCGATGACACGAGGCCCCAGCGGGCTTCAAAAGCGGCCTCTCTGGTGCAGTCTGCACCCCTCGCACACAGTACTGTCACACCACCATTGACTAATATCGTTATTAGTCGAGTCTTAAAAAACTTACGTGGACGCTGGACACGGTGCTGTGTCGCGGTGGTGGTGACAGTGAGGTCCGGACCGTAGGGGCACACACACTTGGAATGTAACTCACTCTAATAACAAGTCCAGCAGTCAACCAGGCCAGGGCAGCAGGACGAAGACGACGAGTCACGACGACGACGGACTCCTTGTAGTGACTCTGGTAGTGGTACTCTATGACTATATGAGTCTACTTCTACTTTCACTTGTTGTTAGTTTCACTATTAGTTGTTTTGGTGCGCCACGCGTGGTAATGGCCAATCACCTCGACTTTGCTAGATAATGATTGGGCCATGCAGTGCGGGCCGCAGCAGAGCAGCCAACACCCACGCGTGGCACCATCCTGCAGCAGCCAATCCTGGCGCAGCATTAACAGCACCACTGCGCCAGGATTGGCTCACGAGCAGACTGCTATTTGCCCATAATGAGACCGGGGCCCGGGTCCCATGCCTGTCTAGTCTCCGAGTGCCATGGGGTGGGGGGGGGGTGGACGAACAACAGTACGCATGCGCAGGCCAGTCAAAATATCGAGGCCTCCTGGATTTCACATGCGCAGTGTGTACAGTTATTGTAGTACACACTGCGCATGTGAAATCCATGATGAGTCCTCATTATTTTGACTGGCCCGCGCGGTTACTGGCCAAAGCTATTCTGCTTGCACCGCCCCCCGCACTGCCCACTGGCCCACTCCCGTATGCGCTGCCCGATTCTGTCGGGCTTCTCCCTGTCGGAGACGGTAGCGCGCTGCTCACATATTATCCCGTTCCTGACTTTTTATAAATTATGCATGCCATCATGTTGTTGTTGGCAGGTGCGTCCATGGCTAGTGGGGCAACGCCCCAACGCCCCCAATGGACGCACCGCCACTGGTATTAGCCCTAGTGACCGCATTGAGACCTCTATAGTCATCACAAAAACTCATTTCTTTCTTACCATGCTAGCTGTGAGATTTGGGTACAAGGACTACAAGACTAGCCCAAGGGCTATCTGAAGCCTCCATGACTCCCAACTCAGGCATCTTTTGGACCTCTGTCCTGATGCTGTCTCAGACAAGGTCAGGCTGTCTGTACATTTTACTCTTCACAAGCATGCTGTCACCTTCATGGGTACACCAGGTGGTTTGACTGGGTGTCAGAGAAAAGAGACCAGAAAACTGAGAACCTGTCTACAATTAGCTTGCTGTTGATCAGTGATGCTGTCTGCCAAAGCTACTCCTTCAAATGATCCGTCGTCAGGGTCCAGAGAGAGGAGATTAGGGAGAAGATCACTCTATTCCTCCTGTCTCTCATCAGTGGCCATGAGCAAGCTCATGTCAGCCCTGTTAACAAAATATTTCGAGCGAATCACATGAAGTACCCTGTGGGGACTTCTTGGAGTACCTAGGTCAACTTGGGGGCACTCCACTTGTCCTAGAGAGTGGCTGGGGCCACAGGCCCCAACACCCACACTTTCTGTCCTGGCCAGTAAACAGGAAGGACAGCCTTTTGGTCATGTCAAGCTTTCTGAAGCTCCTGGCTGGCCTCAAGGTTTTTGCTGGCCGCCCTCATATGCTCAGCCATGTGAGAACGCAGGCCCAGAACATAGTCTGCTTTGTCCTGTTTAGGAGACTTGAGAGGTTGCTCCCATCCTTCTTTGACCATACATAATGGAATCCTAACTGTATGTCCAAACAGAAGTTCAAATGGGATGTAGCCCACCCCTTCGGAGGAACCTCTCGGTAGGGAAAGAGAAGGCACAGTAGTAAGACATTCCATTTTCCCATCAGCTTTTCTAGGAGTCCCATGATCATACTTTTGAGGGTCTTGTTGAACCTTTCAACAACCCCATTGCCCTGTGGATGGTAGGGTGCGGCAAACATAGTTCACACCACACTCTTTCAGCATAGCAGTGATGTAGCTAGACATGAAGTTAGTACTTCTGTCTGACAATACCTCCTTAGGGAACCCAACTCTAAAAAAGATTCCCAGGAGTTCCTCCCTGGCCACTACAGGAGCTGTAGTGGTCCTAAGGGAACTAGCCTCTGGATATCTAGTGGCATGGTCTACCACCACTAAGATAAAACTATGTCCAGATGCTGTTGGAGGGTTTAAGGGACCTGAAACGTATATCCCTACCCTCTCAAAGGGAACCCTAACCACTGGCAGAGGGATTAAGGGGGCCTTTGTAGTGCCACCTGACTTACCACTGGCTTGGCAGGTGACACAGGACTGACAAAACCTCCTGGTGTCCTCAGACATGTGGGGCCAATGAAAGTAAGGGACACGCCTGTACCAAGTCTTGCTTTGCCCAAGATGTTCTGCAGGGGGAATGTTGTGTGCCAGGGTCAATAAGAAACCCTGAACTTCATAGGTATGACCAACCTCCTGGTTGCACCAGGCTTGGGGTCTCTACTTACAGAAAACAGGAGCCCTTCTTCCTGATAAGTCCTGTGGGACCAACTGAAATGTCCTGCTTCCTCAGCAGCAGCTTGATGTCTGAGTTGTTGAAGAGAGGGGCAGGCCTTCTGCTCCAGACTGGTCTTCCCTCGAAGGACCCCTGGCCCCAGTTTCTCTGCCTTGTCAGGCCCAAGCTCCTCTAGTACAGCTCCTTCACAAGTACTGAGATCATCTCCCTGAGGAGGCTGATTCTCATTGTAAGTCTGAGAGGAGGATACATCTTTATCCTTCTTGCTCCTTCTCTTGGGAGCTGGTAGGGTGTGGAAAACTTATAGTTTACACCACATTCTTTCAACATAGCAGTGATGTAGCTAGACATCCAGTTTGTACTTCTGTCTGACAATACCTCTTTAGGGAACTCAACTCTGACAAAGATTCCCAGGAGAGCCCTGGCCACTACAGGAGCTGTAGTGGTCCTAAGGGGACTAGCCTCTGGATATCTAGTGGCATGGTCTACCACCACTAAGATAAAACTATGTCCAGATGCTGTTGGAGGGTTTAAGGGACCTGCAACGTATATCCCTACTCTCTCAAAGGGAACCCTAACCACTGGCAGAGGGATTGAGGGGGCTTTTGTAGTGCTACCTGACTTACCACTGGCTTGGCAGGTGACACAGGACTGACAAAACCTCCTGGTGTCCTCAGACATGTGGGGCCAATGAAAGTAAGGGACAAGCCTGTACCAAGTCTTGCTTTGCCCAAGGTTTTCTGCAAGGGGAATGTTGTGTGCCAGGGTCAGTAAGAACCCCCCTGGACTTCATAGGTATGCCCAAACCTCCTGGTAGCACCAGGCTTGGGTCTCTACTTTCAGAAAATAGGAGCCCTTTTTCCTGATAAGTCCTGTGGGACCAACTGAAATGTCCTGCTTCCTCAGCAGCAGCTTGATGTCTGAGTTGTTCAAGAGAGGGGCAGGCCTTCTGCTCCAGACGTAAGTCTTTCCTCGAAGGACCCCTGACCCCAGTTGCTCTGCCTTGTCAGGCCCAAGCTCCTCTAGTACAGCTACTTCACAAATACTGAGATCATCTCCCTGAGGAGGCTGATTCACATTGTAGGTCTGAGAGGAGGATACATCTGTATCCTTCTTGCTCCTTCTGTTGGGAGCTGGTTGGTCCATTTCTTCAGGATCCAGGGCTCCTTCAGTGCCTAACTTCTTGGCCTCAGCCCTAGAGACAGCAAAGACACTGGCTGAAATTCCCATCATTTCTACATGAGTCCTGAACTCCACTTCAGACCAGTCTGATGTTTCCAAATGATTACCCAGTAGACAGTCCACAGGTAGGTTGGGGGATGCCACAACTCTCTTTGGGTCAGTTACCCCTCCCCAGCTGTGAAAGACATCTGCAATGGAATCATCTGTCCTGGTATTGTTAGCATTGGTCACTTGGTAAATCTGTCTAAGTAGAATCTGCTTGGTAAACACAAGTTTTTCTGTCACCACAGTGACACTGGCCCCTGTATGCCACAGCTTCCTGACCATTGATGAGAGGCTGTTGTCTGTATTTGCCCAAGTTAGTGGGACTTAGAATAAGGGTCGGGAGCTCAGTGCCACCATCACAGACTAAAACAGCCTGAGTGGGTGTCCTGACTAGGCCAGAACCCACTTTAGTACACAAGGCTAACCCAGCTAAACTCTTGGGGGCCCTACTACAACCATTGCTATTGCTAGTGGCACTAGGAGGTTTAGGAGTAGTAGTAGCAGTATTGGTGCTAGACTTAGAGCAATTGGCATCCTTTGTCCTTTTACGTTTTTCCTTACACAAATAGCACCAAGGTTCTTGTTAGAGTAGGAAACGGAATGGGACCTACCCCCAGGGAAAGATTTTTGAGGACCTTCAGAAGACTCTTTTCTTTAGATTTCTCCCCACCTTTCTCTTGGGCCTTAGAGTAATCTTCATTTGGTCTAATTACTTTGTGAATCGAAGCATACTTGCAAACTGTGACTAAATGCCTGCCTTTATCAATGTTTCACTACAAAACAATGCAATTGTATTCTTTTAACGGAGTGTACGGTTCCAGACAATGGTCGATTTGCATCGGGACACTGGAAAGTCCAAAAGGTTGTCCCTGTCCCCCCCAGAAATTAAGTGTCTCCTACGCCCCTGGGCCTGGCAAATAGTTTATATAGGCAGTTTAAAACTGCACTGTAGGCTGCAGTGACAGTCCTGAGACATGTTTAAAAGGGCTACTTTAGTGGGTCTGAAAATCAATTTGAAGTGCACCCACACCTCTTCAAGGAATTAGAGTCTTTTCTCAAAATAGTAGTGAGACCCTCAGTCACTACTTTCCTTCAGTGGTATCTATTCCCACCAGAGTACTAGTAGTCAGTAGAATCATCATAAGGTTTCACCTCCACCAGGAGGAAGAGTCTCTTTCATAAGAGTCATACTGGGATCTGTGCGTAAAGTGAATTTAAATTGTCTCCAACCCCTGGAGATGCTATTTTTATTATACATTTTGATGTTTTTATGATCACCCTCTGTAACCTGGCCCCAGAACCCCTTTCATAATAAAATAACATAAATAAAAGAAAGCTGCAACCTGCTCACATCTCTCTTGTGCCTCCGGGGTGTATGCTGCACCTGAAGACTCCCATGTTGTCAATAGCATCGTTCGAGATAAACACAGGGTCAGGAAGTTGGCCTGGCAGGGACACGTAAAAGAAACCCTGACCCAAACTAGTTTGATGAAGACAGCTTTGGAATCCTCATCCTCTATCTGAGAACAATTTAAAAGTCGAGCCGTTGACCCACTTGTTGCAGTTCCTAGCTCTCTTCGACAGAGCAGGGGATACGCTACAGAGCACTCCGAGGACTACTGGGCAACCAAGAGTCAGTGACTGTCCGACTACCAACTCCCCAGAGGTAAGGGAGCATCACCTGGAGTTTAATCTGGAGAAAAATTTGCTGAGCTCTTCGTGGGCACCAAGGAGTCCTGCAGGCGGAGCTAACCAAAGAAAGGTGTGGGGTAATTGACCCTGGCACAGGAGTCCGTCTAACAGAGATTCGCCATCAAACATGATTGGTGCCATTGGAAGTGCTGATCTGTCTGTGCAGCTTTGTCGAAGGAGCTGCAACACTGCAGAAGTGGGTTGAGTGGTTGTCTTTCATTATCCCCGCTGCTGCCACCAATGCACCAGGAGCTGTGTGCCAAATAGGTAGGCCTTACTGAAGCTGGAAAAAGTTCCTTGATGTGGCCCCCTTGGTGTGAGTGCCCAGGAACCATTGGATGGTGTGACTGACGCACTACCAATCGGTGCTGTGCGGTCCCGACCAGCCTCCCAGAAGAAAAGGCTACCAAACCTGAGGACCCTGCACTGCACAGAAGTGCATCAGAGCTGTCCTGCTCAGATTTTAGGTTGTCACCTCATGGCACTACATGCTAAAGATAATGCCTGGAAGTCGAAGCGTCGAAGACCTCAACCCCCCCCCCGCCCCCCCCCCCCTCCCTTGCTGGTGCATCCCAGGACACGTGTAACTGCTGTTGCATCCCAGGACAGCGTCGCCGTCTGGAAGTGTGTTGCTGTGACTGGAGGGTGGCCCCAGTCTGACTGTCCCCAAGAGACTCACCTTGGTACCGGCAGCACGTTTGCCGAAGCCTCTGGGCCTGTTGCGTCAACTGATGCTGACACCAAGAACAGGGCCATCGCCAGAGGCACCAGCCCCTGCAGTGCACATCCGGAGGACCCGCTGCTTGGCTGGCAGCGGCTCGCATCCATCGGGCCTGCTACATGCTGTGCAAGGAAGTCGCTGCCTTTCCCTGATGAACCTGGCTACCTCGGGACCAACCAAGGCAACCTTTGTGCTGCTGCAACCAAGGAAAACGAGAGACTCCCACAAGCCTCATGCACCAAAGACTGGGACCCACATTTTCAAAACTCTCACACAACACAGTGCAGCACCCAAAGCTGCTGCACTATGTTGCATGAGAGGGAGACAGGACAGCGCCAGCGCCATAGCAACCGAGATATGGCACCCTCCTCCCCTCCCCCTTGCACCGGCTCACAAACAGGCCGCCGAGCGCCACACACACCTTTGCATCATAGTACAAGCGGCTGTGCATGAGGATAGCATAGCTTTCGTACTGGTGCAAAATACTATTCTTAGACTAACTTTAAACCTTTTCCCACATTGGATGTGTGCTGCACAGGACAGCATACATGGAAAGAGGGAGGTGTAAAGAGATACAAGTATTATTCCTTTTTAATGCCTGCTTCAAAATGGCACTATTTGTTGGTGCAAAACCCTGTATATTATTGTTGGTAGATAGCGTGTTGTGTCAAAAGAAAACTCATGTACCACCAATGTAACGCTCTTCTGACAGAGTAAGGCAAAGCAGCGCTCTCAGCTGGTTTGCGTTACTTTCGGGCAACTTTCCAAAGCAAAACAAGTAAAGGAATAAAAACATTTTGTGCAGCTTGGCATCATTTTTGTTGTGCAAATCCTTCACAAAATGTTTGTAAATCTACCCAGGGCACAAGTCCTATAAGAAGAAGTGGGGGGACTGAGAACATGCAAATGACTTCATGACGTCACATGCTGAACGTATCCCGGTGTTCGAAAATTACACCGGGACACGTTCAGCATATTTCTGTGGGGCCCAGCTTCTTGGCAGGGGGGGGCGGCGTCCACCCTATGAGAAGGTTGGGGGGCGCCGTGTACGTGCGTGTACCCTCGAATCGAGCCCTGAATCTACCCCTGTGTTTGCTCAGAGAAGTGGGAAGAATCATACTGCATCTTATTAGAAGCTATGCCATGAACCCTGGCGTCCCTGAGGCAGAGACTGAGAGGGGAGAGATGCGTGGTATAGTGCCCAGAGGGAGCAGACACACCCTTAAGCATCTAAGCCTGACACCTATAACTGTAGTATGTCTGATTTCTGCATAATAAAGCACTTGCTTTTTTTGTAAAGAGAAGCAGTGGGGTGGGCATTGATCTTTATTGCATTGCTAGGGATGGGCTTGAGTGCTGAGCCCGAGTACCCCACACTGACCTCTAACAGAAGCTTTGGACTGCTTGGGAGTAAAGTGCTGAAGGGGTTGTACCTGGCTCAGTTTGCGGAGCCATATTAGGACATGCCAGAGCCAGTAGAGGCAAATTACCCCAGCCCGCATGTCTGTGGCCCAGTAGCCCCCACCTTTCCTGTGGCCTCCAAACCAGGGTCTGTATGTGCAGCTTCATATGCACATTCCACCCTAGGTATTAAACGTGGCTGCCTCTTGGCCACCCCTTTAGATTGGATTCCAAAGCTCACCACTCCTCCCACAGAGGAACGTCTGCACTTTCAAAAGAGGCTCTGCCTGTCCATCCTTGCCAAGGCTGACCTTTCACGCAGTCCTGTCTCCTGAGACCTGATTACCTCACCCCTTCTAGGATCTGCACTTCTTAATCGCAACACCTTAGTCGGCAATAATGCCAGTGGCTCAGGAAGGGTGCCATGGGCCCTAATAAAAGAAAGATAACATGGCTGGGTATCTAAGGTTCACATTCTACCTCTCTTTCCACCTCTCCTTCCTATGTCCATCCTTTTCTCATCTTGGTCCTCCTTTTATTCTCACTCCTCCCCATCCTTTTCTCTGTCTCTTGTTCCCTACCGTCTCTCACTTGTCTTGAACTAGTTCTCTGTTCCTCTCCTTGAGGAGGTTAAAGACTTCTCATTTGTTAATCTTCCTTCCTTCTCCCACTATTCCCCCATATCCTCTTTCTTCTATTTAGATCCTGCCGTTCACCTGCCAAACCATCCTTAATCTAGCAACTCTCTATCATTTTTCCTGTTCCTTCCCTGACATCTTTATATCCGGCCCATTTCTCTTGACTATTCCATTTTCTCTTCGATATCTACTTTTCCTTTTTTGTCAGTTTTTCCTCTCCTCTCTATCTTTCACCCTTTCCTTACCATCAATTTCTTTGTCTCTCTTCTCAACTTCTCCTTTTTCCTCAATCTTTCCCCGCATAATCTATCCGCCCGTCTCCTTCCAGTCAGGACCTAGGTAGGCTCCGTCCATGTTCCAGTCTTTCGGAATGGGAGACCTGAATCTAACTGTGGCGGGTTAGAACAAACTGAGCCACTCTCACAAATCTGGGACCCGGTGCCACTGCACCTGCCGCACCACGGATAGTAGACCCCTGAATTATGGCAACATTTCAGCTAGCATCCTGGATCGCTATCGAGACATCCTCTTCTTAACCGAGATTCGGTGAAATTACTAATACATATTTTGCTACTAACATGGCCACAATGCGTGACAGGTTGAGTGACTACTCTACGTGGCTACATGACATGGCGGCTGGGCAGTCTGCTGCTCTTGGCATGGTTTCCAAGACAATTTAAAAGGTGGTAAAAACCATTTTCCATGCGATGCGAACTACAGCTTTATGTTGGATTTCGAATTTTCTTGTGTCCGCCCTATCAATATCAGTGCACATCCCTTTTGAGCAACAATATTCCGGTTAGTTTAGTTAGTGTTTTAATGCCTTGGATTTTTGACTATTGTCTTAGCACATAGCATCTGTTTCTAACGCATGTCATGCTGAGTTGATATCTCCTTTTAAATAGAGCTATTTGGCTTTGGGGATAGGCAAGAGGTGTCCAACCTCCACGAATCCTGGTATTGTGTAAATCAGGAGATAACACAGACTATTAAAGCAGGTAGCAATCACTGACTTGCTAAATTCTAGTTTCTCATTTACCTAACTGAACTGAACTAGGAGTACAGACTCTACAGTACCTTTAGCAACTTCATAGGGAGTACTGACTTCATCTGAAAGAGGTAAAGGCTTTTCCAGCACATTTGGTAGGTATGATTATGCCAGGGACTGGACGCAGTGAAGGCATTTCAAGTTTCCTTCTTAAATCTTAATGTGCTGGACCCTAACAACTACTGGCCTATCTCCCTGCTTTCCTTTCCAGCCAAGGTGCTAAAGAAGGCTATGAGCATGCAGCTTGCTGCCTTCTTTGAAGTGAACCGCCTGCTTGATGATACCCAGTCCAGGTTCAGGCAAGGTCACAGCACAGAGTCGGTGCTAATAGTAGCCACAGAGGAAATCAGGGCTACCTTAGATAAGGGCGGCAACATAGCCCTTACATTACTTGACCTGTCTACAGCATTCAATACAGTCAATCATGACCTTCTGATAGACCGGCTTCGAAGTCTACGGATTGCAGACACAGAACTGACCCTGCTGCGCTCATGTCTTACCGAGCGGGTTCAAACAGCGTCCCTTAAAGCAGTTACCTCAGAGCCCTTTTCACTGCCATGTAGTGTTCCCCTGGGTTCATCACTGAGTCCATCTCTGTTTAACCTGTATGTGACAGAAGTGGTGACTGCCTTTGAACGGGGGGGGAATGGTGGGGGGAATGGATAAAAAAAAACCTTACCTTCGCATATGCATCCATGCTTTTACACCCCCTATCCTCCATACTCTTCATCCGTTGGAAAGCACCAGAAGCACCCAGGCTCCAGTATTCTCCCGGCCAATCAAGACGCTGCATGAGCAGTGTCGTGATTGGTCTGAGCAGCCTGTTTGGATGCTCAGGCAGTGCCTCGGAACTTGGGCCTTTTCTCCACTGGGCTGTGGAATCCTAATTTAAAATCCTAATTTATTGTGAAATCGGATTATAAATTACAACTCTGAAAATGCCACTTTTAGAAATTTGGCATTTTCCTAATTTATCCATTTGGTGCCTGCTGCCTGTCTCTGATCACGTCTTAGGTGGGTGACAGATAGACTTTGTGTATGCCCCCCTAGAAAGCCACACACAATGGAAGCTTGGATGTAATTTGATAGGCCATTCTAGCAGGATTGAGGGAGGAGCTGGACCCAGTGTCACTTACACTTGAATATGCTGTGTCCTGTACATACACAAAGGGCTGCATACTCCACTATAGTGAGTCTGGAGCCAGGGCAGGGTAGACAGGAACTCTGTGCATCAGATGTCCCAAATAATGATGTTTGCTTCTTGGTGCTATTTTTTGTTTTAAAACTTTGAAATTCAATATCTCAAGTTATACTTATTGGGATGCTGTCATTTTAGTGTTATTTTATTTATTTATTTATTTAAGTTACATTTTTCTAACCTGGCATGGAATCTTTTTGTGTAGTTTTTCCTCTGATTTACTGTTTGAAGTGTTGCACAAATACTTTACACACTACCTCTAAGGCTAAGCCTGACTGTTCTATGCCAAGCTACCCAAAGGGTGTGCACAGGTTAATTTAGAGTTACATGACTCTTACCCTGACTAGGATTGTAGTTATTGCTTGACTAGGGCTTCTACCCCTTCAACCAAACCAATGGCTAACAGGCCTCTTTCAGCGAGGCTCCAAACAGGTATTGCAAACACACGTGTTTTCACCAAAACCCAATCACCAAGGTTAAGATCGTGGCAATGCTCCTGACGTGCTGGTGGCGTCTCCAAGTCGACCTAATGAGATAGAATGCACTAAATCAGCCAATCTCCTGCACTACTAATGATCAATGTCAAGTGTTATATTTACAAGTGTGGCTGCATGGACGTAAAGGATTGTCATCCACACACCCACAACACTTCACAGAAGGACAGTCCTGTTATTTTACTTGGCGTGCTTCTGACGCTCATAAACACATGTGGGAGTGAGGAGTGTATTGGGCCGCCTTAGTGAGGTGGGAACACACACCTTTGGTAACCTGGATTTTAACGTACCATTATCTTGAGGAACAAGTCCTGATGCTTCTGGTCTGTAGCTACACTGAAATGTCTGGTAGAACTTTACGGCTATAGAGAGTGGCTTCATTATCTCATTCTTGACATGTGCCCCACAATCTGATTCTAAAGAACCTGTCATTCTGAATCTGAGGATCTACTCTGGCTACAGTGAGACTATCACATATAATATGATGACCAAGATGCAGAGGTTGGCATTGCTAAATAATTTTTGTGATGCTAACCTCTGCAACTTGTGTTTGGGGGGTATGTGAGGAGCACTCCTGTTTAACTAAAGGTTCAAACTAATCAAATGGTGCTGCAACTAATCAGGTTTGTCACGCCTGTCAGTAGAAATACAAGTTATGATGAGATAAAATCTCATCTAGTTGCGCACAGTTCACCTGGTGTAATCCTACACCTTAAGCATTTATACAATATCAACTCAAAATATAGTAGTCAATCAGTTATTTAATTTCATATACTGATTCTTTCTTTTGATCAATCATAAAGTAAAGCATTCCATAATTTTGATACAATCATAATTTGACAGTATATCACATTATTTGTCTTGGTACAATATATTCTATATCAACATTTCATTTTATGACCACTCATAATACATGACATTTCACTTTTATATTTACTCATGCCCAATGCATTTCGGCACCAAATAGTGCCTTCATCAGGGGCTGATCTGAAATAAAAATAAAGACAACAAAACACTATGAGTGTACCCTAATAGGCATGTTTCATGGGGGTGTGTGTTAAAGATAATCTCATTTCATACCTCTTAATATGGTAAATGTGTTCAGTCAGCTGACAAATGAAAAACGAAAAGCCAGTAATATCAGATGTTGGAAATGTTAAAATCTATAGTCTTAGATTTATTACACGGAAGTCAAAATAATGCTTGCTTACCCTATGCTTTTCTGGGACTTGATGTCCTATAGAGAAAAAGTTGTTCCAAACCGAATGTGAGTTGTAATAATTTGTGTTTATGCATTATAACCCCTTCGAGGCTGATGACGAGCTGGGCTCGTCATGGTGTAGCCTCCTCAAACACTGATGACGAGCCCAGCTCGTCATGAACAATGGGAAATGGCAATATCCAGCACAGGAGAAAAATAACCACAGCAGCAATGGGGTTAAATCATATACGAGAAAGAGAAACATCCTACCTTAACTAGATGAGTTGTGGCGACCTATAAACGCATAATATAGCATTAAATTGCTGAAATATGATCTCATGCTGATATTCGACAATTATCGCCGATTCCGAGTAAACATACCTTATGAGTGGTTATTTTCACCTAAAAATGAAAAAACGGGTTTGTTTAAAATGGAACTGTTCTGAGATTACGGGAAAGTGTCAATGAACTTTCCTGATTGCATAATTCATGCTGTGCGAAATACCTTAAGGTCACGTCGTCTATATTTTGTACCGGGTACTCGAACCAAATCCTGCCGATATGGTGGTTGAAAACACTGCGCCGTTTATGATGTTTATGGCTTCGAGTTCCGCGTTATGTATTAACATAGAAAAGGGACTTTAAATGAAAATATCTCTCGCGTCTCAAGAGTGATAGCGCACCATCTTAGAGAGTGATATGTGTGTACTCAATACTGAACTCGGAGACCTCTGCAACTTGGCCACTTTCTGTAATGCCAGAGTCCTGTGTTTTATAGTGTGTGTATACGTTTTGATTTACTGAATGTAGTTAAACTGGAATGTTTAAGTGTAAAAAATTGCATTAAAACGTTTTAAAATCAAAGTAAGTAAATTCACAGGTCAAGAAAATGTATTTGCTTGGCCTTGGAAAAAGAAAGTTGTTGTGCATAAATGCAGCTATGGTAATTTGTTAAAAATATATCTCTAGGAGGCCCAACTCAGCTTTTTTAAAAGGGCCCAGCCCCCAAATACGACACTCTAAGAAAGTTGGCATTTTCTTGCCCAAACGTTTCTCAGGCCTTCTGGGAGTTTGCCAGCAGCCTGTTAATATCTCCCCCACGAAGAGTGTGTATTGGGCCCAGACAGTGAACAATAGGACCTGGGTGTAGCTCGGAGAGGGCCATCTTGCCCGGATGGCTGGTGGCGCAACTGTGCTCTACTCCACTTGCACTCCAAGGGGCTTTTCTCCTGCACAAAGGACCCCAACACTGGCCTTTCTTACCCCATACTTTTTGGAGCCTTGACATTGGAAGGGAAGAATTTCCAGAACCAGATGTGGGGGTAGGACAGGGTTTTCCCCCAACATACAAAGGCAGGCACCAGGTATAAATATTGGACCTACAGAGCCACTTTTCAGTATACTTCTGGACAAGTGGACACTAGAGAAGAAGGACTGCCATATACTCCAGAGGACTGCCCCGCTGCTTAAGGCCTGCCTTGTTCCCCAGATGACTGCCCCGGTACTACCAGAGGACTGTCCTGCTACATAAGGCCTGCCTTGTTCCTTACAGGACTAGCCTGCTGTTTACGGGCTGCTGAACAAATGTTGTGTGGTTTTCTCCGAAAACTAGCCTAATTTATTATGCAGGAGTATTCTTAGTATCACAGCAGGAATACCATCTTCCGCATAATAACTCTGTATAAGGGTCACAGCTTTCGTCATACTTGGCCGACATGCCCACAGTACCATGACACATCTAGGTAGAACCCCTGAAGGTACCTTTTGGGTATATAAGTACCACATATTCACTGGGTAAACCATAGGAGAAAGACTTCCAAATCAAATCAAATCAAAGCAGAGGAATTTATAGAGCGCGCTACTCACCCGTAAGGGTCTCAAGGCGCTGAGGGGGGGGGGGGGGGGGGGGGGGGAGGGTCGCTACTGCTCGAACAGCCAGGTCTTGAGTTGTTTCCTGAAGGAGAGATGGTCCAGGGTCAGCCGTAGGTGGGTGGGGAGGGAGTTCCATGTCTTTGCTGCCAGGTAGGAGAAGGATCTTCCTCCTATGGTGGATTTCCGAAAACATGGGACGGCAGCGAGGGCGAGGCTGGCGGATCGGAGCTGGCGGGTGGGTGTGTAGAATGTGAGGCGGCTGTTGAGGTACTTCGGGCCCATGTCGTGGAGAGCCTTGTGTGCGTGGGTGAGGAGTCTGACCGTGATCCTCTTGTTGACGGGGAGCCAGTGAAGGTCTTTCAGGTGGGCAGTGATGTGGCTGCGGCGAGGGATGTCCAGGATGAGTCGTGCTGAGGCGTTCTGGATGCGCTGGAGTCTTCTCTGGAGTTTGGCTGTAGTTCCAGCGTAGAGGGTGTTCCCGTAGTCCAGGCGGCTGGTGACGAGGGCCTGGGTGACCGTCTTCCTGGTTTAGGTGGGGATCCATCGGAAGATCTTTCGGAGCATGCGCAGGGTGTTGAAACAGGATGATGAGATGGCGTTGACTTGCTTGGTCATCGTGAGGGAGAAGTTCAGGATGAAGCCCAGGTTGCGTGCGTGGTCCGTAGGTTTGGGTGCGCTGCCCAGGGCAGGGGGCCACCAGGAGTCGTCCCAGGTGGAGGGAGATGGTCCGAGAAAGAGGACTTCCGTTTTGTCTGAGTTCAGTTTCAGACGGCTGCTCTTCATCCATTCTGCAACGTCTCTCATTCCTTCCTGGAGGTTGGCTCTGGCGGTGGCGGGGTCGTTGGTGAGGGAGAGGATCAGTTGGGTGTCGTCGGCATAGGAGGTGATGTTGAGGTTGTGTTGGCGGGCGATGGCTGCGAGGGGGCTCATGTAGATGTTGAAGAGGGTGGGGCTGAGTGAAGATCCTTGCGGGACGCCGCAGTTGACTTCGATGGCCGCGGATCGGAACGGGGGAGGCGGACTCTCTGGGTTCTTCCGGTGAGGAATGAGATGATCCACTTCAATGCCGCTCCTTGGATTCCGGTGTTGCTGAGGCGTTGTGTTAGGGTGCGGTGGCATACGGTGTTGAAGGCTGCTGAGAGGTCAAGGAGGATGAGGGCAGCCGTTTCCCCGTTGCAGAGCAGGGACCTGATGTCATCGGTGGCTGCGATGAGGGTGGTCTCAATAGGTGGTTTGCTCGGAAGATGGACTGTGAGGGGTTGAGGGATCCGTTGGTCTCGAGCAGGGCCGTTTCTAGGTGTTTTGCCACCCTAGGCGAGAATTGAAAAATGCCTCCCCCTCCCTTTTACTTTATTTGCAATTTGGACCAGTGTGTCTGTCAGTGTGTTGTGTGTGTGCGCGTGTGGGCAGTGTCTGGAAAAAAGTTTGTGTATGTGTGGGGGTGCGTGTGTATTTGTGGGTGTGTCTGCATGAGTGTGTGCTTAGGGGTCTACAGAAAGGTTGTGTGCGTGTGGTTTGCTTAGGTGTCTCTGGGGAGTCATGTGTGTTGTGTTTGGATGTCTATAGGCAGTTTGTCTATGTGTGTTTAAATGCGTGTGTCTAGATAGGGAGATAGTCTGTGTATGTTTGGGTGTCTATATAGGCCCTCTGAACCCCGGCGCCAATGCTCCTGCTGCACTAATGGAGGCTAAGGCTCTGGTCGGTGCATCCGATTAACGAAGGAACTGAGATTAGAGAAGGTTTAAACCTGGATCATCGCTCTGGGCCCACAGCTATGGAGTACAGTTGCTGCCGCACCTGGCCTCACGCTGGCTACATTAGGGACAAGCGTATGTTTTTCGGTCCAAGGTGCACAAATTTGCAGAAATGGAAGTGAGTGAGCATGATCCTCTGCTGCACCTCTAGCTGCCACAATCTGATCTGGGGATGCATGTCCATTTTTCTGTACTACATCGCGCACTCAACACTCCTCACTGGAAAGCACAGGGAGCACATTTTCATAAACAATGTAAGTTCAGAAAGGTATTCTATCATCACACCTGCACCATTAAAGGCCCTTCCATGATGTTAGCGTTTCTGAATTCCCTCGCTCCTATACCCCTGTGTCACATCCTGTTCGGTGGCACACTTGCTCCTCCGACAAGAAAGGATTTTCCGGGAAGTATTGGGGAATATCTAGATCTAGACAAGGAAATATACAAAGGTACCATGCGCAGCCCGCAGCCGCCTTGTGCCCTACAGCACATTTCAGTCAATGACGCAATGCAAAATGGTGGGGCCAACAGGCAGAATTTGAAGAGGGCCCCTGAGTCTCCCATATCTCACAGTTTGAGGGACGGTCCCGACCTCCTTGGGCCCCAACAGACAACACCAATGAAACCAATGAATATGGGAATCTCAGTGCAGTGGCCCCTCACCACATTCAGCAGGGGAAGGCATCGTTTTGCCTTACACCACGGGGCTAAATCTAAGCATATATCCTCCAGCCAAGGTTTATTCTGATCAGGTGTCAGGGCTAAGTATTCCTAAACAAAGGCAATAGTCTGGGCCCGTGTCTATGGGCACATGTTAGAATCTGCTTGTAGGTGCCAAAACAAGCTAAGTAAAGTAGACACCACCAACCACAGAAAACTAATGAATTATCCCACACCAAAGGCGAAGTACAGGTATTTATTACTCTCTACAGGAAACTCTAGCCACACACCCCTAAGTCTGAATTTGTATCATTCACACTATGAACTGTTTATAAACGATGGGCAGCACCATCATCCAGGCTGCATTTCCTCTCTATATGCCATTCAAATGTTACATTAAGTCACGTCTTTGCTGTACAGAGATAACATAACATCTCTTCGCATCCACTGAATGCTTATGCACCAATGTTTCGCACAGCCACTAGTTTTTTTCATGAGCTGCACTTCCTCTATGTAATTCATTAGTCATCGCCTTTCCGCGGAGCATGCTATGCAGGTAACATCCCTTGAGTCCCATGGATGCCGTTCATGAGCTGGGCGCCTCAGAAGTTGGTGAGCTTTTTTTCCCAGGGGGAGAACAAGACAGGCAGCAGTCTCCAAATTCAGAGTCCCCAATCTAACCTCTACCCAGCGCGAGATCATGTCCCTTGCCTCACACCCCCACCACCACCAAGCGAGACGCTTAGCTTGTGCATCCCCTCCTGCTGGACAGCACCGCGATTGCTTTAACGGAGCCTGAAAGATTCTCAAAAACCTTCTTGTCTGGCTGTGCCATTATCGTTCCGGGTATTCCCGTAACAAGGGTAGCTAGTCAAAAAATACACTTGTAAACTACCTGGCTCTTGACCGACCCGGATCCCACCATGGCCTCCCCCAGTACCTGCTGGGCCTCAGACGGGAACTCTCTCCTCCGCCGGCCGTGCGCATACGGCCCCCGCCTGTGGCGCAGAATGTGACTTCATGTCACGTCGAATTGTAGAAGGCACAAGGCACTACTCAATGTGCTTTCGAGGTTGAAGGCCGTTCCAATTCCCAAACTCATGTTTTTGCCGCCCTCCCCCTTTTGCCGCCCTAGGCGGCGCCTAGTCCTGCCTAATGGTAGAAACGGCCCTGGTCTCGAGGAAGGCGGAGACTTGTCTGTTGACAGTCTTCTCAATGACTTTGGCTGGAAAGGAGAGGAGCGAGATGGGGCGGAAGTTCTTCAGGTCCGTGGGGTCCGCTGTGGGTTTCTTGAGGAGGGTGCTCAGCACGGTATGTTTTCCAGCTGTCCGGGAAGTTGGCGGAAGTGAAGGATCTGTTGATAATGTTCCGGAGCTGGGGTGCGATGATGGAGTCGGCTTTGTTGAAGATGTGGTGCGGGCAAGGGTCGGTTGGGGATCCGGAGTGGATGGTGTTCATCATGCGGGTGGTGTCTTCGGTGCTGACAGGTGTCCAGGTGCAGAGGGTGGTGGTGGGGGATGCTGACGTGCTGACACGAGATGCTGGTCTTTGCATGCAGACACTCCAGCATGCAGTAGTCTGCCATTGCTCGCGGGTTTCCCAACTCGAGACCAAGACGGGGTCCTTTGCTCTCTCCCATCAGGTCATGGGGTGGCTCTTTACTAGGGGGATCCTTGGCTATACACCTATATACATGCTAGGTACACTTAGGTACATCTAGTTAGGGTTAGCATAATAGAAGTACGTATTAGTACTGTCATGTATTTATATGCCTGCAAATATTCACTGTTTTAGCACTATGGTAGAATACTACCTTTAATGTACTCTCTTGGTACTTGTGTAATCATCCATATCTGTTTCTGTCTTATGGTTGTTGCAGCACACGTATTTTACACTAGAATGGCACTGGTTCAATAAATACTTATTGAAAACATCCTCACCTTTTATTCTATGTATCTCTCTGAGACAAAGTGAGCACGATTAACTAGCAAAAAATACTGTACTGTTTCCACGATCCCTGAGGGGTAAGGGTTGTCATGTTCGATAGTTGCTAAAAACTATTCACTCTTTGGTAAGGTTGGGGGGCTTATAGTTGCACTGACAGCTAGCTGGTCTACAGACTAACATATCCTGTGAGGGGGTCTGGAATCAGACTGGACAGCAATCCTTTGATTTATGTGGTCTAGGCGCGCAGATCCTACATAGATTTATAGGAACTACACAACAAGAGGGCTGACCTGCCGCTAAAGGACTGACCTGTAGTTTGAGGACTGCCCTGCTCTTTGAGAAGAAAGACTGGACCTGCTCCCTTCGTCCAAGACTAACCTGAGTGACTCCAAGGGTCAGTTGGTTGACTTGCTGTTCATGAGCTACAGGGACACAACCAGCTTTAGAGGCCTTCTTGCAACTGTCCAGCTGACCTGCTGCACCTGGACCTTCCTGGGCCTGCAAATGTACCTGTGTGAGCCCTGCTGGCCTCTGCTAGAGAGAGTCCCTCATTCCCCGGTCCTGGACCCTTGACTGGCATCAGAGTGCACTCCTCTTCAAAAGAAGGAGAAATCCTGAAGGTTTGTCCTCTTTGTGACTGGGAAGAGGCCCGTTTGAGCCAAGACTCTGCCGTCCATGACAACCGCCAACGCAAAGCTCCAGTGAACCCGACAGGCAACGCGAAATCTGCACTTCATGCTACAGCAGCAACAGCCTGCTGTGACCGGCAACATGAAGTTCCAGCAACAACCACATGAGATGCCTGACTGGATCTTCATGCTAAAGTGGCAGTCTGTGGCATCAGACCTTCTCTTTGTGCTACAGTGACACCCATCTACAAACCTCTTCCTGCTCCTTGCAGCCTCAGGGACTGTGTACTGGACTCTTTGTGCCGGGCTTTGATAAGGTAACTTTTTCAGCAGAACTAACCAGGTCCCACCATCCGGCCCGTGCTCCATTCTGGTCGGTCTGAACTACTGACTTTCTCCCAGTCTAACACGACCAGATGACTGTGCGTGGCGCTTTGTGCTTTTAGGCACTATACTTACCTAAAACTTTGAAATTCGATGTCTCTAGTTTTACTAATTGGATTTTTGTCATTTTATTTATTGCAATTTACACTATTTTTCTAAATTGGTTTGGAATTTGCCTTGTGCTATGTTTTCATTTTATTACTGTTTGTGTGCTGCATTAATACTTTACATGTTACCTCTATTAAGCCTGACTGCTGTTGTGCCAAGCTAAAATAGGGTTCAGCCCAGGTTAATTTAGTGACTTTGTCGTTAACCATGCCAAGGATTGTGGTTGTTGCCTGGGTGGGGCTTCCATCCCTCTCAACCAATAACCCAGTTTCTTACAATTCTGGGCAAATCACTTAATCTCCCAGTGCCTAACAAAAAAAATGGAATGTTTCCTCATGTAATGCAACTGGTGCTATGTAAAGCGCTCTGATACCCGATTCGGGTTAAGTTTGCGCTATATAAAACTGTACGATAAATAAATAAATAAATAAAATTACAATACCAGAAACTCAAACTGAAAATCCTACAATGCAATGTTCAACATATGATATTAAGCTCTCATTGGCATACACTACAGCAATGCATCACTCTATATATACTAGCTGTTTAATGCAAGGATAAGCTTGTGGAACACAACCATTAATCCAAACAGGCCCATTGGAATTCCAGAATACGGGCTGTATGATGGCAATTTAGTTTCCAGACCTATCTAGAACTGCCATCAACATCCAGTTTGTACCGATCCAGATCTAGGCTCTAACCATCGAAATACAGTCTCCAATCATCCTCCGCTACCACATCTGATTGCGCTTTTTCTCTGTATGTCAAATTCAAGTGCTTCTGAGAGACCAAGAGTGATGTTAGTACCACAAGGATTTTGTTGCTCCTTAACTGTATTCTGGTCAACACATTAAAAATGCAAGCTGTCGAGCAGATTAGGCCTTAAAATGAAAAAGGTTCAAAATATAATAGCAAAACCACAATTTTTGATTTTAGGGGTATGATCATTACAGAATGCACACTGTATAGTTAAAGTCAATCAATATTTTTTTACCTCGGAAAATAGCACATTGCTCAGAATAACTGCAAGAAATAATCAAACAGAACTAGACATAGTTCAGCTCTAGTAAATGAATCAAAGTTATAAATCAGGTCAGACCAACTGGTCATGCCTCCTAAAAGTCAAGGGAGAATAAGCCCGCCAATACCAGAAAGGGGCTTATAGCATGTGTTATAGAATAGAAGTCATTCATTTAAAACAAATGTGCCAGAGTTGCATAGTTTGAACCAATAACATTAAAGAAATAACAATACCGTTTCTGAGTTCACGTTCTCAACACTATCCCACAAATTCACATAATGCAATTCCCCTCCTGGGGGTCCCTTCGGGCACCTACATTGTAAATACAATTGTTGTTCTAAACATACAATGACATGTTCTCATGAGTATCACACCTTGGTCACAATGGGTGAGGCCCTGGGAAAATGTGCTACAAAGCTTTGGCTAAAGAACCACTGTTCTGTACATTGGAAAGAGACATTACATCTCATGGTTTACAAAATTGTGTGTGCATTATTCGTCTGTGTGCAGGATGAAACAAGCACCATAAGATGATTGCATACTGAAATGATGGCTCCAGGCAGCACCAACCGTTTTAAGGTTGATGCTAACGTTAGCCAATGTTAGCATTAAGTACAGTCCCATCCACATAATGTCTTTCTTTCACTACATGCTAATCGCATTGTGTTAATATAATTGAGAATTTAATTAAACACTCCTCCAGTACTGCCACTGAAAGTGATTGGTTAGAAGCTGCAGAAAGTATGCAAAGAGCATATGCACCCAGTACAGGATTACAATGAGCTAAGATACAGCTATTATGTCTGTTTAATGAAAAATAAAAAGTTGTTTGTGTAATAATGGTGTAACTTTGTAGGATGTTATAAATAGAATGTGTGATGTATTCTATGTATTTAAGTAAGGGTTTAGAATGTTGGAGTCAGATGATGATGTACTTGACTTGTGTGTGAACAAGGCCTCCAAGTTGTACGAGGTTGCTCAAATAAATAATAGTTCAACTTGATCTGTGTTGGAATGTTACTACACATTTTGGCGATGAGGATGGGATACGAACCCAGGCATTCAAAAGCACAAAGTATTAGCAGAGTTCTATTCCCAATTTGTAAAAAGTTCTTAGAAAAGACCCATGAGATGCGCATTTTGCTTAAGAACAATAGTAAATTCGATTTGTCTGTTCAGTGCCAAAAGTCTTTCTTGGTTAATAAACAGGCAATTCATTGGCAGAGCACCTACATTGCAAGGCGTTGACCATACTGTGGAGACTTTTGTCGCCATGGATGCAAGTGGAAAAGATTTAGGAAGTGTGCTCACACAGAAAAGTAATAATTAGGTGTGAAGTTGTAATTGCTTTTGTGTCTAGATCCTTGACACCCACAGAGAAGTATTCTGTTATTGAATGAGAGACATTACCTTGTGTTTGGACACTTGAACATTTTCGGAAATTCTTGTGGGGCCAAAAATGTGTTGCCCACTCTGATCATAAGCCTTTGACAACGTTATTTACTCTTCAGAAAATGTATCAAGAGCATCAGCACGTATTGCAAGGCTGTCCATGAGGTTACAAGATCTTCTATATGAGGTACAATACGTGCCTGGAAAACAAACGTAACAGCTGATTTCTTAAGTAAGTTATCATTGTCTCTTAGGGAAGTGGATTCACTGCTAATGATGCCAAAAGTTTACAGAAGGATGGGTGGATGACGGCTTATATGGAGGATGACATGTTGAATTCTCTCAGAGAAGAAATTGTGAATGGTTGGGGGAGTTGGTTGGGTAAAAGTACAGCTCAATAGTGAAATGAAGGCTTTTTGGGAAGTCAAAGATGAATTGGAATTGGAGGATATGTTTTTGGTGAGCTGTGACAAAAGTATACCTCCACCAAAATGGTAAACATAATTTTGACATTGTGCCGTGAAGGACAAGCATGCATAACTCGTACCAAACGTAACATTAAGGCATTATATTGGTGGCCTAAAATTGTTGTTGAAACAGAAAGATTTGAGAAATCTTGCTTGGAGTGTGAGAGTTCTGATAAGTCTCTGAAAACATTGAATCCCCCAATTTGCCTTTGGAAGACGTGGCATTAGATATTATGGGTCCTATTGTGTGCAGTGATGGATCTAGCAAATATATTTATTTTGGTACTTATGGATTTATTTTCTAAATGGCTTGAGGTGTAGGTTGTTGGAAAAGTGGATACAGGAACTTATTAAATTCTTAAATTACATATTTTTGGGAGAAGGTTTCCCTACATCTATGCTCATGGACGATGGTGTCCAGTTCAAGTTTGACGTAATGAAAATGTTTATTGAGTTTGCTGGCATCATGCAGAGATTTACTGCACTGCGAAAAGACGGTTATGGAGAGAGTCAATAGAAGTATTAAAGATGTTCTGCATTTAGCAAATAAAGTAAGGAAACATTGGGAAAACGAATAGAGAAAAATGGCGTGGAAACAGAGACACAGAGAGTAACTATTCACAAGTCAGTAGTCGAAAGTCCATTTGGTATTATGAGGGGTCGTGTGCCACATTCTAAAACTAATCCAGGATGAATGAAGAGAGGTAGAAATGTATCATAGGATGCAGTAGAGGTCAAAAGGAGTTTAGCAGCCTCCCAGGAGAAGAATAGAATTTACTTCAATAATAAACATGTTGTACTTAATGTTGACTTAGCAGTGGATCAATGGGTACGTGTTAAATCCACCAAGAAGGTATCTGAAGGGATAAGTATGGTCAGCATACCTATCAGAATTGTGAAAGTTAAGAGGAATATAGTGGAATTAGAGGATGGTAGTATTTGTCATATAAGCAGATTGGCTAAATTCAAACTTAATGGGGATAGTATTTGTGACACTGACCAAAACAGAAGTTTTTGTAATAACAAATATTGATGGATTAATACTGCTACAGAAAGGGATGTTGAGAGTGGAAGGGGTCAGTTGTTATAAGAAGATAATGATGTTTGTATGAATAGGGAAAAGAGGAAAAGGTTGTTGAATGAGTGCTGGGATACGAGTCGTCCAGAGGGTGCGAGTGAAAATAATGGCAATTAGAGTAGTTGTTCCGAAGGTAAAAAGACAACTGATTTGGGCAGGAATGTAAAAACAAAATCTAAGAAATTAGAAGACTACATTTGTAGTGTATAATCATGCAATCTTTATTATCAAACCTGTTTTATGACATAATGTATTGTATACTTTTAGAGCCAGATGTACGACCCTTTCATTTAGCGCCACGCAATTTGTGACACATTGCGAGTCGCAAATTGCGAGGCGCTAAATGAAATGTACAACAGTGTGTTTACACTATTTTGCAATTCCCAATGGGGTCGCAAATTGCGAGGCTCATTAATATTAATGAGCCTCTTCCAATTTGCGAGCCCATTGTGAATGCCAGCCTTCCCAGGGCTCAGCAGACCACGTCTAGGACTGCTTTTTAATGAAGCATTTTTTTTATAATGCAGCCCGTTTTCCTTAAAGGAAAACAGGATGCATTAAAAAAAAAGAAACATTTTCGATTCATTTTTAAAGGGCGGGCAGTGGTCTCTGGGACCACAGCCTACCCTTAAAAAATATTTTGAATGCATTTGCAGAGGGGAAGGGGTCTCCTGGGGACTCCTTATCATTTGCAAATGCATTACCACCTACTTGAAGTAGGTGGTAATTGTGAGTGTTTTGCAACCGCAATTGCGGTTGCAAAACATTAGTACATTGTTTTCAGACTCGCTATTTGGAAGGGAATGCCCCTTCCAAATAGAGAGTCGCAAAACCTATTTACTGAGTTGCAAAAAAATTGCGACTTGCTAAATAGGCTTTGTACATGGCCCAATATGTTTTTGCATGCGCAAATGGGTTTGCAAACCCGTTTGTGCATGCAAAAATGTGTAGTATGTAATAATGGTGTAACTTTGTAGAATTTTATAAGTAGAACTTAGGGGAAAGTAAAATGAACATTTTCCTAGATAACATGAGAGAAAGTTTCAATTCTATTAAGGACACGGAGGCGAGGATTATGCATTACTTTATTCACTCTTTATTAACAGCATGTTCAAAGATAAAATAAAAACACATCACTGAAACTACAACTCCCATCAACACTAGGAGTAACCATGGCCACCAACAAACAGTCCAATCACATAACAGTCCGATAGTCCATATAATACTGGTGATGTAGAAGTCCTTCCTCGTCTTCACTGAAGGAAGTTAAGCCCGCTGGACCTTATTAGGTTTTAGAATCCGAACCTATGAAGATATGGATATTTGGTTTAAGTCTCTCCCTTAGTTGATTTTCAGGTCGAGCCTAGAGCCAGCGCGCTGCTCTGCAAGACTTGTTGTTGTGGAGTTGGAAATAGAAGCCCCACCCACTCTCCCATATTTGTCATTGGCTTGTGCCGTTATCCTTAGTAAATGTATGCTTTTGATTTCTTAATAGGCTTGTTAGTCACTTCTTAGTACCGCCTTGTCTTCATTTGTAACCTCCCATGGCGACTGGCCCCTTTACTTTGATTGTTACACAGTATGTGTTATTTAATCTGTAGGCACTATTTTATTTATGGAGTTTCAAAGTGCTCTGCTTACATTCAGGACGGGACAATGGTGTCCGCTTGTTTAATCTCCTGTTGCTTTGCCGCTGTCCCCCCTCCTGTTGTACGGTGTTAACCAAGCTCCTGCCCCACCTCTCGTTGTCCACATTCCATTTGTTCCTGCCCCCCTCCCCACTTGCAGGAGCCTTTGAGGTAACCCCCTCATGTTGTCCATGTTCACCAGACTGCGGCCCCCTTCCGTTGTCTAAATACCCTTTGCTCCCGCCCCCTCCCTTTCCATTTCTTCCAGCCTCCCTCCCCACTTGCGGCAGCCCATGAGGTGCTCCCCCCTCCCCCAATGCGGCACACCATTGTTTGTTAAAATGCTGAACAGAGTCAGCGAAAATCAAGGGGAAAGCCAAAAGGCAGGACCTATTGGCTTTGCCAATCCTTTTTTCATCTGTACTGTACAATCATCATAGAGGCACAGGAAGAACACTGGCGGTAGGCCTAGGATCACACAGAGTGGCACTGTAGAAGCCTGGCTCGAATTTGAGGCTGTTAGCCTATGTGACTTTATTGGTGTGTCTGCCTTTCCCGCCCAGCGGTGAGTTTTTGTATAAAATATTGCCCAGTAGTGAGTTTTGTGTAAAATATTGCTATCACTGGTGTAATGCTGTTAGATGGAGACATGGAAATGGCAGTCACAGTGCGAGTATTTGAACGTACTGAGTGTAGTAAGGGACAGCATGTGATGGTGTCATGGCCTAGTGTCTGTCACCCTCATATGGTCTTCTTGGCACTCTGCATACAGACTCTTTTAGCTGAAGTGAACTTTGATCTCGGGAAAGCGGGCATTGCTGACATCTGTGATGTGGAGGTCACGAATACGAAACTAGGAAAGGTTGGCTCTCCCTTCTGCTCTTCCTTGGGGAGTAAATTCAGTGACAGTAAATTGATTAATAGGAAGGACCTGTGTAAATCCAATAAACGTAAATATTAAAGTAAAATCGTTTATTGTAAAAGGAACACAGGAGCAAGGCAGGGCGCAGCCTGCACAGGTCTTCTTCCTCAGTAACTGGCCCTGTTCCCTGCAAGGAATACAGAACATTGCATGGAACGCTTGAGGAACAAGAAGGTTAAAAGAAAACATTCCTGTAAGATAATTAAACATGACACATCTTCCTCCTTAAGGAAAAAAAAATAAAACAAAAGAAACAGAAAAGAAAAAAAACAAGTACATTAAAAAATCAACATATAAAATCCTTCAACCACTTGGGTTTAGAGTTTACTCTTTTCCTTGCAAAATTATCATTAGTAACTGGTTCAACAGAATCAAAATTCTTAACAAGTTCAATATTACCATTCCCAGATGTTCCAGCATTTTCATTTATAGATGTTGTGTTTACATTTTCAGTTTCCGAAGTTACAACATTTTCATTTACCGGTGTTGAGTTTACATTTTCAGTTTCCGAACTTACAACTGTTCCAGGCGTTACAACACCACCTTGTTCCTTCTCAACAATTTTATCAAAATTGGAATTACGAACACAATCTTTCTGAATATTAGACTCAACAAAATCGGAGGAAATGGTTTGACTCTCAATATCATCAAAGGTCCCACAAGAAAGTGAAGGAGTAGGAATAACTAAATCATGTTTTCCTCTGTAAATAGCATTTCTTCTAATATTCCAAACCTTACCATCACTCAAAAGGACGGCATTTCGTAAAACTTTTTTAATCAACAAGGGATCAGAAAATTGAGATTCACCTTTGCAAACTTTCCAAAGTTTTTTAACCTTGACCCATATTCCTGCTTTAATGTCTGCCAAACCTGCACCAAATTTATTATCAAAAATGCGTTTGTACTGTAAATGTTTTTCAAGTATGTTATTTTTTACAGAATTCGTGCAAATATCAAGACTAGAACTTTTGTGTAACCAATCAGGGTTACATTTAGTTCTGGCTGTGCGGCCTCTCATAATTTCATAAGTGGACATTTTTAAAGCTTCACAGCTGTTGGTCCTGTAAGTCCAAACAGCTTTATACACTTGAAGTTCCCAATCCTCCCCTTTCATAAACGCAATTTGAATGGCATTTTTCAAAACTGTATTGAATCTCTCACACATGCCATTTCCACTTGGATTGTACAATGAAGTGGTCCTGTGTTTCACACCAACTCTCTCAAAATATGTTTTTGCTAATTTGGACACAAATTGTACTCCATTATCGCTAACAATTTGAACAGGAAGACCCTCTTCAATGAAAACTTTGTCAATAAATTTCGAAACAGCTGCTGAGTCAATTTTCTCCACGATAGCAATGGTCAGCCATCTAGAAAAAATATCAATGCTGGATATTATATATTTGGCATTGATACCAATAGGACCCATGATGTATATAGCAACCGTATGCCACGGAGCATCAGGAATGATGGGTTCACACATGTCAGGTCTCAAGGTTTTAAGCGCTTTGTCTGAGTTAGCACAAATAACACAATCTCGGACAATTCTTTCAGCATTTAGATCATCTCCTGGCCACCAGGACCATTTTTTAACATTCTGTTTGGTTTTTACTATGCCACAATGATCCTTGTGACATAACTTTAAAATAGAATTTCTTGCTGACGTGGGGGGAATAGTTTTATCCCCACTCAATTTTATCTTTCCCAAAAATAAGGATATCCTCTTGACAAAATCTCACCTTGGGATGCTTGCCAAAGAGATGATGCATAAGCCGATGAAAAATGGCAGCGGCTGATGCCAAACCAAAAGGCATTCTTTTATATTGGAAGCATCCCATAGGTGTAATAAATGCAGTAAGGTGTTTACTCTCCTCATCAAGTAAAATTTGGGTATACGCCGCCAACAAATCAATCGTGGAGAAAAACATGGCACCGTTCACTAAAGACAACAGTTCTGAACTTTTGGGTAAGGGAAAATTATCTATCACTATATTATCATTGAGATGGCAAGGGTCAATGCAGAGGCGAATTTTGCCATTGGACCATCTGGCAATGACGATAGGAGAAATCCATTCAGAGGATTCAATTGACTCTATAATGTCTTCTTTAACAAGTTCATCTAATTCGTTTTCCACTTCACTACGTATCAAAATAGGAATCTCTCTCGCTTTGTGAATTTTAGGATTGGCATTACTCTTTAAAACTATACGGTGTACAAAACCTTTAAAACTGCCAATTTTCCCACAGAAAACCTTTGAAAATTTGGATAACATAGTATTCCCAATTTCACTACTATCATCAACAACAAGCAGAGGCTCTGGACTATTGGGATCAAAATTGATGTTAAGTTTTCCTTGATCCTTCCATCCAAGTACAGAAGGTCCATGTTTAGCAACATATAATTTTCCTAGGGATACTCTTCCTTTAAACCTAAAGTTGAGGGGTCTAAAACCAATCATGCCTATCTTTTCTCCAGAATAGCCTTCAGGGGAAATATCGGGGGAGTAAAGTTTATCGCCTAAATACTGCAAAAACTTCGAATTCTACACATCTTCACTACCTATTGTATGTGTGGAACCATAATCCGCATATATATCAATAGAAACTCTCCCAATAGACATGTTACAAATTGGCTTCTTTTTAACTTGTTTCTCAGTAGTGTCTTAATGTTAAAAATAAATTGTTTTTCTTTCTGGGTATCACAACAATTATCTTTAACAGAGCAATGCAGAATTTTCTTAACAATGCTTTCATCACTTGAAGTGTATTCATAAACAACTTTAACTTTCTTACTTTTCTTTCTTTTACATGCTCTAGAGTAATGTTCAATTAAACCACAATTAGAACATTTTTCCTTAATGGCATTACATAGTTTGTTATTATCTAAATGAGAATCACTGCCGCAACTGTAGCATTTAAGATTTTCACTCTTTTTAAAATCTAAAGTTTTAGTTTTGAGTTGAGATCTTTGTTGAAAATTAGGCTTATTTTGGACCTTAGAAACAACCTGTTCATGTACTTCTTTACTCTCTTTTTTAATGGCTTTAGCACTCGGGCTGGAAAGTTCAGCCTTTCTAACTATAGCTAAACCATCTTTAACATCAGCATCTCCATTATTCCAATGTCTATCTTGGATTGCTGGATCACGAGTGTGCATTACAACTTGGTCCCTAATAAATTGCTCTTGAAGATAATCAAACTTACAGTCTTCTGCTATTTTATTAAGAGCAACAATGTAAATATCAATAGTCTCACCTGGTTCTTTTCTATGGAAGAAATTATATCTTGTTATGCCTATGCACACCTTAGGGGAAAAGTGAATATCAAAATCCTTTAAAACATCAGAAAATACATTAGATTCACCCCCACCAGTTGTTTTCGTCATTTCATCATAGATTTTTAAACCACCAGCACCAATCGAATGTAAAAATATTTTTTTCTTTCTTTCTGGTTTCATTTTACCTTTTTCGTCTATTGTTTCAATAAAGTCTAAAAAATAGGCTTTCCATTGTAACCACGTCATACAAGGTTCAGTTCCTGATGGCCAAAAGGCTGGTGGAGATTGGATGGAGAAATTCTGTGTAGCCATTGAGATAAAATGACCGACGAGATGATGAAGAAATGGAGCAAAATTAAAAATAAAATAAACAGTACTCCCCAAAAAATTTCAAAGAGGATAAAACGCTGTGAAGAGACGAAGATGTTCTTAACAAAAGGTGATCTTCATTAAAACACAATAAGGCAGTGGTCATTCAAACACAGGAGATGATGTTCATTAAAAAGTTGCAAGAAGATGTAGGTAACGAGGTGGTAAGAATTGTCAAAACATTCAAAACATTTCACTTGTAAGAAAATACAACATTCACCGGCACGGATCAATTCCTCTGTATGTAACTATGGAGACAACTGTTTCCAAAATGGCCACCACGTCACATAACACGTTATCTTATCACGCAGTGCTTGTATTTCACAGAGATGAGCGTCGCAAGAGAGAAGCTGGCGATCTAGAATCCCACATCAGATCTCACCGATTCTGCTCATCACGCTCAGATCTCACCGGTTCTGCTCGTTACGCTCCAGAGAATCATGAAGGTATTGATTTTTAAAATAGTACGCGCGCTGCTGTGGTTAGCGCTCCACAAATCTTCCTAGAAAAATGGAAAAGTAGATGAAATCCACCAATTAAGTGAGAAAAGGTCTCTCGAAATCGAATTTTAAACAGTCCACAAGCTGGGACCGGGAAAGTTTCCACTCTCCTCTTAATTCCTGCTCTCCTTTTAGAAGGTTTCAGGAATACTCAGTCCAACGATGCCTCACAGTGATCAGAAGAATCAATCCTTTCTTTGTAGTAAAAGGTGCTTCAAAATAGCATTCAATAAGACTCCCCAAAAAAATGTAAACTCCAAGGAAGTCATGCAGAGGAAAATCAGGAAGAAAAAAAATAATTCCCATAAATTGAGTTTGAGTATTTCCTAGTGTTCCTGTAAGATCGTCGCCAATCTGTAAAGTCCAATAAACGTAATTATTAAAGTAAAATCGTTTATTGTAAAAGGAACACAGGAGCAAGGCAGGGCGCAGCCTGCATAGGTCTTCTTCCTCAGTAACTGGCACTGTTCCCTGCAAGAAATACAGAACCTTGCATTGAACGCTCGAGGAACATGAAGGTTAAAAGAAAACATTCCTGTAAGATAATTAAACGTGACAACCTGTTATTTTAAAATGCTTAGAAGCAGAGCAAGTATAGTATGAAAAGGTACATAAAAAGTTATATAGCAGAGGTCTTCATACTGGTGCGCTGCCCCCACTTTTCCGAGGATGGTGGGGGTGGCAAAGAAGAGCATTTATAATGATCAATTCCCTCTCCCTGGGGGGGCTGAAAGAGTGCTGCGTTTTTAGTGGAGCAAAACCGAGTGGAATCGAGCCACTCAGTAATGGGCCCTAAGTAATGTTTTTATTATTCATGTCCTGTAAGTGTCAAAATATGGATGGATATCACTCCAAATACCTCTTAATGTTATGAAGACTGTAGATACGTTTAGGGAGACTGGGCTGCCAATAGTATTTTGGTAGTTGTGTATTTGCATTGTTAAAAAGGTTAAGAGAACATAACTAAAATGCTTTAATTGTTAAATATGTTCGGAGCTGCTGCTTTTATGGAATTCTCGTGAGAAACTATGTCATTCTTTTGGGAATGAGGACTTTTTTTTACACAAGGGTGGGCGTGGCATTAAGAAGTTTGAAGTCCATTGTCATAAAGACTGTATAAAAAGGAACGTGGTCCCAGATGGAGGCAATAAACACTGGTTATTTGGCCCAAGTGCTCCTGTATGTCTGCGCCATAATCTACGCCTCGTTAGGTGATTGAACATGTGGAAATAGTGTTAATGGTTGTGAAGCCATTTGAGAACGCTATGGGGAGGTGGAACTCTGAGCATCGTTCAAGGTAATAGGTAGTGATAGATGCACCTGCAATGCAGAGACAGAACATTTGTATAGTATACTCGGGCATCAGTGACAAAATGGCGTCCTAACAGCTCCTGCAGTTCCAGAAGAAGCTGAAGAATCCTGGATTCTGGGCACTCGACCCCTCCTTATGTTTAATGGTCTCCTCTGACTTATGCTGGTAAGTTATGTCTGCTTTGTGGAGTGTGCAGGAGTGGGAGTGACTCCCTCTTCATCATGACGTAACACCTGGAATAAATGCTGCTGCATATGAAGGATTCTGAGTGGGAGAAATTGGGATTTATCTATCCAGGGTACGATTATCAAGTTCCCACTTGTAGCAACAATAGCTTATTTACCTGAGCTGGTGTGTGCTAGCATAGTGCTTGCTGTGATGGTTCTACTTACATAGGGGTCGGCTGGACTGTCGAGTCACCTCACTTTGGGCTCTATACGTGTGTGTGCAAAGCCTCAGTGGCCAACATGCGTTAAGACCCCTCTTCCTTCTGTGTTAGGCGTCCCTTTGCAGATCACAGATTTGTGCTGGCGTGGACTCTTAGTGGCAAAGCGTGTGTGGCCTGGAGGTGGGTAGTCCCCATCATGCTGTAGTCTTTTGGGTGAATTGGTGACACTGACAAGACACTTCACCCACCATCGAAAAGATATGGAATGCACTCTGTAGGCATGGAGTCTGCCGAGTTCTGAGTTCTCAGACTGGCCTCTTGAGACAGATGTCCTGCGGGGAGGACATGGGACTCCAGTGATAGAAATGAGGGGTGCTTATTGCTGTCCTGAGAGTCCCATCACATTGGTCACATGGGAGAGCCATTCTGCTGGCCTCTTCATCCTATTGGTCATTGTCCTTCTTAAATGCTGGCTTCTGAACTCTTATTAGGCTTGTTAGTCCCTCCTTAGTTCCGCCGCCTTGTCTTCATTCGTAACATCCCATGAGGACTGGCCCTTTTACTTTGGTTGTTCCACAGTGTGTCATCTTTAGTCTGTAAGCACTATTTTCTTCAATTCGTTTTTCTTACCGCCAGAGGGCAGCAGGGTCTCTCATGCGCAGTTGTGACAACCGGCTTGTTTATTTAACTTGTAGCAAACAGGGAGTTCTTCAGGGGCCATGGGAGTTTGAAGGGGGCAAATCAACGATGCCTTCAAGCATTTGGAATGCAATTGGTCTTGCATTTGCAAGAGTTTAAGAGTGTAAATGACAATGCCTTTTATTTATGTTTTAAAAAGTAAAACTAAAATAAAAAGGCATTGTCATTTACAATGCCAATAGCTCAAACTCATGTAAATGTGAGACCTATTGCATTGCAGATCCTTGTTACCATTGTAACCAACATTCAGGAAAAAAGAATCGAATGCCATGAGACTATCACTGGACATGACAATCATTATAAAGTGAATCCAAGGAGGTCCATTATTTCCCATTAGATATTGATGTACAATATAAGAACGGGTTGCTGGTATGAAACAGTGTCAATATTAAACCACAAGCATAACAATAAACCATAACAGTTACATACATTTATGGGGGGCAGAGTGAAGTAATCACATAGCCAGGAAATGTAGAAGAAGGAAGTTTATTCCAGACAAATAGCTTAGACAACCACAGTTTCCAATTACAATCCCCAGGCCAATGGTCAAATAGAACGCTTTAATAGAGTTATTAAGGAGTCAATTCAGTTAGCAGTCAAAAGTGGTCTTGAGTGGAGAAAGGCCTTACGTGCAACTTTGTTGTCTTATCGCACTTCTCCTAACTCAATCTTTCCCCTTTTGAAATGTTACGTGGTCGGAAACCTGGTTCAAAACTTTTACCTTGGTGGGTGAAAACTAAAAATCCTTCCAATTCTATTTCAGATTTTACTCAAGTCAGAAATAGAGTTGAGAAGTATCAGGAAAAAATGAGAGGTAGTTCTTTACGAACGTCTTCTTCTCATTCTAAGATTAAAGTAGGTGATTTTGTTTGTGTCAAGTTTGGTGGTCTTTGCAGCAACAAGTGGGCTAAATGGTCTGACCCATGCAAAGTTTTGGAGGTTTTTAGCAAAGCTGTCAGGGTTGAAGGAGGCAAAGTTTGGAATTTTAGGCGTATCTCATTGTGTAAAACGGAGAAATTACAAGAACCTGTCCATCCCAAACCTTGCCACAATGATGAGTATTATCCGGCCATGCTGGACACGTTTGATGGTCACTCCTCAGTTTCTAATCCTGCAACTTCTGATTGTGTGAGTCATGATCTTTCTCTAGATTGTGTCCCTTGCTCTTCTGTTGACCTTGATAAATGTCAGGGTGGTGTCACTCTGGAACCTACCAATGTAATTGAACTGAGGAAAAGTTCTCGCATCAAACACTCTCCAGGAATGCTAAAGGAATGCTAACATGGAATACTACACAGAGCTTGTCTAGCAACAAGATGGCCGCAGTGTGAGAGAGCTGCGGAGACCGCTCGCACTATACTATAGGAATCTGTCTACATCCAGGAGCCACATCGTCTGATACACAGCGAACGTGGTAGTGCTAACCCAGAGCATCCCAGATATATATTGTCAGCATTTAGCCGAGCTCGCTGCGGCTATTTGCAACGAAAAAGGAGTGGCGTGGCCTAGTTGAACGCGAGGCCCAGAGCCTTAGGGTGCTGCTGCTGAGGACCCGTAAGTGCCCTTTCCAGTACTCGAGGATCCGCGCACCGAGTGTGGTTCAAGCTCCGGTGTGAGGACAATCATTGGAGTGCTGCGGCGTTGCGCTGACTATCTGCTGCGGGTCCGGATAGCGGAGACCGGCCTGCGTGACTCACAGCCAAACGCTGAGTGAGCCAGGGTGTGCCACGGCAGGGAATGGCATAAAACCAAACTGCGGTTAGAGGACAACGGTGGGAAGTGGATCCCCCACAAACCAACGCTGCACTCCAGGATCGAGGGGGGACATCCTGCAGTGCCACACGTTGTCTTGGAGTGACCATTCCACATTGTTTTAGTGTAGGTGGTTGACTGCTGTGTTGATGCCTTCCCCCATCCCCCTCTGGCATCTAACGGCAGATAATTGAGTGAAGTTGGCCTGGGATATGGTGTCAACTAATTAAAGTGGGCACCTTGCACCAGTCCAAACGACCCTTATGATGTATGAGGTCAAATATAACCTTTAGAAAGCTATCCTAGTGGTAGCTGTGGAGAGCAGCCTTCAGGCTTAATCCTGAATTAATGTACAGCAGCTTGTTTTACCATAACATCACCTCCTGAATTAATCAAATGAAAGGAGAACCACACGGTAGTTATATAAAAATATGTATTTATTAATATAATACTCTACAGAACAGTTGTAAGTAGCACAATATACATTGGGCTCCAGGGGGAGCCCAAACCATATACTAAAGTAGTGGTATAACAATCACGACTGGGATCAAGACAAGGTCTGGAGCACGTAAAGTCGATGGGACCCCAAAGAACCACCCAAGGTAAGGAGATAGGGACCCTACGGAGGACGGTGCAGTGTGCTAACTCTACTGTGGGCTCTGTACAGTTCTGTGGGGAAGTTGCGGTTGCAATTTTAAAGTTTAAGGACCCTTCTAGGAGGACTTTGAGCAAACCCTTTGGAACTTAGGAGGTTTGAGAGCCACCCCACCGGTGGATACCATAGTACCCGAGTTACTTATCCCAGAGGAGGTCAGGTGCATAGGTCTGGAATGGTGTCGGAAACCACAGTCGCTCTCAATGGAGCGCTGTGAAGAAGTACTGCTGCCGTGAAGGTGAAACTGGTCTGGTGGAATCCATGCCTGGATTCAGGAAGGAAGGACCCTGAAAGCAGAGGGGACAGAGTCTGGGTCACTTCAGAGTAGACGAGTAGATGAATGCCCACCGGTGTCGGGTGCTTCAGGTGCAAAGAAGGGATACTTGACTCTGCAGCCACGAGGACCAGGAGATGTCGACGATGACCAGGAGCCACACATGTGCATAAACAACAGGGATATACCCAAGTGACCCTCTAATACATAGGTACTCACAAACTTTCTCTCGGGGGCCGAATTTACAGTGTGGTTTGTGGCCGAGGGTCGCACCGGTGGAGGCGGGGTCAGTGGGGGAGGGGCTAGAGAAAAAAAACTGTGACCATGAAGTTGAACTCAGGCCACTGCAGCAGACGCCTTCATCCACTGAGCCAACAGACCGGTATGCACACATCTCTCTTTCTCTCTCTCTCTCCCTCTCCCTATCTCTCCCTCCCTCTCTCTGTCTCCCTCCCTCTCTCTGTCTCCCTCCCTCTCTCTGTCTCCCTCCTTCTCTCTGTCTCCCTCCCTCTCTATGTCCCCCTCCCTCTATCTATCTCTCTCTCTCGCTCCCTCCCTCTCTGTCTCACTCTGTCTCCCTCTGTCTCCCTCTGTCTCACCTCTCTTTCTCTCTTTGTCTCCCTCCCTCTCTTTCCTTCCCTCTCTCAGTCTCCCTCCCTCCGTCTGTCCCCCCTCTATCTGTGTCCCACTGTCCGTCTCCCTCTGTCTCCCTCTGTCTCCCTCCCTCCGTCTGTCTCCATCCCTACCTCTGTCTGTCTCCCTCCCTCTGTCTGTCTCCCTCCCTCTGTCTGTCTCCCTCTCTCCCTCTGTCTGTTTCCCTCTCTCCCTCTGTCTGTCTCCCTCTCTCCCTCTGTCTGTCTCCCTCTGTCTGTCTCCTTCCCTCTGTCTGTCTCTCTCCCTCTCTCACTCTGTCTGTCTCCCTCTCTCTCTCTGTCTGTCTCCATCCCTCCCTCTGTCTGTCTCCATCCATTCCTCTCCCTCCCTCGGTCTGTCTGTCTCCCTCCCTCTGTCTGCCTCCCTCCCTCTGTCTGTCTCCCTCTGTCTGTCTTTCTCCCTCCCTCTGTCTGTCTCCCTCCCTCTGTCTCCCTCCCGCTGTCTGTCACCCTCTGTCTCCCTCTGTCTGTCTCCCTCCCTCTGTCACCACCCCTCCCTCTGTCTGTCTCCATCCCGCCCTCCCTCTCCCTCCCTCTGTCTGTCTCCCTCCCTCTGTCTGCCTCCCTCCCTCTGTCTGTCTCCCTCTCTCCCTCTGTCTTTCTCCCTCTCTCCCTCTGTCTGTTTCCCTCTGTATGTCTCCCTCTGCCTGTCTCCCTCCCTCTGTCTCCCTCCCTCTGTCTCCATCCCTCCCTCTGTCTGTCTCGCTCTGACTGTCACCCTCTCTCTCCCTCTGTCTGTCCCCCTCTGTCTGTCACCCTCTGTCTCCCTCTGTCTGTCTCCAATGGTCTCCCTCCCTCTGTCTCCCTCTCCCCTCTGTCTCCTCCCTCCCTGTCTCCCTCTCTGTCTGTCTGTATCCCTCCCTCTGTCTCTCTCCCTCTGTCTGGCTCCCTCTGTCTGACTCCCTCTGTCTGTCACCCTTTTTCTGTCACCCTTTGTCTGTCACCCTCTGTCTGTCACCCTCTGTCTCCCTCTGTCTGTCACCCTCTGTCTCCCTCTCTCTGACTCCCTCTCTCTATCTCCCTATCTCCCTCCCTCTATCTCCCTCCCTCCCTCTGTCTCCCTCCCTCTAGCTCCCTCCCTTCCTCTATCTCCCTCCCTCTGTCTCCCTCCCTCCGTCTCCCTCCCTCTTTCTCCCTCCCTGTCTCCCTCCAACTTTCTCCCTCGCTCTGTCTGCCTCTCTCTCTCCCTGTCTCCCTCACCCTCCCTTTCTGTCTCTCTCTCTTTCCCTCCCCTCCCTCTGTCACCCTGTCTCCCTTTCCCTCCTTTTCCCTCCCTCTGTCTCCCTCCATCTCCCTGTCACTCTGCCGCTATCTGTCTGTTCCTGTCCCTGCCTCTATCTGTCTCTGTCTGTCCCTGTCTCTGTCTCCCTCCCTCTGTCTCCCTCTCCGTCTCTCTGTCTCTCCCTGTCTCGGTCTGTCTCTGCCTCTATCTGTCTCTGTCTCTATATGTCTTTATCTGTATCTATCTCCATCTGTCTCACCTCACCCAGCTCTCACTCCCTGCTGACCTCTGTCACCTCACCCGGCTCTCACTCCTTGCTGCTCTCTGTCACCTCACCCGGCTCTCACTCCTTGCTGCCCTCTGTCACCTCACCCAGCTCTCACTCCCTGCTGCCCTCCCACCTCACCCGGCTCTCACTCCCTGCTACCCTCCCACCTCACCAGGCTCTCACTCCCTGCTACCCTCCCACCTCCATCACCCGGGCTCTCACTCCCGGCTGCCCTCCCTCCTCACCCGGGCTCTCAATCCCTGCTGACCTCCCACCTCACACAGGCTCTCACTCCCTGCTGCCCTCCCCCCCTCACCCAGGCTCTCACTCCCTGCTGCCCTCCCACCTCACCCGGCTGTCACTCCCTGCTGCCCTCCCACCTCACCAGGCTCTCACTCCCTTCTGCCCTCCCACCTCACCCGGACTCTCACTCCCTACTCTGCCCTCCGTCACCTCACCCGTCTCTGACTCCCTGCTGCCCTCCCACCTCACCGGGCTCTCACTCCCTGCTCTGCCCTCCCACCTCAATGGGCTCCCACTCCCTGCTTTGCCCTCCATCACCTCTAGCGGACTCTCACTCCCTGCTGCCCTCCCACCTCACTGGGCTCTCACTCCCTGCTTTGCCCTCCGTCACCTCACCCAGACTCTCACTTCCTGCTGCCCTCCCACCTCACCGGGCTCTGTCCCTGCACTGCCCTCCCACCTCACCGGGCTCTCAATCCCTGTTCTGGGGCTCAGTCCCTGCTGTCCTCCCCCCCCACACACCCCCTCCTCCTGTGTGCGTCAGCCTGGTCTGACACAGCCTCCCGGGCACACACACAGCCGCACCCCAGTACTTCACAGGTCTTTAAAAGACCATTTGTTTGTTAATGAGGCTTGGTTTACCTCTTAGCGCCCCTGCTGCTCTACTCTGACTGTGGCTGGAATTGCCCGGCCCCCAGAGAGCAGGCTCTCTGATTCCCTCTGCTGCAACCGGCGGTGTTTGCTAAAGTTTTGAAAAAGAACACAGGTGCGATGTCTCAAGGTCCATGGGCCGCCACGGAAGGCTTGCCGGGCCGCTGACGGCCCGCCGGCCGTACTTTGAGTGCCCGTGGTCTACAGTATCCTACTACTCATAGAAACATTCTAATCCCTCTCTGAGTTTGAGGTAAATGCATTTGTCTTATTATTCAGATTCTTTCTGTGGTCACTTTCCCCACTCCTCTTTCTATTTGATGTCCCAAATATTTCACTCCTTGCTTGCAAAATCAATAAAATTGTAGTACCGTGTTGTCCAGTGGTGCCAAATCCAGCAGTGATTTTATATCAGATACCTTGGAATGCTGACTGGTTCATTGTAATCGATTTGTGTCAAGCCTTTTACTCGATTACTTTACACCCTGATTGCCAGTATCTTTTTGCTTTAAAATTTGAGAATCGTATTTTGGCATGGAATTGAGTTCCTCAAGGGTATACAGAAAGTCCATCTATTTTTAATCAGATTGTGAAAAAGTGTCTAGAAAAGTTAATTATGCCTCGAAATCCAGTCTTAGTGCAGTATATTGATAACCTACTCAAGGCATCAAAGTGCAGAGATGATTGTGTCACTGATTCAATTGCACTATTAAATCATTTGGCTGACGGAGAACACAAGGTATCTCCAGAAAAATGTACATTTTCATTAAATCTTGCACTATCCTGTACTTTCCACTAGGCTTTTTGAGACCTATTATAGGTGAGGTACAAGGACTGCTCAATACTTCTTTTAGAATGCCTTGCTTAATCATTCGATCAATTTCAGAAGTTACTACTGCTTTAATTTCTGGATTCATTTTGTATTGTTGGGTGTTTGGGTAAACTGAACCTTCTTTCACTGTCACTTTTACTGGGTCTACATTCGTCATTAGACCTATTTCTTTTCCTGTGAATCCCCATACTTCTGGATTTACTGTTGTCTTTAACTCCTCTGGTAAGTCAATTCCCTGTCATTAATTAATATATTTCATCAACGTCAGTACCTTGCTTAGCTAGCATTATTTTATAAACCATATCTACATCAGGAGTTTGGAAAGCAACACCATCCGGTGTGCAATAAATTGTGCAATTCATTTTGCCCAAAAGGTCTCTACCTAATAAATTCACTGGACTTGAATCACAAACTACAACTGTATGCATATCTTTGAAGGTTCCAATTTGTACCTCCATAGGCTTTGTAATTGGGGTTCTGATCTGCTGGTTGGTAACTCCAACCACTTGGATAGAGTCTCCTGAGAGGGGTAGGTTTGGAATGTCTGCTGTTTTCACAGTAGAACGGGTAGCACCAGTATCCAATAGGAAAGTGATGTCATTACCTTCCACTTTCCCATCTACAAATGGCCCTGACTGATCTACCGGTAAGGATGCGCAAAGTATGCATTCATCTCCCCCCCCCCGCTCAGACACCGTCATTGCATAAACATATCCTCTTCATTTTTATTCTGTAAAAAATATTGGGAAACCACAGAATTCTTATTACTGCTTCCGGGAAATCCGGCATCCGCACTGCACTGTGCCTGATTCACAAAAATGTGGAATAGGGGCAGTGGCAACTGACACTTCTGATTAATTACCTGCTACGGTTGATTCACAAATCCCTCATTCTGCGTCTGTGGATTTAAGTTTTGATTTGGACAATTATTATTCTGAATATTTTTACACTCATTTTTCAAATGTCCAAGCTTTCTGCATCCATGACAAGGAAACTTTTTCTTCACATCCTCTCTGCTCATTCGTCCCTTTTATTTACCCCTACTTGCCACATTATCACTCTGACTCTGTTCTTTTGTCTGTCCATCTGTTTGACCATCTAAATGTATTCCCTGTTGTTCTGCCAATTTCACTTGTGACCACATCATATTTTCTTTTAGTTTCTTATGCCTATTCTCAATATTGACTCCACAATATTTAGCACACTTTAATATTTCATCTATGGTTTTACTCTGCCAACAAATCTTAAACTGTTGAATCATCTGACTAATCTCAGGTCTTAATCCGGTAACAAATCGATATACAAAATGTCCCATATACTTATCCTCAATACTTTCAAATCCACTATACTGCTTAAATACCTGCAAGAACCTTTCAAAAAAAGGCATGAACAGACTCATTTGGTTCTTGGGTAGTTCGATCTATTTTTATCCAATCTGTTTCTTTTGGAGGTATCTTCCCTTTCAAAAATGTAATTGCTTGATGATATTTCTTCATCACATCATCTGAAGGTGCTCCTGTTTTTGAATCTTTTAGATATTCTTCACTAGCCCAATCAACTGTAATTTTACATTCTGTCCATAAATCTGCAGGCACCACTATATCAAATAAACCATCTAAATCTTTCAACAAAAACGTTGAAACTTTCACAAACCTTTCAACTTGCCTATACCATTCCAATGGTTTCTCTCTCAACTTTGGGGACTCGTTTGTAAATGATAAAATATCCTGTTGACTCCATGGAACTTGCACATATCCACCCCCAGGTACTTCACTCTGGGACACAATCTTTCTACTTTCCCTTTTTCTTTAATCAAATATACAATAGACGCTTCCTTAGCCTGTGCTTCTTCCTTTTTCTTTTGCCATCTCACTCTCCACTTATCAATGTCTCCCCATTTCTGCAAGATACTCAGTAACTCTTTACTTGCAACTTCCTTCCGGACACATTCATATTTTCCAAATCCTTGTCAGTAAAATCCACTTGGTAAGGCTGTAATACCTTCGATATCGCTACGTCTATTCCCATCTCCAAGAATAGTTCTGTCAATTTCTCATGAAATAGTCTTGCATTTCTAGTTATACTTCTGTATACAAATAATAATTTGTCTTATCATAAGTGTTCAATCTATCTATTCCCACATTTCCAGCCATCTCAATTCTTCCAATTCTACTTTCAATTTGTAAATATCTAATATTTTAGGAGGTGAATTCTGTTGTTCAATCCCTTGTGCCCATCTCTCTAAATCTTCTGATGTTACTGATGTGGCACTTCTGACCCCCGAGGATGTTACTGTCCTTCCCCCGAGGATGTTACTGTCCTTCCCCCGAGGATGTTACTGTCCTTCCCCCGAGGATGTTACTGTCCTTCCCCGAGGATGTTACTGTCTTTCCTTATTTTGAACAGCTAGGTATAACTCTTTGTGGGGTTTCGCTTATATATGTCTCTTATCGACAGATCCATTAACAAAATTACTAAATCACACTCACTGGCTTGGTCATCAGTTATTATGATTACTTTTCTGGGATTATTTAAAGGCATTACTGTAGCTGGTGTTTTTGGACAATTTACTTTATCTCCATACAAAGGAACAACAGGACCTATATTTGACAGGTATTGTCAATGCTTCATGGTTCAGATTTAATTGGGTTTTTTCTATATTAATTCTTCTCTATTTTTATTCAAGGCTTCTTTTTCTTTATCATAAAGTAGTCTATTAACTGTTTGCTCATATATGACCTGTGGAATTAATGGCGGTCCTAATACTGGAGCACTTGAGATAACTTAACTTGGTCCCTCTTGATACGGTGGAGGGTTTTTATTCAAAATGTCCTTCAATAACTCATCATCCGATTCTCCAAACCCAGTTGCATTCAAATGTTTTGATTTTTCTATACACTTACACCCTGTTTGTTCATCTGCCATTAATACAGGATACAACCCTTCGGATACCATTGTTCTTCTCCACTGTTTCATTTGTTCTTCATGCGTACCATTCATACCTTTGGTTTAATATCCTGAAAATATTTCTCCTCAACCCTTTTCTCTCTCAAATGACTCAGTCTCCCACTCTTCCAATGCCTCATACTGGGTTAATCTAGGTCTTGGTTCTAATTCATACATCCACATCCTAAAATTATGTAAAATTCTTCCATTAAAGGTACCATGCTCTGGAAAAGCTAGAACACCATCATCGTTTGTGTATTCCATCCAATTCTCCATCCATACACATGTATGATAACCTCTTTCCATCATCATAAATGAAGCAGGCGTTTTAGGTGGCGGATTAGGAATTCCCTCCCTAGTCAAAACGGGTTTATCTTTCTTGAAGAAATTCTTAATTCTTTGAATAAATGACTTTTTCCTCCTTTCCCCATACATTTTTTAGACACTCGGTCAATAAAACAATAATCTGCAAAATCTCGATTTTTCTAATCAAATCTTCTTGCACCAAAAGACAAATGTGAATTGAGCATACAAATTTTCACTAGCCAATCAAAATGTAGTTCTTATTCAGGCTTCCAATCAAGTTTCAGGTCACGCTCGTAATCTGACCAATGCTAGCGCGGCCTTTCGAGTGACGTCAGTTCTGCTCCTTACTACTGACCCCTCCTTTACAATCTGCATTTGTCACACACCCACTGTTTCCACCAATCCCAGCTTGGCTCACTATGACATCAGTACAACTCTGGCAACTGATCCTCCCTTCACAAGGTAAAGCGTAAACTTCTTTTCCGTATTTTCTTTCAAATAAAATTCATTAACCCCTTTGCTGCGGGGTTTAATCCCCCGCTGTGCTGGGGGTGAGGGGGGCGCGCACAGCGCCCCCATGCTCATGACGAGCTGAGCTCGTCGGGAGCTACGGCGCTCCTGTGCTCATGACGAGCTCAGCTCGTCACAGGTGTATTGCCTCCCTTGGAACGCACAGCACAGAGGGGGAATTCTCCCCGCACCTGATCGTTCCACGGTCCATGACGAGCTGAGCTCGTCATGAGCACCAGAGCGCCGTGGCTCATGACGAGCTCAGCTCGTCATGAGCGTCCAAGGAGTTAACAACAACATATAAACATTCGCTACTCTGTCTGTTCCACTAAATTATAGGATAGTTAACTTATTTTCACTGCAAGTAAACCTTCCGCTCACTCTTCTTTTGAGTAAGACCATTCGTTTACTTTTAATGCACTGCAAATAAAACCTTCCGTTTACCCTTCAATCAAGCTCGGAAGAACCTGCTACTCCGTCAGAGTTACCCTTACTAGGTGATATAACTCAAACGTTTCACCAGTGAACTCTTTGCTATCAATCACTCTCACTTTCACACAAAATAGTCCCTAATTCAACACTGCCAGCCCTACCTAGCTTCTCAGTGTTTTTCCAACAGACGAGTAACCTCACTGCAGTGTGGTTTCCAGCGCTACCTGCAATTCAAATTTCCTGGGAATTCTGGACAACATAAAACAAAACATAAACTCTTTTTGTTAACATAAATCAATATCAATAATCAATTCTAATCACTAAACTAGTCAATAATAACCATAGCTCTGCTACCAGATAACTGATCCAGCGGGTTACCAGCAACAAGTAATCTAACACCACATACTCACCTGGGCCCATACATTTAATCACGACATACTGACAATAACCACTGGGGTCATGTTTTTGTAATTCTCTAGATTAGTTATCTCTAGTCCCTAACTAAACTTTCACAGATCAAAAGTTCTTTCCTCTGGTCAATGGACCCTTAGTTGGAACTAGTTGATGGTGAAATGACATATTTGCTCTCAATATACTTATACTATACTATATTTGCTGATCATAGGAGGCGACTTTAATTGCCAATTCGAGCCACTTACTGATCTAAATATAGTTGTGCCCACTGAAGAAGAGCCGCACTGGTCGTTACCTGACCCACAGATCACACCGAGTAAAGTTTGGTCACCACTGGCTATGCAATTCCACTCGCTCACTTTGGCCCTCTCATTGAGGACATGCAATGGGAGGACCAAATCTGATCAACGGGCCAGTCGACATTCAACAGAGAAGAGCAGGCCTGCTTGCTTGATTACATCCCGGTGGAAACTAGACTCTGGTACAAGGTCCTCGACTTCTATGTCCACCAGAGACAGGACAGTGACCACAACGCCTTATAGTGACTCTGAAAATAGGGAACATGGGCATGTCTAACCCACCACTCCTACCATGGAGACCAACGCATTAACACTATCTAATAACAAACGAAGGGTTACATGGAGTCACATTCAGCAATCTCCATCTAAGTTGGCCAATATTTACCAGCTAGCACTACCATTGTTAACTGAAATGTGGAAGGTAGGTCGGGCCGAAGTTCATACAGGGACTCAAGTCGGGCATGTAAAATTAATGAGCAGTTAACTGCAAAATTGTTTGACGTATTTTACCCAGTGATAAATCCAAGAGAAAATAAAAACCCCAAATGTTCTTTGTTCAACGCAAGTTGCCGCATAGCTAAAGAGGATCTATTAGATGCAGTGAAGGCAAAGGACAGGCCACTAATTAAACGGCTTAGGGCCAGGTACAAAAGGACTATTGAAATGGAAAAGAAAAACAGGGAAGCGGACAATTGGGAAGCCTTTAGGACTGCCCTGAACGACAAAGATTTGATATCATTTTGGGCAATAGTAAGTTCTGGGGACAGGGAAGGGCGACCCGCCCTAGAGCCCAACATAGCGCCCGAAGTCTGGGAGACACACTTTGGGGCACTGTATGACGAGAAGGATGTAGTAGGTGTTACCACTGGCTCTCCGAGTCCATCCCAGGAGTTCCATCAAGAGGGGCTGTGGAAGATTACCATGGCCAAAGTGGGGAATGCTATTAACAAATGCAGTGTAATAAAGTGCCAGGTTTAGACAAACTACCCAGGTATCTCTTCCGGATGGAACCCAAAATTTGGATCCCCTGTGTGCCCTATTTAATGCCATCTTGAACGGCATGGATCCCCCTGATACCTGACGCGGGGCAGAGATAGTCCTCATACACAAAAAAGGTTGCCCTCTCCTACCCTCAAACTATAGACCCATCAGTTTAATTGACATCACCCAAAAACTGATGGGATGGGTCCTTTTGGACCAAGTACAGGGTTGGATAGAGGAGGAGGTGATCCTAAGCCCATATCAGGCCGGCTTCAAACGAAAAAGTTAACCGTTGACTATATATTCAGATTACGACTTTTCTGGAAAACGGTGACCATAGAGGGTGGCAGACTCTACCTTATATTCGTTGATCTGAAGTTGGCCTTTGACTTGGTCCCAAGGGAGAAACTCTGGAAAGTACTACACGACCTCAGGATTCCACCATACCTCCTTAATGAGCTAGTGAGGCTACATGCAGGGAACTATGCACAATTAAGATGTGGAAAATATGGGGAACTCTCTGCATGCCTTACTGTCAAAAAGGGGGTACACCAGGGATGTGTGCTCGTCCCCACTCTATTTTGTCTCTATATTAACGGGCTCATAGACCATCTCAATAACATTAAGGATAATGAAGCCCCAAAGCTAGTCTCTGGGAAGGTTCCCGTGTTGATGTTTGCGGACAATACTTTGTTATTGTCCAAATCACCAATGGGTATACAACGCACACTGGACGGCTTTGCGGAGTTCTGTAACATGAGGGGATTAGCGATCAATTTAACCAAGACCAAATACATGGTCTTCAATCCCGCCAAAACCACCCGCTCAAATCCCCCCCTAAATTGTACACCTCTGGAAAGGGTGAGGATATTCGAGTAACTGGGTATCACACTATCAGAACACTTTGAGTGGGAATCCCAACTGGCTAAGGCAAGACTCAAGTTAACACAGATGGTGGGGGGATTATGAAATTGTATAGAACCTCCACGTTCAAGCCAGCCGCCCGTTGTTGAAATATATAAAGCCCAAGCAAGGGGTGCACCTTATATGGGGCTGGACTGTAGGGGCACTGCTCTTCCTTTAATCTCATGAAAACAGAGAACAACTTCATGAGGCAGTTACTGGGTCTTCCTTGTAGCTCCCCCTAGCTCCCCTCCGTATGGACCTGGGCATGAGGCCCATTGATGAAGAGATTGCCCTCAGGCCCATTACATTCTGGCGTAGGGTATGTGTGACACCTTGGAAATGATCACAGAGCCGGGATGTAATTTTAAATTTTACTTCAGATTAAATTCATGTGAACCACTTACATAGCACATAACAAACTCTGTGTCCCACAGGAAGGAAGATTCAAATAATCAATCAAATTGCATTCATTATACTTTGCAATGACACTACATGAAAGGGAGAGGGTAGAGAGAAAAGCACACAAGCGCATTCACATATATATTTATATTTACCAAGAACGGTGTGAAAACCAACTCCCAGGCCTAGGAATTGGAAAGGGTCCCCCAGGAAAGATCTGGCAAACAAAGGCTTCAGGACAGGAATCAGGACAGATGACCTCTCTATCACCGAATCTTGCGTAGCACCCCTCTCTGACACTCTCTTCCTCCTCGAGACTCTTCGATCTTCTTCTAAGTTAATTTACTTAAGATAATTGGTTCAGCAATCCGATTCTTCTTCAGCATCTCCATCTGGGACTTCTCCATGCTCTCGGACAGCATCCCGGACTCTAGCTAACTAACTAATGCTACCTCAATTATACCTTTCTGTATGCTAGTACCACCCACTAATGTTTCAAACTTATGAAAATGCGAACTCTGATTGGACAGGCAAGGGGAGGTGATCACCACATCATGCTTATTTCCCATTATTTCTTTCAGCTCTTTTTTTTAAAATCCCACCCATTAAGTTTTATACATCAGTCTTTATTCCCACCCGTTATTCACAATGTAATTGTCACATATTAGAGAGAAAAAAAACAGTAGTTCCTATCCATTTCAGTGGACTGTCGTTCCGGTTCCCATGAAAAGTATCAACTGGAAACCTTGGACGACGTACAGGTTGACATTGCGTCTGCCAGCTTGGTTGCACTACGCATGTGTGGTAAAACTAGAGGAATTAGACTGTGGTGCGAGTTTTTAGGCCCATAACAAGCACTATAGAAAGAGTCAAAAAGACACATTTTTAAATAAAAAATAAATGGTTTAATTGTATACCACCTATCTCTACTCTAATTCCCTTTACTTATTATTACTCTTTCCGCATTAGCATTAGTAGAATAGCTGGGTTTATTTTTTCGGCAAGCATGTGGCAAGCATGTGTGTTTCAAGCGGCCATTTTGTTAGCTACTTCGCAAGTGCAGACTGTTACATACCAGCAAAAAATATGTCATATTACGCAGATGCAGTAGGCGTATGCAAACTAATGATTTTCGGTTAGCGGCCATTTTAGAATCACACTCAAGTTACTGGTTAATAAAACACATAGGCAAGCTTCGTTCTTGCTAAACAATGTTGTGTAAATTCATGCTATTTCCACAATACAAGTTTAGTACGGAGTTAGTAGTTACATGAGAAGATTGCTTCCAAGCAAGTCTCTTTTTCACGAGTCCTTGCTCCATCACAAGCATCAAATAATCCCGAAGTTTCTCTACCCAAGTCAGGAAGCAGGAATGCGGGAACTTAACTGACGAAGCATCAGTGAAGAAAGAGGAAGGACTATAACATCACCAGTATTCTATGGATTATCAAACTGTTATGTTATTGGATTGTTGGTGGCCATGGTTACTCCTTGTGTTCATGGGAGTTGTAGTTTCAGTGACGTGTTCCTACTTTATCTTTGAACATGCTGTTAATAAAGAGTGAAGAAAGTAATGAATAATCCTCGCCTCCAGTCTTAACATAGAACTTGAATGTATGATGTATTCTACATATTTAAGTTAGGGTTTAGAATGCTGGAGTCAGATTATGTTGCACTTGACGTCCATTGACCGCCGGTGCAAGTAAGAGCGGTGAGGCAGGGTGGGGAGTCGACAGACAAGGAGGTAAAATAAAATGAAAATAAAACCACGATACAAGATGGCCACCGGATATGAGCTCAGCAAGTGAGCTCTGGGTTGGGGATTAATTAAATCAGTGATATCCCTGTCTAAACCTGCCATCCTCCGCCCTGGTGCACATCGTTACCCACGCACAACGAACCTGGATCCAGGAGCTACCGACGATTACCTGATCACGACGACTGTGCGGACCCCACTCACTTCCGGGGAGCCGCCGGCCCTGGACTGCGGAGCTGGTCACTCGAAGGGTTCATCGCCTCAGCTGACGGCTGGGTGACTAACTGGAGGACCCACAGTGCGCTGCTCTCCGACCGAAGTGGAGGGATCTGATCTTGGGGTCCCAGCGATGATTGTGGCTGTGTCGCTGCTCTCCGATGACCGAGTAGCTGAGGTCCTGATGAGTCCTCCCTGCCGTTGATCACTCGCCACCTACGCTCGCTGACCACCGATGGCTGGATACACAACCTGAGGTGAGGAGACGCTGGGTAACAACCTGGTCTGAACCGCAACCGAGTTCGCTGACACTGCCGGCTACCTCGACCCCGACGTGTGGAAGTGTCTCATCCTTCACAGCCCGGCACATCGTGCTTCCTCCCCTGAAGTTTCCAAATGCGTCCCTGGCCCGCGGTTGCTGCTCACTTTTCTGACTGCCGCAACATGGTGCTTCCCCCCCTGAAGTCTCCAAATGCGTCCCTGGCCCGCGGTTGCTGCTCACTTTTCTGACTGCATTGCTAAATTCCCGGGAGCACCCGTACCCCGACCCCAAATGCTTCTGCTGCAACTGCGTCGGCGCTGGATGGCTGCTGAGAGTCAGCATTAGCCGCCTTCCGCTTTCTCCCTGCCTCTACATGTATCACCCCGGAGAAACCGAGCTACTCTCCACATGAGGCTGTCTATTTCCTTATCTGCGTACCACCACGAAGCCTCGCATCGTTGTATTCACAAGAGCAGTCGTGCCCCAACCCCTGGTGCTTTTATTGCAACCGCGATGTTGCTAGATGGCTGCTGAGAATCCTTGGTTGATGCATTCTGCTTTTTACTCCATCATCCTGGGAGTAAAAAAACTTGATAACCGAACTCCTAGGCACACACTGCTCTAGATACAGATGAGAGGGCTGTATTACGATCTCAACCAAATGATTTTTCCCCATACCTGTGCACTCTCAGCACTTAGAAACGGCTGAGACGGACCTGATTGCGACCGTGGTATGGTGGTTGAATTCTCTTGCCGACTTGACCCCTCTGTCGACTGGAGGGCTGGCAGCCTGGCCCAGAGGGATTTTGGCCTGACGCCACGGTGCAACCTGGCTTTTGTTGTTGTTTAGCACTTTTGGAGGCAGCTAACTAGATTGGGCCACCTTGAGACAACTCACTGTTGGTTTTTCTTTTTTAAGTTCCTGTTCAGCTATTTTGAGGCCTATAAGATGAGATAAACCATAGAGACAGAAGAGGTCCTCAACTCTACCTCTTCATAAAAAATAGAAAGAGGACTGATCGAACATTACCAGTGGCCATCTTGGCATGGGCTCCCTACTAACTAGTGTCTGCTGCTTACAGGCCACTCCTACCATCCGCCTCACTACATAATCATACATGGAGTGACTTTTTGATCTCTCTCCATAAAAATTGAAAAAGAGGACAATCCTTGGACTAAGATGACTGCAACCAACTCGGATTGATCAGTAATTGGCTTTTCCCTCACTATTTAGACCAACCATCCACTGCAACAAGACGCAAATGCGCAACTAACCTCTCCTCCCATCGACCCATATAGAGCCTGAACTCTTAATCATTAACCATGCACCCGCCAAACCCCACCCGGAACTCTAAACTCGTGTGTTATGGACCCAACTCATGGTCCATAAATTACACAAAAAATCTGACCAGTAATGCTAAAAAGAACCTAAAGCACAGAACCTTAAAACAGCACCCGAAAACACTTATAGTTGACAACTTCCACACCGTGACTAACAGCAAGATGAAAACTAACTTTATTTTCTACACTAATCGCCCGACTAAGTGAAAAAACACCTTCCTTCTTCACTTTCAAGTCACCAAGTCAGTAAATATGCCCTATGGTGAAAAAATCTCCACAAACATCACCCCTACCTTTAAAGGGGAACTCACAATTTCCATCTTCAGAACAGGAAACATTCTCATACAGGCCTCTGACCAGCACCTCACCACTTTTGATCGGCACTTCCCAACATTACTCTCCTCTCTAATTCAGCAATACCGGCAAACCCAATCTCCCCTATCCCACCAAAACAGAAAACCCGGAACCAACCCAATCTCCCTTCCTGGACGACCCATGCTTTTCGACTCATGGACATTCACCATCACTAATTATAATCTCACCACCCCCATCATCACACTCCGCCGTCAAACACCCTCTACAATGGCTTCAACCGGCACCACTAGATCCAGCAAACGCACAGTTAATAAACAGCCAAGGCTGATCCTGAGCTAGGCAGATCCGACCCAAACAGTCCTTCCGTTACTGAACCCACTACAAGCAACACCCCTCGAATTCAGGAGACCCGACTCTACCCTTGCAAACTATCCCCAAACCCACTACTGGCCCTACCCCGCCTGCCCAAACCATCTCCATATCTAACGTCACTGATAACCCCTTGGACACTAACCTCCCTCGAACCACGGCACACTCTCCCTCCCCCGAACCACCGCCACATGCCCAAACCTTCCCTACTTCCAATCACACTGCCATTCCCATGGAGACAAACTTCCACCTAACCATGACTCACTCCCCTCCCTTGGACCCCAAGACCCACAACACCTCCTCCCAACCTTTTGACCAGAAGCAACAACGACCCGACTACTCACGTCCAATCTATCCCCACTCCTAAGCCCAATGATGCTACTCATTCCCACAACCTAGTACCCTCTCCTTCCACAGATCCCAGTCATACACAGCCCCCGAAGAAGGCAATATGCCCTTTCAGCGCACTTACCAAGCTGCTGACCAGAATGGAGCAGAAAATAGACTCCTTAACTGCAGATTACCTACACCTTCAACAAGACCTTCCCAACCGGATTAAGCCACCTTGCTCACACACTAGAGGTAGCTACACACCTTCCCCCCATACAGCCTCTTCCATGGCCCCTCTTGGCACCCCATGGCCCACTAATCCTATGAGGAATCATGCATATCGACCTAGTTGAGCTCTCTGTCCCATTTCAGAACGAGAAGCAGGTGATATCAAAGACTCTTATCTCGCAATAAGCCAGAACAGGGCCCCTTGTGCAATCCCAGTTTTAGTGAGCACAAATAGAATCTCTAGACCTGTTCTCCCGCGAAGACCGCCCATCTCAATACTGTTCTATAAATACAGCTCACACGAACACTGAGGTTGCCCGTCCTCTATCGTGCATGCTCCTCAACTGTAGATCAGCAGTACAACACGCCACAGATATTGCTAAAGTTATACTTGCGGAAGAAATAGACATCGCATTCCTCACAGAATCCTGGCTCAATTACCATTCTACCCCCATCCTAGACCTTCTCACCCCTCCAGGCCACAACATCCTCAGACACGATAGATCGATCAAAACAGGTGGTGGCCTTGCTATCATTCACAAAGAAAGAATACAGCTTACCAGATTAAAATCCACAGAATACCTGTCTCTGGAGTACCTAGGTGTTGAACTTACAGTCAAAGGCACCACGTCCATTAACTTCACACCATCTACCATCTTCCTGGTGAACGTACCCTATTTGCTGAAGAACCAACCGACCTAATAACTTGTTTCTCCCTAACAGACACGGAAGACATGTTCCTCTGTGTCTTCAATATCCACTGGAACAACCCAGAACCTCTCCAACATGCTTGAAATTAATAACCTCAAACAACTTTGCAATGAACCAACTCACATCAAAGGCGCAACACTGGATGCAATCATCACCAAAAATGAGTGGGTCTATTTGAGTTTGATCTCTCCCACGGATTGGTCTGACCACCACCTCATACTGTTTAATATCGACTCACATGTCAGTAACCAACCAACACGACCTGACAAACCTAAGCAATGGACCAGGAACATCAACAGAGTCCCCATAACCGAACTGGAATCCAGGATTCATGCCCATCTACAACCCCACCCTTCCCCTTTGTCGGCCGATGACCTCACAACCCACTTTAATTCCACAATGACAGAGGTATTAGATCAAGTAGCACCACTCAAACTCAAACATTTGAGATCTAACAAATTCAACGAGGATCTTAATAAAGAAAGATGACAACTCAGACAATCGGAAAGAACTTGGAGACTAAACCCTTCGACTCTTCACCTAGCACAACTTAAAGAAACCCGGTTGGCATATAAAAAGCAAATTTTTAGAGAAAAGGCCACTTTCTTCCGCAACCAACTAGACCAGGCGCAGAATAGACCCAGAGAGCTCTTCAACATTGTTAAAAGTCAAACAAACGGCACACCCGACAAGAAATAAAAGCCACCAAGGACCATTGTTAAGAAATCGCCAGCTTCTTCCCTGATAAAGTCAAAAAGATTGAGCAATCCTTCATCCAAACCTTAAATCCACCCTCACTCGCAACCTGCCCTCCTAACCACCCCTGACCAAACTGATCGAAATCATACAACAGACAACCTGACCTGCTTCCAACTGAAAAATGATGCAAATTGGTTGAACTGAACTCATGTCGGATATCGAAGTCTTCAATATAATTGCAAGCTTAAAGCCTACTTCCTACACTATGGAACCCCTCCCATCCACAATAGTAAAAAAAATCAACCACATCATTGCTCCTTTCTGGACAAAAATCATCATCTCCTCTCTCACATCAGGTTGTGTCCCAGACTCCCTTCAACTAGGACAAATCACACCTATACTCAAGAAACCAGGAGCAGACCCCAACAAGCTCAACAACCTCAGACCTATCTCCAACGTTCCGTTCCTAGCTAAAACATTGGAGAAGTGGGTTCTCCAACAACTGAACAAACATATTGATATATTGATAACTTCAACCTTCTCAACACCTTTCAATAGGGTTTCAGGAAAGGTTGTAGTATCGAAACAGCGATGCTCAATATTGCAGATGATATCCACAGAGCCTTGGATGAAGGTGAAGCCTGTCTCCTCATCCTTATTGACTTATCAGCAGCATTTGACACAATTAACCATCTAACTTTACTTGAGACTCTGAAGAGGCGCTCTGGGATAAATGGAACAGTACTAGAATGGTTCACTTCCTTCCTTCAGCATTGTTCGCAACAAATTAAAATCAATTCCTGCCTCTCTGTACCAACACGAGTTAAACTTGAAGTCCTGCAAGGATCGATCCTCTCACCATCCCTCTTCAATCTCTTCATGGAACCCCTTGCAATTATTCTGAAACAAGCAGGAGTTCAATACCACCCATACGCAGACGACACACAAATGTACAAAATCAGATCACTCAGTGACGTCCGACACCTCAATGTTACGCTAACCAAGATCCAAACCTAGTTTAACGCAAACCACTTAAAACTGAACCCAGACAAAACTGAATTAATACTGTTCTCTCCAAAAAGTAATCACCAACCAATTCAAGACTGGCTCAAGGAGCTAGATACTCTTAACTGCTTCCTCGTCCTATCCAACTCTGTAAAGTCTCCAGGCATCACCCTGGATAAGAACTTATCAATGAAAGACCACATCAAGAACTCTGCAAAAAGAGCGCTTTACTCTCTAAAACACCTCAAGAAAATTAAACCGTTCATTCCCCAAGATGATCTCAAGACAATAGTACAATCCCTAGTCCTTTCCAAACTGGACTATGGGAACGCCATCCTAACTGGGTCACCAAAAGCTCACCTAGCCCCACTAAGGTCAGTGCTTAACATGGCAGCCCGACTCATAACTGGTGTAAAAAGATTCGAACACATAACACCAACCCTCAACGCACTCAACTGGCTTCCCATGGAAGGTAGATGTATTTACAAACTGGCCTGCATCACACACAAGGCCCTTCATACCCAATCACCCAACTACCTAAACAGCAAACTGGTAAAAGCAGGAAAATCCAGAACTCTGAGAAGCACCAACTCACTTCTTCTCTTCCCCCTGAAACTGAAAAAGAAAACGGCCCAATGCCGATCCTCCTCTGATAACATACCCAGGATGTGGAACGCACTCCCTGTTGACCTCAGATGCAACCCCTCCTTTTCCTGCTTCAAAAAGGACCTGAAACTCCTTCTCCTTAAACAATACTTTACCGGCCAAGTCAACCAACCAAGGCACCAATAACCTAATGGACTCCCCCTCACTTAGACCTCCAAGGATGGTGTTATCTGACTGTTTCAACCACCTGCGTCTTTCTCCCCTCAGTGTACACATAATTATTATGTCTTTGCTTATATCTTTATGCATCTACATGTCCTGTGATGTAATGCAATTTTCTGTCATTTTGTGTACGTAAAGCGCTCTGATACCCACGGGGGGATAGCTAGCGCTATATAAAACGTTATAAGTAGATAAATAATCACTCACCTTGTGCTCGCCGCATTGCCAATACGGCGAGCGCATGGAAAGTGGTTTTCTTTTTTTTAATTTTATTTTCCCTCATTATCGTCTCTTGACTCAGCCTCACCGATCTTACCTGCACCGGCCGTCACTGTTGACTTATATGGGAACAAGTCCTCCAGGCTGTATGAGTTTGCTCTAAACAATAATACTTCAAAATCTGCGAACATTCGTGACAAGAATTTTCAATTCTATTAAGGACACGGAGGCGAGGATTATGCTTCTCAATTTTCTTTACTGAAAATTCTCAGCAGCCAATCAAAAAAGTAAAAACAAAATACACACTACAATACCCATAAACCCTAGTGGGTATCACATGGTAAACATAGAGTAGACCCCTATATAAGGAGCATAAGAGAATACTACATCCTCTTTCTTTGTGTGAAATAACAGTTACGTCCTAGAACAACACAGTCTGATATCTGACAACTGGAAAGAAAAATCCATTCTTCATAAGGAAATCCACGGGCCAACGGGCAACAATGAAAACTTGAAGCCAGCTTCAACGAAACAGCATCCTCATGGAGACCACAAATATCCTCTTCCAAGTTGAATGTCAGCAAACTTTACTTGAGATCAGAACCTGAAAAGTAAAGATAAAGCCGGAATACCACATTCCCAGGAAGAAAAAAAATATCATAAGGGAAGGGTAAGAAACAGCATAAGGAGGCATTGCAGTATATAAACCAAATCAAATCAGACATCATAGTATTGAATTATGGGTGGGATAATCCTCGACTCCGTGTCCTTAATAGAATTGAAAATTCTTGTCACGAATGATCGCAAATTTTGAATTCTATGTCAGGACCGGAGGCTCCGATTATGCTTGTTCAAAGCTGCGCCACCACAACAGATGCAACATTCACAATAGGTTTGTAATAAAAACATCTTAAATGTAGAGTCAGAGGACCAATCAGCTGCCTTCATAATGTCAAATAAACTGACTCCCACAGAAAAGGCCTTGGATGCCATAGCACCACGAGAAGAATGAGCACCAAATCTAGACACATCAATACCTGCTTCGCCCATGAGCCAATGGACCCATCTTGCTAGTGTAGCTGATGTCACTGGGCAAAAAGGTTTCTGCAAAGCAATCAACAATTGACCCATCATATCTTGACGAAAACCTGCAGTACTCACCTCATAATCTCTGCTACATTGTACCACACACAATTTTGGATTATCAGGAAATGCAGGATAAGTGACGGAAGAGATGTTACATTTAGTGCGTCTTGTGATCAAAAAAGTAACACCCTCCGGAGAGAATCTGCGACCCGCTAAATCAAGAGCGCGAATATCAGAAACGCGTTTACAGGATACTAGACAGAGCAGCATAGAGAGTTTGGCAGAAATTTGTTTACGAGACAAACATTGATTTACAGGCCATGAGTCTTAGAGACGTAAGACAATGGAGAAATCCCAAAACTCTGAATATTTAGAACAGGGTGGTTTTACCAACCGGATACCCCTGAGTGGTTTACATAACAATGGATGCTCACCAAGAGGTTTGCCCTCAATGGCCACGTGACCCGCCGAGATGGCTGACCGGAAATTATTGACAGTGCGATAAGAAAGGCCTGAAGCGGTTAAGGACGCAAGGAAATTCACTACCATGGAGACATCTGCTGTAGTGGGATCCACCTCCTGTTGAGAGCACAAATCACACCATTGTTTCCATGCTGTAGCATAATGCTTGCGTGTTTTGGGCAACCAAGCCTCGCTGATAAATCTGGTTGCGTCTCATGAAAGGCCTAGGACTTTCCAGCGATCCCCAAAATTTGCCACGCTACCAGCATGCGTTTACCTGATGTTATCAATGGATGCGGAGATTTGAGAGGGTCTAACAACAAATTCCACCTCCTGGGGAAGAAGGACCGGAATCACACACAACATTTACAGAAGTACCGGAAACCCCGCTTGAGCCCTCCAGAGAGGAGTGATCAGAATCAACTCTGATTGATAACACTTGGCTCGGGCCAGGACCCTCAGAATCATCACAAATGGAGGGAACGCATAACAAAGAGCTGGAGGCCATACCTGCAGAAAAGCATCATTGGCTAGAGCCTCCGGATCCGGACTCCAACTGAAGAACACCGGAATCTGTTTCTTGAGTCTGGAGGCAAACAGATTGATCTGGCATGGACCCTACATCTTGGTCAACAATCGGAACGGTCGAGGGTGAAGCCTCCAATGGCTGAAATCCCGGAGATGTCGGGAATTCCAATCGGCAACCGGGTTGCTGCACCCTGGAAGATACTCTGCCACTGCAAACAATTTGTTCTGAAGGCAAAAGTGCCAAAAGTCCTTTGCGATTTCCGCTAGAAGTCGGGACCGGGTCCCACCCAACTTGTTCACATAACTACCCGCAGACACGTTGTCCATGCAGAGAAGGATGTAACAATTTGTCTGACGGGGCGAGAGGCACAGAATCTGAAAGGAACCCGCCAGAAGTTCCAGACAATTGATGTGGAGATTCAACTCCTTCGGAGACCAATGGCCGCCTGTGGACACTGGACCGCACCTGGCTCCCCAACCCCACCGACTGGCAGTGGATTCGATCACCACCTCCGGAGTGGTGCCGAATAGGGCTCGACTGTTCCACGATTCCATATGTTCCAGCCACCACAACATCTCCCACCTCCCCTCCTCTGAGAGGGGAATCTGATCGGAATACTTGAGGCCTTTCTGGAGATGGCGTATCTTGAGCCGTGTAAGAGCTTAGTAATGAAGGAGACCCAGGAAGATCGCTTGTATAGAAGAAGCTAACAACCCGACGACCCGGACTACAGACCTCAAGGACACAGTCTGCTTGTTCAAAATCAACCACAACTCTCTCGCGATCGACCTGATCTTCTGAGTGGGCAAGAGGAGTTGACAAGTAAGGGAATTGACTAGAAAGCCCAGAAACTCCACAGATTGAGAGGGGATCAACCCAGATTCCTGAGGGTTGACTAAGAATCCCAGATTCTGTAACAGATCTATGGTCCAGGCAAGATGTTGTAATACCAGACAAGGACACTGACCCATGATGAGAATGTTGTCTAGATAAATGGTGAGGCAAATGCCCCGAGCGCAAAGAATTTCGACCACAGGCCTCAGAAGTTTTGTGAAGCAACATGGTGCTGACAAGAGGCCGAAAGGAAGGACTTTGTACTCATACCAGATCCCCTGCTATTGGAATTGAAGAAAATAATGATGAGGTCCTTAAATGGGCACTGACAGATAGGCATCTTTCAGATTGAGGCGGACCATCCAATCCCCTTCCTGAAGAAGATCGCGAAGAAGATGGATCACCTTCATCTTGAAGTGACGATATACAACCCATCCATTGAACTCCTTGAGATTTAAAACAAGCCTGTATCCACCCCCCTTCTTCTGAACCAGAAAGACGCTGCTGGCAAAGCCCTGAGGATGACGGGACATCCGCACTATGGCCCCTTTTTGAAGCAGAGACTCTATCTCGCTGGAAATGAACATCTGATCTTGAAGGGAAAAAAATCATCGGACGTAGGGGAAGACTCTGAGAAGGGAAATGCAAAAAACTCTGTTTTGTAACCCTGCACTGAATCCAGGATCCAAGCATCCTGCGAGATCTTTTGCCAATTACCGAGAAAATTCTGGATTCAACCCCCCAATTAAACCTCTGAAAAGGGTATTAGGCTCACCTGAAGCTACGGTATCACGCTGACCTCCTTGGTGTACGGCATATTCTTGTTGTTATTCCGGGATCCACGTGTGGCATAGAAAGAGGCGGAGGAGTTGGAGTCCTTATACCTGCCACGTTGGGAATTATATCCTCGCTGGGCGTCTTGCTGGTAACCTCGGCCAAACGACCACCCCCGATGTCATCCGGCCCGACCAAAAAATGGACGAAAAGCCCGCTTTAGAGAACCTTGTGCCTTGTTCAGGTCACTGAAAGTAGCTACAAACTTAGTGAGCTCTTTCAGAAAAGGTTGGCCAAACAGAAGACCCTGCGCCAAAGGACCGGACTCAGAGAAGGACAACTCTGTCAACTAAGGGTCAAGTTTTAGCAGAATAGAGCGCTGCCGCTCACAGGACATGGCACAATTAGCATTGCCCAATAACAGATAGCCTGTTGGGCCCATCCTATCAAATCATCTGGATTTATAATTTGCTGCGAGGTTTTAGACTTGAAACCCAAATCCAAAATTTTGGTTAGGGGAACGGTCAAATCCAACAATTTATCATGACAGGATCTCCATGCATGATCGAGCCCTTTCTTAGGATCTTTTGTATATTTTTTTAGATAGGTGAGCATAGAAGCATCCTGTGGGAAGGTGGATATCTGACTATATGGTTACCATAACTGTTTTCCTAGTGTTTAGCTGGTTTTCAACTAAGTTGGCCTGGGATCCTGCTAATCAGGGCCCCAGGTTATCTTCTCTCACTTTAAAATGGACTCCATGTACTTTAGGTACATCTCCAATTGGACATTGGGTCACCTTATGAGCCCCTGTATAGTGTACCATAGGTACCCAGGGCATAGGTGCATCCAAGGCCTACCAGGGGCTGCAGCATGTATTATGCCACCCCTGGCTGGCCATCCAAATTGACACAACTGGCTGATCACTCAGCTGGGGCATGGTTGTGTAATCACCCCTTGCTTAGATATGGTATTCCTATATCTAACCTTATATATAGACACATATGCACCTATAAGTCACTCCTATGGCAGGCCTTAACAATCCTGAAGGCAGAGTGCTTGGTTTTATGTGAGATGGTGCTCTAGCATGAGCTGAGCCTCTCTGCAGCTTTCGGAACCATGTCCTTATAGCTGTTCTATGATATAGCCATACAATATACTCTTAAGTGCATTATAATCCTCGCAGTTAATGCTAACTTTGGGTTGGCTTTATCAAAACATGTTGTGTAAGGTGTCACACACTTTGGAATACTACCCCCTCGCCAGTTCTGGCGACGGGGGTAGCATTCCACCCTTCTAGAGGGAGAAGACATGTTGTTCCTGTTAATCCCGGTTAAAGTTAACCAGAGCCTCAGCATCACAAAATGGATGCTGCTGCCACAGACACAAGTCTGACCTCCTGCTGCTGGGAGTCCTTCCACGAGGGAGGCTTGGACAATAGGTTTCCTGTCTTGGGAGGTGCTAGCACCACCCCAGACAGGCCATAGTGTATTGGGGCAGGGAGGTCTGAATGAAATGAGACACTGCCTGGGTTGAAACCAGTTGCTGGGGCACTCCAGCTCTGGCATGAAACTGGACAAAGGGAAAGGGGTGTAACCACCCCCTTTCCTGGTCCCACCTATAGGAGGGACCTAGCAGGTAATCCAGCCCCTTTAATCAGTATAAAGCTAGGAGCTGAGTCTAGAGATTTTAGAGTATCCTGAACTGAAACGAAACTCTGGACCTTCGACATTCTACTGCAACTAGTAGACTGAAGAATCTCCCTTCTGGTCAAGGAGTGACCACCCTGTGCAAACAGGCACCATCAGTGATCTGCACACGCTTCCCGTGGGCCTCCTGCTTCCTAACCTTTGGTAGTTCAGTGTAGCCCCAGCGATTCCCTAGGCCCTAGGCCTATTCCTTGTTTGTGACGTGATTCTTATACCACTATTTTAGTATATGGTTTGCAACGCCCCTAGGCTATCTGCTCTCACTGTAAAATGGACTCCATGTACTTTAGGTACATCTCCAATTGGACATTGGGTCACCTTATGAGCCCCTGAATAGTGTACCATAGGTACCCAGGGCATAGGTGCATCCAAGGCCTACCAGCGGCTGCAGCATGTATTATGCCACCCCTGGCTGGCCATCCAAATTGACACGACTGGCTGATCACTCAGCTGGGGCAAGGTTGTGTAATCACCCCTTGCTTAGATATAGTATTCCTATATCTAACCTTATATATAGACACATATGCACCTATAAGTCACTCCTATGGCAGGCCTTAACAATCCTGAAGGCAGAGTGCTTGGTTTTACGTGAGATGGTGCTCTAGCATGAGCTGAGCCTGTCTGCAGCTTTACAGACCATGTCCTTATAGCTGTTCTATGATATAGCCATACCATATACTCTTAAGTGCATTATAATCCTCGCGGTTAATGCTAACTTTGGTTTGGCTTTATCAAAACATGTCGTGTGAGCTGTCATACGCTTTGGAATACTACCCCCTCGCCAGTTCTGGTGAGGGGGTAGGATTCCACCCTTCTAGAGGGAGAAGACATGTTGTTCCTGTTAATCCCGGTTAAAGTTAACCAGAGCCTCAGCATCACAAAATGGATGCTCCTGCCATAGACACAAGTCTGACCTCCTGCTGCTGGGAATCCTTCCAGCGAGGGAGGCTTGGACAATAGGTTTCCTGTCTTGGGAGGTGCTATCACCACCCCAGACAGGCCATAGTGTATTGGGGCAGGGAGAGCTGAATGAAATGAGATACTGCCTGGGGCACACAAGGTGCTCCATGCATAGTCCGGTTGAAACCAGTTGCTGGGGCACTCCAGCCCCAGCTCTGGTGCAAAACTGGACAAAGGGAAAGGGGTGTAACACCCCTTCCCTGGTCCCACCCATAGGAGGGACCTAGCAGGTAATCAAGCCCCTTTAATCTGTATAAAGCTAGGAGCTGAGCCTAGAGATTTTAGATTATCCTGAACTGAAACTTCAAACGAAACTCTGGACTTCGTCATTCTACTGCAACTGGAAGACTGAAGAATCTCCATTGTGGTCAAGGCGTGACCGCCCTGTGCAAACAGGCACCACCAGTGATCTTCCGGTTTGCTTTGTCGATGCTCCCGCAGGAGCCCGAGCACAGAGCCTGACAAGAACTGGACTTGCAGACTTCTCCGACCCCGACCCACATCTGCAGCAGAGCTGAGACCCGTGGAGGCGACAAGAGACGTGGGACCGGGCATCTTGAAAAACCTGCTTATTGCTAATTGTGCAGCTTCCGAGGCACCCTCGAAGTTGTGCATTGGGGATTGTGAACCCCCAGCACCGAGCCACATTTGCACTGACGCACAGCCCTCCACAATCCACGAGTGCCGCGTGGGGCCTGCTGATACTTTTGAGCTTGACGCGCCTTTCCGGTCACTTGCCCGTTGGCTAGTGGCCTCTGTGAAGGCGAACCTTTGAATCTACACCGCTGGCCTGGTTGCTCCAGTTTTGCTCCTGCTTCCCTGAAAAGGAGAAGAGCCCCAAACCTTGCTGGTCTGAACAGAAGCCCATCTTCGATTCCTGCGTGGGTTGCATTTGCCAAGGCCTGTTGACTCCAATCCGGAGGCCGACACCGCCAACAGTGAGATCATTCGTGGGACAGTCCGTATCCAGCTCCTGGTCGTCGCCGACGCCTCCTGGTCCACGTGGCTGCAGAGACAAGCTTCACTGCATCACCTGATTGCTTCGCGACATTGTATGGTTCCTTCCTGGTCACTGGCTAGTGACCCAGACTCTGTCCCCTCTGCTTTGAGGTACTCTTCATCCTCGATCCGCCCTTGGATCCAACCGGACACTTCTCTACTGGTCACCTGCAGCATCTTTTTACAGGTCTCCTTAGGATTCAGCGACGAAACCCGACACAACTTGACACCTATGCACCCGGCTCCTGTGGGTGAGGTAACGCAAGTACTCCGGTGCTCCTGTGGGTATTGACTATCCAAGTGTCCTAGTTTTCAGTAGCTTTCTCCTAGTCCATCCGGAAGTGTCCTAAATCAACTAGTTTCTGACTCTTATGTTCCCATTGTATCCCTATGGTAACTTGTGTGTGTGTTAAGACACTGCACACGCTTACCGTGGACCTCCTGCTTCCTAACCTTTGGTAGTTCAGTGAAGCCCCAGCAATTCCCTAGGCCCTAGGCCTATTCCTTGTTTGTGACGTGGTTCTTATACCACTATTTTAGTATATGGTTTGCAACGCCCCTAGGGCTTAACTGTATTTAGTGCAAGTTATTGTATGATAATTAAGTATCTTGTTATGTGCTTGTGCCTCTGACCTCATAAAGAGATCAGAGGGGTTGTGTTAGTAATAAATACATATATATTTTATATATAACCTGTGTGGTGTCCTTTCATTTGGTATTCAAGGGGTTACATATGGTAAAACAGCTTGCTTCACATGCTCTCTGAAGTTTTAGCCGAAGACTGCTTTGTCCATGCTACCACTAGGATAGCTGGTCTATAAGGTTGACTTTACAACCATCACTATATGGGTTGTTTGGACTGATACAGGGTGTCCACTAGAATAGTGGACATCACATATCAGGCCAACTTCTCACAGATCCACTTCAGGGGTATCCGCAACCTTGTCCGCCATATCTGGTCTGGGTCATTCCGAGCGCAGTCGCGCCCTGACATCCTTATCAAAGGCCTGGTGCAGGTGCGACTGTACATACTCCGCAACCTAAGTAGAGGGGAGCCATGAAGAGGAATTAGGATGGACAATTGCAGTGGGATCAAAATTAAGTAACTGTGGATGAGACGGAGCATCCACGAAACGCTCTTTACGCTTCTTCTTAGCTGGGCGAGGAGAATCCTCCGACTCAAGTGCCGTATCAAAGGAGGTATTATCATCTCTCATAGGCGAGCTAGAAGAAGTAATTTTGGTCGCAGAACCATAGGAATGGTCAGAGGACAGAGCTTTCGCCAATTTAGCAAAGTCTGAGGAATGTGGGTTTTTAGAACCTTTCTCACCAGAAGTAGAATGGGATGTTGAGCTAGGAACCCAGCCTTGCTGCAGGGCATAATTACAAAAATGACCCTTTAATGGTTCAATGGCCCTGACCATGGCCTTATTTACAGAGTGCTGAACTCCCACATCAAGAGCCTCAACTAGCTCATGCTCCAGAGACCCAGAGGGTTCCTCTCACAGTATTCTGCATCGTCGTAATAATAATCCGCCTTAGCCCCCACAGTTTTGCAAACACAGACTAAGGTTGCCACCTGACCGATTGTCTACCGACATGGCTGTCATTTTAATTTCCGGGGCGGGTCAAATATTAGGAAAATCACCCAAAGCCAGTATGTTTCTCCCTTATCACCTTAAACAACAATGATAAGAAAGCACTTTAAACTTCAGAACAAACAATCTTTAAAGTTTAAAGATTGTTTTACAGCTTCCTGGATGAACCATGACTGATAACTAAACAAAAACAAAAGTCATGTTACAAATGAATGCAGACATAGTTTCATCACCTCCGGATCTTTACAAATTCTTAAAACATGATTAAATGCCCAGTATGTTCTTCTTGGAAGGATGTCAACCTTGCAACAGACCGACCACATAACCAACAACAGTAACCTCTCAAATAAAGAGATCGAGTGGAGCCAGTGGACACACGCATTGGTATCAGAAACGAATAATTCAAATTCCCTCTTTCACATCGCCAAACACCTAACGTCTAAGGTTTCCCAGCCTCCAATCACGCTTTATCAAAGAAGAAAAAAAAGGGCTAATTTTGTCGGTAAACGTAAAAATCAGTCCTAAAAAGTGGGTTTTATGGTAGGTACTGCAAAGATGAGGACTTACCCTCCCCCTTCACTAATAATAAGGCAAAGTAACACCGACGTCATAGCCGCCATATTGAAACGGGATAATTTAAGTTTGGGACAATAGGATGCACCAATACTACGGACAGTTTCCAAAGAAAATGGAGGACCACGCTTAACATAACGCGATCTCAGGTTTGGTCGTGTATTAACGAACCGGATCCATATCATACAGCAGTGATTATTTCTCTAACATATTCAGGCCTCTGCCTTTGAGCAGGGGGGGGGTGTCTCAAGGCTCCCATTTGAAACACTCAAAATTAAGTCTCAAAATGGCCGCGGCGCTACGTGATGTCGGTTGAAGGTAAGGCACGGCTCTCATATTACGACCGCGTCGGTAAAGGGCGTCATCATCAGTAGGGGCCGCCTCTGCGGCCTTCGATGGGTGGGGCCGACTGTGGCAGTACCCATTCATGAGCGCCCTTCTAACTGATGGACAGCCCATGGTAGCCACTGGCTAGCCACCTTCTTTTATAAAACAGTCACATCCAATGATAGGCTGTCTTGTTACCGAGTGTCTGCGGCCGAGGTTCTCTTATAAAGGCGCACACGAGTTGGCATTGTCGGGGAGAGTCCATCTTGAAGGAAATTCATCGTTCGTGGCGTCTCGTGTAAGCAAAACCGGCGTATTTCCAGCTTGCTGTTTTAATATTCTTGATGTGTTTATATCTTTACGCTGCTCCAGGAGCTGCGCTTGTTGGTGTTTATGGTGGAACTCGGTCTTCCGGTTTGCGTTAGTACGCAAGCGATGCTGCTTTTAAATTATAGAATGTTTAATACTAACATCTGCGTCATGAACATCCACGGCGCATTGATTTAAGATTCTTTGTGTAGTGGGGGGGGTGGCGGTGGGTAGATTTTGTTGGTCATGCCCAATCTGCGCTCAGCACTGGGGTTAATCTGTTCTGTTTAAGGCGCGTGTTTTGGGTGCTGAGCTGTTTTGTTCCTCAAAGCTCAGCTCCGAGGCTATTGCGTATCCTTGCCAGGTGTGGTGGTCTCGGGCGCTGAGCCCGAGCTCTCCGCGTGTTTATTTTGGGGCCTTTTAGTGGCCTACGCTATACCCGCTCCGCCTGTTTGGCGCACCCCCCCCCCCCCTCCCCTCAGACGTTAATCGACTGAGGGGAGAGCCCACACGTAATGGCCACACAGTCGGGGTTCTAAGTCCCCCTCCCTTCGTTCTACCCGCCCACCTTCATTTTTGGGCCTTGTCGGGCATGCTTCTCAAGTTATTCCCGTTTGCTAGGCCTCACTCTAGGCCCTGCGATGCTCCTACAGACTTCCCGAATTGCTTTCTCATGCCACGAATTGCTGTTTTGCAGGCGTACGGGTTACCAACAGCCGCAGTTTATATAACATTTTATATTTTGCCATTTTCTAGGTGTTCTTCGCCCGCTTCCCAAACATGTCTGATTCGGAGCAAAAACCAACTGAGACCACCGAGAACGGTCACGAAGCGGCAGAAGCCGAGGCTGCAGAGCAGCCGATTGACGGCGTGGAGGTCGATCAAATGCCCGAAGAAACCGATACGGCTAGCGCCACCAAGAGCGATGAGGACGCAGGGTGCGTAGCTGATATTTCTTCTCCTTTAATGAACGGAATGTAAGTGGACTTTTTTTTATTACCTTTCATTGGGTGCTTGCGAGGGCGGCGGGTGATAATGCCAGGCAGCGCCTCCTTTGTTCAGTCTTTTGTTGGCGCCATGTGGTGATTGGGGGAAGGGCAGAAAACGGATCGGGCATTGTAGCTTTGTCGTCTAAATTTAGTTTTGGGGGGAGGTTGATGGGTGTAATCTGACCGTTTTCTGTATGTTGTGTAAATTGCCCGATCGGTTATGTGCTCTTCACCAATTAATACCGATATGAGTATACTGGCCTGGTCGATGCAAAGCGTAATTCTGGCTATTGAAGTAGCTCATACCATAATGTTTGAACTGTTTTATATATCGCTTACTAGCTGACGAGGCTTCGAAATGTAAATTAATCAATCCGAACTGCTTATACTAGATTTTCGGTTTTAAGTTGCATTGTTCCTGGTTGCACTATTCTGTGCCCAGTTTGCAGTTAATCGTTTATGATGGCCTTTACATGCACCTTAGTTACGCGTTAAGCTTAATGCACGCTTGTTTAATTTGTGCTTTTATCCATTGCAAGCGGGCATGAGATTTGATTTGTAAATTGCTTTGTCCGGCGTACTGTGGAAGAGAACTGTAGCCTCCGTCAATCAATTTGTATGTTTACTGTTAATCGTTTTCTGAACAGATGTCCTCTGGAAATCGAGAGCTGACCAGGTACAGTAGGTTCCCCATCATTCTAACAACTTGATAAGCGAGGGTCAACGTGCTTTTTGTTTTGCAATTTCAGGAAAATGTTTGTCGGTGGACTGAGTTGGGACACAAGTAAGAAAGACCTGAAAGACTATTTTACAAAATTCGGTGAAGTAGTGGATTGCACCATCAAAATGGACCCTAACACAGGAAGATCAAGGGGATTTGGCTTTATTCTATTTAAAGAAGCTACAAGTGTAGACAAGGTCAGTTGCGCTTATTTATAGATAGTGGTGTGTGGTTTTTATCGCAGTTGTATCATTTTTAACACGCTTGTAATTTGTTAGGTATTGGAACAGAAGGAACACAGGTTAGATGGGCGAGTGATCGATCCCAAAAAGGCGATGGCAATGAAAAAAGATCCAGTTAAGAAAATTTTTGTTGGTGGACTCAACCCGGAAGCAACAGAAGAAAAGATCAGGGAATATTTTGGTGACTTTGGAGAGGTGTGTATGCGGCAGTACTTGAGAAAATTGCGACAAACGGCATTTTTATAAGCCCACTAACCACTATTTTGCACGAATTTCTTGCACCCGAGACCACCGCCACACATACACCTTTGTCCTGCAGCCTATCCGTTTGCTAGTCCTCGACTCCCTATCACCACCGAACTAGTGTGCTACAGGTACTCTGTAGCATCCCCCCTACAGTCACGCTATGGAAGCTTGGCGGGAGCAAGAAAGCTGTCATTAAGAATGGTTTAATCTTAAATGATGCGACTACCTGTCGTTTTGTTCCCTTACAGATTGAAGCAATTGAGCTCCCAATGGATCCGAAAACCAACAAAAGGAGGGGATTTGTTTTCATCACGTTCAAAGATGAAGAGCCAGTGAAGAAGATAATGGAAAAAAAATTCCACAATGTTAGCGGTAGCAAGGTACTAAGCTACTTTTCAACTTTATGGTCGCTTACCGATTGGTCCATGTGGTTATTACATGCAAATAACCACCTTTGTTGTGTGAAGAGGTCAATGCTTTAGAGACCTGATTTAAGCGCACCCGATTCTCGCAGCTTATACTGTCGCTTCAATTTTTATGCCTCTTAAAAACGCCGCCTTTGTGAAATATGGAGTAAACCCCGCTTCTGTATTGGTGATCATTTTAGTTCTGTGGTATTGAAAAAGCAACCAGATTAGCATGTGTAGACTCACCCCCTCCCTATCTCAATCATTGGCCTCTTCCACATTAAGGCAAGCACACAAGTCATTTTATGAACTGGTTCAGATGAGGATATCGAAAGCGTTTGCCTTAGACCCGGATGTTCGTTTTGACTTTACTACTAGTTGCCCACGGTTTTTAATAGTATAAACCTGTTAATACAATCGTATCGCGGGTGTCTGGCCTGAACAGATGGAGTGAAATACGACTGGGAAACAATAACTTTTGCATTATTTGTTTTTCAGTGCGAAATTAAGGTAGCGCAGCCGAAAGAAGTTTACCAGCAGCAGCAGTTCGGTGGTGGCAGAGGCGGTGGTGGAAGCGGTGGCGGGTTTGGAGGAAGAGGACGAGGTGGAAGAGGAGGTGGAGGTGAGTGGAGTGTATAACAAGTGAAGTGAAAGCTTTTTTTTTTATCTGTTCCAAGAATTAAACTAGTAACCCCTCTAATTCTAGGGCTAGAGGGCCATGTACCGATTGGTGGTTGGCAATTACGTTGACCTAGCCCAACAGTACAAATGGCACAAAGTGTGAAACGGGTTTATCCTAGAAAGATGTATAGAGTTCGTGTTATTTTAATAGCCTGGTCTGTTTTGTACTAAAATAGCCGTTTGTGGATTTCTTTTTATAGCACAGAGCCAAAATTGGAATCAAGGTTACAACAACTATTGGAACCAGGGCTATGGGAGTCAAGGATATGGTGGCTATGGGCAGCAAGGTTATGGTGGATATGGAGGATATGACTATACTGGATATGGGTATTATGGATATGGACCAGGATATGATTACAGTAAGTAAAGTTGGTTTAGCCGAAATTAGATTTGTCTATCCCATGATTGTATTGGATGAAATTAGTCTTGCCTAGCCAACTCCACCTGGCAATGTAATGCAATGTATTCTCTTCCCTGTAGGTCAGGGCAGTGCAAGCTATGGAAAGGCTCCAAGGCGTGGCAGTCAGAGTAACTACAAGCCATATTGAACAAACTTTTTCAGGTATGCAGTGGCATGCACAGTATTTCAGAGACTGCACAGGTTTTGTAAACGACTATTCTGGATAACAAGATTATGTACCAAAATAAAGTTTCTACAAATTTTATGGCCTGTTGAAAAGAAAAAAAGCAAGTATCATTGTAAAAACGCCCCTGGAAACATTTTTAAGTGTTAAAAAAAAGCTCTACTTGTCTTAGGTGTGTGTGTAATGCCAGTCTTGCAAGGAAGATATTAATTAATGATTTTATTAATAGGTTAAACTGAAACTGATTTGAGGGTCTGCTTAAAGCTGCAGCTCTTCATCTAGGGACTGCCTCTTGGAGTGAAGTATGGACTCTGCATTACTCCAGTTGTACAGAATGACATGCATCTTAGGGAACCAGTGTCACTTTTCCACCTTTTTATTTTGTATTGTTTTGTGTCATACATTTCCTGTAACGGAAGTGTTAATTTTACTGTACTTTTTGGTACCTTTTGGAATCTAATGTATTGTAAGGTATTTTACATGTGTTCTGATTCACCATAACATGGATATGGAAGCTATCCTAGCTTTTGAAATAAAAGAATTTGAGTACTTTTGTTGTCTTTTGTGGTGGTCAATTTAAATAGTAGAATATTATGCACTTACAATAGATTGTGTTATATATAGTTGAATTGTATTAAATATAGTTGAATTGTATTAATGTTATGGTGCCTAACAGCTACATGTATGATTATTTAACTGCCGGAGGGCTCTGACTTTCCATAGTTACCTTATGTCAAATGTCGTTCATGCTCCCGGCAGTTGTCCTAATAAACAGAAATATGCCATTCTTGTCCAGGAAGGACTCAGTTTTCAATAAGTCTGTGATTGCCAAGACTAAATCGGCCTCTTTACCATTCGACATCCTAGTAAACTGCAAAAACACCATATTGGCTATGCTGAGCACCGGTTGTATAGTGTGATGCCTAATCATTCAATCGCGTTCTCCCCCTTCATGAGCTTGACACACCATGCTCCATAATGGATCTAGGCCAGTTGGCCAACAGGCTGTACCTCGATGATACTACTGCATAGGCAAACGAGGGTGGCGGGTACTACATTATCCGACATGACCGGAAGGAGATGGTGTAGGAATATTTTTCAGGGACTCTACCTCTACAGCTGCCAGATTGTACTTTCTCGATCCTACTGTCTTTTTTTTTTTTTTTTTTCCGGCGTATCCTCTTGGTTGCTTTATTCAGATTGCCCCTGAAATTACTAGCCTAGCAGTAAATTAGACTGTTTTCTCGGTGTTCTTAATATGCACATTTCCGATTCCCCACCTTAACGCTCAAGCCCTAGGGCTACTGCACGCGACCGTGTTCTTCAGATCAACCAGAGGAAACCTGGCCCCGCCCATTGTAATGTAAAAAGGATTTGTAGAGCGCTGCGTTCACCGGACGGTTTCTTGGCGCTATTAAACGGTAATATGCTTGACCCTAGTTTCACAAACTCAATGGTATAAATATACTTATTGGCCCCAATTTTCCTTGTAATGCCTAACATTCTTGCTTCTACACTGGAAGTATCGAAGCTGGTCTAAGCTGAATGGGGTGCCGACTTCAGTCAAACCCAGAGCTTGTGCGTGCCACCCCCTCCCTAATTGCTCGCTCTAATATGGATCCAGTGTTCTCTTGACCAGATTATTCAATTTCTGTTCGAACCAGGAAAGGTAAAAACAATCTGCCTCTGGCTACACCTCCACCAGCCTCAATGTAAAATTTCAGAAAGACAATAGAGAAATGTGCTAGCTTTGATACAAATATTGACAGTGAAGGCTGTAGGATTCGTAATTTCATGTTTCATAGCTTACTATGAAACTTAAAATCTTGAAGGCTGCCAACTCCCCTTTGTAGTTTTTAGAATCACAAACTCAATAGGAGTTTGTGGCTTTACGCTTGAGTCCCTCTGTGAGCAGCAATGACCTGTCTCCTTTCTACCAGAAAGGAAAATGTAGGACATTATGCAACATTTCAGAACGCTGGAGGAGACATGAGCAGGAGTCTGTACACCTAGACTTCTGGAATTTCCTTATGTCGCGTAGACCGCTTTGGCTGACTTTTCATAAGTTCAAATCTGGCTTTTCACTTGACCCTGCTTCTCCTTCGTTCTTCTAAAAGCAGCCAATACTATTCCCAGTTTTCTTTAAAGGGAAACATATCGAAAAAGAGAAATACATGTTCCTGGAGAGTGGAAGCATGCTATGGTGCAAGCCAAACTCTGCAAAACCTATACAAAGGCAATTACCCTGGCTGCTCGCAAACATTTTGGCCCATCTCTTCCAGGACCGAGTATGATGGAAAAACATAGTGCACCTTTCAGACTTCTTGGGGGACAACTACACCTTACCCAGCCAAGGTTTTAGCTCCAGCATAGCACGGATACCCCCTCATGCAAAAATAGAACATTAGTTATCATCCTCCTAGACTAGACCCCCGACACTGACCACAGGCCCCTTATTAGGATTTATTTTATTTTGAAAGTTTTATATAGTGCGAACAAGATCTTTGCAGATATCGGCGCTTCACAAAGTGGGGAATACAAACAGTGAATAACAGGCCATTAGGTATAGCGTAGTTGTAGGTAATAAGTGAGGTGGGGTAGGTACATGGAGGAGCATAGTAAAACAGGTACATCAATAATGGAAGTAATAAAAGTAGGTGTGAGCACAGACAGTCAGGTAAGTCAATAATACAAGTAATACGAATCATCGAAGGGATCGAACAGATAATACAGATCGGTGCAGAGACTTTAAGAATGCACGTTAATAGATGAAGTGTATTTAGCTATGAGGATAGCTTTTACTACTTTCTTAAGAAGTGCGAAGGAGGAGATGAGTCTAGTTCCAGATCCTGGGTGCCATTCCTGAGAAGGAGCATTTATAAGTTTTTTTCCTTCCGGAATCTTCGAGGTTTTAGCAGGAGATTGTTTGTGCCTCTAGTGTTTCTAGAACCACCAGAGATTGTCAGCTTCTGGGTGAGGTAACCGGGTGAGCTAAAGTGTACAGCCTTGTGTCATGCAAGCGATTTTCAGATGTATTCTGGCTTCAAAAGGCAGCCAGTTCAGAGATTTCAAGTCTGGGGTGATATGCAAGTGTTTTTTTGACCCAGTGATGAGTCTCGCTGCAGCGTTTAGAGAAGCTCTTAGGGGTGCAGTGGTAGTTAAAGGGGAGCCTGCAGAGGGCGATGCTGCCGTATTCTATTCGAGGGAGGACTAGTGCTTGTGCTGCAGTTGGGAAGTCTTTGGCTGGGAGGAAGGGTTTTAAGTTTCCCCATGGTATTGATTTGGTAGTTCGCTCCTTTAGTTGCCTTGCTGATATGTTGCTGCATGTTGAGGTTGGTGTCGAGTGTTATGCCTAAAGATTTTGCGGAGTCCACGATGGTGGGTTGGACATTGAGTGCAGTTAGGTGTTTAAGCCAAATTTGGGTGGTAGATCTTCGTGGGAGGTGAGATCAGAAGGAACTGTTTTCAGAGCATTGAGTTTGGGATGATTATCGGCAAGCCAGGATTGGGTGCTTCTGATCGTTGAGTTCAGGAGTACAATGTCTTTGGGGGATTGTAATTTGAGATAGTTGGGTGTCATCGGCGTACATGTGAAAAAGTACATTGGATGCTTGTAAGGTGGTGAGAGGTTCCATAACTAGGTTGAACAAAGTTAGGGATAGGGAGGATCCTTGGGGGACGCTTAACGATACAGGTATTGGTGGACATCTGGTTCTTAAATTTTTGCGTCCTGTTGTGCAGAAAGGAAGTGAACCACTTGAGAGCAGTCCCAGATAGACCCATTCTTGTGTTTAAAAGTTCGAGTAAATTCTAATGTTTAACTGTCTGCTGAGGAGAGAAGTATGAGGAGGCAGGTATCATTTTGATCTAGGATTTGAAGGGCATCGTCAATTATGCGAGTCATAGCAGTTTCTGTACTGTGTCCTGCTCAGAAGCCTGATTGAGGGTTGAGGAGATCAAACTGATCAATGTGTTTAGTCAATTGTAGTTGTGCGCATTTTTCCAGGAGTTTTGCTAGAGTGGGAATATTGGTAATGGGACGGTAGTTGTTTAGATCAGATGGGTCGGCTGTAGGTTTCTTCAGTAAAGGTGTGACTTGTCCAACTTTGAGGGAGTCAGGGATGGTTCCTTGTTGAAGTGAGCTGTTAATTTTAGTCCAGAGTGGAAGGAACAATGGGGTGAAGTCTTTGACAGCGTTAGCAGGGAGGGAGGTGATTGGATGGTTTCAAGGTGCTGAGCAATTTGCCAATTTCTTCAGAATAGGTGTCAAAGGATGACCATGTAGCATTGTCTTTTGATTCAGTGGGTGCTATGCAGTGAGGTTTGGAGTAAGATTAGAACTGGTCTTGCTCCTGAGTTGATCAGCTCGTTTTTGAGAACAGATCCGTGCTAAGCTTGCATATCTGTCCCTAGGTTTTCTTAGCCCCACGTTATACTTTTACATGTGCCCATTGGCTGACATTTTGTTGGGGCATCTCACTGGTGTCCTATGCAGACGCCAGATGGTGGTCTCATGCCTGATGGCAAACACTGTCTTGTCTGTAGTGTAGCCGACTCGTGTTGAAGCTCAAAAGTAACAACCGAGCAGACACCAAATAATTTTAACCCCCATATGTCCCAGGAATGGCCTGCACAGCCTGGCCCCTAAAGTAGCAGTGAACGTTTGATATGGCTGGATTATAACCTCAATGGAGACACAAGCCACAACTTTCTCCAGCTGTTTCAGGATTTTAAGAATGCTGTAATCTTTTCCCCTCTTTTCCAGGTATTTCGTAGCCATATTCAGTGAATACATTTAATTCACCGGTTGGTTTCAAAGGCCTCTTAGCAGGATGAAATTCCATGGGCTGAGAGAATCTGCCTCAGCAATTCTGGGCCACAATGTAAAAGCTGGAGCATTTTCTCTGCCATACTTACTAATAGACCAGTTATTTGGCCAATAGTATTGGTTCTCGTGTATCGCCAGGACCATTAAACTGGTGCTAAGTATTAACTGTCTAGTCTAGAAGGCTAGTTGCAAGGAGGGCTGTTTCTTTAATGTCACATGAGTTTATAATGTGCTCATATGGGGCATGCTGAATATTTTCCTAAGTCTGCTGCTCTGCACAGGGCCAGCACATGTTTCATTTTTTTTTTTTGCGAGAGGTGGCGGGAGCTATATTGACATTATGCTATGCTTTCATTGTTAGTCTCTAGATAGACCTTCAGTCGGTTGCTTGAAATGATTTGTATTATACCTCATTGAAAGGTCATCAGTTTGTTTATTTTCCATAACAACCACCTGTGCATCAAGATAGGTCCTGAATTGCAGAGGGATTTACACACAGGGCGTGAAACATGCTGACTAGGACTTCTCACTTAAACGCCTCTGACACTTTGAACAGTGTCTTGCCTCATTTTATTTCTCCTCGCATCTACAACTAGTCCCCTCGCACGCACTTTACATATACAGCTTGGGTTAAAGATCTGACAACGAGCCCCTCATAGAGTCCCTGTCGGCCATTGCAGCGCCGGTCTGACAGGGAGCAGGCCCCATGATGAAGCATGCCACCCAAATGGGTGTTTGAGGGCCCCACTTCCCAAATTGGGAGACACCCACACTCCACTACTGAGTAAGGGTGTTCACCAACCTAGGCTCCTTCCCCCTACCCTAATTGAACTGCATACTCCTTCAGTGATACTTTATGAATGATGCCTTGTGTTTCAACTTTACTGTTGAGGCTGTAATGGCCGTTGCATATAATTAGGCAACTTAAAAAATCAATTAAAATCAAATCAAGCTTTAGTCGGTTGTAAAGAGAAACATCCATAAAAGCACAATGTATTTACAAATGAATAAAGGTTACAGTTAAGACAGATCTGACTAACTTAAATTCCTACAGCTTTTACTGTGTTGTCTAGGCCTATTGAAAGCTTTCCAGGGTAAGCTTGATGTCCAGTCGTAACTGCGCTTGCACCACTTTTAAAATTGCTTTGGCCATAGGGTTTTGAAGATTATTTGGTTTAATAGTGCAACTGCTAATTCGTCAAGTACCATTACAAACTAATGGGGTAGCCCAGAAAACATCAAAAGGACTGGGGTGCAATGTGGTGGAAACAGTTGGTCCTGACGTACCTCTGGACAAACCAAAGACGGAATACATTATGAAGTTAATTCACGAAGTCCTACTCTATGGTACACCAGAAAAGGAGATGCAATATCTGAAATTCAGTGGCGAAGAATCCTTTTTGTAATTTTGCTATAAAAAACATTCAATACGACATGGAAAGAGATCTATAGATGGTTGCTCTAGTGATAAGTGCGAGGAATCGTGCTCATAGGTGAGGTGAGTAGAAAAGGGAACCTTTGCACAAAGACTACTGGTCACCATGATTCTGAAGGGTAACCCAGTATTTTGTGGCCCGACTACAAAACAATTATACCTTTTAAAAGTCCTTTTATCAGGATGATGCTATTTTTTTTATGCTTTGTCCATTCTCGGGGATGACCAATATCTTTACAACACACCCTAAGTTCCTAGTAAGTGGTACCCCAAGTACCTAGAACAAGGGGGCTAAAGAGTAAGTGCTGCAACATGTATTGTGCTACTCTACGGGACCCTTCAACACCATCATGCAAACTGCATGCCATGGTGCATAGAAAAGCGAAGACAATATGCTAAACCACATGTGCCATGCCTGCAGTACAGGTTGTCACCCCACCAGCATGAGATCACCTGACTTAAAGATTTCTTCACTCTGGTCCCCGTTAATCCTGAGAAGGGTCTTCACTAGAACTGCAGCCAACTTCCTTTGCCCCAAACGCCCCCATATATCAGGATCATTTGGCAATTTGTTTGCGTGCCACGCCATCCGCTCTAGATTACTGCAGGATGCATAATGAAGACCCTGCTCTCAAGAATAATAAGGACCAAAGGGACAATCTTTTTTGCCAGTCAGGCGATCTCCCATTTCTCGGGATACACACCACAGATGATGGCCATAGTAGAAGCTTGGTTTACCTGGTCAGGCAACTAATACTGTTCATCATTTTCCCTGTTCTGATGAAGCCCTGCATGCAGAGGCTCTTAATTACCCTCACCGCCTAAGTTGGGTCGAAACGTCAACACGACTTTAATTAAATTTTATTGCCAATTTGGGAAATGTTTGCAGTTTTAGGACCATAGATCTGGCACTGGGAACCTTGAAAGCAGGAATCCAGTGCACTTGTGTCAAAACTATCTGATCAGGCAAAAAGGGGCACTTTCTACATTGGCACCCTCCAACTTTCTCATATGGTGGGCATGGATGCTTGGCAGGGCCCAGCCGTCTTTTACAGTTCGTTTCTATGATATGCAAAGCCTCCATACAGGTGCTGTTTTGTTCCCCCCCCACCCCCTCCCTGTATGTATTTGCAGGCATGTGTACCACTTGTCAACTGGAGTACCTCTGGCTGAGAATGCACTGAAGGCCCATGATGATTCATACTAGCATAACTTGTCATTTGTGTGGCCTGTTCCTGTTTATGTATGTGGCTCTGTAGGAATGGGTGGCTCTGTGTGTGTAGGTGACTATGTGGAAAAACTCTGTCTAGGTGGCTCTGTATATGTGTGGCTCTGTGTAAATTCAATAAGTCATGCATATGCAAAAGATTAAGCTATTGGCATTGTAAATGACAATGCCATTGATTTAACTAAGCTATTGCCAATTAAAAAGACAATACTATTTATTTATGATTTAAAAAAAAAGAATAGGCAATAGCTCTACCTTTTTAATAATGCCTAGACCATTTATTTTGAAAGTTTGATATAGCGTGAACAAGATCTTTGCAGATATCAGAGCGCTTTACAAAGACAAGGGGTAAGAACAGGAGAGTGCATAACTGGCATTTGGGCATAGCGTAATTGTAGGTAATAAGTGAGTGGTAGGGTAGGTACATCAAATAAGAGGGAGCATAGACCGTCAGGTAAGTTGATAAAACAAGTAATACAAATAAGCAAAGAGATCAAACCAGTAGTACAGATTGGCGCAGAGTCTTAAAAGTCCAAAGTAATAGTTCAAGTGTATTTAGCCATGAGGATAGCTTTTACTTCTTTCTTAAAAAGAGGAGTGGAGATGAGCCTGGTTTCAGGAGGGAGTGAGTTCCAGATCCTGGGTGCCATTCCTGAGAAGGAGTGTTTGTTGTTTTTTTCCTTCCGAATCTTCGAGGCTTCAGCAGAAGATTGTTTGTGCTTCTAGTGGTTCTGGAGCCGCCAGAAATTGTCAGCTTCTGAGTGAGGTAGCTGGGTGAGTTCAGGTGTACAGCCTTGTGTGTCATGCAGGCAATTTTCAGATGTATTCTGGCTTCAAAAGGCAGCCAGTTCAGGGATTTAAAGTCGGGGGAAATATGTGAGTTTTTTTAGATCCAGTGATGAGTCTTGCTGCCGCGTTTAGCGAAGCTCTAAGGGGTGCAGTTGTAGTTAGGGGGAGTCCGCAGAGGGCGATGCTGCTGTAGTCTATGCGAGGGATGACTAGTGCTTGTACTGCAGTTTGGAAGTCTGGTTGGGAGGAAGGGTTTAAGTTTCCTGAAGGTATTTATTTGGAAGTTCGCTCCCTTAGTTGCCTTGCTGATATGCTGCTGCATGTTGAGATTGGCGTCAAGTGTTATGCCTAAAGATTTTGCTGAATCCACGATGGTCGGTTGGACATTGAGTGCAGTTAGGTGCTTAAGCCAAGTTTGAGTGGTAGAGATTTTCGCGGGAGGTGAGATCAGTTTTCAGAGCATCGAGTTTGAGGTGGTTATCGGCAAGCCAGGATTGGGTGCTTCTGATCGTTGAGTTCAGAAGCATATTGTCTTTGGGTGCTTTGTAAATGCTTGTTCTCATTTCTCTTCCTACTGCTAAGACCTAAAAAAAATCTTTCACTCTTTTATCCCTCCACTATCCTTTTCAATCAAAATTACCAGACTAACATGTTCACCTCTCAAATTCCATATTCAACTATACTAATATACTGCCCAAATAACTGAATAACAGACTACTCAAATTATTTCATATTTATACTATACTAATTTTAAACACAAATCCTTTATGGCAGGGGTCTCCAAACCTGTCCTGGAGGGCCGGGTCCATGCCATATTTTTAAAATTACTACATGTCTCTCAATGGGGATATCCAAAAAATCTGGCATGGATCCGGCCCTCCAGGACCGGTTTGGAGACCCCTGCTTTATGGGTCCCGGGGTGACGTGCTACTCGCCAGAAAAGCGCTACAACACCCATCAGGGGTAACAAGTGCTATATGAATGCTAATCTTTCTTCCCCTTTTATCCCTCTGCTATCCTTCTCACTACAAGTAACTGACTAATATCCACCACTGAAATTACCTCCTAATTCACCACTAATTCTTTATGGGCTTCCGGAATAGCGTGCGTCAACAAGCGATACATAAATACAAACCGTTGTCCTCTATCCTTCTGGTATCATTCCATATCCAAATAACTGACTAACCTATACACCACTTATGTACTTGCATGTTTCACCATACTTATACAACACTAATCCTCTATGGGTCCCGTAGTAGCGCGCTACCCGACAAAAAAGCGCTTCGACGCCTCGTCGGGGGTAGTAAGCGCCATATAAATGCAATTACAATACAATACCATCTGTTGGCAAGATTATCTGGCTGCACAGCCTGTTTTGAGGTCCGATTCTGTTCGGAGATGGAGATAGCTGGGCAAGCCCAATGGGCCCAAGTTGGTATTGCGAGGTTTGCAAATTGTTTAAGCCGACTTAAACGGAGTCTTTACAGGTTGGCTTTCTTGTGTATAACGTGGATTTGTAGTTACTATGCACTAGAGCGCTACATTTTTGTAGGAGACATTTGTTTTAAATGTTTATCTGCTTTGGAAAGAAGCAGATGGTCTGAGCTGCAGATCACCTTTCATTGTTTAGGTTTTTCCTACAAAGGAAGGGGTTTAGAGCCTGCCCATTACTTAGCTTTACTTACCACTGATTGGCTTTGTCACTTTCATTTCTTCCTGTTCAGTACTGCTTCCTGCTCAGCTTAACATCTTAACACCATCAGCTGCGGTAATTTCCCCTCTGTGCTACTTCTGATTTATTCCCATTGTTCATGACGAGCTCAGCTCGTCATGAGCCCACGACCAGTGTACTGCATGACGAGCTGAGCTCGTCATGAGCGTCGAAGGGGTTAATCCTTGCTGTGGAGCTTGGACCAAGTACCACTTCTAGCAGTCTGTCTTCCCACTGGCCACATGCTAGTAACCTAATTTAAAAAAAAACTTTCTGCCAATTGCATTGTTTGTTGCATGACCGTTCCTACCACGACCACCTCCTTTCTGTTGGTGCATGCACATTCCCTGTTCGTTGCTGGCCTGTTCCTCCAGCCAACATTTTCCTCAGCCTGCCCTGTTTATACCCCATAGCTAGTACTAGTTTGTGTTATGTAGCACAAAGTTGATTGGAAGGACTTTGAACAATTTACATTCACAGTTAGATTACACATGGGCAACATTTTTACAGACACGGGGAAATAGTGTGCTTTGCCCAGAATCACAGGATGTTGAGGGCACAGGACTTGAAACTGGTTCCCCCCAACTCCAAGTCAGCAGCTCTGGCCTGAACACCATATCCTCTCCTTGCTGGGTGTTCAAATTAGCAACTCTTTGACACACCGGTAACTGCAAATGTTCAAGAATATAAACTGCATAATGAGCATAGGGAAAAAGCTATTTTTACTTGTTTGTACGTGCATCACTTTAAGGTAAAAAAAGCTGTATGATGTGTTATGGCCACATCGCCTTTCCCCCTTTCTTTAAGCTATGTAGCACAGCAACTCGCACTGCTGTGTAACATTTAAATATAAACAATTGATAGCAATACATCTTGCAGAGGTGAAGCCTATTGGCTTTGTCAATATTTGTTTTTTATATGACCGCTAAAGTGATGGGAATTTAGTACCAGTAATTTTTATACACAAGAACTTTACTACTTAGCCGATCACTTAATAGTCTAAAATAAGTATACAGCAGAGTTGTATACGATTTTGTGTGACCCCCGTGCATAAGCTTAAACACCTTTCCATTGTGGCTTAAAACCAGATAAAGATATTGGTAACAAGTTATTACTTACCTCACTCTAGAAATAATCAGTTTCTCATGGCCCTCAACCCTTGCATTGTCTTATTTGCTGATGACCATTTCTCGTGTGTAGAATATGGTGCCAAGAGTTTATAACATGCCACTTGTAGAGCTGCAAAGAGAATTCATCAGAATTTGGGGTTTTGCTTCGATACTAATTGGGGTTTCATTTGGGCCTGCAGTACCTGATCAGCTTTCTACTTTAATAAGTGACTCCAGGGTTTCCCTATTATAGGGTTCAGTATAAAGATGACAACTTTTTCCGTAGCATCAAGGGGTCTTTTATTATCCATATCTTTAGTTATTTGATTGAATGAAATCATTACTAACATTTTTGTCTTTTAAAGTATCTAGAATATAAGCCCTGTTATTTCATATACAAATCTGTATTTTTAATATGCTTTGCTAATTGAAATTTCTTCACATGGTTAAATGGTATGGAGTTTTTCCCTAAAGTGTTGATGCTATGTTTTTTTCCCCCGCTTTTGTTCATAGTATAGCCATAGTTCGTGATGCATAATTAGTAGCTAAATAATTGGTCCTAGTCTGGGAAATTATACCGAAATTAAGCAGCAACGGTTCCTAAAACACCCCGTGCTGACACTTTAGAGGCTGCAATTTAAAATTGCTTACCTGTCTGCTGTCCTGTAAGCCCATCTATTCTGAAATCTGGACTATTCTAGTCTAATACGGGCAGGTGTGGCATTGGGTAGATCAGATGCAGGGCGAATCTTGGTTTCAGAAGCAATAGTGACAGATGTTAATTATGCTGGTCAAGTAATTGAGTTGTGTACAAAAGGCTGATTGGCAACCAAAACCATACCTCTGGCAGGAAGACTAGCAACATGAGATATATAGTGGGTGAATAGCAAATTGTGACTTCAAACTGCCTCGGTCGGGAACTACAATCCTAAGTGGCTAATGGCCAACAATGGATTATCCACCTTCTTTTAGTCCTACCTGGGGGACCATAGATCGTAATAAATTAAATTTGGAAAATCCCCAATTTGCATTTAAAACTTGAATATTTAATGGAGTCTTAAACTAACTTTCCCATGTAGCGCCCTGTGGAGTGCATACAAATAGATTAAAGCCAAGCCAATTGGTTTCACTGATGCTAGCGTGTTCCAGCTAATTTAGCAATCCGATGGGTTAACTACCCAATTTTGTTACCTAAATTTCTTCCCGATCAAATATTTTTTTTTTTTTTGTATAGAAAGCCTATATTAGATACACAATTAAGTGACAGTGTGATACTTAGCAGATGTGAAATTCTAATTGCGTTCAAAGAAAAACTCTTACAGGAAGGTGGAATTATACTGCGAATAGACAGTAGCAAAAATTTGTGAATAATACTCTGGGTGGAGCCAAAGCCTACTCCAGTTATATTTTTAATAACTGATAATGCAGCCAGCTGGATTGTCGAGCCAGACAGTAAAAAAAGTGAAAGCCCATAAATCTTCAATCATTCGGTGTCCATGCCCCATGTATCCAGATTATATATGTAAATGTATAGGCATTTATATAGCGCACTACTTACCCGGAGGGTCCCAAGGCGCTTCGACGGCTGCGAAACCCTTCCTGGCTTCCCTGAGAGATGGTCCCTTAATGGGTATCTCCAGGGTGAGACCAGGCATCCCCGGCGGTCTGGTGGGGCCGTTAGTGAAGATGAGGCAAGCTAATGCCCAGAGTTGCCGAGTGTGATCGCTGATCAGAGTGGGCACCGAGGCGAGAGAATTATCGAGTCCGCTGACCCTGGTCCAGGGAATCGAACCCTGGTCCACGATGCACAATTGAGGTCTGATCTCTTTCCTACTCTTGAAATCAAATGCTAATTATTAGGAATACTTTTGATGCTTCGTTTCCTAAGGCTGCCACAATACTGGTTTAGTCATTCTTTAAATCCGTTGGTATGGTATCCATTTACTCCTGTGCTAGGATTTTGTATTTGAGTAAACGTTTGCAAGAAAACCGTTTTTTTTCTTATTTAAAACTGCATCATGGGAAGGTTTGCTGTGCTATGAATCTGTTCCCAGCTTTCAGGAGCCTTTACAAAACAAAAGTGTAACCATAGCTGTGGCTTTCTTCTAAGAGGTAGTAAGCATCTGCACTTATGCTTGGGGAGGATTATACAGGTTCTCCGAGAACCTGAGGTATCCAAAACCAACAGCTGCACCATTCAATGGTTTTTCACTGTTTATTGAGCACGTCCTATGCTAAAATATAGTGAAGGAAACCTGTATTTCTGAAATGTACAGAAGATACTGAGTTTAGGAGCAATGGTTGTTTTCACGGCTCTGAATTAGCAATGCACTTTGCGAAATGTATTTTTTTTATTTGTATGCTAGCTTGCACTTGGAAGTCAGACATGAAGTAAAATCTATTGCTAATAAATGTTCTACTGTTGTGCTTCCACACGTCTCCTGATAAATAGTACCCTACTTGTGTGGCTGAGCCTAGCGCCTGTGATGCAAAACATCCTGAAATACAACCTCGAAACATTGCACTTCACCCAGCAGAATCAGTTATTTATTTTATTTTTTACCTGTGGCTGGCTGGATTTTGAACCCTAGCTCATTTGCCCTCCAGAGAAATCTCTCATGCCAGATCTACTATACCCAGACATTTCTGAAAATACCAGGAGTGTCCAGGTTGTTCTACAAAGGTTTCTTGCCACAAGCCCTTTCACAACCTAACCTTTATAATAACATTTTTTCCACATTCCTGAGAAACTCCAGAGTCTGCAGCAATCAACAGATTGCATACCACCCATTGACCGCCCCCGCCCCCCCACCATGTCTCGCGTCTGTGGTGGATTCTAAAGTAAGGAATTTTCATCTAGATCGTGTCTCTAACACAATGCGTTACCAAAGGTAAGTAACTTGTTCTTTTCTACCCTTTCTTATTGCAAGTGCTAGGCCCACTCACATATGTACACTAACCTGTCCAACTTACGGACTGGTTATGGCTCCCAGCAACTTTGATGGATTCCTAGACCCTCCTTTCCTCAATGAATATTGTGCTGTCATACTGGCAATCTCTCCTTCATCCTTTCTACCCATTCCCTCTCAACCCCGCTGGTTAATCTGGACCCCAATGACCCTGCCCTGCACGGTTTTGATCCTGGGGCCAAGGACATTCCCCAGGTATGAGAGATTTCTATGGAAATGCGGAGCTCCAGGCCAGGGAAGATTTGATCAACCATTTTCAGCTCACTAGAAGGGATGCCTTTAGACTCGCACAAGCTTTGCATTGGGTGGGTGGGCGGGCAAACGTCCATGGACACTGGTGCAGGTAAGAGTTCTTCATCAAAATCCACTTCAAAGGCCTATCATGGCTCTACAAATATATCTTGGAGCTAAGCCTTCAAAGGAGACGCACATATGTAGCAGGAGGGACCTGGGGACTGAGATCCCAGATTATATTTGGAAGTCTATCTGGCAAAGTGTGCAACTCCAACTAAATGTTTACGAACTACTTGCACTGTGGTACCTTACGCCCCCAAGATTACACGATGTTTGGCAGTGTCAGGAAGTATGTTGAAAGAGAAATGGAGAACTTGGCGCAATGCTCCACACATGGTGGTCATGCTCATCTCCAAGCCTTCTGGTGAGCTGTCCTCCCATTGATGTGAACCATCTCAAGCTAACTCTGACATGATCCCTTTATTACTTTTGGGGTACTCTGGCATTCAGGGCATGTACCCCATGACCACCTCAGGGGGGAATATTGATGACCCATCTCTTGTTTGCGACTCATCTTAGCATAGCCCAAATGTGGAAATAACAGAGCACTTCTATGTTCAACCTCTGGTGGGGGAAGCTATGGTCCATATATGCCAATGGGAAAACTGTTGGCAGTGATCCACAAGAGTACAACAGTTCGCCAAGATATGGCGTCCATTCATGACTTGTATGAAACGGGTCCACCTTGAAAGGGGTGCAGGCCTGACAATGTTTCAGATTCTTCACCACTCTTGTATCTGTGACATGTCCCATTCAGATGCTAGTACCAGCATGAGTACTGAGGCCCGATCATGGACATTTAAAGTTATTGTTTCTATTGTCTATCTATAGCTCTTACTCTTGGGCTGGTATAAGTCTGAGCTATGTGCTGTATGTTTTTACGATAATTGTACCTGAATATGTAAGGACAATTTTTAACTCCTGTGCAACCTCCTTTTTTCCGCTCTGTAAAAACAAAGCGATTACACGTGTCTCGAAGTCACTACTTCTATATACTAGTATGCAATTGGATCTGAGGCGGGTCTTGCTCTATTTATCAGGGTGGGTTTGTTTACTGTTTGTTCTGTTCCATTCTTTCTCTATCTTTTACCAAAAATGTGGATAGATAAACCATTTTGTTTTCCTGAAGCAAATAGGGACGCTACCTTGCGGGCCATTGCCCACCTGCATTATTGATTCCAATGTAACTTGATAAAACAAGTATAACATTGTTTTCCTGTAAGCTAAAACGTTATTAGAAAATAAAAGTAACTGTCATGATTCCAACTCCAAAACGTACAGAAATTATTCAATCATTCAAATGGAACATGTTTAAGTATCAATTTGTTGACCTACCATCCAGTGGTTTTCTCACAGGTACTGGTGGGCTTTCTGCTCTATTTTGTATTTATAACTATCAGCGAAGAGCCCTTGAAAGAGAAGCTAGAGCTACTTGCAATTGTAGTTTACATTCATATGACTTCATTGAAGTTGTGAACGCATTTTTATATGAAATAATGCTATATTTAAATGTGTTTTAGTTAACATAACCAGCATTCATTTGACATGACTAAGCTTAGTCAGTCTGCACTGGCGTTCATTTTACAGTGATAGAAATAAAATGTACTGAAATAGATTTCAATAAACTACATTTGATGGTGCTGTTTACTGGTCAAGCTGAAAGGTATTAACTTATGTTTCTCAAGAAAGAAGCCGTGTTCAGAATATTCCGTATTTGCATCAAATTCAGTTTGCTTCGGTAGTCTGCTCTACGCAGTTGACCTATTTTTATTTGTTGATCAAATGTTCTATCCTATTTATGCCTTTCTATAATTGAATGAATGTAGGTGTTCCTAAATGTTTATTTGACGAACCATAATTTCCTGCAAAATTATTGATTGTGTATGTAACATTATTCGTTCAACCTGATTATGTCAGATCTGCCAATGTTGATTGATTGTGGCATTCACTGTCTGAAACAAATAAAATGGGCCCTCTTTAAAATGTGTGCCAGACTTTCCTTGCTTCCTGAATTGTGCAGATTCTGTGAGCCTGTCTATTAATTTATGCTTGTTTTTATACTCTCCTTTTAAACTGATCAGTCTGCATGTTCTACTTGCTGATTTTAAAATTAACTTTAAATTCTCCTAAGCAGAATCTAAGTTAGTCTGTCAATTGATTTACACCATACTAGTTGCCTTGACTTTTGAACTGAGCATATTTTATGCTAGTCCTCTTACTGAAATATATTTTGGTTCTGGATATTTCATTGCTTTGGAGCTGCACATTTATGTTGGTCCTCTTGCAATTTGATGCATTATCGATACTTATTTGAATGACTACTTTTTTTTCTTGTTATTATTATTCAATTAGAATAAATCTTTTGACTTCGAGTTTTGCTCCCCAGCGGTTTACTTTATTTGTATGGGCTATCATCTTGTTTGACTCGCATGGCCCTGGTCTTGCATATGAACCCTTTTAATTTATTATAAACTTGGACCCAATTATGGTGGAGTAACCTGGGCAATTCTGATAATTGGTTTAACTGAACATTTTAGTTACATTTGGTAACTAGCTTGCTTTCTAATAGCGGGGAGGGGGGGTGGAATTTTCTAAAATATCTACTTGTCCATGGGGCAGATTTCTTCATAAATCTACTTGTCCTGTAACAAAATCCACTTGTCACTTTTGTGCAGTGACAAATTATGGCAACAGTCTCATATAAGAGTTCTGATATAGCTCCTCTGATTAGGCCGGACTCATACCATAGTTTGGTTTGAATACTAGCTATTGCCTTATGTGGCCAAGTTTCCACAGATCTACATATTAGGGCTGAAGGTAGTGGTAATCAATAGTTTCAGGGTTGGAATGCCCTTTTGAGTCTGTGCAAAGCTACTAATATGCATGTTTTAAGGATTTCATCCAATCTTCTCTAATATTTTCCCTTGCTGAGAAAGGTTGCAAATTTATTCCTGACTACGGCAGATGTAAAACTTCTTCCAGGGTTGGGAAAAAAGTGGTTGGAAGGAAAGTGAACATGCAAACTCTCAGATTTTCGCATGAGCTAATAGACGCATGCATATTTGCTCCTGCTAGAATTCCGTTCACAAATCTTTTTGAGAAGTACTAGTTCTTGGCCTACTTCTGTAAATTCTTGTTAATTCACAAAAGCCTTATATGCACTTAATGCAAGTACATATACCATGGTGCACTTTTGAGACTTTCTTTAATTATTGGGCCCCTAATTGAAGTTGAGGTAACCATGACCTTTTCTTAACATTTTGTCTATTGGCTGGCTTCACTGTGAGTGACCGCATTCTGCTCTTTCACAAGGAGCATATTTGTGCTCAAAGTAGTTTTGTTCTGTGGCAATCTGTGTTTTTTTTTTTTAGACCAAAAACAATTTTTGCTTTTGCCAATGTTTGTTATAATGGTGAGGGCCCAGCAGCTCCTACACAATATGGTTTTAGAAAAAACATGCTAAAACAAGTTACGCATTGACAAAACCAAAAGACTGACCACCAATTTCAGACGTACTGGCTATGCCAATGCTGGTTTATTAATATATTCCATCATCTTATTAAAACCGGTTACACTTATTTTCCATTATGAATATTTTTGGGAAATACTTGCATACATCAACACACTTTACTAAATAATGCTGCAAAGAAATGGTACCTAAACTTTGACAGTAGTTTAGCAAAATGTTTCTTTTCCTACTTGCTTTTTTGTGAACATTTTATTTTGAAAGAAAAAAAATCATCAATCTTGCTTTCAAGCTTTTGCAAATATTTGCATCTAATCAATGAGCATTCTGGGAGTATTATACAGAGCTTCATATTGCCAAACTTTGAAAACCAGTGTACACATTTTTATACTGTAACTACTGTCAGTGCAGTCCTAGCTTATAACATTTACTTTAAGAGTTTACCCTAAAAATAAAGGCTTTGCAACAATGAACCATAAATCCGGGATTAAACCACTTTGACACAAATATTATGCTGGCTGCCCATCCCTTTTTCATAATGTGGTACTGTAAATAGGCAGCAAAAGGGTTTGTGCTTTGGGCAGTTAAGCCTACTTGTTCCAAGGACTAAAAGTTGACCACTGCCTGGGACGAACCTTTCGTTAACAGACCGTCATCGCGGTGAGGAACACTGAAACCCTTGATCTTACTGGGTAGACTGCTACCACTAGCGTCACTTTTATGAACACCCGAGAGGTACTGATGTGACCAAAGGGGAGTACAGCAAAATGAAATGGCTCGTGTGCCCTCAAACCACAGGTAGCGCTAATGGGACTACTGGATGGACATATGGGCATAGCGTCCTGCAGGTCCAACACCACCGTCTCCTGGGTCCAAGCCAGCCAAGACCTGGGCAAGTGTGAACATCTTGAATTTTTTCCTTCCGGAGGAAGGCATTGTGAGGGCACAGGTTTCCAATGGGACAAACGCCTGTCTTTTGTTTCCAGAAAGTAGGGGGAATAACAACCATAACCTACTTCTGGAATTTACACCCTCTCAATGGCACTTTTGGCCAAAAGGCCTGCACTGCCTACCGTATGCAGACAGATGATCCTCTGTCGGTCTCTCTGGGTGCAGACAATTTCCTGTGAATGGTATGAAGTGAAATGGAAATAATTGAAAATTATTAAGTGGACAGGATACGTTTATAGACCATTTATTGATTAAAGTGAGAATCACCACCATATGATGAGGCTCCTATGCAGGTGGAAGAGATAGGAGCATGAGAGCTGAGCCTGTGGACAGATGAAATGGAGGTTAATTCGTCTTCACATAGTGAGATAGAAGTAATGAAGATTAATACTCTCAAACTTAATGGGGCTTTAGAAACTATGACAGACACTTAATTCAAAGTGACAACATTTCAAAATAGAACACATGAATTGCCATTTTTGGGTGCAGTAGCAGGAAAGCATGTACATTCTGCATTTGAGAAGCTCGAGCAAATGGCAAAATAATTTAAATGTATTTTTGTTCACAAAGGAGCATTTGTGAAACCTTTTTAGAATGAAATAAAAAGCGCATCACAAAAACAAGATTCTAAACACTTGTGAAAAAATCTTAGTTATTGGGCAATCAAGATTAAAGAATAGGAAGAAGTGACAAGGTAAATTGGAGAATGGAAAGATTCTCCTGATACGCATACAACATCGAAAAACAAAAGTGTGAGTGAATGTGAAGCAGTGGTTAAAAAGGGTTTTCCATTGTTAGAAGTGCAGTAAGGAGCATATGTGCATGTACTTTGGTCAAGGCGTACTCTTTTCACATTGACAAAAAATTTCCTGAAGCTCAGAGAGGACCTGGAGAAGGGGTTTACAGAGGTGAGACAGAATTGTGACATTTTCAAAGCTACTTTAGCTAGATTTGGATGTACTATTTTTAATTGTGCCTCTATTTGTGGGTGAGTGTAAGGCTTCTCCAGTTGTTTTGCAGAAATATAACCACGTTATTCAGCATAAAAACAAATGTTTACTAGAAATCAGTCAAGTGGTCAAAAATCATGAGAGCGACTCAATCCAGAGTACTCCGCTCATGCTTGTTATAAGAGACTGATGCTGATTAATTGATAGTATAGTGGAGTTGATGAACCCTCTACAGAGGATATTTCAGGATTTGTCTATGCATTTGTGTTGGGATTGCATCCGTAGATTAGTGCTAATATTCAGCAAATCGGAATATGATGGCAAGCGCAATAGTTAGACCAAATCCTACTCTACACAAATTACTGCAGTGATTGTTGCGATGCTAAAAAGAAAACAAAGCAGTAGTTGATGGTTGCTCAGAAAGGTTGTTTTCAGGCACCTGGTTTTGGTGCCGGTATGCAAGGTGTTCATGCATAAGAGTTTGATGTGCAATTCATGCAAGGAGGAAATAATGGTCCATGTGTGAAGAGGATTAAATAACGATGGTAATGTGAGCAATAGTATTAACAGTGCACTAATTAGAAAGTCAGTGCCACATATGGGTAAAATGGATCCTGGTAATGGGCATGTAGATTAATCCAAACGGATTTATAATTGAGTTGCAAATGCTTCTCCAAATGCAGAACAATATGAATCCGGTGAGATAGAATGACATGGACAATGGTCCCAGCTGTACCAAATCCAAGGTAATTCAATGGAAATATGCCTTTAGTCCCTGATATGCACAAACCAATGCAAAATACCATGCAGGGATTTGAGTCAAATTCCAGAATTAAAAAATGAATGACAATTTCCACAGCTTGTAGCTACACTTGGAGTTCCTACAGGACCGAGACAAGCTCAATGACTGAGACTAACAAGGGGAGGAGGACTGCATGCTTGGTGCAGTTCTAGAGGTAAGGAAGGGATGATATTTTTTTCAGAAAAAGTGAATGGCTATTCAGTATAATTTTCAATCGAAACGGGTACTAACTGCTCCACTATTTGGCTACTGGAGGTTTCTAACTTCATCCTCTCTGAAAAAGAAATCCAAGTTGTAGGCATCTAAAAAAAAAAACAACCGGTAATACGTTGTAAGCAAATATTCAGGTGAAAATTAGTTCAACTAAAAATCAGTGAGACCAGTCCAGTTAATTTGTTGGGTCGCGATTTCTTGTGTGACTTGAACAGTGTTTTGTTGCACCTTGGTTTTTTTTGTGTGGAGATTTATATAATGTAAACTAAACCCCAAGGTATCAGAGAGCTTTACATGAGCACCAGATGGACACTTACATTTTTTTGGTTAGGCACGGGGAGAATAAGTGATTTGCCTAGAATCACAGAATGTTGAGCGTCCCTGCTGAGACTTGAACCCGGTTCCCCGGCTCTGAGGTTAACTGCTCTAGCCCTTGGGCCACATTTCTCCACATTGTGAGTGTCCTGCAATCAAACACAAGATGAAGGTTTAGATTTAACTATAAAATCGCTAGAGACAAAAGTTAAAATGTTTCCAGTGCTGTATCCAGAAGACCCACCTCCAAATTTAAGACATACTGAGAATGTTTGTCCTGATTTTAAAAGAAAATGAATCAGTTGAATAAAAATGCAGAGCCAGTGCTGTTCAGCAAAACCGAGTGTGGTGTATCCGGGTACTCCTGAATACAGGCTTACTTATGAAGCAGAGGAGGGGATTTCACCTGCCACTGACAAAATGAATGAACGGCATTTTAAAGTGAGTGCTAAGATATCCGTGTAAGTCTCACATCACAGTTCTAAAGACATCTAGCGGAAAATAGCACACAGTGCAAGATCTCCACAAACTTAATGAATCTGTTTTGTTGTGCTACTCAATCGTGTAGTAGTTTTATTTCAGATTCCTGCAGAAGCGGAGTGATTCAATATCACAAATTTGAATCTAGCATTTTTCTCAAATTCTCTTCATGAGGCTAATCAGTATCTTTTTGCGTTTACACCAAAAGAGCACTTTATTTCGGAATCTAGAATCCTATAAGGGTATATAGAAAGTCCTTCAATCTCCCAAATATTTAAAGAGGATTTGGTAAGGTTAAATTTGCCCTATGATTCAGTGCTGGTACAGTATATTGATGATCGATCAGACAGTGCTTGTATAGTGTGCCTAATCACTCTGGGGAGTTTCAAGGTGCTGATGTCTTTGAGATATTTAGTCAAAGGACCAGGCCTTGAGTCCCTGTCTGAAAGCTGAGAGTGAAGGAGAGGTTTGCAGGTTGAGGTTTAGGGAGAGGTCTTTCCAGGGTGGTGAGGTAGGAGAAGAAACTATCTTTGCTGTGGCTTTGGCGGATGCGGGAGACCTGGGTGAGGGAGGTAGAGCTGTCTGGCAGGTTTGTGGAAGGCCAGGCAGCAGTTTATGTAGGCTAGTTCCTGATCGTGGAGGGCTTTGTAGGAGTCTGGCTGCATCATTTTGTATAGTCTGAAGTCGCTTGATGAGTTGGGTAGTTGTGCTGGCTTGGAGTGCATTTCTGTTGTCTAGTCACCTGGTGACAAGGCATTGTGCAAATGTTTTCTTGATGTTGCTGGTGATCCACCTGAAGATCTTGAGAAGCATACAGAGAGTGTGGAAGCAGCAGGAGGAGGATACTGCGTTGACCTGGTGCTTGATGGTAAGTTTGCTGTGAAGGATGATGCCATTGTTGCGGGTGTGGTCCATGGGGGTTGTTGTAGTTCTGAGTTCCTTCTTGTCCGTGTGGAGCTTCAGGCAGGTGGACCTCATCCAGTCGGAGACGCCTGTCAAGTTGGTTCTCGTGGTGTCTTCCGTCAGCGAGAGAATGAGTTAGTTGTGTGTCCTCTGCATATGCGCTGATGTTGAGTCCAGGAGTGTGAACAATGTCTGCGTTGAACAGGGTGGGGGAAAGAGGAGCCTTTGGGGACACCACAGATAATTTTCTTGTGCTCGGAGGTGGAGGTGGTAGGAATATTCTCTGGGTGCGTCCTGCGAAAAAGGTGATCCATTTGAGGGCATCTACTTTGACACCGATAAGGTGGAATCTTCTGATGAGGGTGTAGTGGGATACGGTGTTCAATGCTGATGAGGGGTCGAGGAGGATCAGGGCTGGTCTCTCCTCCGTTGATGAGAATTCTAATGTCTGTTGAGGGGATCAGGATTGTTTCGTGCTAGATTGGGAGGTGCAGAGTAGGTTACCTTCCAAGTGTTAGGTGAGTTGGCGGAAGATCTTGGCCGGAAACTGGAGGAGCGAGATGGGGCAGTATTTTTTTTAGTTTAATGTGGTCATCCAGAATGAGAGAATGCTGCAGATTTGCTACAATTTCTCTATTAAATCATTTGTCTGAAAATTGACACGGCATCGCCTGCCAAGTTGTAATACTGTTGAAAAAGAACTCATTTATTTGGGACACCAAATTAAAAAGGGAGTGAGAAAACTGTCCAAAGAACACACTTCTATCATTTTGAGGATAAACCCACCAGTTCCACAGAGAGATTGAGAATAAACCCACTAGTTCCACAGAGAGAAGTGAAGATGTTTTAGGAAATCTGTTGTCCTTGAATTCCAAACTTTTCCTTATTCGCTAAGTTGAATTGCAGTGATTTGAGGAACTCTGTGCCTGGGACAATGAATGCATGCAAGCCTTCCTAGAGCTCAGGCAGTTTGTGTAGCATGCTTGCTCTAGAAATGCCTAGTTACAAAAATGGTTTAATCTGTCACGAGAGAATGGTGGGCACTTTGTTTTGATCCAACAACATGGATCGGCTAAGTTGCCCATTTCATATTTATCTGCAACACTGAATCCAGTTGCCTCTGCTCTGCCTGGCTGCATGACAACATTGTATTGACTCCTATTGCAGCTGTACAATGCGAGGTAATTGTGATGGGTTACTCATTAACTGTGCTTGTTCCACATTCGGAACAGACACTGCTAACTCACACCTGCACTCAGCATCTGAGTGCATCTTGACCAAGAATGAGCAGATAATCTTGGCAACAACGTTTTTTTTAATCAGACGTAATACCCCGAAACCTGTCACACTTTTTACTTTGCCAAAGGCGGATGGATTAGATGATGATCATGAATGAACAGATGTGAGTTGTGCGCCATACCAAGATCAGGCATTCAACATGTACCACTAGAATTGCATGATTTTATTGTGGATCTTGTCTGAGCGGCTCCTCGAGCAGTATATGCAGACTACACAGTGACTATCGAGTATTGTGGAGGCATCGTACTTGTCTAATGTAATTTCCGCACAATTAGGAGGATTGGTTTTGATTACAAGAGCATGTTGCATGGCTAATGTATTCAGTGTTACAATTTACACAGATAGCCAGCCAGTATGATATTGGTGTGGTCGCCAATTTTCGGAAACTCATTAAAAACTGACCATGTATTCTACATTTAGTTGCGGCCCTGCATATGTTGAAGAAAATTGATATTGTAAAATATGTTGCACACTAAAGTGGAGATGACAATATCTTACCGGGCAACAACTTTACAGATAAAGTTGCAAAGTGCTGTGCTCTTGCACACTTGAATTGAATTAAAAAACAACCTTGATTAAAATATTTTTTTTGCCATTGTGAGTTCAAACAGTTTAAACATTTGAAGAGTTGAAACATTTGCAGAGTGAGGTGTCGAAGATATATGAAAAAGTTGGGAAAAGACAGGATGTTATCAAGACAAAGATAATTTGTGGAAGTCAATTCATGGGAGGGTTATGTTTGCAGATTTATTACTGCATATACCAAGTTATGTGCACAGACCTACACATGTAGGACGAGACGGGATGACTGCTATGTTTAAAACGTATTGGTTTAATCCTCATTCCAGAAAGATTGCTTACAACCTGTCAAGAAGCTTGTAATTTGCCAGCAGGTAAATGTTGATATTAAGAATCAATTTACCACGAGCCATGTGTGAAAATTTGTAGAGTTACAACGCTGTAATGGTTTGCATTTTATTTTGGTGGTCAACTGTTTATTTAGTAAAGGGATGGAAAGGTTCCTCAACTTCATGCTCTGACACACTTACTGTAGCCAAGCTATTACTTAGGAAAGTAATGGCAACATACGGCCTGCCAACGTCTTTGGAATCAGATGGGAACACTCCTTTTTAAAATGAAGTGATGAGTCCTATGCATTGAAGTGTACAAAAAAGTGATGGATGGACTTCTTGAAATAATCTCAGCCATTGGTATTTACTCGGGTCACACTCCTGTCCATCGTTATTCTGCACAACATGCCACCTCTGTTTAGATTTGGGTTGCTTGTATTCTGGTTCAGGGAGGTCCTGGCCTGGAGGTTTGGGCTAGATTGTTCCTACAAGAGCAGGGGCAATAGTGATTTGCAAATGGCTGGGTTCAAACTGAGTTGGCTAAACGAACAATGGGTTGGAATGCTGCCCCTAGCGAATGCTAGTTGTTAGACTTATTGCAAGCATTCCTCCCATCACCTTTTATGTATTTCATGTAGAGGGAAGGTTATAATCCGACATGGGTCCCATACTCACTGTGCCACTGAAGCCCATATACACCCCTATTAATGAGTTCCAATCATGGTAAACCCAGTCTTGGGTTGCTTATGTTCTGGTTCAGGGAGGACCTGGTTAAGACCAATTTGTATATGGCTGTTTCTGAAATATGGTGGCAAAAGAACAATGATTTGGATTTCTACCCTGTGCAATTGCCGGTGGTCAAACATATTGCACGCACCCCTCCTATCACATTTTGGGTGTTTCATGAGAGCCCTATGCATGGCCCTGAATATCAACCCGACGTTCCATTGTACTGTCATCCCGAAGCATCCGGTATAGTTAAGAGGGCCTACAGTACGATGAAAGCAAAACTGGTAAAGTGTGAGTCTCAACATTACTGAATTGCCCAGATGCCCTGCTTCTGGTTCTAGTAAGTATGAGAAGCATACCCAATAGAAGCACAGGATTGACTGGAGTGTTGATCTGGAGGGCCATGAGGACTCCTGGAACTTATTCAGCTGCTTTTTTCTGAATATTACTAATGACCTGGTTTTGGATTACTGCAAAGGTTTGCCTGATTTGATATGCTCCATCTCTCACCAGGTGAAATATGCTACACCTTCAACAAGTGAAGAACCCTGCAATGACTTAGGCCCTGAAGACTAGGTCAGGCTGTGGAACCAGTATGAAGACATGCGTAGAGACTCAGTGGAAGTGCACAAACCAATCGATCATGAAGGTGAACACTGTTGTAAGGTGTGGAGGCTTGCTCTATTCGCTCTACGCTATCTCACAAAATGAGTCAAGGATGCAGATGATTAAGCTGTGACACAACTACTAATTCACAAAGTCAAATTCAAGTTTGCTACGTGGATCCAAAGTGGGGAGAACAAAGTGTTCAAGAAGAAAAAAAATAAGATGAAAAAGAAAAATAACAACTTAAACCAACTCAAACCTCAAGAGCAGCTCACAGTATTTCAATTGCAAGTCGTTCAAATCGAGACCAGTGAAGATGAAATGAGACAAGTGGAGCAAAATGTGACTGAAGGTGAAAGGATTTGAAGGTGACAGAAATAATAAGAGCGTTGAACCTATTTGACAGTCTGAGGGAAACTGTAGAAAAATCAGCAGATACAGTGGCAGATCTGAATTACAAAGATTTAGAAAATCCTGTAGTCAGAAGATCAACAAAAGCAAGAGTACTAAAAAGAAATATGCAGCTCCTGATTGGGCACATTTGGCAAAGACTGAACCAGGATATTGAATAATTTCCCGATGAAACTGTATTTTGAGTTTTTTTAAAAGAGAATAAAAGTTATTTATTTTAATAAGTATACATGCATAGCTCTCTTTGCTTAGAATTTGAAGTTTTGTTTTTGTCTATGCTTTCATTTAAGAACTATGCTGCATCTGAAAAAGAATGATTTTATATATTTAGATATCCAGTTTAAGATAGATGTTTGACAGCATTAGGTTTATGACTATTTGAATTAAGCTAGTGCTGTATGAACTATCTTTTCTCAAGTATGCGGAACCGATTTTCTGTTAGGTCTTTCTCCAAAGAATGCTAAACCCTCTTGCCTATTTGGGGTAGATCGCGCTACAGTCTCCATAACTTTTTTTCTTCAAATAAGGGATCCACTCCAAATCTGTCTTTTATTCCCCAACACCCTGGGGGTTCTAAAGGGTACCCAGGGTTTGTGGATTCCTCTGAAGAGGACTGATAAATTAGGCAAAACATAGAAAAAAAATTTGGGGGTGTGGAATAGGAAAAAACACTCCGAAAAAAGTGTCTGTTGTATCCTAAAAATGGCATCAACAGTAGGGTTGCTGTGCTAAAGTCTTCATCTTCCTGGCTTTCAGAAACATGCAGGACTGAATCTGTTTTTTAAAATGTATCACAGTTATGGCCTTTTTCAAAGTAGCAGTCCGTTTTTCCAAATTTTTGTGCTTTCAAACTACTTCCAAGTTTGTGGTGGAAACCAGGCTGAAACCCATGGGTGATCCCGGAAAGCTATAGATTTTGGAAAAGTAGACAAAATTCTGAGTTCAGCAACGGGTCATTTGTGTGGATCCCTCAAGGTTTTCCGTAAGAAACCAACTGTTAATATAAAAATAATTTGAATGAGAAGGAAAAAACATCCATTCGTGACAACGTTTTAATTTGTAACTTCTTGTTACAAAGACCAATTTACAAAGCAATATATCATTGTCTGTTAGACCCTTCTGGTTGTGAGGATATATAATGTTTGTAGGTTTTCCAAGAACCCGAGGTAACCAGAGCCAACAACTGAACTGCACCGTACAATGTTTTTCATTGTGCACCGGGTATAGGGCAATTTGTATGGTAAAATATAAAGAGTAAAAAATAGTTATCAATGATATGAAGTATAGGAGCAGGTGGCTTAGCCAGCACCCAGGGAAGCCTAGCAAACCTGTGTATATTTTGGAAAACTAGACAGCTAGGGGAATCTAGAGTGGAATGACTAGTGTTGCTGCCACCAGGTTTTGCTACTCTGAAGCCTTTGTTAACCTCAAAGTGTGACTGAAAACACATTTCCTCTCATTATTCTCCCACAACTCCCAATAAAAATGGTTTCGCACATACGTGGGTAGGACTAGTGCCTGCGACAGGAAAGGACCCACAGCACAACATGGACACATCACATTTTTCCAAGGAAAACTGACTTTTTTTTTGTAATGCAGCTAGCTGTGGAATTTGGGTCCAAGCTCAGCCGGCACCTAGGAAAACCAAGCAAAACTCTATATTTTTTAAAACTGGACACCTAGGCAAATCCAGGGTGGGGTGACTTGTGTGGCTACCAACACCGTTTCCTACCCAGAAGCTCTTGCAAACCTCAAACTTTGACAAAAACCCCCACATTTCTGTAAGGACAGTTCAGGAAACTGCAGGGAGCAATACATTTCCTACCACCTACCTTTCCCCCCTAGTATCCTAATTAAAATTGTACCTCACTTTTATGGGTAGGTCTAGTGCCCGTAACAGGAAAGGCACCAAAATACAACATGGAGACATCAACATTTCCTGTCACAAAATTGATCTGATCTGGCAGTGGGGGTAGCAGTGGTTTTTTGGCTTGGGATCGACGGCTATCCAGGGCAACCAACCAAATCCAGACATTTATGTAAACTAAACACATAAGGGAGTCAAGAGTGGTGTACCTTGCGTAGATCCCACAAGGTTTTCCTACTCTCAATGCCCTGCAAACCTCAAAGTTAGCCTAAAATTTCTAATTTTCCTTACATTTCTGTGATGTAAACTTCTGGAATCATAAGGAATCCACTAAATTCCTACCACCAAGCATTGCTTCACTTGTCCTGATAAAAATGCTACCCCACATTGAAGTGTAGTTCCTATATTCCCAATAGGCTCTGCGCATTGGAATGACATATCCTATAGATTTGACATAGGACTTATGTCTCTATCGAATATATTCGACTTAATTGTGAGTGCCAGCTAGCTCAGAGGTCACTAGAAACTTTCTTGAATAAACAAGAAGGGATTAGTTTATGACAACCACATAAACATGACAACTTTGTTTCCCCAAGAATAAAAATGATCTTCAGAGTTTTGGAAACAATAGATAGATATTTTACTTGTCAATCGTGCATGCTTCGTTTCATCAGAGGTACAGAGAAATAGAGAGATAGGCGTTCTCAATAAAAAGGGTTTTTTGAACAGTCTTTTCTCAAGCAAGTAAAGTGAACTGCTACAATCGTAATACTGGTTGTAATGTATAAGTACAGTTAGAAGAGTATTATAAAATAATACTGTAAAAGCATTGTATGGTTCTTAGACCATAGATAAATACATACATAAATAACAAAGGCTACAAGTACTCAACTAATGTTTCTAAAATACGCCTACCCCGATGTACCTAACCTAAGTCTAGTACCAGGGAAGAAGTAAGTGAGCTGTAGCATAGGTTTAGTTTTTCTTTGCCAACAATCTATCCAAGATTTCTCTTTGGGTCTAATCCGCTCCGTACCTTGGTTTTAGAATGAAGGAGGTCTGGTATCTCTGATTGGACTCTTATTTCCCAACACCCCGCGAGGGGAGCTTGGAAACACTGGAGCTGGATTTTCAGCGAGAGAAAGGACAGCTTCTCTGACAGTGCATCAGCTGAAGGGTCGGCTTCCTTCGGCACTTGCTGTAGCGAGCTGTGTCTGGCAAGTAGATAGTCGAGCTGCTCCGAACCACCGTGTTTGCTGGTGCAAGTGTAGGCATATTTATACCTTGAAGGTGCCTAGTTTGACGTAAAGTCTGACATAATAACGTCATCAAAGAACCCCAAGGGAATGGTAGTTCTTTGAAAACTCCATGATTTCTAGGACAAATCAATATTAAAGTAAGGGAATGTCCCTGACTGCTGAAGCAGAGTTTTCCAAGAAATCATTGTAGCTTTTGGGAACTAGTGGAAGTATGTATTTGGACTGGATGGGTTATGTCAAAATATGGGTATGATTTCTATGTCTATATAAGGGCAATGTGATTTATACCTATATAAGGACATGAATCGGTAAATTACGCTAGAATTCTAAAATGCGACACAACACCCACTCCACTTTATTATGTTTGATATTACTAAATTCTAAGCATTTTTAAACCTATCTAAAGCATGATGTGTAAAAATCCCTCCCAAAATACATAAAATGTATTCGAAAATGGCTGTACACGAAATATCAGCATTTGTGCTGTACGCATTTTAAAAAGCAATATTTTCATTTTGTGTGACATTGAACAATGCTTATCAGAATGAGTCATGAAATAACATTTATGAAATGGCTCTTAAATACAGAAGAAAAGTCGAGAACATTCCATGACAGAATATATAAAATGTTTCGGTTGTGGACAAGGTCAAATATTGTCATTTGGAAGCGTTTCAAAGAATTATTAATCTCTAAGAATAGTTCTACTTTAAGCAGATTACTTTGTGCCCAAAAAAAAAAAAATAACATTTTTGGAAAAGTTAAATCACAGAAAAAAAGAGTTCTTAAAGTTTGAAGTTTTGTTTTGAAAAGTGATGGTCGAATACAGAGTCCCATAGAACTCTGTATGCTAACTTCAAAAGTCATTCTCGTTGTTTGAAGAAAACATTAAGGGCCAGATGTAGGAAGCCTAATACTGGTCGGTAATGGCCGCAATTACCTAATTTCGTCCGTTACCAACCGGTATTAGGCTTTTCAGATGTAGGGCCTAATTTAAGGATTCGGTAATTTACCGAATCGGTAATTTAAGGAATCTGTAAATTACCGAATTCTGAAATACAGAGTGCTTTTCACTTGTAATGATGCCTTTTCCCACCAACTACAAGTTGGTGGTACATATCGAAAACCCTAAAAAAAGCAATTTTGTGCTTTTATCAACTGTGCAATGTGGCAGACATACATGCCCTTAGGGCATGTGTGCCACATGTGCACCCATGCACTATACAGGGGTGCAACAGGGTGTCAATGTGACACCCTGCCACCCATGTAAGTCTAACCCTTTTTACCGATTCGGTATTTACCGAATCGGTAATTCTTATTCATTCCTATGGGGCTCCATTGATTACCGAATCATTAGCTACACATCATTTACTGATTCTAAAATACTGAATCGGTAAAATTTGGTATTTTAGAATCGGTAAATGATATTTACCTACATCTGGCTCTAAATCTTCTAAGCTGGCAAAGAAATCGTCTACCACAGTAGGTGAAAGTTGGACCACTTCATAAAGTAAACCAATAGCACAAAAACGTGAAGCGTCAACGTTAGCAGCATTAGCAATGTTCGGCGGAGATGGAGATGGTATCTGTGTGCCTGTCGATCCACGTATCTCACCGCCTGCAGATTGCGTCCGTGAGATCTCAAGAATGCCGTCATCAGGATTGGTAACCGCTGGGGATAACACAATGCATGGGCCGTTATGGAACCAAGGAAGGTATCAACATCGGTTGGCAGTGCTGATGAAAGTGTTAGACAGCCGTCCAACACGCATTCTTCTCCACAAAGCAGGCATCGTAGAACAGGTAAGATGCAAACTTGCCAGATTGGTCGGAATGATAGAAACCACGTGGTATTCAGGTCTCTTAGACGAGCCAGGTCCAGAATCTGTATCATGCGCTCACCACACTTTATTGCCAGGAGAGTGTTCTCTATGGTAATCTGGGTATCGCTGCTGACCAGACTTGCCATATCGGAGCAGACAGAACAAGAATAGTATTCCTGCTATGAGTCCCAAAGTGAGAGGCAGGCCGCCGAACTCAGAGTGCACAAAGTTTGGAAAAATGCAGAGGACTGCTTCAAAGGGTGCTAACAGTCCAGAAAAATCTGTCTTAAATACATGTACAATACCACTGTTATCAGGCATGTTTAAGATACGACCTAAATGTATTAGACAGTTTGCGGATAAAAGGGCTTGTATCTCTGCAGAGGACCTTGCAACTTGCAGTTCATACGTCTCTTTGGACGAGGTCAGTGGTTTTTTTGTAAAAGAATGGCTTTCATTCTGCTTAAAGTATCAATTCGAATAGAAGAGATGGTCAGTGAAGGTCATAACGGCGACCCTCTGTCTGTCGTAGCTTTAGGAAACAATACTTGCATACAACAAGTGACCCTGGCTGACACAGTTACGAGATAGGCTATTCCTGGCATCATACACAACAGCTGTGATCATTCAACATTATATAGCTCCTGATAGAAAGCTGCCTAAAAATTAGATCTATCACTGCTACTGGAGAACCTTGCAGGCGGCATGATAAGTTGTTCGAAGAACCTTCATAGGCTCCATGTAAATTAATACCCTGCCATAAAAGTGTACCGCTTAGTGCACTTTCACATTGTGTACCACTAAGAAATACTTCTTTTCCTTCGCTCCAACATTTGTGTGTGTATGGTAATTCCCATGTTGACTTGATGCATTCCTTACCCAAACTTTCATACATGGCAACTGGTATATGTTTTAAACAGTTGAAATTTGAAAATTGTGACAGGCAGAGTGATTATCCAGTGTAATAACCATTCTGTTGCAGGTTTTTCTGAAACAGTTAATGGTAATCTTTCCAATTTTTCACTACTCAGCACCGTATAGTCTGCTCCTCTTTGTGCCAAAATGATTTGTTTATCTGTAAGATTAAATACAGAAAACAATGACGCGGTGTTGACGCCATAGCACATATCCAGAACGAAGATTTTGCAACGTCCAGCCCAAAAGCATTATAGAACGTAATTGCAACTGTCCATGCTGTAGCATGAGCAAGTCCTTTTCCATTATGTCAATGGCAGAGGATACTATGCTGCCCAAAGAATACATTCTGGAAGACAGGGTCGTTAACCCATTGTCCACTTCAGAGAAAGCTTTCTCTAAATAATACAATCAATTTCTCGTATTCTTTCTGCAGTCTCTGCCTGTGTCGCTTTCCAAGCTTCATTATAAATGGTATATATACCTGCGTATATGAAATGTTTGACATTGTTTCGCAGGACCTGGTAAGAAGTCCCTTAAATCAATGCCATCTTTAAGTAAAGAGAAGTGTTGTTTAACTTCTGTAAGTGTAGATTTTTATAGCCACTCAAGGCACAGTTTTCCTACACTGTATGTTGTTACTTTCCCTGGATGTTGTCTCTGGACATATCTTGGATCTGCCCTAGTTACTGTAAACCCTTGTGTCTTGTTCAGGAATCTATCTTGACAGTTATTCGTGTCCGTGGACCAGATCAACCATTTTTCCCAATCAGGATTAGTTCTGTTTTTGAGTAAAATAGTTTTTACGTCGACCCCTCCTTCTGAAGTGTTTTGACCATCAGGTGTAGGTATGGACGGTTTGTTCAAATCTTTTATCTTGACCAGGCCATGTCTGTTGAACATTGTCGTTTAAAAATATTTGTTCAGGGATAATGCAGGCTCGAAATTAAGCTTCTATTCCCCGCACTTGCCGTCTTTTGAGCCCCAGAAAGTTTTTGTTTCTATGTTGTCACTCCAAAAGTCAAAACCTAACGAGGACTGCTGGGCATAATAGGCTGCTGAATAAATTTGCTTTGTATTGGTCAACATACTTTTCATTCCTGTCTTATTAACATTTTTAAAGTAAAATGTTTCCGGATTTGTGGTATTAAAACCTGAGAAGTATGGAAATGTATTATAGAATGTTTTTGAGCTACCCTTCGGTGGCGTTGGACAATGTTTCCATTGATTGAAAGTATAAACATTTCTAGGGTTTGCAGATTTGTGCAAATAATGATGACCATAGTGATTATAACAATACATTAGTGCATAATCTGATGAACCTTTTAAGTATTCATGTGTTGTGAATTTTGCAGACATCTCTAAATCTGACATCATATTATTAACAGTCTCAATGTCCCAATCATCAGAAAATGTGCTGGGTGAAACAAAGTCACTCAAGAAAGCCTTACATTGAAGTGGAATCTTCAACAGCTCTGCAGGAACATAGATATCATAATCAGTTCTATCCCATGCTATACCACCAGGTATAGGAACGGCTGTGATGTCCACTGATGTCAAGTCTCTTTCTTCACGATGAGATGATTTGTGTGGCTTTAGGAGCAAGTTGATGTTCTTACTTGCTGTGTCCATTTTACTATATCTTCCATTTATCAGCATTCCCAAAGTTAATACCATGATTAGCCAGAGTAGGAGGAAAAGTACGCCAAGCACAATATAAAGTTCAACTCATGGTGAAACCAGATACGTTTTTTCAAGTCGCTGAAAGAGTTCTTTTACAGGATCTTTAAAAGTTTTATTTGCTGGCTTCGTTTCTGGCTCACTGGGATCCTCAGAAAACGTAAAAAAGTTGATGAAATAGCCAGAAGCAGTTCGGTCAATTGTTGGAATTGCATCAGGATTTTTCGAAATCACTGGATCTACCAGATCCTTTGTCATTTTAGTATATTCAGATGCTACATCATTGTAGACAGGAGTGTCTTGACGAACTGTTATTTAGGTCTCAAGAGGCACAAGTTCCATTGCTTTATTGCTTAGTCCTTTGTTTTGTGCTGCAGAGCCTTCAAATGTTATTAGTCTCTCAGTCTGAACCTCTTGGATAGTTGCAAGATTTGGTCTTCTGCTACATCTTTGTAGTCCACTGGGCCTACTACTTATTATCGGGCACATGATGTGGTTTGACCAGGTTGATGGATACGAACCTGTTCTCTTTTCTTCCAGCAAGGGGCGCAGTAACACTGTTCTTGATCCATAGTTTGCTAGCACAGGTACTGGTTTTCTGTAAGAAGGCCCGAATTCCTTCTTATCAGCGATCTTTTCTCTGACTAGATCCCCAATCTTTGGAATCCAGACAGGCCTTGCTGGGATGGGTGGTTCTCCTTCAGTGGTAGCTGGCTTCTGTATTGTGTTGCTTTGACTTCTCCTTTTCTCATTTAAGTCCTGCAAAACAGCCAAACGGTTTTTGATATCAAAGGGTTTTTGACGGTCGAGATCTTGGACAAGCATTCTAGTACCAAAGAGGATTTTATATGGAGGGATTCCACCCAGAGAATTTCTTGGCAGATTATTTAAACTACGTTGGACACTGTGTTGTAATTTCCTCCTCTTTTCCATTAAGTTCCTCCTTAGCACATTCCGACCTCCCCTCCCTCACCTTCCCTCTTGGTACGTTCCACTGAGAGCTCACCTTAGAATGTGCTCCCTGCTTCTTCTCTTCTTTCCTTGGAAATTGTAAAACACTTATTAGATGTTTGACCCACCTGTCACCTGAGCCTAATACCCTAGTTGTTATAAATTGCTTTATGTCCTGTTTTTTTCTTTCCACTACAGAATTTCCCTCAGGATGGAATGCACTCGAATACCGCAATGCAACGCCCAAATTGGCCATGGCCTCTCTGTAAGCTTTGGACCTAAACGCAGGACCCTTGTCAGAATGTAGCTTGCAGATTGCGTATGTGCCATTTAAGACTCGCAAATCTTTTATAACAGTTCGGGCGTAAGGCGAGCGCTGACGCCTCATCCAAATGAATCTTGAGCATGAATTCACTGCGACCATGATATATTTATAGTTACCATCGCTCTGTAAGGGACCACAGTGATCCAGGTAAACGCAAGCTAATGGTTTAGCTGAGATTAAAAGGGGCGCTTGCATCTGGCGTTTCACTGTTGAAACTTTCATTTTCTGGCAGATTTCACATTCCAAAACATAGTTTCTGGCCTGTTTCCTCATGCGCGGCCACCAGTATCTTTGTTTTAATAATGACACTGTAGCGGAAACACCTGTTTGTGCAGAGGCAAGCCCTTCATGTGCTGCTAACATTAGTCCTAATCTATGTTCCATGTTTGGAATTACTCTATCCCCCACTCCAGGGATTTGAGCGAAAGGAACATTATTTACATCAGTTATATATGAGTACTTGAGTGGAAAGCCTTTTTGTAACGTTTTACTGCTGTCTTTGTTGGAAGCGGGACAGCCTGCATTATTTTGCTGTCTATTTTTGTTTTTGAATGGGTGATTGCAGCTACGGAAGCTGTTTGCACAGCTGCTTTCGCGGCTTCATCAGCCAATGAATTCCCTGCAACGTGAACGCCATCACGCTGATGACTCAGTGTATGGATCACTAGAGTCTTTTGTAGTTCTTTGTGTAATTGAACTACTTGTTCCCAAAGCAACTTATGCTTGATTGTGCCACCTTTTTTTCATCTTTAAACCCGTTTTGAACCCAGTTCTGCAAGTATTCATTGTTAGATTGAAAGCAGTAATATGAATCGCACACAATGAGTGTGGGGAATTTGCGATCGGTATTTTCAAGCGCCATCTTGAAAGCCTGTAGTTCAGCTCGCTGAGCTGTACAGTCTCCGAGAGATTGTGTTTTTGTAACCATAGGTCTGAATTTACCATTGCGAACTTTTACAATCGTGCACGCAGCACTATACGCTTGTATACCTCCAATTGCGATTTGTGCTGATCCGCCTGTATACATAATACATTCGTAGTGTTCTAGAGGCAGAATCTCAGTGGGCAGAGGATATTCTTGTTCATATTGTAGAAATTCTTGTGTTTTCAAGAAGGGGTCAAAAACGTATTCATCGTCTGTTGCAGCAAGAGAGTAAACCCATTGTATCCATCTTGGATGTAAAGCCTTAGCATTCGGAATGCTTGCTTTTGTCACTGCTTCTAAGGCAGGTACAGGAGTAACAACCATTATGCGTTTACCCTGTGCGAGAGTTCTCTCTTTTGCTACTGCAGTTTGAACCGCTGTCAGAATTTTTTTGTTGAAGTGAATTTTGTTCTTTGTCTGCCCGGACTGTTGCTGTGCTTATCGGCAGATCTGGACTTTGCTTGCTGCCTCTTGTGCCTCCTGTGCCGGACACCGCGCCACACCTCGCGGCCCCCGCTCCGCGGGAGCCGCTAGTGCCGCCACCTGAAGGGGACTTTGCATTGAGGTTGCCATTGTTGTTACAGGAGCTGCCAGCCCCATCTTCAACCCCCGCAAGAGCCAGGCGGGACTGCGAGGACCAGGATTCCGTGCGGTGCTGATCACCTGCACCTGGTCATCTTCCCGCCTCCTCCTGAATTAGTCCTGAGAGGAGGGTGAGCCTTGCTGGGTTGTTCTTTGTCTGCCCGGACTGTTGCTGTGCTTATCGGCAGATCTGGACTTTGCTTGCTGCCTCTTGTGCCTCCTGTGCCGGACACCGCGCCACACCTCGCAGCCCCCGCTCTGCGGGAGCCACTCGTGCAGCCACCTGAAGGGGACTTTGCATTGAGGTTGCCATTGTTGTTACAGGCGCTGCCAGCCCCGTCTTCAACCCCCGCAAGAGCCAGGCGGGACTGTGAGGACCAGGATTCCATGCGGCGCTAATCGCCTGCACCTGGTCATCTTCCCGCCTCCTCCTGAATTAGTCCTGAGAGGAGGGTGAGCCTTGCTGGATTGTTCTTTGTCTGCCCGGACTGTTGCTGTGCTTATCGGCAGATCTGAACTTTGCTTGCTGCCTCTTGCTGCCTCTTGTGCCTCCTGTGCCGGACAACGCGCCACACCTCGCGGCCCCCGCTCCGCGGGAGCCGCTCGGGTGCCGCCACCTGAAGGGGACTTTGCATTGAGGTTGCCATTGTTGTTACAGGCGCTGCCAGCCCCGTCTTCAACCCCCGCAAGAGCCAGGCGGGACTGCGAAGACCAGGATTCCTTGCGGCGCTGATCGCCTGCACCTGGGCATCTTCCCGCCTCCTCCTTATCTGTGTATTTAATCTGGGCAAAGAAATCCCGCGTCAGCGGGACGAGGGCCGGACGAAGCCCGGACAAAGGGCGGACCCTCTGAGACCCTCAGAGACCGAAGTAGGCCCACTTATATTTATTTTTACAAATTTATAATTTGTCCTTACATATTTTTTTGGTACTCTGCTCTCTATTTGCACAATATTGCTGTGTCAATGTCTGCAATTGCATAGACTTTATTATCAGCTTTTTATTTTTCTCTATATGTGTAATATGTATTACCAGTACCTTTTGCATTTTGTCAATACCATTTCCCCGCATATATACTGTTCCTTTCCTTAAATTTACCTATATTAACTTCCATATCACGCTATGACTGCTAGAAAACTACGGTCAGGGAGAGTGTTGATAGGAAGGTCCTGTACCAAAACTAAATCCAACCCTCTCCGCAACAAGAATACTCATGCATTACAGCTGAAGGGAAAATGCCAGCTATTCAATTTGTGGGAAAGGGCTAAGGAAAAAAACCCTGAAGTAGAGGTGTGCTTGGAATTTCCTTTGGGGAAAGGCAATACTGATGTACGCAAATCGCTTATAATGGTCGATGATAATTTAAGAGAGGGATCTGCAGGGGGAACTGGGGCTGTTGAGAATTTGTTATCAACTAAGATTCCAAGTAAATCTGTATTGCTTACTACTGATGTTATTGTAGAGTTGTGTCCTAAAATAGTGAGTGCTGAATTGCATAAATCTATTCTGACCTCCAAGGATACATGTTTATATGATAACAGTTCTACTCAGATGAAGGTAGTAAGGAGTGGGGATACTATACTGACAGATTCTGATATGGAGTTATATAGGAGATATATGACGGAGGAATCTAGGCAGATCTGTGAGCCTCCTAAGACTCCGCTGGCTGCTGTCCCCTCTGGGCTTCATTTGTTTAGCAGCACACCCTCTATTCAATCTCAATTCATGACTTCTCACTCAAACATCTCTATGAGCCCTGAGATGAACCTTACCGGTATTACTCCCATTCCCGTAACCAAACCAGATAAACTCGTCTCTGACACTCTACTCTCCTTAGAACTGCTACTTTCTTCAATTTTATCACTATTAGAAAAATGTGTAGGGGGATCGGACTGTGTCTTAGAAACGGTCAACGAGATATTGATGGTTTTACTGAATAAAGCCTCTGTCAAGCAAACTGGAGGGACTGTTGATTTAGGGCTGTTTAGGGCCGGAATGAATGTAGATTTGGTAGAGGGAAAAATGTCCCCTGTTACTCCTATAACTTCAGATCAAACTAATCCTGGTGGAAAAACTCTCCCCATTGTTGGAAAGGTGAAATCTTTGTTATTGAGCCCCCCTTTAGGAAACTGTGTAGCAATTCCAGACTTGGAAATAAAAGTAGTGGAGGTGCCTATGCTCAAGACAAATGAAGTTTCTTCCTCTGTATTGGTACCCTTGGTCCCAGATAAGGAAACTGTAATTCGTCCCCATTCAAGAGTAGATAAAGAATTCTTTCCTATTTTTACCTTGGAGGCAGAGGATAAGGCAAAAAATGGTAGATTGGGCGTCCCAAAAAAGATTTAAGGTAAAAAGAGGAAACCCACTCGCAGATTTGGAAGAAAGAGGCAGAGAAGGATTCATTTTGAGAAGCAGGATGTTAGAGGTGACATCTCCTCGTCCAATTCGGAAGGGAACCGCGAAGAAATTCTTTCACTTGAGGAAAAAATTCCCTCGGTGTTGGATAGGGAGATACCGGTAGGGCATGGCGATTTTTCTCCTAGATGTGTCGTTTCCAATCTGGGAGTCTCTAATGCTGATGAGGGGAAGCCTTGTACGTCGGCCCCTGTCCTAGAATCAATTAAACCGGTCTCTGGTATTCCTATTGATCTTATCCCTTGTATTAGAAAATGTTTTGGTATGGCGGGAAGGGAAGAGGTTTCTAAAAGTTCCCAAGTTGTCATTGAAGAGAAAAGGGTTGACACAGTTACTTTGGATTTCCTCCTGTTTGACACCGATTTGATTTTAAATAGGGCCCTTCTCCTTAAAAGTTTTGAAGAGTTGGAATGTCTGAAACTGATTAATTCAAATGACATGGACCTGGTAACAATCCAGAGCTTTGAAACTGGAATATTGACTAGGGTGAAATTTTATTCTAAGCTCATTGCTAATCTTGTTGTGAAGCAGTCTGAGTTCTTTCAAAGTCGAGGGATTGATGTTATTCCCTTCTTGGGGAGCTCACGGAATGTCACATTAGCAGGGGGAAGCTTTTTGTCTCCCCTTAGTCGACTGGGTGGTCTGGCTGGTTTTGACGACCTAAACATTCGTGTCTCTAAAAATACACGTCTTGTGTCCAGTGTAAATCCCCCTCCTGTTATTTCCCTCAGAAATATAGTTGAGGAGAGCGCTCAATGGAATTGGTTACCTGGTGTCCTTTCGGGTAGGACAACAGACAACATGATTTCCCTTTCTCATCTTTAGTTGTGACAAAGATATTATCGTGGAATGCCGCAGGTGTAAAAAATAGCCCAGATAAACCTCAGTTCCTTCACTCTTTTGATGCTAGCGTGATTTGTCTCCAAGAGACTTGGTGTGTGGATAGAATTCCTGTTGGAGGGGGCTATATTTCTTTGGAGGGTGGAGCCATTCCTTCCAGGAGAGGCCATGCTAAAGGGGGCATTGCATGTCTCTTATCTAATCGGATTAAGTGGAACTTCACCCACTATTTGGATTCAAGTAACCTTTTTCAGGTGGTAACATTGCTTGGTCATGCTGAGGTTGAGGCGGCCAAATCTATTACGCTGATAAATGTTTATATCCCCCCAGATGCTTGCTATAATGTAATTGTGAAATAGGTCTTTTCTTACATAAAGAGTATTAAGGCCAAAGTACCTGCAACCCACATAATCTTAGTGGGCGACTTTAATTGTACGGTCTCTAATTCGAGTCTAGCACTGTTCAGAAACAAATATAAAGAGGAATCATTACGGATTCCACAGGCTCTTTCCCTGGTAACATCAAAACAGATAAGAGAGGGAAATTGTTTCTGGAAGAACTGGCTGAACTGGAGGGGATCATCGTAAATGGTAGGCTTCCCTCTGACATTCCAGCAAGTTTCACTCACAAAGCAAATCAGAGTGAGTCCATTCTGGACTATGTGGCTGTGGATAATGATTCTTTTTATCTTCTAAAAGATCTGATAGTCACCAAAACCCTAAACAGCGATCACAATAACCCTAACTGTTAATATAAATCCACCTAAAACGGATCCATGGTCGCTTGATGGTGACCTGGTTAGTTTCGGTAGTAAAACAGGGAGATGTTTCTGGAACACAAGGGCCCTAAGGGGCTTGTCTATTGTACTGGATAAAACTTTAAATGAACTCCCTAGTGGGAAAGGGTCGGAAATATTGTATTTTTCCGGGGATTATGAGGGAGGTAGTCCTGGTCGCAAGAAAATCTAATTCGCACAGAAATACGAGTCCTGTCCCCAGTTCCCTACGCTTGCTTAATAAAGAAATAAACACACTGGTTAGGGAACAATACTTGAATAGGTCCACAGAAAGGTCTCGCAAAATAACCTTACTAAGGAGAAGTAGAGTAAAGTTAAAAATTAAAAAAGAGAGGGAAGATTCCTTATGGATAAAGTTAAGGGCGGCTGTAAATAGAGGGAATGTAAGACTATTTTGGTCTCTCATTGGTGAGGGTTGTGGAACAAGAACCAGGTCCCTTCCTCCTCCTATTTCCGAGAAAGTTTGGGTGGATTATGTTGCGCAATTATATGCTGGTAATGGGCCTGTTGAGGATGACAGAAGGTTGGGCGATGTTGGGCCATTGTTTGAGCCGCCCTCTGAAAAGATCATTGAATCAGCCATAAAGGATTTGCGCTCTTCTGGCGCCATGGGCCCTGATGAGCTCCCGGTTTCGGTGTTAAAACAGGATGCCGAATCATGGAGCAAAATCCTATTTCCAGTATATAGATTTTGCTTCCTACATAGAACTGTTCTACCCTCTTGTAGGGGGAGTATACTGGTACCCCTGTTCAAGAAGGGGGATAGGAATGCGCCCCAAAATTATCGACAAATAGCTTTGCTTGACGCTATAGGGAAAGTATTTGCAAAATGTCTTTTAACACTAATTTCTGACTGGGTAGATGGGGGTCAGTTGCTGCCATTGGAGCAGACGGGTTTCCGTAAGGGACACAGCACAATGGATAATTTATCCGCCCTGCACATAATTTCGGATAAATACATACGGGTCCGAGGCGGAAGAGTTTATGCTGAGTTTATAGATTTCTCCCCAGCATTCGACACAGTCGATCGCCCCCTGCTGTGCAGGAAGCCATCTTCCCTCGGAATGCCCTCACTGCTTTTGGATTTAGTTAGGGATCTCCATTCTGATACCTGGTGCAGGGTTTTATTGGGTGGCGAAAGAGGGCTATCCCAGGCGATACCCACTGCAAATGGATTGAAACAAGGATGTTTATTAGCGCCATTACTATTCTCCCTATACATTTCTGATTTACCTTCATTTTTGTCTTCAAGTGATGGTAATGCCCCAGTACTAGGGGGCTCTCCGATTGTCTGTATGTTATATGCGGACGATATCCTGATATTGGACTTAACACCGAAAGGTTTGAATAATCGTCTACAAGCACTTCACGCATATGCAGAACATCATCTCCTGAAAATAAACGTAGCAAAAAGTAAAATCATGTGTATGGCTGGTAGGAGAAAAATGAAATATGAGAACTTTAAGTGGACGGTGGGAGGACATAGGCTGGAGGTGGTGAATTCCTATGTGTTCTTAGGGAAGATAATATCTGCCAATTTGAGCGATAAGGATCATGTTGCTAACAATTCTCGAAAGGCTCTGGCTCAAGGTAAAAGTCTGAGTGCTTTTTATAGCGTGACAGGGAAAAGACATTTCCCTTATTTGCTAGAGGTTTTTCGCGCAAAGATTTCAGCATCCCTACTCTACGGTGTTGAACTAATTGATTTGGGAAATGGAGTTTTCTGCATACTGTAGAGGGAAAAATCCTCCGACAATTAGCCTCAGTTAATACTGCCTGCACAGCGGCTGCCCTTAGATTAGAGTTTGGAATCCGCAGTAGTTGGGTGCAGGCTTTAGCAGGGATTGTTCGCTGGGTGTCGTGCCTGGCCCGGGGGGACTTAGGGACCATGCGAAGTCTTATGAAAAAAGAATTATTGGGATCCTTAAAAGAACACTCTAGAATTGTGAGGAATTTTAGAAAGGCGGTTGAATACCTGCAATTAGACGAATTAACTTTATTCACATTGTCCCCTGACCAGCTGAAGGCTGTTTTAAAACTGGCCACTTGGAAATTGAGTTTCAGCCTAGACAGGGAGGCAATTCTTGCAAAAAAAGGCCCCTCTCCATTTATTGACTCCTGCCTATATAAGAAAATGCAACCGTATGTTTCTTGGAACATACCTCAAGGTATACAGCGTTTTTGGTTCCTCTTGAGGCAGGACCTCCTCCCTCTAAATAATTTAACATCTAGATGGTATGGGTCCCCTGCAATTTGTCACCTTTGTAATATGTCCACCCAGGATATTTTACATGTCCTCTTTATATGCCCAGCCTTGCGGATATCACGTAGAAAGTGGTTTAGACATATATGTTTAAAATCGTGTCTCTTGACGGCGAGCTCTTTTTTAAATGCTTTGTACAATCCGCCCAATGAAATGTTCTGCTTTAATATATTCAACTTTTTAAAATGTTTTTTAGATATTTATTAGAGGGCTTGGGAATCAAATGTTTGTCAGCATTTGCTTTCTTATCTTGTTTTATGCAAAGTTTGTGTAAGCACAAATGTATGTTGTATTTCTTTTATGTGGATCTCTTATGAGTTCCAAAACATAAATAAAGAATTGAATTGAATTTCATTTCAGCTTGTGTGTACAAGTGTGATTTGTAAGCAATTGGTACTTTTTCACCTTCATTAAAGGTTAAGTACGTAAATCTGCATCTTCCTGGAATTATTCTTATTACAAGGTTGCGTATGTTTACGCGTGTCTGTAAATGTGTTGTTGCTAACATGTCTGTTTGCACTGAACGCAAAATTCCTGTGTGTTTTTGAGTCCAATTAGTTGTTTTCAAATCAGGATTGATTAATTTGTCGAGAGGTTTAACCCTCTCTGCGTAGTGTAGAATGTATGTTCTTCCGAAATTCATGAAACCTAGAATTGACTAAGTTTTTTAGCGTTTTTGAAGGTTGGAGCAGCGCACACTTTCTAAAAAGTTGGCTGCCAGGCTTTTGCCTTCACTTGATAACTGATATCCTAGAAAAAGGACGTTGAGGTGGGCAATTCTTGATTTCTTAAAGTTGAATTTATACCCTTCAGACGCGCAGCCAAGTATTATGGTGTTCACCCTGTTTAAGTGCCTGTCCAAATCATCGTCTGTTAGATAGATGTCATCGACATAAGATAATGCCTCATCATAATACATTTGTAATAACTCTGTTATTCTGGCTGAAAATAACCCCGGACTATCCTTGAATCCCTGGGGGAGACAACAGAAGTGATTCTGTGTCCCCATGATTGAGAAAGCGGTCAAGTTCCTGCTTTCAGGTGCAATGTTTTGACAGAAGAAACCGTTAGAAATATCTAATGTAGTTTTATCTTTTTTGCGCACAATGTTTTTCATCAGTGCTGCACTGTGTGCATTTTGTACTGCAAAAGTTTTGCAACAAGAGTTTAAATGACTGTAGTCCAAAACGAGACGATATGTATTGTCTGGTTTGGAGACAGGAACCAAAGGATTGTTTATGGACGAGGTGCATGTTTCAACCACCCCATGGTATTCAAGTTGATCTAAGATCTCCTTGACCTGTTTTTTAGCTTCTTGCTTAACTGGATACTGTAGGTTGAGTTTTTAACAGGATTTTATGGTGAGGGAATCCACATCCCATCCTACATGATTTTTATATAGTGCTGGAGCCTGGGCTACAGCCTGTTTTCTGGCATAGGTGTATTTTAGGTGAATTGGAATATGATTGGAGGAGGCTGGCATAATGATGTCTTCGCCGTGTGGGCACTCCGTGATAAAATTTGGTGGCCAATCTTTTTCAGCTAGAAGAATGTCATAACCCTTAGAGAGCTTTTCCCAAAAGAGTGCTCTTATTTTTCTAGTTATATACCCCTCCATCCGGAGCGTTACTTCATATAACTTATGGGGTACACTAACCCTGGTGTCGGCAGTTTCAACTTCAATGTACTCATTCAAGTCCACTGTCTCCAGATGATCCTTCAAGATCTTGCGAGCTATGGTGACTTCTGCTGTGCTGTCCAGCATTGTCTGGGCCCACTCCCTGTTCTTGAGTTGTGTCCTCAAGATCCTCAGAATGTCTGATCTTTAGACCTGCTACCTTCTTTTTGGTGAATTGGGTTTTCTTGGAACATTTTGATCGTCTTTAGAATTCACTCATTCTTCCTTGTGTTCTGACCGCCCTCTTCTTTCCGATTTCTGTGAGGAAGTCTGAAAGGTACGAGAGGAACGTGTATCAGTATCTTGATATCTATCAGGTTTTCTCAAATTATCCCTTTTCCTGAGGTTATACCTCTTTTCAGATGGCTCCTTTTATGGAGACCTTCCTCGTGACTGAGAGCGCTTTTCATTAGAAGTTTGTTTAGTATTTTTCCACTGCTTTTTAGGAGTAGTGAGAGTGTTTTTAATAAAGACCTTTTCAGGACTTTCTCTTAGTTGGGGTTTAACTGGTTTCCCACTCAAACTATCTCTTACTAGTTCTTCGTAGGATTTTTCAATTATTCGGCCAGTTCATATGGTTGCTCAGTTATATCAATTTCCCTTATTTTTGGGCAGAACGCCAAGGATGCTGCCTCACCTTTAATATTAGCTTAATATTATAGCTGAGACCTGTTTGAAATCTTTCAGTGATTTCAGACCCAGATTTAAAGCAGGCTCTGCCCCGTATTCATTTTGAATCTGTTTCAGGATGTCTGGTATCACCGCCATAGATGGAACACCATGTGTTTTTGTGTAGATTACACCTCAAGTGTTGCAGTCCTCCAGGTGTGGGGCGATCCCCATTGGTAAACAGATTGTTAAAATTCTGTGTTTCTCATGAGGTGTACTGTCTGGAACTACTGCCTCAATTTGAGTAATTTTTAGAACTATCCAGAATGGAATTGGTTCCCTTTTTGCAGGCAATTTACCAATGACTGATTGTATAGTCTATGTCCGGATTTTATTTGTGTTCCCCTGGTGAGGGGTTTGTTGTGGAATCCATATAGGAGGTTGGACTGTTAGAGTCCGCATGACATATTGAACCAATTGTCTATGTATTTTAATTAGTTGTTTTAGTTGAACTAATAGTTCTGCACCTGACATTTCTTCAATGTCTACCTCGAAGACAACAACATCCTTGACCTCTCCTAATCCGGTTTCCGCAGCAACCACAGCACCGAGACCGCCCTCATCGCTGCCACTGACGACATCAGGATCCTGATGGACAAAGGAGAAACAGCCGCCCTCATCCTCCTGGACCTATCAGCAGCCTTTGATACAGTCTGCCACAGCACCCTATCAGCTCGCCTCCATGACGCCGGAATCCAAGAGAAGGCCCTGGCCTAGACCACTTCCTTCCTCTCCGGCAGAACCCAGAGCGTCCGCCTCTCTCCTTTCCGCTCGAAAACCACTGAGATAATCTGCGGCATCCCACAGGGATCTTCCCTCAGCCCGACGCTGTTCAATATCTACATGGAACAGCTCACCCACGTCGCACGACAACTTAACCTCAACATCATCTGCTACGCCGACGACACCCAGCTGATCATATCCTCACCGAAGACCGCCAAAGCCAACCTCCACAGAGGAATGAAGGCCGTAGCAGACTGGATGAAGGACAGCAGACTGAAGCTGAATTCAGACAAGACAGAGGTCCTCATTCTCGGACCCACCCCATCAGCCTGAGACGACTCTTGGTGGCCCACATCGCTAGGCACAGCCCCGGAACCCACAGACCACGCACGCAACCTGGGGGTCATCCTCCACTCCACCCTCTCCATGACCAGGCAAGTCAACGCCGTCTCCGTGTCCTGCTTCAACACCCTCCGAATGCTCTGCAGGATCTTCAAATGGATCCCTCCCGACACGAGAAAAACCGTCACCCATGCCCTCATCACCAGCAGACTCGACAACGGGAACGCCCTCTACTCAGGAACAACAACAAGCTCCTGAGACGACTACAACGAATCCAGAATGCCTCGGCACGACTGATCCTCGACGTCCCCCGACGCAGCCACATCACACCCCACTTGAGAGGCCTGCACTGGCTCCCCGTCAACAAGAGGATCACCTTTAAGCTCCTCATCCATGCACATAAAGCACTACACAACACCGGACCTACATACCTCAACAACCGTCTCAGCTTCCACACCCCCACCGAAGCCTCCGCTCAGCCAACCTCACCCTCGCCACAGTCCCCCATATCTGGAAAACCACCGCCGGTGGCAGATCCTTCTCCTACCTCACCGCCAAGACCTGGAACGCTCTCCCTACCAGCCTACCACAGAATCAGGACCTGCTGGCCTTCAGAAGACTTCTCAAGACCTGGCTCTTCGATCAGTAGCCCACCTTCTGTAGTAGGGGATCTCTGTGTATAGTCATAATCTAGTGAATAGTCCCACCCATGTGCGTGGACCCCGGCAATCAAAAATAATCTCTTAAGTTGTCAAATCATGCAGAAACTGCAAAGACATTTAAGAGAGAATTTAAAGACAAATAATGCAGCCTATATCCACAGGCTACACTGCCCAGTACTTCAACTAGAAATTCCATCAAACAAAACCACACACAACACAGCCTGCCCAGTTTCTTCCATAGAGAAACTTGCCTCTACCAGTAAAAGACTCTGGAATGATAGAGAGGAAGGCATGGTCAGACAAGCCCCATAGGCTGCCATTATGTGGCTTAAATAGGATACTGTGCCTTTAAGAGAACTTTCCAGAACTTTCTCCCAGTATCCCAGAATGCACAGCAGGTCCCTTTTACTTTCAGTTCTTTTTTCCGGCTCCTGCTAACAGGACCCTGGCATTGAGCTCTCCCTTTTTCAAGGGTTTATATTGGATTTTTGTTCACTTTTTGATAAAAGTATTTGCAGTTTATATTTCTTGGTGTTTCTCTTCACTCCTGTGTGGCTTTTTAGGGCTCTAAAATGCCTGCTCTTTTCGACAAATGCCCAGCATGTGGAAGGAAGAAGTCCAAGACTGATCCACACGACGTCTGCATTATTTGTCTCCCTGAAGCACATGTCCCTGAAGAATGTGACATCTGCCAGAACCTCTCAGCAAGGACCCTGAGGGAAAGGCTGAAGATTAGGCTTCAAGGTCTAGAAGAGAGACGACTGCAGGCTGCAGGTGGGTCTGGGAAGGTTCTCTCTGCCTCTGCTGAGGCCTCTGGGGGGCTCCCCAGAGGCAGGAAGACCAGCAAACGGTCCCGGTCTCCGTCGGCGTCGATTGCATCAACGACGACGTCGAGAGGGATGACGGTGGTGTGTTCCCCATCTCCCCGGGGCTCCGAGTCGAGACGGCGGGAAGATTCGACGTCGAAGAGCCTGGGTAGGCCTCCGTCGAAACCACTGTCTACGGCGTCTTCGTCGTCGACGTCAGCGTCGAACTGTCGAAGGAGAAGCCACAGGCGTCAGCGCTCGTCGTCGAGGTGATACCGCCGGTCGCCGTCGAGAAGACGGTCGGCGTCGAGGGGGAGTCGACGCTCGCTGGCGAGAATGGAACGGTCGACGTCGTGGAGGCGGCATCGAGGAAGGAGAGGTCGACGTCGCAGAGGCGACATTCGAAACCGGAAAAACGACGTTCGGAGTCCAGGAGAAAGAGATCGGCGTCGAGGAGTCGTTCTACTCCCCTATGCGGTGCAGAAGGAGTTCTGGCGCCAGAAGTCACGCTGAGTCTGGTGGAGGGCGCCGGAGACGGCGATCACCTACTGGAGGGGCTGGTTCGCAGTCCCCTCCTCCGAAGAAGTCACCGGGCTCGGTGTACTCGGTGGTATATACACCACCTCGGCCTAAGACGCCTCCTCCCCCTGTACCTAAGGAGGATCCTCCCGTCAACCCTCCTCTCCCACCACTTCCTCCCTCAGGACAACCACCACCGCTCCCGCTGCATTAGCCCGCCCCTCGGCCGGAGATACCTCCTGTTCCTCCGCCAAGATCGGTGTCACTACCTCCTCTTCCTACTCCACCTAAGGGGACTCCTAGACCAAGACCCCAGGATAGGCCACGGAAGACGCCTCCATGGAAACCTGGGGAGCGCCACGAACTGGGAGGTCGCGCTCTCGCTCCAGGAGAAGGGAACGGTCACGCAACAGGTCATCCACGCGGTCGAGACGCCGCCATAGGAGGTACAGGTTTCGTTCTCTTTCAAGGTCCTCAGGGACCAGGGACTACTCTCCGACTTTGTCGGGATCATCGGACACAAGGGTGTCGCCGGTTGATGATCTGGTGGCTTTTCATGATGTCCTGTTAAGAGGCGCAGCCAAATTGGGCATCTCCTTGACGGTGCCCACGCCCAAGACATCGGTAATTTTCGAGACACTGCACCAGAAACACCTGTCTCGTCCACTACTGCCTCTGGTGCCGGGCCTGGAGAAACCGGCCATGGACCTTTTTCTCACCCCGGCGGTGACTAAGGTGGCCCCCTCGAGATTACAGAAAAAATACCGGGCTCCCGATTCTGATCCGGCTTTTCTAAGGGTGGAACCTCCTCCAGATTCTGTGATAGTGAAGGCGGCCTGCAAACAGCATGCTACCACCCCGTCATCCACAGTCCCCCCCATACAAAGAGTCTAGATGGATGGATTCAGCTGGAAGGAAAGTGTGTTGAACATCGGCGACCTCTATGAAGGCTGCGTGTGCCACAGCTTTGTTGGGACGCTACGACCGTGCCCTCTGGGACTCCCTCCAGCAGTTTGCGGAACACTTACCTCGTGAGAAGAGGGAAGATTTCCAGAAAGTGTTAAATGAAGGGATGCTGGTAGCGAATCAGATTATCAGCGCTGCAGCTGATTCGTCCCTCTTGGCGGCGCATGGCTTTTGCCATGGGATTAACCAGTGACGACATGCCTGGCTCCGCCTTACGTCACTGAAACCTGACGCACAGCAAAGGGTTGCCAATCTTCCATTCTCTGGCGAAACCCCATTTGGGAAACATGCGGATGATGAAATGGCCCGCATGAAGGCGGAGGCCGAAACACTCACGGCTGTGGGTCTAGAAAAGCCCAAAGAGACGAAGAAATCGTACCGCCCGTTCCAACGGCGGTTCGGTGGACAGGGCAGAGGACGTGGCCAAGCTTCGGGACAGTCACAGCAACAACAGCAGTTCCGTAAGCTGTTCCAGAAACGCCTGAAGGGCAGAGGCGGCCAACAGTTGGCACCAGCGACCAAAGGCCCGGCCGGGTCTAGGCCCTGAGCGCTTACTTCCCCGAGATCCGTTACCCACTCCGGTAGGGGGAAGCATTCAATTTTTTCTGGCAGAGTGGAGAAAAATTGCTCAGGACAAGTGGGTGCTGAATATTGTTTGCAATGGATACAGTCTTCGGTTCACCAGCCCGCCTCCAGCGATTCCACCGGTCAGCTCGCAGTTTCAGCTGCGCGAACTTCAAGCGGAGGCCGATATCCTGTTAAGGAAAAGGGCGATAGAAGACGTACCTCTGTCTCAGAGAGGAAGAGGTCTGTACTCGCGGTTCGTTCTGGTTCGCAAGAAGGACAAGAACGAGTTCAGGCCCATTCTGGACTTGCGACAAGCAAACAAGTGGATTCGCAGAGAGAAGTTTCGCATGCTGTCGTTGCATCAGATTTATCCTCAGTTGCAACAGGGAGACTGGCTATGTGCTATGGACCTACAGGATGCGTACTTCCATGTGCCCATTGCACACAAACACAGGAAGTTCCTGCGATTCCAAGTCGGCGCCAGTCATTATCAATACACAGTACTCCCATTCGGACTAAAGTCTGCGCCGAGAACGTTCTCGAAGTGCATGGCGGTGGTAGCAGCACAGCTGAGAAAGAACAAGGTGTTCGTCTACCCGTACCTGGACGATTGGTTGATCAAGGCCTCCTCCATCTCGGAAGCTCGAGCACACTTCCAGAAGACGTGCGTTCTCTTGAACAAGCTGGGGTTTGCACATCAACATGTCCAAGTCTGTCCCGGCTCCGGTCCAATGCATACAGTACTTGGGAGCCTCCATCAATACGCTGTCAGCAAGAGTGTCTTCTTCGGAGGAGCGACAATTATCACTCCTTTGGAAGGCTCAGGCTCTTATGACCACTCCATCTACAACAGTGAGGGCGGTGTCTTCTCTACTGGGATCGATGGCCTCTTGTATCTTCCTCACGGAACACGCACGACTGCACATGAGACCGCTGCAGGAGTGCTTGGAGGACCAGTGGGATTAGAGGAAAGGATCTTGGGACGACAAGATATGACATGCATGCTCTTCAGTCGCTGAAGTAGTGGTGTTCAGCGGAGGCGTTCCCTTCCACAAGGACATTCCCACGCAGACTGTCGTGACGGATGCTTCGCTCCACGGTTGGGGGGGCGCACTCCGGAGACTTACAGATTCAAGGAACGTGGTCCCCGATGGAGGCCACGTATCACATCAATTTCCTGGAACTCAGAGCTGTTCACTTGGCACTGAAGGCCTTTCTTCCGTCCTTTCAGACCAACTCTCTGCTTGTACAGACGGACAATACGACCACAATGTATTACCTCAACAAGCAGGGGGGTTCGAGATCACGTACCCTGTCACAGGAGGCGCAGGCACTCTGGCACTGGCTTCTGGCCAGAGGACTGACGATAACGGCTACCCCTCTGCCAGGTGTGCAGAATGTTCAGGCGGACGCACTGAGCAGACTGCTTCAGGAAAACCACGAATGGGTCATAAACGACGAAGTACAAGGAGAAGTCTTCGCAAGGTGGGAGACTCCAGACGTAGATATGTTCGCCACCGCCGAAAACAGCAAATGCCGAGACTTCGCCTCCAGGTACTACTAGCAGGGGACGCTGGGGAATGCGTTATGGATCTACTGGTCGAACAGCTTTCTGTACGCTTTTCCACCCATTCCCCTGATTCCGGCGGTACTCATCAAGCTGGCCCGGTCCAGGGCTCGAATGATACTCATTGCCCCGGAATGGCCCAGACAGTGGTGGGTCACGGACCTGCTTCACCGGTCTCTCCTTCCTCACATACGGCTGCCGTGCAGGCCAGACCTTCTCACGAAGTTCGGGGGGAAGATGTTGCACCCCAACCTCTCGTCTTTGAGTTTGGCGGCATTGCTCCTGAGATAGTGCAATATAGCCATTTCAATCTGCACGAAGATTGTATGGACATACTGAAGGAGTCTAAGAGACCTTCCACTCGGACCTCCTATGCTTACAAGTGGAAGAGGTTCTGTATCTGGTGCAAGTCCAAGAACTATGACCCGACGACGTGCAAGGAAGACGTCATCCTTCCTTACCTTCTACATTTGGCGCAGTCTGGACTTAATGTTCATTCCATTAAGGTTCATCTTGCTGCATTGACTGCCTACAGGAAATGCCCTTCACAGACTTCCTTCTTCCAGATCCCTGTGATCAAAGATTTTTTGGAAGGCTTGAAGAAAGTGTTCCCTCCTGTCAGGCTTACTTCGCCTTCATGGGAATTGAATGTGGTGCTGACCAGATTGATGAAGGAGCCTTTTGAACCTATTCATAAGGCTTCGTTGCAGCACCTGTCCATGGCCATTACATCAACCAGCTGGGTGAGTGAAATTCAGGCGTTGTGTTGCCAAGAACCTTATACTGTATTTCATGCTGCTAAGGTTGTTATGTGTACTCACCCTAAATTTCTTCCCAGGTTATTTCTGATTTTCCTGTCAACCAGACCATAACATTGCCTACGTTTTTTCAGAATCCTTCATCTCCAGCGGAAAGGTCTCTACATTCCCTGGATGTTATGAGGGTGCTGAAATTTTATCTGGATAAAACCAAAGATATTCGTAGGTCAGATCAATTATTTGTCAATTATGGATCGGTCAGGACGGGTCTTGCTACCTCTAAGCAGTCCATCTCTAGGTGGATTGTGTCCTGCATATAGTTATGTTACCAAAAAGCTAATAAGACTTTAGGGGGTAAACCTAAGGCTCATTCCACCAGGGGTAAAGCTGCCACAACAGCTTTACTCCGTAATGTTCCGATTGCAGAGATCTGCAAGGCGGCCACTTGGAAGTCGGTTCATACCTTCGCTAAGCATTACTGCCTGGACACTGATGCCAGAGCAGATGCTCAGGTTGGGCAGGCTTCGCTGCGGAATTTGTTCGCGCAATAGTGGTGTTAATTTTCTTCTGTCCACCGCCGCTTTGGTGTGGGGATGGGCTTGCCATTCTATTCACTAGATTATGACTATACACAGAGATCCCCTACTACAGAAGGAGTAGTTTCTGTCCTGTAACTCCAGTTCTGTAGTAGGGGTATCTTTGTTGTAGTCATAAGCGCCCGCCCTCCTCCCCGGTGGAGAAAAATATTCATGTAAGGAATGCTACAGGTCTGGCGTGCTATGCCTTCAAAAAGAACTGACAGTAAAAGGGACCTGCTGTGCATTCTGGGATACTGGGAGAAAGTTCTAGAAAGTTCTCTTAAAGGCACAGTATCCTATTTAAGCCACATAATGTGTCAATAACCAAATCTAAATTGCATAATCACTGTAGCAATATGCCCCTTTTGCATAGGCACCCCCAATTATTTCCTAGATGTTTTAAACAGTTTTGTGGGCTCTGCACACTGGAAAACAGCTGTCCAGTGCACAGTGTATGTGCTCTGACCCCTAAAAGCATTTAAAATTAAGTCATATGTGGACTGCAGAACTCATTCCAACACACTAAAGTGACAACGTTAAACATGACTACAGGCCTGCCACCAGTATCCTGGCTGTGCAGATTTAAACTGCAAATTCAACCTGTTCACATACCCCATTCTGACAAGCCAAACCCCTCCTTTAAATACTAATAAGTCACCTCTAAGTAGGCCTCATATGCCCATAAGACAGTCTGCATAATATTTAAAAGTAGGGCATGTAAAGGTTTAATGTAAAACATCTCCTTATAGTGGCAATGCCCTAAAATCTATTTTCACCGTAACAGGATTAGCTGTCCCATAGGGAAGCAAAGGGATAGGTAGACAAACGCTATTTTATTGTCTCTGCTTAGGAACCAGCTACACAAATATCTTTATGACAAGTCCAGTCCACTGGTAAAGTTGGATGTGTTACAAATAATTTACAAAAAGTACTTTTAACAACTGATCTTTAGCCTGCTTTGAGGCTCTAGAATCCTATTTGCCTGAGTTTACAAATGTCACCCAGGAGATGAACAGCTTTTTGATTAGGGTTGAATTAGCTCCCATACCTGAGACAAAGGCCTTCGGTGTGTGCGAAACTTTACCTTCCCCTGACAAGGTGGTCTGGGAGAAGTACCCATCCTTTGCATAATCTTCAAAGGATGCCTACCCTGTCACTGGCAAATGTGGCTCATACCTGACCTGCCTCCTTTTTTTGTCTAACTAGTCAGCTGCCCCCCCAACCAGGTTTTTGTGACCACGGGGGAGGGTTTGCTAATTTCTGTGGCCAAACCTTTAGGGCAGAGGTCTTCAAACTTTTTGATGCCGAGACCCCCTTGTAAAAACTTTTTAGGCGTAAGGACCCCCTTCCGACAAAAGTTTCTAGAAACTGGTACTCCTCATCATCAACTTTTGACAACCATAAATGCGCCTGTTAGACCTCATCACATCCATCCATCATTCATCCACCCACACTTTCACACATCCATCCATCCTTTCATCCTTCCTTTCATCCATCCTTCCATCCCTACATCCATCCTTCAACCATCCACCCTTTCATCCATACATCCATCCTTTACCCATCCACCCTTCCATCCATCCACCCATCATTCATCCACCCACCTTTTTTTACACATCCATCCATCATTCATCCATGCAACCTTTTATCCATCCATACATCCATCCACCCTTTCATCCATCCTTCATCCGTCCACCCTTTCATCCTTCCATCCATCCTTTCATCCATTCATCCACCCTTTCATCCTTACATCCATACATCTATCCTTCATCCATCCACCCTTTCATACTTCCATCCATACATCTATCCTTTACCCATCCACCCTTCCATCCATCCACCCATCATTCTCCACCCACCTTTTCACACATCCATCCATCCATCATCCATCCATCATTCATCTAGTAACCTGTTATCCAAACATACATCCATCCACCCTTTCATCTTTCCATCCACACATCCATCCTTCCTCCATCCACCCTTTCATCCATACACCCACCCTTTCATCCAGCCATCCACCCATCATTCACCCCCCACCTTTTCACACATCCATCCATGCATCATTCATCCATGCAACCTTTTATCCATCCATACATCCATCCACTCTTTCTTCCATCCATCCTTCATCTGTCCACCTTTTCATCCTTCCATCCATCCACCTTTTCATCCATTCATCCACCCTTTCATCGATCCATCCACCCTTTCATCCATTCATCCATCCTTCATCCATCCACCCTTTCATCCTTACATCCATACATCTATCCTTCATCCATCTATCCTTCACCCATCCACCCTTTCATCCTTCCATCCATACATGCATCCTTCATCCATCCACCCTTCCATCCTTCCATCCATACATCCATCCTTTACCCATCCACCCTTCCATCCATCCACCCATCATTCATCCACCCTTTTCACACATCCATCCATCATTCATCCATGCAACCTTTTATCCATCCATACATCCATCCACCCTTTCATCCTCCCATCCATACATCTATCCTTCATCCATCCACCCTTTCATCCATCCATCCACCCATCCACCCACCCTTTCATCCATCTATACACCCATCATTCATCCCCCCACCTTTTCACACATCCATCCATGCATCATTCATCCATGCAACCTTTTATCCATCCATACATCCATCCTTCATCCACCCTTTCATCCTTCCATCCATCCTTTAGCCGACCACCCTTTCATCCATCCACCCATCATTCATCCCCCCACCTTTTCACACATCCATCCATGCATCATTCATCCATACAATTTTTTATCCATCCATACATCCATCCACCCTTTCATCCATCCATCCTTCATCCATCCATCCTTTCATCCTTCCTCCATCCATCCTTTCATCCTTCCATCCATCCACCCTTTCATCCATTCATCCATCCTTCATCCATCCACCCTTTCATCCTTACATCCATACATCTATCCTTCATCCCTCTATCCTTCACCCATTCACCCTTTCATCCTTCCATCCATACATCCTCCATCCATCCACCCTTTCATCCATCCATCCATCCATCCATTCACCCATCATTCATCCACCCATCTTTTTACACATCCATCCATCATTCATCCACCCTTTCATCCTTCCATCCATCCACCCTTTCATCCTTCCATCCATCCACCCTTTCATCCTTCCATCCATCCACCATTTCATCCATCCATCCACCCACCATGTCATCCATCCATCCACCCTTTCATCCATCCACCCATCATTCATCCACCCATCGTTTCACATATCCATCCATCCATCCTTCATCCTTACATCCATCCATCCACCCATCATTCATCCACCCACCTTTTCTGTACCTCTCTCATGGGGGGGCAGAGGGGGGTCAGTATCTCAGCTTTGTCTTCCTTCTTTCCCTGGAAGGGCATCTCTGTGCCTCCCTGCTGGGAGCGGGAGGTGGGACGTGTCACGGGACCCACAGCTCCAGGCGTGCAACATCCATTATACTCAAAGGGCTACACTACAGCCTGCTCCCCCAGACCCCACCCCCACCCACAGAGTAACCGTCCTCGTATCATTTCCACTGTAAGATGCCCCCCATACATTTCTATTTGTGATGCTGCAATAACAACTCAACTTTCCCAACTGTAACTCTCCTCCACCCACCTTGCAACCCACTAGATAGGTCCTGCATTCCCCAGTTTCCCCACCTGCAGAGTGCCTGTCACTCACACAGTAACATGCAATAACTAGAATAGGTGGTGTCTCAGCACCGCCGAGATAACCAGTAAAGAAAGGTACTAGGAATATGCCCCTGTGTAAACAATCACAGTCTGAAATGCCCAATTGCCATAAGTTCTATAGTATAGGAGGTGTATCGATAGTCTCTGCTCACAGTTCCTTCTCTTAATTTTTTCTATTTTTTTATTGAGTTTTACAATGCAAGACTTAGTCAACTAGTGAGTGCCCAATTTGCTCAGACAGTGAGACTTGTACAGCGTTTAGATCACAGTAACACATTGAAACATTTAGCTTCCATTGTATTACACATGGTTATGGACTGCAACAACAGAGTAACACAACTTTGCATATCGTTACTGTAAAGTTTTTATTCGTTTGGGTGTGGGGAGCTTTCGTCTGGTGGGGGTAGCTCACACTATGTGCCAACGTCTTCCATAGGTCTTGGTCTTTCTCCAGTTTGTCATCAGTTCTGGTTAATGTCATTTTGTTTCTTGTGTGTGAGTCCCTGAAATGGTTTCAGCCAGGCTCACACACGCACTTCAACTCCCTCCGCCTCCCCCCGATCCCCCCCCACCCCAGCTCGTGTGTGTGTGTGAGCCTGGCTGAAACCGTTTCAGGGACACACACACAGCCACACCCGAGTAATTGACATGTCTTTAAAATACCTTCTATTTGTTAATGAGCCTCTGATGTTTTTCACACCTCGGCGTGAATTGGGCCTCTGACATGAGCACCCTCGATCAGCCCAACGTCAGGAATTGCATGCCCCTGACAGAATCTGCGACCCCCCTCCAAGGACTCCACGACCCCCCTGGGGGTCGCGCCCCACAGATTGAAGACCTCTCCTTTAGGGTGATCACAGGGGCTCTGCAAAGGAAGGAAACGTTCTGACATGTTGGATTAGAGGGGTACCCTGGAATTGTTTGCTGTAGGGCACACAGGAACTGCTACAAAAGTGGTTAGGGGTTCCCAAGGAACTTTTTACCAATTGGTTAGGGAGGGGCCAGGAGTCATGCCCACCCACAGGCTAGTGCCAGGGACAAATGTGGCACCCCTGAACATTCTCTTCAGAACACTACTGGATCTGTGTAAGACAGAAGGACCACACCTGCTGTTGTGACCGGCAAAGGGAGTCCTAAGGGTTGGATTTGTTGTATGAAGCCCACTTTCCTGAAGGAGCCCAGCTGGATCTGCACTGGACCCTACTGGTAGCTTCTGTGGAGTGAGTCCTGGCCTCCAAGTCCTGTTCCTAAGATCGTAGAGCCCTTGACTGATGTCAAGAGTGCAATCCTCCACCCTAACACTAAAGCTTGGGACCTAGAAACGTTTCAGGACCTTCTGTCTGTTGTACTGCCAGATGACCAGGACACACCTGACAAATCAAGCCAATGAAGTTGCATTGTACCTGGACCAAAGATTCATTCAGGTTGCTCCCGTGCTTATGCTGCTGCAAAAACATTTCAGCAAAACATTGCAAAGTATCTGGCGGCATGGACCCCTGATCTACAGCTCTCAAGCTTGTTCGCTGAAGGAATTTGGGACTAGGTCAGCCCAAACAACCAAGTCCGGTCTTCCGGTCCATCATCTCATTGTGTTTGCTTTGTTCGCCCTATGTGGCACATGGTCAAGTCTCATTTGCATATGGCTGGGTCTGAACTGGGGTGGCAGAGTGAGCTAAAGAATGATGATGGATTCAACCCAGATCTGTGGCTGGGGGGTGAGTGTCTGAAAAGTTTCAGCTCTTGGTCCATCATCTCCCTGTGTTTGTTTTGTTCGCCCTAAGTTGGCAGGGTATGCCCAGACGTGGCTCCCTTGCTCACTTTACCACTGGATTCAAGCCAGCCTGGCTGATGAGGGGTGTTACCCTGAAACCGGTCCTAGAATGCTTGTTTCGGGTCCAGGGAAGACCTGGCTTGGCACTTCTGGCTGGACTTTTCCATGAGGCACAGGGTCAAGACTCATTTGTATATGGCTGGGTCTGAACTGTTGTGGCAAAGTGAGGTAAAGCACGATGATGGATTCAGATCTGACTCTGGGTGAGTGTCTGAATAGTTTCAGCGCTCCATCCATCATCTCCCTGTGTTTGCTCTGATATTATTGACCACTAGTGGAGCAGGTAATGGTCCATCTGCGCAGCGGCGTGTCTCAAGTCTCCATTCTCCCCCCCCCTCCATCCCCCGAAAGAATGGAGACTTGAGACACGCTGCAGCGCACTGCGATCATAAGGTTTACCGCTTTTGGGTGGATAATACCCATTCAAACGTGTTAGCTTATGTTGGCTTTTACACATTGACCACTTTCTCCGTGGTCACCATACCAAATTATCTTGAGACTTGTATACATCGATCCATTGGTTTTATTTTGAACAACAACTGGCTGCAATTCTTAAAGAGGATCTATACAAGAGGTGTTGGTTGAGAAACCAGCTGCCTATTCAATCAACAAAATTGTGTCACAAATCATAAATTTACTGAAATCGCGGGCATCAAATGGATTAACTATTTGCCCTGAAGAAGTCCTACTCTAATAGGATGAAACGTGTTGGCTGATGGCTTTCTATTGGAAATAAAATGAATATAAGCAACTGACGGTATAATGAATTTTTTGCATACAAAGTGTTCCTAGTGGATGTTGTGGACATTTAGGATTTCTTGCATATATGTTAAGAAAAGTGGTGCAGTTCCAATCTATTGTTTTCCTTGTTGTTCCTGTTAAAGGAAGCACCTCTGGGCAGGGTGTGTTTTTGGAATACGCACACATATACATGTTTTTTTTTTCTTCAAAGATATTGGTTAGATTGTCTAGACTGGTGCTGCATTCGTGCACTGTGGCCCACTGCCCATTTTTGTGTACAAGGTTATTCTGTGTTGTGCTCTGGCAGTTTCTGCTCTCTAGGGATACATTTTCTCATTCCAGGAAGTTCCAGTGCCTGAAAATAGCTTCATCTTGATAATTTAAGCATTTGCTATTTATCGGTTGTGGTATTTACCACACGCAATAAACAGCACACATTCAGTGTATAACATATGCACTAAATACTAAAACTTAATCAGTGTTATTTAACAGATGGTATTAACCCAACCCAGGAGAATCAGTATTTAACTAATGTGCAATCTTGCCAATTTTACCACCAAACCAGTAATAGCGGTCTAGGTGTGTTAGCAGCACGAACCTATGAACTGCAGCAATGACAGGCTGCTTCTCCGAAAACCTCTGATTCTCAGAGCTGTCAGTGCTCAATACATATATTAGCCTCAATGTGGTGCACCTGTAAGTCAAAATGTTCAAATGTTTTTGCAGCATCTAGACGTCACTATTTAAAAACCTTTTTATCTAGGTGTCAAACTAGGTAGAACCTGTATCACTCACAGTGTCAATCAAGAGCCCACAATACCCACTATTGTTAGATTGTTTTTAGGGCTCGTCCTTTCCTATTCCGCAGGAATAGGAAAAGAGCCCTAATGCATTCAAACCATTTGTTAATGCCAAGGGCTCTCCCCAGAGGATTTTGGAAAGTGCACGCCTCGTGCACAAGCTTGCCTGAGCCTTCTGCCTATCAGCCTGCCAGTTCTTCTCCCCTAATTATTCACTTCACTCACTCTGGCTCTTCAAAGGCTCTGTTCCCCGCGCCTGCACTTCACGGCCGCTTGTTTAAACTAATTAATAACATGTGCCATGCAATTTAGGTTTTCTTTTGTGTCTTGTATTAAGTAACCCGCTCATTTCCAAGAAAGGTAAAGGTAAAGGAACAAAAACATATCCTTGCCATGTGTATCTTCCATCTAGAGCTAGAAAGACCGGCAAACTTTATTATATTTTGTATGAGGACAATTTTCCAAAATTCCCCCCCTCCACCCATACCCATCCCTCTTCCCCCCCCTTGAGGAACCCACCCTTAGTTTAGGCGATGTAACCGCCTTTTGGGAACCCTCCTCCGGCGGCACAGCACCTCCTAACCTAGGATTGAAGAACAAATGTACAAAACAAATATGTAGATGTACACCCGTCTTGTAGGTGTCCTATGTTACTATAGTTGCTTTAATTTTGTCGTAGGTGTATAGGTGAATTTTTTTTTAAATTTGATAACCTTAATATCTTGTATTATTTTATTTTTTAATTTTTTTTACCCATTTTCATATATTTTTTTTCTCCTTATTCCTACCTAGTCTTCAACCCTTTCCCCTTTATGGGATTAACTATCCTGTGTATCATCGCCCTCTTCATCTACCCTCTCATCTGAGTCAGGAGATAGTCAACATCGTCTGGCTGACTGCAATGATGCATTTTGTTTTTCCACATTATCTTCAATAATGCCGGAAATTTCATCTGGACCTGCGCCCCCAAAGATCTTAGTTCGGGCATTCTGGATCCCAACTCCCATTGCCTCTGTGCAGTTCTCCCTCCGATTTAAATACAACCAAGAGGGGGGAGAGAGAGAGAAACAAGTGGGTTCGGTCTCCCTTAGCAATATGGTTAAACAAAATAGAATCCACTCAGAAAAGTGGTCGTGGTCCCTAAAGTGATGGGGAACACACAGTGTTATTTAACTGCCCCTCACACACCAACAGGCCCCTTGGTGTCATGCTTCATCATCGGGGCCTTCGCACCCCTTTACGGAATGCAGCGTGCTACGACTTGCGGCTACGTAGGAGCACTTGGTAGTGAACTATGTGAGGGTGTGTGTTTAAGATGTGAGTTAGTGAGGTGAGGTGAAAAAAGTGGGGTTAAAAAATACCTGGCTCGTAGGAAAAAAATATTTATTATATCCTCGGCTGGTATTATTAAAAAGGTGCAAGGTGGGGTTGATCAAAGGATCCTTGTCCTGAAGAAGGAGTCTTTGCACTCCGAAACATGTTGACACTTTTCGGTTGATATACCCTAAAACGTATATAATCAACCCCACCTTGCACCTTTTTAATAATACCAGCCGAGGATATAATAAATATTTTTTTCCTACGAGCCAGGTATTTTTTAACCCCACTTTTTTCACCTCACCTCACTAACATCTTAAACACACACCCTCACATAGTTCACTACCAAGTGCTCCTACCTAGCCGCAAGTCGTAGCACGCCGCATTCCATAGAGGGGTGCGAAGGCCCCGATGATGAAGCATGACACCAAGGGGCCTGTTGGTGTGTGAGGGGCATTTAAACAACACTGTGTGTTCTCCCTCCGATGTCTGAGCGAATTTTGTATGGGGTAGCCTGAAAATGGAGAGTGGCCCGGGTTAAACATCTGCCCAAGATTAGTTCTTTAATACTGTATGTCTGAAAGTTTACTAATATTTCCCGGGGGGCTTTTCTATCAGGATGCAGTCTAAAAGGGTCCCTGTGGACTCTTTGTATCTCCGACTCTAAGTCTATATCCGGTTGATCCTTAAGGACTCCATCGCGCAGCAGCCTGCATACGAAACCCTTAATGTCCTCAATCTCCGCTCCCTCTGGTATCTTGAGTATCCTGAGATTGTTCCTGCGCGCATGTATTTCCAACCTTTCAATGTCCATGTGCAGGGACTGGTTCTGGGTTTTTAGGGAGTCAAGATCCTTGGAGTTGCTTTGAACTGATTCTGTTAATGATGTTACCCTAAGTTCAAGAGAGCTGGTGCGTGCGCATATGTCCTCCAATTTGACTTCTAAGGCATCAAACTTGTCGTGAATACCCTTCTGATTTACTTCTTAGATCTCAAATTTGGACATAAGGTCACCCCTTAATGACTGTAGCAGGAGGCTTAGACTGTCAACATCACCACTTTTATTAGCTGAATCTACGCCTCTAAGGGCCAGTAGGCTTCTCTCAGTGTGGGGAGCGTGGGGAGTGGATGGAAGCGGAGCTTCCTCGAGGGAGTGGTCAGCCTGGTCGGGTACCAAGTGATCTTTTGGTGGACTCACACAGGGCAGACTGGAAACCACCTGTCCCTCATGGCCCATCTCACTGCACTCAAGAACTCCTGGGTCTACCATACTACCTAGCGGCGCGGACTGATTTTCAAGTATAAGGGGGGGGGGGGTGAGTCTAGAACAAGTGAGGCCTTTTGTGCTCCACCGGGAGATCCCTTTCCGGGACCCACAACCTGCTCCATAGTTTTGAAATATGTTTTTAGAGAAGGAGTGTTCTTTTGAGGGGGTTGAGTTGTCGCAGGGCCTTTTAGTCTCTTTATTTCACCAGGTTTTTTTTCCTTTTATATGGGGATACAGGTGTTGGTCCTCCTCCCTCTAGGTGGTCCAAGACTCCCTTAGATCTCAACTCCTGCTGAGATCTAGGTTGATACTGGTTTCTATTTTTCCTGAAAGGTGATGGAGGTAACTGACTGGATTGACCCGCTGTAGGAAATGTAAGTTCTTTATAAAAATCCCCCTTAGGTACCAGGGCCGACTGTGAAACCCCCCTTACTCCAGAAAATATTGTGATAGCCGGTGTACTGGCTAATGTAATAGGTACCGCTGTAGTCTTAGCTGTGGTCTTAGCCCCCTCTTCACACAGGGAACTCAGTGGATCGACCTCCTCAGAGTCTAACTCCATACACTCTGGTGCCAGCCCTCCCCCTGAACAGAAACTCCTTACCGGGTTGAAGGGCGGAAAAGGGAGTAGGAGTTTCACCTGAACTTGCGTTGGATACAAGCCTCCTGGCAGCAGTGAGCTGCGTTTGTTTGTGGAGTCTCGGAAGCGGCGGAGAGCTAAGGCAGCCCGAGCCCCACACCAGAAGTCTCTACGATACTCCTCGCTGCGGCGTTCTGAGGATCGTCCGTGCGCTGCGGCGTCGGCTTCCAGCGATGCACGCCCCACCTCCCTGCCCATCTGCTTGCCACAGGGTCCTAGAGCTCCGTCGTAAAAGTCAGTACATGAAAGGAAGGAGAAACAAGAAACCAGACTTGAGGCACGTATCTCACCGTTACGGGACTAAAACAACATATTCTCATCGGGTGAGTTGCTGTGATTTAGCGGTACATCCTTCCTCGGCGTTTCATTCGCTTCATGCGTTGTGTGCTGCACCGCTGTGAGCTCACGCGACCGGCGTCAGCCTGGCACCGCCATGTTCCTCGTTGCCCATACGTCCTTAGCATCAAAAAAAACAAAACATAAAAGCTGACTCCGCCCCAGCTGTGTTGTGTGCAGTGTGGTGTGTTCTGTAGAGGATGTGTTCCCATTCCTTAGGAGTTAGCGGCCTACCTATTTCTGTTTCCCTGTGCACCTGTGCCCGTTGCCCAGGTGGGACTTGCAGTAAGCACAGCATACAATTCCGATATGAGCAGGTGGTCATCCTGTTTGCGAAGCTACCCCTTTCAAACGCTGTAAGGAGCCTAGACATGTGAGCGTAGTTAGAAGGCCTTGGGATCCAGTAATACAGTTAACGAAAGGGATATTCATCTGTTGCTAGGAGGTCATAATCCCGCCTGAGCTGCTCAAAGGGGATCAACCCCTCCGTATCGAAGAGGGATACAACTCTTTTACAACCCTCCTCCCGACACCGATGGAACACCGTAGATGCCTGCCCTGGATGAAAATCAGGGTTGTCCACAAAAGGGCCATCGGCGAGGGAAAGGAGGTCCAGCCTTTCGCAGTAGCCACCCTGTCCCAGATCTTAAGCGTCGGAGAGGTAACAAGGGAGGAGTAGAGACCCCAAGCCCTATGTTTGCGGGGTAACCACAGCTCCCTCCAAATATTGACACCAGCTACGGACTGGTCCATGAAGTTCCAGTGTTTGCCGGATAATGGTCTGTTCCACTCAACCTGTTATCTGAAGCATGCTGCTTGATAGTAGCCACCGATTAAGGGTAGTCCCACTCCGCCCTGTGCTTTCGGACATGCCATCTGGGTGACAGACGTGGCTTTTTCCCCTCCCAGAAAAACGTATTAACAAGAGCCTGCAATTGCTTTAACACTTTGGGTGGGGGAGACATAGGGAGCATCTAAAATATATAAAGAATGCGCGAAAAGACGGTAATTTTCACCGCCGCATACTAGCTGCAACCCCGACCAGGCGTCCACCGCCTTGGCCGTTTGCTCCAGTAACATCGTGTAGTTGAGCGTAACCGTCCGAGCAATGGTCGGGGCTAGTCTGACACCCAAGTATAATGTCACTCTGTGTACACTGAAATGGGAATTGCTGTTGAAAGATATCTACCTCATCAGAAGGGATTGTCAGATTTAAAATATTGGATTTGCGCAGGTTAACTTTAAACCCTGATACATCCCCAAAAGCGGAGAGTTCCGTGAGCAAAGCGGGCAGAGTTGACTGCGGCTGCGTAAGAGAAAGGATCACATCATCCGCATACAAACTTATTTTATGGATGTCTGCCCCAAATTTCAAGCCTGCTATGCGCTGATCTGCTGTTATACACTGGGCAAAAGGCTCCATATAAAGCCCAAATAAAAGCGGGGACAGGGGGCACCCTTGGCAAGTGCCACAGGAAATTGGAAAGAACACCGATCTGCTACCGTTGACCCTCACAAATGCCGTGGGCGGACGATAAATACACCGAATCAATTAATAAAATTTTCTCCGAACCCATAGCAGCGCAGCACCTTGAATAGATAGTCCCATCCTACTCTATCAACTGCCTTTTCAGCGTCTATCGACAACAAGAATGCCTGCCTACCCGATCGCAATATGCTATCAATAAGGTGGAGAAGTCGTTTAGTGTTGTCCCCATCTTGCCGCGTCGGAATAAAACCAGATTGGTCTGGGTCTAATATGTCGGCCATGAGAGGGTTTAATCGTGCCGCTAAGATGCCCGCAAAGATTTTCGCATCGATATTAAGGAGAGAAATAGGTCTATAGGACCCACACTCCCAGGGATCTTTCCCGGGTTTCAAGATGACAGAGATTGCCGGCTCTGACATAGAGGGTGTCACCTCCCGACTCCAAAAAGGAATTGAACAATTTGGTTAAAAAGGGAGCTAGCTTCATGTAAAAGGTCTTGAAAAGGAAGCACAGAACCCGTCCGGGCCCGGCGATTTAGCCAGTTTCAATTTAGAGATAGCCGAGATCACCGCCTCTATTCGAATCACGGAGTCGAGCGCCTCCGCAGAGGCTCTAGGGAGAGGTGTGTTTAGGAGGCAAGATGGCGGATGCGGCGGCGTCCGAGTGAGAGGCACTGAACTCGGGTCTCTGTTACGGCTCACTTTTACAGAGAGGCGGCGGTCGGACTCTGTATCTGTTTCGCGTGCTGGTACAGATTACTGATTACAGAGGATTCAGAAAAAAACAACTTACTATTGCATGTTTAGACCAGATCGGTCTTTCTTGTTTTCCCAGGCATTTCCTGGTTAGCCTCCCCGGTTCCCCTCTGTGAGTCTGGTCAAGTCCCTAGCGCCAGGAAGCCGCTTGGCCGCAGCGCGCTTTATTAAGTTCTTTTTCCATTTCCATTTCCGGTATGCGGTTAGATCTGTGGTCTAGCTATCGAAGGACTCTCCGCTTGCTTGGGCGCATTCAACTCTATCTCCAGTAAGCCCGCCTACACCGACAACGCGTCCACTGCACTCACCTGCAGAGAGTCAGAGTCTGGCTTCTAGCGGACGGCAAGAACAGCCGGAGGGAGTAAATCGTCAGGATCAGGAGACTGGGAGAGCCGAACGCCGCACGAGAGAAAGATACAAGAGGCGGAGGAAAGCTGGTTTTTCTTCCATGGCACCAAAAAATCCGAATACTGGGGCAGCTTCTAAACCAGCAAAGCCAAAAACGAGAGCGGCAATAGCGGCAGCCCAGGAATCAGGTCAGAGAACACCGGGGGGCGGCTGATAATGGGACTGATTTGCATGTCTTGAATACTAATGCAGGTGCTCCTGAGAGGCTGATTTCAGAACCCCCCCCCCCCCTGTGCCTGCTGTACTGTCTGGTAATTCGAGTGCCTCTTCCTTAGAAGATACAACCCAGGTGAATTCTGGGACATGCAGGCTTGGAGCTATTCCCAAGATCCCAGGGATGTTTACAAAAAAGACTCCTATTTCGGACAAACTACTTCCAGTACATGAACAAAATTTAAATAACCAAAAGATGATGCAGGATAACCAGCTCCTGAAGTCCATCAATAACGAGGTAACTGCATCTGTTTCTATCTCGTTAACTGAAATAGCTTCAGGATCTAACAATATAAATAAAGTACCGGAAGATCCAATACCGTCAATCTTTATTGAAGATACTGAGTCTATCGACTCAGCTGGAAACTTTTAGTCTATGACTGATCTGTCTGAAGCACTAGATTCTGACAGTGTAGAGGGAGAGAGAGAATTGAGCGACACTGAAAAATCGCTACATGATTCCGGGCGAGACATAGGAAATACTATCATCAGTGATGATGAATCGGAGAATGAAGACTCATCAAGTAGACCAGAGTGGGGGGCTGATGAGAACTCAATGCTTACTATACAAGCTAATAATGGGCGCCCCTCGGTGACAAGATCAAGTCATGCTTTAGGAGAATCAGACACACCAGAAGTTACTTTGGATGTCTTATACCAAGTTATGATCCAGCATAGGGAAGAAACTAGAACGGAAAATCTTCGCCTACAAGGAGCAGTGAGAAAAGTGCAAAACAACCTAAGGAAAGTAATTAAGGCATCTAATGAAACTATTGTGAGAGTAACAGAAACAGAAAACAGGATATCAGTGATCGAAGACTCTGTGGCTGAACAAAAAAAACAGATAACTGCAATGGAAGGACTAAAGGAAGAGATTAATTGGAAGCTCGTGGATAAAGAAAACAGATCACGTCGCAACAATCTCCGAATACTAAATATTCCAGAGGGGAACGAGGGGACTAATGCTCGTCAATATGTGACGGAATTATTTACAAAAGCCTTTCCTGAGCTAAGTCATTGGAAATGGGAAATGGAGATTCAGAGGGCCCATAGATTCCCATTCCAAAAGAATATGCGACAAGATGCAAACCGTAATCCACGGGCGATCCTAATCTCTCTTAATAATTTTCTGGCAAGAGAATCCCTTTATGATTTGGCAAGACCTAACAGGAAGCGCAAGGGTAAGGGCGTGGAATTCTTTGTGTGGCCGGATTATTGCCATACTACAGTTCAATTGCGTTGGCAACTTCCTCAGCTTATACCTTTATTTCAAGCCAAAGGTGCTCAAGCTTTTCCCCCAAATCCGGCTAAACTCAAAATAATATATAAGTAACGCTCTTATTTTTTGACGTCTCAAAAGACTGCAAAAGAACTCTTGACCTCTCTATGAATATGATTATAGTTTGAAAAGCTATTGTACTGATCTAAGAGATCTAACTGGTTTAACGGGTTTAACCTGAATTATGATGTGAGTGAGGCTATCTTTGTACTTTCTTCAATTGTTTCTTCTTGTTTGCTCGTTGTGTATAAGATCGACCACCACTCTCTTGTTTTGAATGATAAACTGTAATCACTTTTTTTTCTTGATGTAATGGTCGCGATATAACGAGGATTAAGGATATAGGATAGAGGTGAGCCAAGAGACTCGAGTAATTCAGCGCAACTCATGTCATCACTTTTAGGGACTATACAGCCCCTTTGCCTCTTTTGGGTGGGGGCAAGGGTGGGGGAGGCTCGGATTTGTCGGAGCCTGGGGTGGTATTGGGGGGTTTGGGTGGGTGCAAACAAAGTCAGAAAAGCTAATAATTTGCTTAATTTTTCTAATTGTCTAATTTTTTTTATTCGACTCCTTATCAAAATAAAAATTTTGGTGCATAACTTGAAACTCTACTGTAATTATAAGATGGACTTCGATGGGGATGGAAACAAAGATAAATGTTTAGAAGAATACATTTATTATGATGTTAAACGTAATCGATATATCTTTCAAATAAGATGGAGAAGTTACGAATATGCTCTTGGAATATATGTGGTTTAAATAACAAAAAGAAAAGAGGGGTTGCTGCGCATATTATCCAATCTATGAAGATTGATGTCCTTTGTATCCAAGAATCACATATTATGTGGAGTGATAGATTGCTGTATAATGAATTAGGAATGAATTTATTAACTTGTACACGACAGGGAACAACTACAAAAGGAGTGGCGATCTTGATAAGGAGAGGTCTAGGATATTCTAAACGTTGTAAAGCTGATCAATATGGTAGATGGGCAATAGTGGAGTTAAGTATTAATAATAGATTATGGACAATCTGTTTAATATATGCTCCAAACATAGACGATCCAGAGGTACTAAACTTCCTAAATTTAGAACTTGCCTCTTGGTCATCCTCTAATCATATGTGGAGATCTGAATCTCCATGTTGCGGATAATATGAATATTCGAGGTTTATCTCCTTATCAGAGTTCCAAAAAAAACCCATATAAAGCAATTCGTTCTCTGTTACTAGATTATGATTTATCGGATCTTGCTTATGAAAAAAATCCTACAAGTCCGGGTTTACATTTTTCTTACTCCCCCATAAAAAATGTGTACGTTTGGATTACTTCTTTATTAACACAGCATTAATTGAAGATACAGCATTTGAAATATATCCACGTATTATCTCGGATCATAACCCAATTATGATTGAAATTAAAACAGATATGTTCCCCACCTCTCAACTTAGAAACTGGACATTTGACAGGAAATTATTAGTAGATCCTGAATACTTGGAACTTATGTCAAAATGGATAAAAGAATTTTTTGAAATTAATAGAGGAACAGCACAAGTCAAATATGTCTGGGGTGCTTTTAAGGCGGGCGTACGTGGTGAATCATTATCATATGTTATCAAGAAACAAAAGATCAGTCGACAAAAAACTGAAGCAAATTATAAGAATGTTATGGATTGGGAGAAGAAATTAATAGCAGCAATAGCACTGTCACAAGATACAGGGGATATCGAAAATAACCTAGCAATTCACAAGTCACGGTTCTATGAAATGTTTGCAACCAAATTAGCGGAACAGGTGGCAACCTTCCGTTCTCAGATTTATGAATTGGGTGAGAACTCAGGTAAGATTTTGGCGAGAAAAATTAGACAAAGAGAGGTTTACAATTCTATAAATTCTTTACGGGATGAGACAGGACAGCTACATAATAAATCCGAAACAATTCTGGAAATTTTCTGTCGATTCTATGCTAAATTATATCAATATGATGCTCTATCTTATTCGACAGATCTTTTTATAAATTTTGGGAGATCAATTCAATTTACTAGCCTCTCTGAGGCTCAAAAATTGGCCTTAGAGGCTGATATTACATATGAGGAAATAGAAAAAGCACTATTATCACTGGCATTAGGCAAAGCAGTAGGTCCTGATGGCATTCCGTTGGAATTTTATAGAATATTTAGGAATGTTATAAAACAAGATATTTTGATAACTTTTCTAGAGGCACAAAGAGGGAAACCACCATTATCTTGGAGCAAATCTATAATCATGACATTTCCTAAAAAGGATAAAGATCCTCTGAACCCGACATCATATAGGCCAATATCCTTAATAAACTCCGATAGCAAAATATATTCAAAGATCTTAGCTTATAGAATTTCACAAATTATACCTACAATTTTCTCACGTTGGCAGCATGGTTTTATTCCGAATAAAGATACAGCAGACCATACTCGGAGAATCATTGCGCTGATGGATTGGGCAGAAACCACCAATACACCTATCGGAATCGCCCTATTGGATGCTGAAAAAGCATTCGATAGGGTGGCCTGGTCTTATTTATGGGACCTACTTTATATGAAGGGATTTGGCCCAGGCATAATTGTAGCGCTGAAGGCTCTCTATCAAAATCCGACGTCTCGTGTTAAATTAGGACTTAATAAATCGTCATCTTTTCCTATTCAGCGTGGAACACGGCAGGGATGCCCTTCTTCCCCACTCTTATTCGCTATCTATATCGACACCTTTCTTAATAAACTAAATCAGGATGACGAGATAATTCCAGTAGAGGTAGCAGGGGTTAGCTACAGAGCATTAGCATATGCAGATGACGTGGTAGTTGTCACTAAAGATATAGTGAAGGCCTTTAATAGGATTGAGGAGTTGGCAGTACAATTCGGGTCCTTCTCAGGTTATAAATTAAATCTTTCAAAAACACAAATTCTATTTGTTGGCCAAAACCCTCCACCTCGAATCAACATAGCTACTGAAGCGATATATTTAGGTATTAAATTAACCACCCCAATTATAAATATTCCTAAGATTAATTATAACCCAGTATTAAAAAGAGCCAATTCCACGTTAGAACGTATTAATCATTTACACTTATCACTATATGGGAGGAATAACGTTTTAAAAATGTTAATCTTACCAAAATTCTTATATCTATTCAGATCAGTACCACTTGAATTTTCGATGGACTTTTTTAAACAAACTGAAAAAATGTTAGGGAGATTCCTATGGGGCTATAAGGGTAACCGAAGAGCCTATAAAAAAATTATCCTAACAAAGTCAAGAGGAGGATGGGCTACCCCTCATCTTTTATTTTATTATTTAGCGGCGGTACTACAATATATATCACCTTTAATTATTGGTAATAAAGCCCCGATTTCATATGCACATCCCCCGTCGATTTATGAATTTGCTTTAGGAACCAAAGCTAGAGGCCATTTTTTAAGAATAATAGAACCCAGCTATTATAAAAAGATAAAATTTAAGACAGTAACTGCAGCATATAAAGCATGGAAAATTATTAGAAAACTAGTAGGGATTCCAAAGTTATCGAGGTACACTCCATTAAATTCAATACAATGTTTTCCCCCCATATTTAGGGGTGCCATTATGATCAAATGGAGCAATCAGGGTATCAGTTATATGGGTGACTTATGTTCGGAAAATGGTATATCTTCATTTAATGAAATTCAACCTAACGAGATTCGATTATTTCAAATACTTGCAGATACATCGTTTTTTTAAATTAACTCTATATCAAGATTGACAAGATCTACATAAGTTCTTATTGATTGAGAGTCTGTTTTCAAAAAGGAAAATTGGTTATCTGTATGATATCCTTATAACCAAACTTCCGGATGATTTATCCACGATTCAACAAAAGTGGGTAGTGAAATTGGGGAAAAATGTATTGCTAGAAGAATCAATTGACCTAGCAGATTCTGTCTTAATTACTGGTAGATCACGTTCACAACATTATATGATATTATTTGATTTGTACTATACTCCAGCTAAGGTAATGAAATGGGGTGCTACAGCTGGCATTTCTTGTAATCGGTGTTCCTTGATTGGAGCAGACACTATTCATATGTTTTTTTCTTGTCCCAAACTTAGAATTTTACTTTCAGAAATTCACAAATGTATACAGATGATAATAGGTTATACATTAAGTTTGACTCCGGAATTGTTATTATTTGGACTCTCAATGGATACAGTAGGAAAAGAACATAAGTCTCTGATTTTTATTATGATGTCTGTATATCGAGCTTGTGTAACACAAGAATGGATTAGTGCAGAGCCACCTTCTTTCTCTATGTGGAGATCTCGGCTGCTGGCCAAATTTAATCTTGAATCTGCGATTTATACGACAAAAGGATGGAAAAAAAAACAAATGGGGAGAAAAATTTGGGCAGCTATGCAACAATGGACTCAAGGAGAAATGAATGGACAAAATTAAGATATCACTTTTTTTCTCATTTAATATAATGCTTATTTCATATATTGTCAAATGGTTTTTTTTTTCCACTTTCTTTTTCCTTTTTTGTTCTCTTTGCTTTTGTAAATGCTTTATACTGAATGTCTTATGGCAAAAGGGGGAAAGAAAAGAACCTGAATTTTTTTGCTGTTATTCTGATTTGTTTGCAATAAAAAATAAAATTAAAAAAAAAAAAAGGGGGGAGAGGTGTGATCCCACAAGTATCCAGATAGGCGCTCTGGTCCTGTGTCGGCGGATCCTGCCCAGTGTAGAGAATGTTATAGAAGCTACGAAAAGCATCCACAATTTGTTCATCTGCACTCTGGTTCTTATTTATTTATTTATTTATTTTTTGCAATTTTTAAAGCGCTACAAATTACCCGTAGGTGTCTCGGCGCTGAGGCTAAATCTAAAATAAACCAGTGATGAATCGAAGGGACAATAGTAAAGGATTTATGTATCGTGTCGATAAGAAAACAGCCAAGTCTTTAGCTGCTTTCTAAAAACTATTAAAGATGGACTGGTCTTTATGTTGAGGGGAAGGGAGTTCCACAGTTTAGCTGCTGCTATGGTGAAACACCTATCTCCCCAGTTAACTGTCCTTGTTCTAGGAGTTTGAAGCATGTGGGCTGTGTTAGAGCGCAACGTTCTAGGGGTTACAAAGGTTTAAAAGAACTTCTCAAGAATTGAGGTCCTATGTCTTTTATTGCCTTATAGACAATACAGAGAGTCTTAAACTTCGTACGGCTTCTAACTGGAAGCCAGTGCAGTTGGTCTAGATGACTGGAAACCGAGCTATATTTGGGAATCCCCAGAAGAACTCTGGCAGAGGCATTTTGTATTAATTGCAGTTTAGAAATAACCTTTTTTTGGGCATTGAGGAGGAGTGCGTTGCAATAGTCAATGCGCGAAAACACCAGTGTGGATATTAGTGTTTTTCCCGTGGCTATGGGAAGGTACGGTAGTATTTTCTTTATTTTCCTTAAGATGTTAAAGGAAGATGAGACTACCGCATTCGCATGGTGATGCCATCACCATGGTCCCGTAATGACTGCACCTGGGTTGTCTGTGTTCTAGTTCGCAGTCTCTGTGCCAGCATTTTACCACACTTATCACTACTAAGGTAGAATTTGTGTCGGATGCGGAGAAGAGCATATTCCGCCCCGTCAAGGTCTAAATGTTTCAGCAGGTGCCTGTGATTCTCCAGTTCTCTCCACACCTGTGGTGCCCCGGTGCGCTTGTGAATCGATTCGAGTTCCCCCGCCTCAGTTCTGTGCGTTTCCCTCTATGAAGTTTATAATATGTCACCGAAATGGCAATTAATTCTCCCCTTGTGGCCTCCCAATCAGCTGACAGTGAAGTAGAGCCCACATCGTTAAGCAATAGGTAGTCTGCTATGGTTTTTTTAATTTGCTGCACTGTATCCTCAGTGTAAGAGATTCTCTCGAAGATGCCACCCAGGGGGGGGAACGCCCGTGATTGCTGCGCAGGGATGTGAACAGAAATAAGGGAGTAATCGGAGAGAGAGTGGGGCTCTATTGTGGCTGTGTGAAGGTGATGTAGTAGGGGGGTAGAGGCCAGGAAGTGATCTAGTTGCGCATACGTTTTGTGCGATGCAGAATAGTATGTGAAATCTAGCTCTGCGGGGTGCTGCGTGCTCCGACATAGTGTAACCCGTTTCCCCTCAACCATTCCTGTCCCGCTGGGAAAAGTGCCCCTGACTGATATGTTCGCTGACCAGACCGATCTAATTCTGTGTCCAATACAAGATTTAGGTCCCCTCCCCCAACCAAAATCGCTGCGCCTGGAGACGTGAGAGATGAGAGAATGAAGGATTCCTGTTGTGCATTAGGGGCGTAAAGCGATGCTATGGTGAGGTGAATCCCGCCCCACTGCACCCTGAGAGCTAACAATCGTCCCTTTATTTCTGCAACCATCGATACGTTTTCCCCCGGAGAGTGGGCCCCAAGCAGGATTGTCACACCATTCATTTTAGACGGCCCGCTGACCAAAACTGCTGCAGGAATCGCCTGTTGCGCATAAGTACGGTGTCATATGTCACTCACAGCATTTTCAAGTGAGGACAGCATTGCTGCTCTTTTCACTGGGTTGTTTAGGCCTCTAACATTGAGGCTAAGTACCTTGAGGTCTTTCCCCATTTAATGAGTGTGATGAAATATCGGCCTGGTGCATCTACCTTTCGCCTAAATGATCCGTGCTGACCTAAGCTGCGGAGGCAGGGCTGACGTGTAGACTGGTGCGGAGATCCTCATCTAAACCCCCAAACAAACCCAACCCCAAGTGAAAAACGCATTTACAAGATAGTTATCAAAATCGGAACATGACTAAAGTCTGTCAAGGTAGAAGAAATCCAGGGGATCATGGCGTGGGCAGCCACCCAGCCCATGTCGGGCTTGATACGTAACCACCCGCCAGCGGAAAGGCTGTTGTCAATTTTCCTAGGACAGCCCTTCCTGTCCCTCCGGCACCCATCTGGGCGCCCATACCGGAGCCATCAATTGTGTACCTCACGGGGTGGCCAGAGAGTCTGATGATTGCGACAGAGAGGAGATCAATGCCTCACGTTCTTTGTTTCTTGTGGCCTGATTGGGCTTCGTGACGGAAGTTGTCTTTCCCACTCGTTGCCATCGTGCTGTGCGGCAGGCGTTTGGATCTTTAGGTCGCTTTATTTGTTCCGTCGCACCTTCTAGACCGAGGATCTCCATGGCTACGGCTGGGGAGCGAATCTGCAGCAGCTTCCCCCGGTGCTTGAAAATAATGCGGAAAGGGTGGTCCCACGAGTAAGGGACAGGTACAAATCAATAAGGGGTTATGCACAAATCACCCTCCTGTACCTCAGCAAAAACATCAAAGATGTATATCAAGAAAAAAGGTACAGAGGGATAAATTCAACATTTATTCTCATTCAAGGCACAGCTAATTACCTGATGTTTCCAATAATTATTTACAATCAAACTCATATACGTGTCAAATGACAGGGCAGGGCACAGATAAATACAATTGTATATATACACTTCAGATATACAGAACATAAACAATCACTACAAATCACATTTAAATCACTTTCATATATAATACAATACATATATACATTATATACAAGATATACAACGTATACAAAACATACAAAAATATATACAAAAAAGTGTACAAAAAAATGTACAAAAAAGTACCCCTACTTAGAACAACAATATTCTCACAGTGTACACTCCAAAATCCAAGTGGTACACCAGAGGCTTAACACCTAACCAAATTATTCTATAGGCGCTTTCTCTGTTCAAACGAACTCAAAATGATGGGACTCCTCGTCGATATGTCTATATTTTCTTTTTTCATTTTTAGCGCAGACCTATGTTCGAGTAACCGAATGCGTAGTTCTCTGCCCGTCTCACCTACGTCGCCTAAGCCACAAGGGCAGACCAGCAGATAAACTACACTTTTACTTCGAAGTGTAAGTGAAAATGCACCTCTAACAGATCACTATGCAAAAAAGAATCATTACTGGAATGAGTTCAGTTGGTATATTTTGGAGAAAGTCACTGTAAATAGGAGAGGAGGGAACAGATGCATGACTGTTATCTGGCGATCGTGGCTGAAAAAGGAGCAGTAACAAGTGGAAAGTTTGGATCCTTGCTTTACTGGGATATGCTTTCCTGTTGACTGAGCTGAGGACAGCTTTTAGGAAGGGCTGAATCTGAAGGGGTTGAATATGAGACTTTCTGGTAAACCATAGACGATGTAAGAGGTCTATGGTGGTCTAGGTGTGAGTAAAGCACTGTTGTTCATTTGCACTCTTGATCAACCAGTCATCCAAGGGAAGACGTGGATATCAAATCTCCCAAGAAGAGCAGCTACCACAGCAAGATACTTAGTGAACACCATGGGGCAATAGTAACCCAGCACTTTGAATTGGAAATGTTGGCCACTTACCACATAGCGGAGGTACCAGCTATGTGCAGGATGGACCGGGATGTGAAAGCAGGCATACTTTAGGTCCAGTTCTGTCATGAAGTCACCTTGCTGAAGTAGAGGGATGACATCCTGGAGTGCGACCCTGTGGAAGTGCTCTGACAAGATGTATTTGTTGAGGGGCCTGAGGTCGAGTATAGGCCTGAGCATCCCATCTTTCTTTGGGATTAGGAAGTAGAGAGTGCACTCCCTTGCCACGCTGGTGTGGCAGTACAGGCTCTATGGCTTACTTTCGTATACATGCCTCAACTTCCTCCAGAAGGAGGCACGGATGTTCTGGGGAGAGGGTGTGTTTGTGGGGTGGGGAGTTTGATCAGGTTGCAGAAAACTTGAGGCAGTAACCCTGCCCGATGATGGCAAGAACCCACTGATCGTAGGTGATTTCTTCACATTGTGAAAGAAACCCCTACAGTCTTCTCCCGACAGGCGTGGTGTGATCTGGGGAAGGAAAAGCAAGTCGCTGTTTTGTGTTGACAACTCTCTTCACCACACAGCCTTTTTCCTCTACCCCAGGAGTTGTTCCCCTAAAGCGCACCCTTCCCCCAGAATATCCCATTGAAGGGGGTCTGTTGTGCAGTTGTCTTTGACAGGAGGTAGTGGCTTCAGGGTTAGTGGCTTTGAAACCTCCATGGGACTGAGACCTGCGAATGGAGCCTTGTGGTAAGGGTGTTTGGAGTGCTCCAAAGGCTTTGGTCTGTGGCTTTTTTTGTTGTTTTTTAAAGCACCTGGTCCACTTGCCAAAGAAATGTGCCCCATCAAAGGGCAGGTTGAGCAGCTGTGGTTGCACCTCTGGCTTGAGGCTGGAAACACGCCACAAGTAATGGCATCAAATGAGTACACTAAAGTTGATGACTCGCGCCACATTGTCCACGAATTCTAGGGCACATTGTATATTAGTGTAAGATATAATTTTCCCCTCTGAAATAAGTTCACAGGAGATTTGGAGGAACTCCTCCATTTCCTCCCTGTGTGCCTCAGCCATATCTAGAGAGAAGACCTTTTGAATTGGCGATGGGCCAATGGGTGGCTGTTTGAGCCATGACGTGTTTACCAGCCACATCAATTCTTCGCCTCTCTTTGTCCGGGAGTGGTGTCTTGCCGGTACTCTGAGCGTCCGCACACTTGCAGGCTGTGGCAACAACCAGGTGGTCTGGCGGGAGCTGACTTCTGATGTATGGAGCGTCTGAAGGGGAGGCTTTATAATTTTTGTCCTTCCTAGTGTTGACCACCCTATCTTTGACCTGTTCTTTGAATCCTCCAGGAACGGTCTTCCAGCACTCCCTTTAGCAGATGCAAAAATAGAAGGGGGTGCTGTGTGGAGCAGAGTTTTTCATGAGAAATACCTCACTATCCTGGACCTTATGTAATTCCACTTTGTAGAAGATGGCAGCCCGATAAAGAACCTCATGATAAGAGGTGGTGTCATCCAGAATGGATAGCTTGGCAGAATAAAGATCAAGGTCAGTTTTCCCAGGTAGGTCAACATCGTAACCATTTCACAGGTCATTGTGAGGCTTTGAAACTATAGGGGCCTCATAGGGGTTTAGTGGATATAATGGACTACAAAGGTCAGGCCCTCAGAAAGATCAATTTTTGCTTGGTGAAAAGCTCCTGCTGGAGGCTCTATGAGACTTGCTGCTCCTGGTCCTTGGAGGCCTCAGAAAACAGAGCTTTCTACGCTGGTGTTTTGGGGGAGAAGATGGTTTCTGAGCTGCCGGAATGAAGGGAGTTTTCGGTGCTGAAGTTTGTTTTGAGGGTGTTTTCGATGTAGGCGCCGAAGGAGTAGTAGTCATCAAAAGTGTCATTGGCACTGGGTCTTCAGTGGTTGTTTTAGAGACAAAGGCTGCATCAGTGTCGGATCCGAAGCGGACCACAGCCTTCAGGCAGCGGTGGACTGGGACCTTGACATTTGGCCTCAGGGTTCGATGCACAACCCCCTTGAGTCTGAGTTTGGTGTTGGGGATGCTGGTGTGGTACTTACAATCAACGACTTCATCAGCTGGACTTCGACTATCTGAGGTTTCTCTGTCTCCAACTCAGACAGCAGACTTGGCTTGAGATTAAACACAAGAGCGTGTTCACCTGAGTGTCCTGGTTGTTGTACCATCTCCATATTGTGGACTCCAAAAAGGTTGGGGGTTTTGTCCCCTTGTCACTTAACCATGGTCCATAGAGCGTAGCTCCGATTACATTGTTCCGGGACACAGGTTACAAACCTGATAGAGGTCTGTCCATGGGTGCCTCGCTCTACACTGTGATCAGTATTGGAAAGGGTTTTTTTCAATCTTTAAGACCGCATTCTCATGGACAGAAGGTAGAGTTAAAAAAAGAAAAAGGCAGTGGGGGGCGAGGGCCCCTAAGGAATGTCGAGCGGAACCTGGTCATTGAGCCCAATGGAGGTCACAACGACACAGAGAATAATGTAAAGATCAGTTGGTTTTGCAATGGGAATAAAGATAGTTTGAAAGTAGCCAGAGACGAACACCGAGAGGCATTGACTCAGAACTCTGTAGAAACACTGCACAATCCAATGGTGGAAAAAAACAACTATCTAATAATGGGGTTGATGACCATGTGCATTCCCAATCATAAGAGGAGTCACTATACCTTGTGACTTGAAAGACTTCTTTTAATAAAAATAAGTTGCACATGTCCGAGCCCAACACTAGATGGCTGGAGTATGCACAGCATCAGTATTTACAGCTACACATGCCACAAACAGAATATTGCGAAGCCAGATACTAGCTCAAGTGAAAGTCATTAGTTGCTTAGCATTTTAACAAATGTGATAGGAACGGAGTTAGCTGACTTAATTTTTGCAAGAGGGAAAACGGTAAAGGGAGTGGCCTGAATACTTACCGGTAACCTTCATTACTGCATTATTGTCCTAATCTTCCTCGACCTAGAACTTCCATTGTGAGGAAGTTCGCCTTGAAACACCCACCATTTTAAAATCTACCCTGAAAAAGACTTCCGATATCTGTGCAGTGGAGATAAACTATTTGTTTACCTTTCGTTATTTGTCCAGAACCATGCTCAAACCTACAGCACTTCCTATAATAACCAAGTTCGGAACAGAAGAAGTACAGAACTGGAGGGAGAGAAGCAGGACTAAACAGAGGCGTTTCAAGAAAATTCACTGAGATGACTGGTGGAAAATCCCCGGAAGCATAGTTGTCCTTTGCTTGATACACGCTGAAACATGCAGGTCATGGATAAGGACCACCCGTCATGATGCAGAAGTTCCAATAGTGTATGCTAATTCTGACAGAAAGGAATGAGGAACAGCAGAAGAATGACATGTTTGAATCATCAGCAGCCTGTTTCACCAATTCACAATTCAGTGCCAAAAAAGGTGGGGCCCAAAAAAAAGAAAACAAGGTGATGAGGGCCTTTTACCCTCCTCCAACGTCTAAGTCTTCACAGACGACTCCTGAAGGAGGTACAAGCTCCAGGTACAATATCAAAATAGCATCTGACAATGACTGTGTGACCAAAACTAAGGATGCCTGAAAAGCAACACACTCAACATGCTCCTGCACAGCTTCTTATAAGGCCTGAAAGGAGCGCCTGTGCAGCATAGGAGATACAAGCACCAGCAAGTAGAGAAGGCTCACTGTGAAAAGTAGAACTTAAAGTCAGCATCAACCCAGTGCTCCTCAGGACCCTGTGGTGTGTAGTTGTCAGATGCCTATTAGAAATCTTCAGCCAAGCTACACTGGGATTTTTTTTAGAGAAGTTGTGAAGGAATCCCAATCTACCCACATCCTTCCACTCTTTAGGAATTATAGCCTTATGACAAAGTCCTCCTCAGCATCAGTAGTGCCAAAGCTCAAGCAATACCTGATGGGAGCCATCGCCTCTTATAATTGAGTGCCCTAGACATATTTCCTTCTAGGGTCAGGGTCCTGTGCACTTTTGAAGCACAATTACGAATGTGCATCAGACTGGCCTAACCTAACATGGACTCAAGCCCAGTCAGTGACAGAGTGCAGGAGGTGGAAAGAGGGCTGTGCAAGCTGGGAAAAGCAAATAAGTCACCTGCTTGACCCATGCGCCACTTCTCTTTGGCTCTGGAGCAGGGCATATACAACCCTGACATCTCTTACAACTGTACTGTATTAAAAAAACAAGGATATCTTATCATGTGTCGGGAAAAAGATGAAGTGCTGTGGCAAGATTACGATCAATGAAATGGAAGCGAATATCTCCATACCTTTTTCTGAGTGTAATTTTTGAAATTGGGTCTGTACCTGGGCAGAATGTCTTACTATGCAAAGAAGAAGAGGTAAGCAATATAGCAAAATGAGCAATACAGATGATTTCATTATTTCTGAGCATTATACATGAAATGGAACAATTGAGAGGGAGCAAACCGACATGTTCGGATGTCCAAGACTTTTTAGAAGCAACACCGTAGTGTGCAAGATAGGAAATCGAGAAATATGAGTAATCATTTATCGGGAGGAGCTAGCGGGAGGATGCATTTTTAAACTATGCCGATGAAGTAGTAATGCAGTCAAAACAGAAGAGCGAGCCAGCAGAAGTATACAAAACAGGGTGAAATGTGAGCGGAGGAAAACCGTTTAAGTGGGAAACAAAGGGATTAAATATAGATTAAAACGGTTCAAAAAGACACACAAGAAGACCAATAAGAGAAGTAGAGCACAGCTACTGCCCTTTGAATTCAGGGCATAGAAAATAGAAACAGAACTCGAGGTGCAATATCCCACTTCCTAATATGGTGGGGCTGTACTGAATGACAAAAGCAGAATCACAGATCTGACATCAGAAGCACACGCCAAGTAAACAAGAAAGCAACAATACAAGGAAGAGAGACCCTTTGGGTGTCTTGTAGAGGATAGTGAAAAAAGATATGAGCTGCACTATATGATTCAAATTAGTCAACTTGTTGAATTCTCTCAAAATCTTTTGTCACAATGGATTATTCAAAAATCAAATGTGCAGTTTTACTCATTATAGTTTCCACACAGATTCGTTATGAAAAGGGAACCAAGACCATGCGTGATCTGTAAGGAGGTCAGAGGGCAGCCCAGATGAAGAAAAGGGGTCAGATGGAGGGACTTTATGAAGTGAAAAACAGAGGAACCCAGAGGGGTTTACCGCAGTACTCCATTATGCAAGGGCAGAGGATGAGGCTACTTATGGCTAGACAAATAGGGAGTTGGCTATATCAATGTCTCCTATCACCAAAGGTAAAGAGACTTAGGAAGAATGGATTGCTTGCCACAGAAATGATCAAGAAGCATAGGTGGGGGAGAGTTTTTAGAGTGACAGGCGGTAGTATGATGATCTGAAATGCATGTGAGCTGTTTTGGGGTGAGTGAGCTCATCCGAATGCTTTAATGTCTATACATATATTATATTCTATCCTGGGATGTGGCTCTTGTGCAGCTGTTACTTAAAAAGGGACTAAAAACACAAATACTAACTTGAAACGTTTGATAATTAGAAATGATTAGTCTGCACTTAACTATGAGTGGTATAAGGGAGTATTCTGACAGCACCAGACCTCACTGGCATACGCAAACCCCTATTCCACATTCCATCCTTCTATTGTTAGATTGAATAAACTGGGTAAAGTTAACAGTGATTATTTACTGTACTAAAAAAATATGTAGTGCTATATAACCACGAAGTTATTGCCATTTTATTATTGCTATTACTAGGAACAAGTGCACAGATGAGCCTAGGTTGAAGCATGATTTTCTTTTTCATATCACCTGTCAGATAAGCATCAGCGTTTTGTGCGTGCTCTGCTTAGTTAACCCAGATCATTAGCATGGTCTAGGTAAGAATTAACGGCTGCCCAACTAGAATGGCAGAGTCCAGGGTTAGCCTCTGCAGGACATTCTTTGATTTCTATAGCTGAAAAGACAACTGGAGACAAATACATTGATTTGATGGTGGGTGAATGGGGCGGAGCAAAAAAACAAAGTCACATTATTGATGGTTTTGTGGTAGATCTGGTTAAAAGAAGATGGACGGTGGAGATCAAGGCCAATTTCTATTTTAGACCAAACAAACTGACCTACTGAGGGTTGATATTTATTTGCTGTAAGGTCAAACAAGAAATCCCTTTGGGACACCTTTTTGTAGTGACACAACGTTCAACAAACAGTATATACAAAGACAAATAAACGTACACAATACTGTACTCATGAGGCAGAACACAAAGGAAATTATGAAAAATCCTGAACAATTTATTACACAGTGCAATATTAAAACATAATATTTCAACAATAAAAATAACGGGGAAGAGTATTAAAAAAAGGACACATAGAATCCTATTAGTAAAAAAAGGAGTTGTAAACAGAAAATTAAATTCTGCGAAGACGTCAGAATTATTTTCTACAACCTATATTATACAATCCTCCTTTTGTCAAGCGACGCGTTTCGGTGGATCATATGGTCAGACCACCTTCATCAGGTTTATACATAAATTCTTCCCCAGAATTTCTTGAGGTTTAAAAACAGAACAGCTATTGGTAGATAATTCTCCAATCAAACAAACACCATTCTCCGTCACAAGAGTTAAAGAACTTCTTAGACCCAATACTCTAAATGAGTGCTTGGAAATAGTGTGCAATGAAAAACTCAGACGGTACTTTAATAAAACCGCCATTACGAATGCAGGAGCCACTGTGAGCATAAATATATGATTCACGGGCTATACCGGGACACACGGTAGGAAAGAAGAGTTTCTGAAGCGAACCCGTCCTGCATCGAGCAGAAATGCCAAGAGGACTGGATGCCGTACCTTCGTGGTTCCGCTATTTTATATTTTCGGATACCACCAAACAGCACTTGAATTAGTTAAAATGCCGGCGTCCCGTGTGTCGATCACCCTCAGCTTCTGCCAGAAGGTGAGGGTGATCGACATCAATATAAAATAGCGGAACCACAAAGGTACGGCATCCATATATTTATGCTCACAGTGGCTCCTGCATTCGTATAGGCGGTTTTATTAAAGTACCGGCTGTTGTGGAGATTAAGCAACCTATTGCCCAGAGTTTCAGAGTGGGACTCCATGATTGGAATAGGCACCGAGGCGAGAATTATCAGGTCCATGGAATTTTGAGCCCAAAACCCGCCGAGGCGGGGAATTGAACCCTGGTCCCGGTATAGACCTCTGCATCAGGGTCTGTCGCTCTAACCATTGAGCCACACTTCTCCACTGCATGACACCTCTGCCCAGGATGGGCTTTGTTTCTGGACCCAGAGAGCGGAGGCTTTCTACCCAAAGGGTCCAGAAAGCTGTCTGGTGGTGGCAAATGATTGGCAGCCATTCAGGAACCATACCAGGGCTGGTGGTTTTTCAGGGGGTATCTGAGTGCATTTTACATTAAATCCCACACTGACATCAGTGTGGTTTTAATGTGCTGATAAGTTTGCTACCAAACGTCCTAGGTTTAGTAAAGCCATTAGGGTGCTGTGGAGTTCGTAATGACCAACTTCCAGACCCTATACTCCGTATGGCTTACTGCACTTACAATGTCTAAGAATGGACTTAGACACTCTAGGGCTCATGCCACTGTACCCTCACTTGAGGCTAGGGCACCCTGCTAGAGGGTTGGCTTACTAGGCCTCAGGCCACAGGGATGTGTGCCATGTTTCTTTGGACCAAACACGCAGTCGGCAATGGCAGTGTGTGGGTGATAAGGTACAGGGCCTTTAAGAGTGGCACAATGCTGCAGCCCTTAGAGGCCTTCCCTGGTCACGGTACCCATAGTACCTTTTACAAGAGGCTAATCTGTGGTCAGAGATGTGCCAATTGTGGGTACACAGGAACAGCCTTGGGAAAGAACACAGGCCCTGGGAACCTGGTTTGCAGGGACCCAGGGCACACCAAGTCATGTTTCACCGGATGTCAGGTAAAACGTGTGGGTTGGGGGGTACCCCTGCAAAAAGGGGCACTTTCCTACACAAAGCAGATGCTCTGTCATATATAGTGGGAAAGAAAACACCCTCCAACCAAAGAAGAACCAAAACCCATAAATATAGCAGAACACTTTCAGGGTGGCATCCTCACTTCTGATTTCCTAGAGGAATTGTCAATTGAAATATAAACAAAATCATTACAGGACTGGTTGCAAGAAGGATCTAAGCTAACCTTAGACAATAGTCTTCTGAGATACAACACGTATTTGTTCTTACCCACATCAACCTTGCAAAAACAAGCACTTCATCTTTGTCAGGACACAATCCTAGCAGGACATCCATGGTTCCAAAAGACATTACAATTATTAAAAAGGCAATTTTGGTGGCCTTTGATGCCCAAAGGTCTACAAAGATATGAGGACACTTGTGCTATTTGTGCATGGGCCAAAGCTTAAAATGGGTCTCCAAGTGGGCTTTTACGCCCCATCCCCTTTCCACCAAAACCATGGCATACAATGTCCATAGACTTTGTGGTGGAACAACCCAAAACCACCTCGCGATACACCACGGTGTTAACTGTAGTAGATCATCTCTCCAGAATCACACACTTAATACCACTGATAAAACTTCCCCTGTCAGTGAATTCTCTGCAGTATTTCCAACCCTTATCATACGATTGCATGGTTTGCCGTCCATAATTATCACCAATAAGGGGGTCCCAGTTTATCTCCAAGGTTTGGTCCACAATGTGCAATTCATTTGGCATGGATGCTTGCCTGTCATCCAGTTATCATCCTCAGACTGATGTCCAGGCCGAGCAAACTAACCAAACTATGGAGCAATATCTACAATGTCCATTGCAGTGTTGTGGAGATGACGGGTTGAATTGTTGTGGGAGGTGGAATTTGTGTACAATACTGACCATGCGTCAACAGGCACGTCACCTTATTTTTGTCTCCTTGGGAACACCCATGCATGTCCTCTTGGGAAGAACCCCCACACAGCCTAGTTCCAGCAGTACACTAATATCATGCAAGCATTCAATATCTCCTGGGTAAAGCTCATTTCCACTTAAAGCAAGCAAAGAACAAGTTATTTACCTTCAGTAACTATGTATCTGGTAGAGACATATATTAGTTATAGAGTCCGTACCTTTTGAATTTCCCCTAGGCGTCAGTCTGGAACCTGAGATTTTTTTACTTCAGCAGTACTCCGTTTGGTGATGTCGGTCAGCTCCGTGTCCGTCGTCGGCGCTGTGATTACGTCACAGGACCTATATAGACGCTGCCCTTGCGAGCTAACATCAGTTTTTAACATGACTTTCCACGTAAGAAGCATAGAGCCAAGAAAGACACTGCCCACTGGTGCGTCAAAACTATCCCTATCCCTAGAAATCAGTTCCAGAGCAGGCAGGGTGAGTTGGGCGGTAAGGAATCTACAACTACAATATGTCTCTACAAGATACATCGTTACCGAAGGTAAGTAGATTGTTCACCTCATAGAGATTATTAGTTGTAGATTCCTTACCTTTTGAATAGATACCCCAACAATACCATCCCTGTAGGAGGGTATGCGAACCAAGATCACACAAGAAAGTCCTGGAGGACCGAACAGGCAAAGTATCTGTCCCTTTGGACTTCACTGTGCAGGCAGTAGTGTCTGGTAAACGTGTGCAAAATATCATTTAAATAATCTTTATTTGGATATAAAACAATATCCTTAAAAGAAGCACCGGCAGCAATATACATTGTAAAAGCAAAACTGACATCAATAATCAACTTTAAATGGATGCAGAGTTCTCACATTGCAATGTTCACATCCCTGTTGAACAGTCCGGGTTGCGTTAAAAATAACTTAAAAAAGTACGGAGGTTGTTATACAGTGAGTTACAGTATTAAACTTATAGGCCAACCCACCGTTAATAGTTATAAATGTTAAAAAAATCAGATAAAAATAGCAAAATAAAAATAGCAACAGCAGATCAATAGCAGCAAATCATAATAGTGCAGTAATGGATGAAGAACTTTTTTTTATCAAGTTACAAATAATACGATTAGATTTAGGCTGTTCCCAACACGGGGGGGAGCATACAGAAAGTTGCGATATGCAAGGCGTATAAACAATGTAAGGCCGATATTTAAAGCTGTATTTTCTGGACATAAGGCCACAATGATTGCCTGTCTGCAGGACCGGATTCCCAACCTATTCCACTCCACTTTCAGTTTGCATCTGCGCTGTGCCATGAGTGCTGGGCAAAAACAAACGACATGCTCCAGGGTTTTTCATCCGTCCTGCCGCACCCTCTGCACCATACTTCATCTGCCGTGCAACGCCAGCCTGGCAGATCTTTTAAAAATTGCCAGTCACCAAGTGTGATGGCCATAAAACTAAGTTTTAGGTATGAGGAGTAGGTGCAGGACAAATAGGTTGCGGGAGATAATCGGCCGTATGAATGCATAATGGCCCATGCATGTCTACATTTGGCAAGATGGTTTTTATCCATAATAAGGGAACTTATTCGGACACTTTTCTTAATGAGGGATTTAAATACTGTCATATTGGGGTTGAGATCCCATAGGTCGCCTGCGGAGAGTTCTTGAATGGACTCCTTGAAAAGGCGACCATACGTGCCCCCTGGGTTATTCTCGAAGATGTCTTGCCAGACTAGTGACTCCAGTGAGCCTATGTCTGCCTGTCTGAGTTTATGGCAGAGATTTAGGAATGTGCCGATCCTGGAGACTTCATAGTTTAATAGGCCAAGTTCTAGCCTAATCTGTGCAGCAGAGGCATTTTTGGACAAATGAAGGACTTTTTTTTTATAAATTTTAGTCACGTGTTGGTTTAAATTCGTGTTTAGTTTACCCCTGAAGATCTCATTACCATATGACTGTGTCGGACCAATCTTTGCTCTCATGACCTCTAGTAGAGGGATTAGACTTGGGCCAGACAGTTTTTTTGAGAGCTTGGTGAGGGTCACCTGTAAGGTCACAGCTTTAGCAGATATCTCCTTACGTTGTTTCGCAAAGTTGCCCCTTGAGTCAAGATTGACCCCTAGGTATTTGTATACAAATAAAACTAGCTTAAAAGAATACCATCTCCAAATCAGGAAAACCAAAGCGACCTTCTACGCTGATCGAATAGATAGTGCTAACTGCTCATCCAAGGAACTCTTTAGGATCTATAAAGAGATCACTACACCTCCCCCCTCTTCAGAGCAGGCTGACACCTCAGCACAATCTTGTAACGCCATCGCGGAATTTTTTTACAAAAAAGTACGCGACATTTACACCAGTTTCCCTGACGATGCCAGAACGGGCTCCAACCTTCTTCCTCCGCAGGAAAAAGCGACTTGGGAGGCAAAGATCGAAGACTGCCTCACAGTATTCCAGGTTCCGACGGAGGACCTCCTGATAGCCACGGCTACAGGAATCAAATCAGGCTCCCCTCACGATCCTGCCCCTGCCAAATTCCTGGCCAGTGCCATGAGTCTTCTGGCACCTTATGTTGGCCATATATTGTCTACCTCTTAACACTGGCAAGGTCCCTCACGGGTGGAAACAGGCAGTCGTACTACCTCTTAAGAAAAAACCCCACATCAGTGCGTCCCAGCTTAGCAACCTGCGCCCCATTTCGCTTTTACCCTTCTTCTCTAAACTGGCGGAAAAGCTGGTCAACCAACAACTCTCAGCACACATAGAGTCCAGAGGCCTCCTGCATACTAACCAATCGGGCTTCCGGGCCCGCCATTCCACAGAATCAGCCCTCCTTTTTTCGACTGAGGCACTGAGGAAGCACGTGGACGCCGGGCATGTGGCGGCACTAGTGCTCCTGGACCTCAGCGCAGCCTTCGACACTGTGGCACATCATACGTTGCTACAGTGTCTGAAGAAAGGAGGAGTGACAGGCATGGCCTGGCTATGGCTGGAATCTTTTCTTACCAACCGTAGCTTCTCGGTGCAGCAAGGAGGAGCTCGATCCGACACCTTTGACCTCGGTCAAGGAGTGCCGCAGGGATCAAGCCTCAGTCCTACACTTTTCAATTTATATGTCACCCCCGTGGCCACTACTGCGGAACGCTATGGGGTGGAAGTAGTGACATACGCAGACGACACCCAGCTGGTGGTCGCTCTGACCCAACCTGCTGAACAAGCCGCCGCGAACTTCTCAGCATGCCTCCAGGAGATGGCTGGATGGATGGCGAAGAACTGCCTCCGTCTTAACGGTGACAAGACTGAGGTGCTGATTGTAGGAAAACCCCCCTCAGTCTGGTCATCTGCCTGGTGGCCGCAGACCTTGGGGCCCCTCCCTACCCCCAGTGATCAGGTCAAGAATCTTGGAGTATGGGTGGACTCAAAGCTTGACTACGACTACCACACCAGACGGGTAGCTGGTACGTGCTTTTCGATTCTACGGAAACTCCGCAAAACCATCGACCTGCTCCCAGAATCCTCAAGGAAGACCCTGGTCCATGCTCTTGTCACGTCAAGATTGGACTACGGCAATGCCCTGTATCTAGGCGCCAATGCCACTAGTCGGCGGCGACTGCAGACAATCCAGAATGCTGCCGCTCGCCTGGTCCTCCGGCTGCCCAGAAGAGCCGCCTCAAAAAAATCCCTACAAACATTACATTGGCTTCCGATCAATGAAAGGATCGACTTCAAGGTCCTTTGTATTGGCCACAGGATCGTACATGGCAAGGGCCCGGCCTTCCTTCGGAACCTGCTATGCCCCTATACGCCTACCCGTCAACTCCGCTCATTAGGAGCAGGCCTTCTCGCTGTCCCCAGACACAAGAAAGCCAGAATGTAAGGCAGATCCTTTCGTACTTTGGCGGCACACAAATGGAACTCTCTCCCCCTGAACTTAAGAGTGGAAACATCGGAGCTCATCTTCTGCAAGAAACTTAAAACATTCATCTTTCCTAAAGATTAGCCCGTCTTGTTCTGACTGACGGAGCAACTGACTCTTCTGACAGCGCGGGGACACACGGACAGTGTAACCAGGCGCTATACAAATTCAGAAATAATAATAATAATAATAATAATACACTACCTACTGCAATGGTCATGTTGTTGTACGACCATCCTCCCCCTACTTTTCTTTTTTTTCCAAAGGTAACCACTTGGGTTTTCTTTAGGTTAACTTCTAACTGGTTTGCAGCGGTGTAATTGTGTAGTTTTACCAGGAGTCTTTGTAAGCCGACGCGTGTTAGACTGAAAAGCACTAAGTCATCCGCGTAAAGCAGGTTACTTATGGGAACACCACCCATCTTTGGAGAGTGACTATTAGTTTCATCTAAAATTGTCGTCAGGTCCACAATAAACAAATTAAAAAGAAGTGGGGCCAGAACACAGCCCCGTTTGACACCCCTAGTAGTCATGATTTTCCGAGAGAGATGTGTGCCGGACCCCAACTTCACCTGAACCCATGTACCTGAATGTAACTTGATGATTGCCTCCAGAAGTTTTCGAGGGATTCCCCATCTCCTTAACTTTTCCCATAAAGCTGCCCTGGGAACCCTATCAAAAGCGGCTTTAAAGTCAACGAAGCAGCAAAATACAGCCCTAGATGTTAAACAAACTTTATCAACAATGATGGCTAATGTCAATAGCTTAGTCATGGTCCCGGATTTGGCAGTGAAGCCTGTTTGGTTCATTGGTATCAAATGGTTCTCATCTGCCCATGCTCTCAGCTCGCTCAGGAGAATGCTCGCATAATGTTTAGCCTCAATGTCCAAGAGAGCTATCAGTCTGTAGTTGTTTGGTGATGAATGGAGACCTGATTTATAGATTGGATGGAATATTGCTCCACGCCAAGAGTCCGGTATTATCGAGGTTCTAAGGGAGTAATTAAAAAGGTTGGTTAGGTGACCCGACAAGAGAGGTATATCGGATTTGAATAAGTTTGAAGGTAGTCCATTGGGGCCCAGTGCTCTGTCCGCTCTTGATTTCAACATTTTTTAGTGACCCTTCCTTGAGTTGTCTGAAGATCGTCGGTGCTGAAATCCAAGCTGCCAATAGACCTACTCCCACTCTTGCTCGGACTTGTCGGCGTCAACCTGCGCGAACATGCATCAATTGGCACTATTCCTTCTGGGGACTTAAAAGTGATCCACCAAAAAAGCGAACCAGCTAGCTTCTTGGATGTTTGTTGACCCGGAGCTGAACTTACCGGAGTTTTGCCGGTTGATTAAGGCCCAGAATTTCCTTGCATTATGATTTTTGCTCTCCCATATTAGTTTGCACCAGAATTTGTCTTGTTGAAGTTGCTTTTCTTTTTGTACTGCCTGCCCAAATGATTTTTAGAAAAGGGGGTGGTGATGAACAGAGTGTCTGAATTAAGCAGACCACTCTTACCCAGTCCAAAGATCAGGGCTTAATCCATCACCGTTTTTTAGCTCACTGCACCATCCCAGCTCAGAACTTGGCTATATGCAAATTAGTCTGACCCTGGCCCAGTGCATCATGGGAACAGGGCAGACCAAACTACCAAGCCAATTCTTATACTGGGAAGGAAACAAGCTACCGGGGACCGGTTTCTGGCATTTCAGCCGTCTTCGGCCCGGCTTGCTTGAATCCTGATTGTGCAATGAGCTAGGGACTCACATCTGAGTATACCCTTCCACGCTTATGGTGGACACAAATGATTCAGAAAAGGGGGTGGTGATGAACCCCCCTTTTCTGAATCGTTTTTGGCCACTATAGGTGTGGCAGGGTATACTCAGACATGAGTCCCTTCCTCACTGCACCATCAGGATTCAAGCAAGCCGGGCCTAAGAAGGCTGAAATGCCAGAAACCGGTCCCCGGTAGCTTGTCTCCTTTCTGGTGAAGAATTGGCTTGGTAGTTTAGTCTGCCCTGTTCCCATGATGCACTGGGCCAGGGACAGACTGATTTGCATATAGCCAGGTTCTGAGCTGGGATGGTGCAGTGAGATAAATAACAGTGATGGATCAAGCCCTGATCTTTGGACTGGGTAAGAGTGGTCTGCTTAATTCAGACACTCTGTTCATCACCACCCCCTTTTCTGAATCGTTTTTGGCCACTATCGGTGTGGCAGGGTATACTCAGACATGAGTCCCTTTCTCACTGCACCATCAGGATTCAAGCAAGCCGGGCAGAAGAAGGCTGAAATGCCAGAAACCGGTCCCCGGTAGCTTGTCTCCTTTCTGGTGAAGAATTGGCTTAGTAGTTTAGTCTGCCCTGTTCCCATGATGCACTGGGCCAGGGACAGACTGATTTGCATATAGCCAGGTTCTGAGCTGGGATGGTGCAGTGAGATAAATAACGGTGATGGATCAAGCCCTGATCTTTGGACTGGGTAAGAGTGGTCTGCTTAATTCAGACACTCTGTTCATCACCACCCCCTTTTCTGAATCAAATGATTTTTAAGCGAGTTTATATGCCCTAAGGAGCTCGTTATCTCCTGGGGATTTCACCAGGGACCGCAAGGCACTGTTTCTGAGTGTCTTCAATGCCCTTGTCTCTCGTGAAATTACACCCTGGCGGGTAACAGAGTCTGTCTGAGAGTACTGTTTGGTTGGAAATAACGTTATAAGTTGTGAACAAAACGTCGACCATGCAGCAGCTGTGAGAATCCCCAGGTCAGAGTGTTCTGGAATGAGGGCCAAACTTTCCTCCGTGACAAGGGGTATTATTTCGTCACTCCATCTTAGGCGTTTCAAATTGTCACAGTGCATTCCTGCAAATGTAGTTGGGGCAGGTTTATTGAACTCTGGCTTTATTTTAAGGGTTAGGAACTGGGGACGATGGTCGCTTTCAGTTCGCGGCTGAATACTAAAGTTGCCCAGATGTTTTAGCAGTGCCAAATTGCAAATAGTGTAGCCTAGGTAGGAGTACTTGCGGCCATTCGACCAAGACCAGTTTGGCGGTGTGTCATTAGTGGATCTTCCATTTATTACCAGAAATCCTGCACTGTGAAGTTGCAACACACAAAGGTCTCCCAGGCTGCAGTAGGCTTGGTTTGGTGGTTTGGATTGCGCCTCTACATCTGCAAATGCAAGGGGGTTAGACTCAACTGATGTCTTTCCCCTGAGGCGGAAGCCGGGGGCGCTGTGCTCTGTATTTTAAATATTGCACCTCTCACTTTCTAAATTTGTATTTTACTGTGTTTGTGATTTGATTTTACTAAAATTGCTGCACATGTTAGAATATCTTTTAAAATTACTGTACTTGGCAGATTAGTTGAATAATAACTATCACGGGTCCCTGCCCCCTCGAACCGACTCCCAGAGCGCATTTCCATCCGGGGCGCCTGGAGAGAAGGGTTCGGCCATCTTGGGTGAGGGAGGGGTAGCGCTGTAGATGCAGGACGCTTCCCGCCCTCCCATGGTACTTAAATCGGTAAGCAGCGCTGCCTCACTGACTCAACTGATGTCTTTCCCCTGAGGCGGAAGCCGGGGGCGCTGTGCTCTGTATTTTAAATATTGCACCTCGCACTTTCTAAATTTGTATTTTACTGTGTTTGTGATTTGATTTTACTAAAATTGCTGCACATGTTAGAATATCTTTTAAAATTACTGTACATGGCAGATTAGTTGAATAATAACTATCACGGGTCCCTGCCCCCTCGAACCGACTCCCAGAGCGCATTTCCATCCGGGGCGCCTGGAGAGAAGGGTTCGGCCATCTTGGGTGAGGGAGGGGTAGCGCTGTAGATGCAGGACGCTTCCCGCCCTCCCATGGTACTTAAATCGGTAAGCAGCGCTGCCTCGCTGACTCAACTGATGTCTTTCCCCTGAGGCGGAAGCCGGGGGCGCTGTGCTCTGTATTTTAAATATTGCACCTCGCACTTTCTAAATTTGTATTTTACTGTGTTTGTGATTTGATTTTACTAAAATTGCTGCACATGTTAGAATATCTTTTAAAATTACTGTACTTGGCAGATTAGTTGAATAATAACTATCACGGGTCCCTGCCCCCTCGAACCGACTCCCAGAGCGCATTTCCATCCGGGGCGCCTGGAGAGAAGGGTTCGGCCATCTTGGGTGAGGGAGGGGTAGCGCTGTAGATGCAGGACGCTTCCCGCCCTCCCATGGTACTTAAATCGGTAAGCAGCGCTGCCTCGCTGACTCAACTGATGTCTTTCCCCTGAGGCGGAAGCCGGGGGCGCTATGCTCTGTATTTTAAATATTGCACCTCGCACTTTCTAAATTTGTATTTTACTGTGTTTGTGATTTGATTTTACTAAAATTGCTGCACATGTTAGAATATCTTTTACAATTACTGTACTTGGCAGATTAGTTGAATAATAACTATCACGGGTCCCTGCCCCCTCGAACCCACTCCCAGAGCGCATTTCCATCCGGGGCGCCTGGATAGAAGGGTTCGGCCATCTTGGGTGAGGGAGGGGTAGCGCTGTAGATGCAGGACGCTTCCCACCCTCCTCACACCGGAAATAAGGAGATGGTTTCCCGTCCGCTCCCAAAGGCAAGCCCGTCTGCGCCCGTCCGCGCCGGGACCGGGCCCAGGGCCACGACCCTGCTCGGTCCTTCCCGTACAAACGGAGTACATTGCTGAGGCTTCGCCCAACTCACGCCTCCCGCTGTACTAAATTTGACCTGGCACAAACTCCCACGGGTGCCAACGCAAAATGCTCTCACTGTGATACCATTGTTCCCTTTAACAACTGCACTACCCCCACTCAGGTCACTAAGCATGTTAAGGAGAAGCACATCACTATGGCCCTCATCAACGCGCGATCCTTGGGCAAACACTGCCAAGAGATAGCGGACCTCATCATCGATCACAATTTAGATGCTCTGTATATCACAGAAAAGTGGACGGACGAGGCATCCGCCCCCGACCTGGTCACGGCAGTTCCACCTGGCTACAATGCCTATAGGCAGGATAGGGCGAGAAACAGAGGCGGAGGCCTGGCCATCATAGTAAGAGACCAATTTGAGGTCCGCATATCCCCTATTCCTGCCACGTCATGCGAAGCTATACATTTTAACATAAAATTTACACCTTCTTTTAGCTTCAAGGGAGTGCTCCTCTATCGACCTCCTGGGTCCAGAGCAGCGTTCCTAACAAACTTGAGTACCTTAACAGAATCAATAGCCACAGATGAGTCCACCACTGTTATGGGCGATTTTAATTTTTATCTTGAACAAAATAATGATAAAGATACTATTACCCTCACATCAGACCTAGAAATAATAGGTCTCAGGCAATTGGTCGCGGCCCCAACCCATCAGGCAGGACACACGCTAGATGGCATGTTTACTAACGTTGAAGACCTACATGTGACCGAAATTCTCCCCATGACTAGGACGGATCACTCGGCCATATTCAGTAGTCTGACCATTAAAGAATCGTTGAGGAAGAAGATATCCCACCCTAAGCTAGGTACTTTCAAAGCTTGGAAGGACATAAACTACAACAATTTAAATATACTTTTAAATAACACTAGACCTGATCTATCTAACGATCCCTGTATTTCCACCCACCAATTCCATGAATGGCTGAGTGATGCCACGTCGCAATTGGCACCCACTAAGTCCCATTCAAGAAACAGGAGTACGCCGACTGCTCAGTGGTACACAGAAGAGCTAAAAATACAAAAACAATTAACGAGAAACAGGGAAAGGCACTGGCGACGAACTTATGACAGCGAAAGTAAGAACAAATATAAAGAAGCTCTAGCCACCTACAAAACTATGATAACGGCAGCAAAGAAGCACTTTTTCTCTCGGCATATAGAACAAGCCAAAAATTCCAGCAAACAGCTGTACAACATAGCCAAAACCCTATCGGGTAATACACCAGACTTAACCCCCCCCCCATCGCAATCGCTATGCGATGCCTTGTCTGAGTTCTTCTTCGCGAAGGTAAATAATATATACCAAGCTTTTACCTCGGAACCAAATATCAGTTCTGCCCCCCCCCCTCTCAGACTGTCCTGAGCAATACCATGACGAGTTTTAAACCCTTAACAACCGATCAAACAAAGATCATACTGAGTTCCATCAAATCAGGCTCTGCCTTGGACCCTTGCCCCACGTCGGTGTTAGCCATGGTTTCAGACACAATTATTCCTATTATCACCCACGTCTGCAACACAATATTGAGTTCTGGGACTTATCCGGACTCCTTAAAAAACACGCTGATTAAACCTCTGCTTAAAAAACCTAATCTTGACAGACAAGATCTGAAAAACTACCAGCCTATAGCAAGTCTCCCTTTTTTAGCCAAAATGACGGAGAAGGCCATGAACCAGCAGCTGTCGGAACACATAGAGAGAAACAACCGGCTTGATGATACCCAGTTTGGGTTCCGTAAATACCATGGGACGGAAACCGCTCTCATCAAAGCAGTGGATGATATCAGACTCATCCGGGACCAAGGAGGGACAGCTCTGCTGGTACTCTTAGACCTCTCAGCAGCATTCGACACGGTTGACCACAAGACCTTGGTCAACCGTGTCGAAAAAATGGGTATCCAGTCCACTGCGAGAAACCTGCTTGCCTCCTTCTTGGCTAATAGAACTCAGGCGGTCACACTGGGACCATTCCAATCTGCCAATCTGTCGTTACCGTGTGGGGTTCCTCAAGGCTCATCCCTAAGTCCGACACTATTTAACATCTATGTGTCGGACCTTGCTAGTGTCATCAAAGCACATGGGATGAGCCTAACCTCATACGCAGATGACACGCAGTTGGTGCTGGCCATTAAGGGTGACGGACAGGAGGTGGCCGAACGGTTCCAAAGAGGCATGACAGCTATCGGTGAGTGGATGGCAGGAAACTGCCTGAAGCTCAATTCCGAGAAAACGGAGGTGGTCATCTTCGGCAATCTCTCGCCATCCTGGCCGACAACTTGGTGGCCATCAGCATTCTGCACTCCACCTTGTCCTACCTCCAAGGTTAGAAATCTGGGAGTTACCTTTGACGACCAGCTCAACTTTATGGCACATGCCAATAAGGTAGCGTCCACGGCCCATTTTAAACTCAGAATGATAAGGAAAATCCTGCCTTTTCTGCCTGACACGGCCGCTAAGACCCTGGTCACGTCATTGGTATTAACTTCACTAGATTACTGTAATGGACTCTTTCTGAATGCTCAAACCAGAGTCACAAAAAAGCTTCAGACGGTACAGAATGCGGCCGCACGCCTGCTGTCCAAAAAACCTAAATTCGCACCCATCTCGGATACTCTGAGGACCACTGGCTATCTATCCAAAACAGGATAAAGTTTAAATCAATGTGCACAGTCTACAAAGTAATGCAGGATCAGGGGCCTCGTTTCCTAAAAGATCAATTAATACCTTACAACCCAGCCAGAAAGCTCCGATCCTCATCACTTAATCAACTAGTGGTCCCACGTAGCAGAACAGTCACATGGGGCGACCGCCGCTTCCTAGTTGCGGCTCCCAAAATCTGGAATACCCTACCACCCCACGTCAAATCCAGCCCCTCACTCTTACAGTTTAGGAAAAGATTGAAGACATGGTTATTCAACCAATAATACAGTATACCAGCCCGCATGAACTCACCTCTAAGGAGAGACATTACTGCAGTCTAGCGCCGAGACACCCATGGGTATTCGATCGCGCTCAATAAATGTCAGTAAATAAATAAATAAATAAATAAATTCAAGATCTTCCGTATTGTCCTGGAAGAGGTTGGTATTAAAATCCCCTGTGATTATACAATCGGCGTGCTGTTGGTCCACGGCCAAACCCCTCGCAATTTTCATTAAGCGTGTTAGATGTGTCTTTTTGGAGTGGGTACTGGGGTTGATGTAAATGTTAAGTAGTAAAAGGGGGCGTTGGTTACTCCATGAGTTGATTTTAACTCCCAGGACTCAGTCTTCGTCGATGTTCAGTGGCACAAAAGCGGTCACCAGGCGCACAGACTGCAGAGGGGGGGGGGGGGGGGGGAGATTGGTAGATGGGGGGGGGGGGGGGGCGGGGCGTCAGGCAGAGCAGAGCAGAGCATAGACCGGGGGCAGTGGCGCAGGAGACCGGGATCCAACGAGAACCGGGGCACGGGTGCTGGATAGAGCGTATAGGCCAGCAGGCAACCTCTTAAGGGTACCTGCTCCTACACCGATCGGGGAGAAGGGACAAAGCAGTGTAGGACCTACTGGGCAATGGGAGGGAGGAGGAGCTTACCCGGGGCTCGCTGTAGTCCAAGTACACCCTTATGTGTGCAGACAAGCGAACGTCACCTCCGCTCCACTCCCTCCTTGCTTAAAGGACTGAGGGACTTAATCGACCCCACCTTACCGCCCGTGCCGTGGATGCCTCCAGAGTCCTCACCACTCGTCCACTTCCTCCTTAACCTCGACCTCGCGCAGCAGCCACCCTGCAGTGCTGCGATAGCTCTCGGCACCCCCGCACCTCGGTCCCGGCCTCCTGCGGGACTTGCACGAACTCGACCGCTTTCCGCTCACCGCTCCGGCTCTGAGCCCCGCCCCTCAACCGTCACCTCATACGTACGTCTGCGTCTGTCTCGTGCATTCTCTCAAAACTCTGCCTCCAGCAATCAGTGTCCGCGGCCACAGTACTAAGGGTACTAAGAATATCATATTTTAATACAAAGGACAACCCAGCGAGAGATGGACCGTTTTTGAACAGCCCAACTTTTCTTGGCACCCACATAGTCAACAAAGAGTTGATCATCCACCCTGAAGTGTTTGGTGCGATCAAGATAAAAAGCCAAGGCCCATTTTGGGTCCAGACAGTGGAGTCTCTCTCCATCTTGGAGGGATGCAGGGTAGGAAAAAGGTGGGCAAAGTAACAGCTTGTCCCACATGAAAGGGTGTGATCACTTTTGAAAGGAACAAAGCTTTACTTCGAAGCACCACTTTATCCGGATAAATAGAGAGAAAAGGGGGCTTTGAAGACAGAGTCTGAAGCTCACTAACTCTACGAGCAGAGGTGATGGCAATTAGGAAAGTAGTGTTTAGAGTCAGCAGCATGAGAGGACAATTAAGAAGCGGCTTGAAGGAAGCACACATAAGAAAAGTTAGAATCAAATTCAAATCCCATTGGGGCATTATGAAAGGAGACAGAGAAAGCAAACAAGTAAGGCCCTTAACAAACGTAGAAAGAATGGGAGATTTAAATAAGAAAGGATGATCTGGAAGGCATAGAAAGGCAGATATAGCTGCAAGATATCCTTTAAGAGACTTAAGGCGGAAGGTTGAAAGCGGTCAACTGCCGCCACTCAATCTCCACTCAAGGAGGTGGAGACTGGATAGGTTCGGGTGAAGACCCTTCCCCTGCTGCTGCGACAGAAGTTCCTCCCGAAGGGGCAGTCTGATCTGAGGATTGATGGCCATGCTCAGTAGGTCGGAGTACCATACTCTTCGTGCCCAATCCAGAGCCACAAGAATGACTTGAGCCCAGTCATGCTAGATCTTCTTCAGCACTCTGGGCAGAAGTGGTACAGGCAGAAAGGCGTACAGAAGGCCAAAGCTCCACTCATGACGAATAGCGTTGCAGAGCGATTGCAGCCTTGGAAACTCCAACACCCAATACTGCTGACATTGCGCTTTCTCTTTGGAGGCAAACGGGTCTAACCAAGGCTCTCCCCACCACTGAAAGATAACTTGCAACACCTCCGGATAAAGACGCCATTCATGATTGACCAGGCACCGATGGCTGAGTTAGTCCGCACTGGCGTTCAGCGAGCCCACCAGGTGTTGTCCCTCCAAGACTATGCTCTGATGTTCCAGCCATGTCCAGAGGAGGAGAGTCTGATAAAGAGTCCACGACCCCACCCGCAACGTTTGTTGCAATACTACATGGCGGTGGTGTTGTCAGTGAACACCTACACCACTTTCCCTTTGAGAGAGGGAGGGAATGCCCTCAATGCCAGTCTGATTGCCCAGAGCTCCAAAAGACAGATATGGAGACAGGACTCTGCCGGAGACCAGACACCTCTGATCTCAGCCTCTCTCAGATGGCTGGCTCATCCCAAGAGTGACGCATCTGTCACCACCATCAGATCTGGTTGGGGAAGGGAGAGGGATCTGACTCTGACCCAATCTTGGTTTGTTAATCACCACTGCAAATGCTGTGCAGTTCCCTCTGAGATCTGGACATAGTCGGAAAGATTTCCCTGATGCTGCGCCCACTGGAACTTCAGGTCCCACTGCAGAGCCCACTTATACCATCCGGCATGCTCCACCTGCAGGATGCAAGAAGCCATGAGACCCAGCAGCCTCAGGGTAATTCTCACCGAAATCTGGGATAGAGGCTGAAACACTGGTATCATAGCCCGAACAACCCAGACTCGCTACTCGGGAGGATAGGTCTGAAATTGTCCCGAACCGCTCTGATAAAAAGGGAGCATCCAAGAGGGTTTCAGGTGTGACTTTGACACATTGATAGTGAGCCCCAGTGAGTGCAGGAGGTACGCCGTAGTCTGAAGCTGGGAGGAGACAGCCTGGGGCGAGCACGCTTTCAACAGCCAGTCGCTAAGATAGGGGAAGACTGGAACCACTGATCTGTGCATATGAGCTGCGACCACCGCCATCACCTTTGTGAAGACCCGAGGGGCACAGGTAAGGGCAACGGGGAGCGAGGTGAACTGAACGTGTTCGTGGCTCACCGTGAACCATAGGTAACGCTTGTGGGCTGGCAGGACGGGGATATGGAAATAAGCGTCCTGCAAGTCCACTGCCACCATCCAGTCACCTAGGTTGAGGGCAGACAGGACTTGTGCCAAAATGAGCATTTTAAAATCCTCCTTTTGGAGGAAGAAGTTGAGGGCCCGGAGGTCTAGGATAGGACACAGGCCTTTGTCCTTCTTGGGTACCAGAAAGTAGCGGGAATATCCACGATGACCGACTCACAGGGCACAGGCACCCTCTCTATAGCTCCTTTGGTCAAGAGAGCTGATACTTCCAGGCAGAGAAGTGCCAAATGATCCTCCGACTTTCGATCATAAGAAGATAGCATGAAGGGGGAGGAGTAGTCTCGAAGGGGAGGGAGGTGCCCCTTCGGACTATATTCAGAACCCACCTGTCCAACGTGATGGCTTGCCAGTGGAGGAGGTGATGCCAAATCCTGCCTCTGACCAGCAAATGATGGGCCTAAAACATTGGACTAGGAAGGCTTGGAGGCAGTGGCGGGGGGAAAGGGTGGACTGGCCCACCCGCTGACTCCCTGATCCACGAGAACGCTGGGCCCCACATTCACGGCCACGCAGAGGCTGGAGAGCTTGCATGTACCTGTGGCTGGGCTGGACAGGACGTGGCTGGACGCCCCTTCCGTAGCCATGAAAGGGACAAAAAGTAGACTGAGGTGGACGGGTGCTCACTATGAGGCCCAAGGATCAGGCTGTAGCTCAAGAATCCTTAAAGCGCTCAAGAGCTGAGTCTGCTATGTCACAAAACAGGCGAGTGCCATCAAAGGTCATGTCCATCAAGGTTGAATGGACATCCCCGAGAAGCCAGAAGTCCTCAACCAGGCATAGTGTCTGAGTGCTACCAACATGGCAATTGTTCTGCCCAATGAGTCGGTGGTATCCAGTCCACAGAGTTTTGTGAATTTGGCTGAATCTCTTCCTTCCGCAAATTCCTGGGAGAGAACGGCCCGGGCCTCCTCCGGGCACAGAGACAGCACCTGTGCGACCGTATCCCAGATGGTATGGGAGTATCGGCCCAGGAGGCAAGTGGTCTTCACGCACCGCAATGTCAAACTGAAGGAAGAAAACATCCTCTTCCCAGGATGATCCAGCTTATGGATATCTGGGGGAGCAGAAGGGAATGAGCCCTTGGAAGATGAGGCTTGGACCACCAAGCTCTCAGGGGAGGGTTGTTGTGTCAGAAAACGCTGGGTCGCCCGGAGTGGGCGGTGAGCGATTGCCCTGTCCACAAGAGCCCTTCTGGTGGGCTTGGACCAAGTGTCCAGAAGGACATCAGTAAGGGCTTCTTTGAACGGCAAGAGCGGTTCGGAAGTAAGCTGCAGGCTGAAGCACCTCTGTCAGGAGATTAGTCCTGCCAGCCACCGAAGGGAGCTCAAGGCCAATAACCTCGGCCGCCCTTCTCACCCTCACAGTGTAGGAAGCTCCCTCTTCCGGAGCCAGGGTAGGTGAAGAAAGCAAGCCAGTGTCAGGGTTGTGTCTAGACCACTGGCATCACCCAGGTCCATTCGCCAGTCCAGTTCTTTAAGCTGCTCACAAATGGGTCCAGCCGTCCCCTCCCATTCCTCATCACCACCTTCTGGCACAAATTGAACACCAGGAATGAACACAGGCATGAAAGTTCCTCGGGCGTCTGAATCGACATCAATTGTCACCAGTACAGCTCCTCATCCACTTCAGGGACGAGGATGGGGTCGGCGCTGACCATGCACTTCTTAGTCACGATCGGCATCGGGGTACGTCAAGTAAGATCGACCGTCGTTGATCCGGATCGGATTCTGGATCCAGGGGGACCCACCTGAGTCAGGGCTGGACCTGCCGAAGTCAAAGGCCTAGGTCCCCCAACCGACTATGTGGGGCCTGAAGGCGCACCAGTGGAGCCAGGCTGCCCAAAAATGAGGTACAAGGCCTCATAGAACTTTTGTGGGCTCTGCGACCGTCCTTGAGACCTTAATCTTGAATGAGAAACAGGAGCGATGTGGAGCCGAGCACATGGCCCCCAATTGCTTTCGGGAACGCTCCCGCAAAGCCTACGGGTTCATGGCCCAGCACTCAGAGCATGACTTTGAGTTGAGGTCACGCTCTAGACACCAAAAGCACACAAGGTGCAGATCTGTCACGGACATCGCCCGGTGAAAGGAGCTGCAGGGCTTGAAGGCGGTCCGATGCTGGGACATCCTCGACGTACCAGGAGTCCAAGACTGTAGAAAAAAAGAAATCAACAAAAAGTTTTAAAAAACGAGCCAAAAACCGGCTAAGAGGTAACCTCTCGTCAGCTTTGCGCAAGGCTGTCGCCGATAAAGAAAACTGACGTTAGCGCGCATGGGAGGCGTCTATATAGGCCAATAACCTCGGCCGCCCTTCTCACCCTCACAGTGTAGGAAGCTCCCTCCTCCGGAGCCACGGTAGGTGGAGAAAGCAAGCCAGTGTCAGGGTAGTGTCTAGACCACTGGCATCACCCAGGCCCATTCGCCAGTCCAGTTCTATAAGCTGCTCAAATATGGGTCCAGTCATCCCCTCCCATTCCTCATCACCATCTTCTGGCACAAATTGAACACGAGGAATGAACACAGGCATGAAAGTTCCTTTGGGCGTCAGAATCGACATCAATTGTCACCAGTACAGCTCCCCATCCACTTCAGGGACGAGGATGGGGTCGCGCTGACCAAGCGCTTCTTAGTCACGATCGGCATCGGGGTACGTCAAGTAAGATCGACTGACGTTGATCCGGATCGGATTCTGGATCCAGGGGGACCCACTTGAGTCAGGGCGGAGCTGCCGAAGTCAAAGGCCTAGGTCCCCCAACCGACTATGTGGGGCCTGAAGGCGCACCAGTGGAGCCAGGCTGCCCAAAAATGAGGTACAAGGCCTCATAGAACTTTTGTGGGCTCTGTGAACGTCCTCGAGACCTTAATCTTGAATGAGAAACAGGAGCGATGTGGAGGTAAGCTCTCTTCAGCTTTGCGCAAGGCTGTCGCCGATAAAGAAAACTGACGTTAGCGCGCATGGGAGGCATCTATGTAGGTCCTGCGACATCATGCCAGTGCCCACAATGCTGATGATGGACATGGAGCCGACCAACGCCACTTAACGATGCACAGAGGTACGTTTGGGGGAAATTCAAAAGGTAAGGAATCTACAACTAATTGTCTCTATTAGATAGAGAAGTATAAGGCCACAGTAGACAAGCATCGTCGCCCAGAACCTAAATACCAAAGGGGGAAAAGGTATGGTTTTCCACTAAGAATAGCCCCTTAAAAGGAAAGAGAACACTATCCCTAGATTTATCAGTCCTTTTGAGTTTTCACAAGTGGTAAACTCCATTGCCATGAAGTTTTCTCACTCCCTCGCTGAAATACACCTAGTATCCCATACCTCTCTGCTCACACCATAGCGCCCTAATGGCCTGACATCATTGCCTCTGGCCCAAGTAGAGACTGAGGGGCAATCAGAGTATATAGTAAGGGATATTCTGTATTCAAAAAGAATTTGTGGGAAACTGCACTACCTAGTGGATTGAGAGGATTATGTTCCAGAGAATCGCTCTTGGGAACCAGCATCACAAATTACCAACGCCCCTCGTTTGGTGAAAAAATTCCATCAACGTCACCCAGAAAAACCCAGACCAATCAATCTTGTGTTAGAGGTCCTGTTGAGGGTGGGGTAATGTCAAGAGGCACAGGTCTAACTGCAAAGTGGCAGATGTTGACGTATGCCTTATGCATCATTGTCTCAGATGTGTCACTACTTTCACTTGAACTGGTATATGGCAGGTATTTGTCATGTGTATCACTATGTATGTTCCTAAGTAAGTGTTACTGGTTTTTGTTCTTGTTTGAAGACATTGTCTCAGCCCATGCACTTGGAGAGAAACAGGGTAATGAAAACAGGACGTTTCAGTACAATAGAACATTGCTTAACGGAACATTGAGGCGCACTAGCATAACCTCTTGCGAGCGAAGGTTCAGAGCCCTTCAGCCATTTGGGGTGCTGTCTGTGGTCGATGAGGCATTGAATACAGTGTGCATCAAAGCACCGAAATGCAGGGGACGATCAGTGTTTGAAAGGGCATGCACCTTGGTGCGGGTGTTTGCCGCGGGAAGGACAAATGTTTCACAGGAAGAAGTAAGGGTAACTTCTTTCTGGGACAATAGACCCAACCGAACCGAACCACCGTTACCGAGTGGGGAAGGGGCCATTAATACAAACTTGATGCTGCCAAGCTGTAATTGGAATTTCCTGTGTCCTATACAGTGTATATACATTAGGCACGGCAGTGGGAGAGTAAACAGGAAACGTACCACTGTCCGCATTCACCGCGGGAAAAGTAACCCATGAGTAGAAAAGCTCAAATGGGTATGTTGCCTCAGCACTCACCACAAAGAGTACCACCATGCCTTCCAAGGTACCCCAAACGCCTGCAAAAGATTGCGGATGGGTACCCGACTATGCGGGGCAATGTCAACATCACCCATGAGGACACAGTATGGAAGAAACAATCTATTTAAGATGTAGCACTAACGGGTAGTAATTCAAATTACGAACCTTTTTAAAATCTCAAGCTTGAATGTACCTCTAGGTAGCCATAGAGGTAGGTTAATCCGTCACAACTGTCAACCGGAAACAGGAGTGAGGGTGTTGTGGACTGATTTAAGCACTACAAGAGTGTCTCGAATATAAGAACAAAAGTTGGGCACCATGTTGCGTGGATTCTGCTCATAAACAGAACTGTGCACAGGAACCTAGGACCTCAGTGAATTGTGGTGTACCAAAAAACTCACCTCAGTACCAAAACCCCTAACCGACTAGCATTAGTGTCTCATTAGCTCTCCGTCCTAAAGCGAAGCTATCAATGATTAGACAACCAAGAACATTCGACTTAGGGTACTCCCAGGAACAGTGGGAATCAAGAACACTCTTTCGTTTTTATTGTCATACCAGTCCACAACATGAGTAATTAGAGACACGGAAAAGTTTAAAATGTTTATTTTAACGACGTGCTCTAAGATGCAGTATTTTTGCAACATAAGCAGGCATATGATTTAAAATAATAATACGATCAGCATTGTTACAATTCCATAAAACACAGAGGGAGAAATCATATTACAATGATACTGGAAACAGGTCCTACAGTGCCTTGTGAACCACCCTTCCCTGCTAGGAACTAGGTTTTATAATAATAATAGAAGGTCTTTTAGGCTTGAATGGGGAACCCCATACCTCCAAGATCAGCTCTCGCTCTTCCCAAGTGCCTTAATCATGCATGCAGTGCAATATTAAAGGCACTAGAATGTCAGTTAGCTGCAGCTGTGTTCATGTTGTGTCTACAGAGTTGACCAATCAACCTGAATAACAGCATACATTGTTATGGGGACCTTGAAGACCTCTGTACGCAGTTTACTGTCGCAGGGATTCCGTGCTCAGACAGAACTGTGCATAGAGGCTTTGAACCTCAGTCAATTAGGGTGTGCCAAAACTCACCGTAGTACCCAAAAATCCCCTACCAGACTAGCAATTAGTGTCTCATTGGTCATCATAAACTCCCAATGCTTAGACAAACCAGAATATGAACTTAGTACACCTCAGGTAACGTGGAACACATGAACACTCTTTCGTTATACAATCATTGCAATCCAGAACAAGGAGTAAAAGAGGACACGTGCATATTTGAAATGTTCATTCACTAATGCAGTGTTCTCAAACGCAGTATCTTAGCTAATACAAGCAAGCATATTATAAGAAACAAAGTAATCAGCATAGTCACTAGTCCATAGAACACAAACGGTGAAAGCATGGTATTATGCTAAAATGAATAGGGTTTAACAAAACCTAATTCTCACCCTCCCTAGCTAGTATATTAAATTATATCTAAGGTCTCTTTGGGTTTTTAGCAGAGCGGCCCCATACCTCAAGATACTAGTGGTAAGGGATCACATCATCAGCAACCAGCTCTTCTGCATGCGAAGCTCCATCAAGTGTGTTTGTATGCTATTGTGCAAAGCGATATAAAACGCGCCGAAAGCCAGAACTTGGCTGCAGCTGCATGTATGTTATGTCTAGGAACGTGCGAAGATCAGTGCTCACAACAACTACTGTGTTGAGATATCCTTGAAGGTTTCAGCAATCACTGTACAGACACAGCTCGCCAAGCAAGGCTGATATCAGTGTAACAACATATTATTCTCGTATGAATCAAAAACATTTTACTAAGCTCAAAGCTAAAGCAACAACTATGTGTTGTCTGCAAAAGCAGCAGAAAGGTAAAATGGCGTTTAAACAGATGTATGACATCACAACGCATGCTTTAACATCGCAAGTATTACAACGCATGCCTTTACAACGCATAGTGTTGAGGGGTGCTGGATAGTGAATAGTTTAATTTACTATTCCAACTCCAGTCCCCGTGGATAGTAGGGAAGATGTTGCATAGTAAATTAAATCTATTCCCTATCCTAGAGCGCCGCCCAGCGCAATGCGTTGTAATGGTTTGCGTTGTAAAAGTTGCGATGTAAAAGCACTGCGTGGTAAAAGTTGCGTTGTAAAGGATGTTTCCAGTTTGAACTCCTAAAAAGCTCATGCTAACTTAACACAGCATACAGGCTATATATATATATATCTATATATCAGTACAACAACAGTTAATTGTAGTGTTGTGTGCAAAAGCTGCAAAGTGGCAAAATGGCGTTTAACTTCTAAAAAGCTAATGCTAACAAAGCAATGTGTGCAATCAAGGCCCTGTCTTCACTACAGCAGCCTATTTAAAGCGTGTCCGACCACCAACTGTTTTTTCACTTTGAGGCACCAACGTGAAAACATCCCTGGTCTCCGCCTGGATAGAGTTGTCGTTTCATTTCCAGTTTCGTACACCTCTCCGGTAACCAGAGTGTGCGCTTTTGCTAGGACTTCATCTAGAGTGCTCCTACAAGGACTCCAGAACAAGCGCTCCACAAGAACTCCTGAGCAAGTGCTACACAAGAACTCCTAAGCAAGAGCTCCCATGAGGACTTCAGGTCCCAGGTAACAATAGACATCCATGTATACCAAGTCGTGAGTCTGGCAATGCCCATAACAGCTGTTCCCTAACTGTTTGCTAAATAACGCTTGTTGCATCTCACTTGTGTACTGGTGCACTAATCTCTGCTGTTCCTATTACATTTTTTTTACCAACTGATCTAGAAGTTTTTTTTATCACTTAAACCAAAAACTGTTGTCTTGGAGGTCTGGAAGGTGGGCAGATAGTTGGCGACACATAATTAATGTAATGGCATGCAGGTGAATCAGAAACAGCAAAGCAAAGTTTAAATCCTGCAAAGAAGAAATAATAATTGATCAGAAGGGTAAAGCCTTGATGAAGAGGACTGGGCAATCAACAGAGAGCAACGTAAGGAGGAGGCTCTTCTGGGATGGATCAGGCAGTAGAATGTCTGGCATCAGCAGAGTACAGGCAGTACAATGAGCAAAACGTGAAAGTCTTTAGGCTACTCCATTGCTTTAGGAAGTCACTTACAGATTTGACTGGATAAGGAAGGGCGAACTAAAGGAAGGACCCTTGGACGTGAAGCAATCTATCCTCAAATCTTTAGAGGAATGGGAAACAGGAACTTTGAAGTGGTTAATCTCCAATGCTGCTCGGCTGATATGGATGAAAACTTTTAAACAAGTAATCAGTTGCACAACTCTAAACAGTTTGTGTCCCATGCATTGCTTTTTTAATTTAGATCTCATTTAGGTGGGCTGTTCAAATAGTGATAAAGGCTAGGATGATGTGATCTTATACATGAGACCACATATGAGTCCTGCAAGATGGTTTTGAATGATTTGCAAGTTATTAATCAAGTTCCTAGGGAGGCCAATGAAGATGTTGATGCAATAATCCAGGAGTGATTTCAGCAACGAAAGAAGTGTAATCTTTTGGGATTGTTGTAAAAAAGGAGGAATGCACTGAAGCAGGCACAAATGGCGAAAGGCATTTTTTGTGATTTAGCACATATTCGAGAAGGATGCTGCTAAAGAGATCACCCAGATTACAAACTTTCTGGGAGGGCTTTGTCGGTAGTCCCAGGTAAAAGGTATAGGCGGGGTGCTGATTGTGTCTAGAAATAAGAAGTACAGTTTTTTTTGGCTATTCAGATAAAGCTAGTTTCAGATCATCCAGACTTGGACTAGATTAAAAAAGATTATAACGGGATGGTGTGCTTCTGAACCTTCTTCCAATTTTAAGAGGATTTGTGCATCATCCATGTACATATCTTAGCAGACGGTGTGGCCATCCGGATGTGCTCTAAGGGGGCCATGATTACGAGGAAAAGGCACATATGTCTTGCTAGTCATTCACTGGGTTAATTTTGTTGAGCATCATTTATCCATTTATTGTTTTTCTTGAGTCCACAACTCAATCAACCACTGAAACCCTAAAAAACAAAGGAAAACATTATATAAACTAGCAAATTGCAGATCTTTCATGAAAGCTAATACTTAGCAAATAAAATAACTTTGATAGCCTATGAGAACCAATGAAATAGCTTTACAACAGGTGTTATGCATTTAACAAATAGGTGCAAATCTGCTGATTAGTGACTCCTCAATGTATGAAAGTAATTTTGTATTCAGTGTGGGCTTTTAAAAGGAAAATGCTACTTACCAGTATGCATCTGTTCTTGGCATGTAGAGCTGTAGATTTGTAAACTTGTGCATAGATCGCCATCTGGTGTTGGGCTCGGATGTTTGCACTTTGTTTTTGTCTTGGAAGAAGTCTTTGTGGTCACGAGACGAGATAGGTGACTCCTCCTTAGAACGATAGTGCGCATGGGCATCGACTCCATCTCCAGATTGTTTTGCCATGGAGGGTTATGATGGAGTTAGTAAGAGATCGAAAAAGATGCCCATGTGTAATGTATCCAAGTAAGATAATACTGGAACAGATAGAGGTAACCGGGGAGGCGGGTGGGTGTATACGAATCTACAGCTCTACATGCCAAGAACAGATGCATACTGGTAAGTAGCATTTTCCGTTCGAGGCATTTGAGATGTAGATCGTAAACTTGTGCATATACTATACAGCAGTTACCTCTTTAGCGATGGCTTCTGGGTCACTCGGTCCCATCAAATTTAGACCCCCTGTGGTCCAGCTGTCTGGGCTTACCTCCTGCTCCGAAAAAACAGATCAAGAGCCTGTGTGTCTGGCTCGACAGTAATCTAAATTTTTAGGAACAAGCTCGAAAATTCACAGCTAGCCTCTATGGCCTCCTAAGAATGATTAGAGGGATCCTTCCCCTGCTTCCTTTTGCTGCTAGACGGCTACTAGTTCAAGCTTTAATCCTATCAAAGCTCGACTATGTTAATGCCCTCTATTTAGGAGCCCCTCAGGTCTCAACTAAAAGACTGCAAACTGTACAGAATTGTGCAGCTCGCCTTCTATTGAACATCCCTAGATGCCTCTCAGCAAAACCTGCTCTTGCCACTCTACACTGGCTACCAATCCAAGAAAGAATTCAATTTAAGGCGTTGTGCATTGCACATAAAGCACTCAATGGGAAGGGCTCCCCATTGATCCATTCTATGATTCAGCCCTACCAACCAAGTAGGGCACCGAGATCTGACAAAAAAGGCCTACTCGTAGTTCTGAAGATCACGAGATCATGAACTGGGGGCAATCTGTTTCATATAACACGGCTAAGCTTTGGAACCTCCTGCTGGACCATATATGGCTTCAACCTAATTATCTGAACTTTTGAAAACAACTTAAAACTTTTCTTTTCCCTTGATCTGCTCAAAGCTTAAGGGGTGCCACAGGTAGCGCTAGGATGCAAACGGGTAACTATGCGCTCTACAAAGGCTTTTACATTCATTCATTCATACCTGTATCTGTTGCAGTGGTTTGAAAAAGTGTTCTTAATACTTCCTGGCCCACACTAGCTTGTTGTTTTGCCTGCACATCTACACAGTAGTGATTTGTGAAGGTGTGTGGTGTAGACCAAGTTGCTGCTTTGCAGAAGTCATCTAGGGGAATGTTCCCTAAGAAAGCCATAGATGCCACCAGTTTACGTGTGGAGTGAGCTCTAGGGTGAACGGTTAATGTGCGTTTAGCTTTAGCATAGCATATTTGGATGCATTTAACAATCCACCTTGCAATCCATGTTTTTGAGATAGGATTGCCCTTATGAGGTGAGGAGAAAGCAATAAATAGTTGTTAAGCCTTTCTAAAAGATTTTGTTCTTTCAATGTAGTAAAGTATCACTCTTTTCACGTCTAGCGTGTGAAGTGCTCGTTCTGCTACTGAGTCTGGTAGAGGGAAAAACACTGGCAGTTTTACAGACTGGTTAAGGTGGAAAGTAGACATAACTTTAGGTAAAAATTTTGGGTTAGTCCTAAGAACCACTTTGTTATGGTGAATTTGTAGAAATGGTTCTTGTATGGTTAATGCCTGGAGTTCACTGACTCTTCTGAGAGAGGTGATGGCAACCAGGAAAGCTACTTTCCAGGTGAGAAATTGTAATTCACATTTATCCATAGGTTCAAATGGGGGACCCATGAGTCTGTTAAGGACCACATTTAAGTTCCATACTGTAGCGTATGGTTAATGCCTGGAGTTCACTGACTCTTCTGAGAGAGGTGATGGCAACCAGGAAAGCTACTTTCCAGGTGAGAAATTGTAATTCACATTTATGCATAGGTTCAAACGGGGGACCCATAAGTCTGGTAAGGACCACATTTAAGTTCCATACTGGAGCGGGTGGTACTCTAGGTGGAATTACTCTTTTAAGTCCTTCCATAAAATCTTTGATAGCTGGTACTCTAAACAAAGACAAGTGTTGTCTGTTTTGGAGATAGGCTGCTATGGCAGCAAGATGTAGTCTAATGGATGTAAACGCTAGGTAACATTGTTGTAGATGCATAAAGTAACAGATTATGGTTTGGATAGAAGCCTCTAGTGGGGTGATTTGGTTGTTTGTACAGTAAATTACAAATCTTTTCCACTTTGCGGCATAGCAAGCTCTACTGGCAGGACGTCTAGCCTCTTTAATGATGTTCATGTAGTCTGGTGGGAGATTGAGGTAGCCAAACTATAAGATTTCAGGTGCCCGATCGCAAGGTCGAGTTGACTGGGATCTGGATGTCTTATCTCTCCATGGTTCTGAGTGAGAAGGTTGGGTGAGAGGCGTAGCTTTTGATGAGGAACTACTGATAATTCCAAGAGGATTGTGAACCATGGCCGTCGGGCCCATTTTGGAGCAATTAGGATCATTGTGAGGGAATTCTAATTGAGCTTCCGAACCACTAGCGAAATGAGCGGGAGAGGCGGAAAAGCGTAAGCAAATTTGCCTAACCAGTTTATCCATAGCGCATTGCCTTTAGACAATGGGTGTGGATACCTGGATGCGAAGCTTTGGCATTTGGCGTTTTGGTGTGTGGCGAAAAGGTCTATTTCCGGGTGGCCCCACAGTTGAAAGAATAGAAGCAGAACTTGAGGATGAAAATCCCATTCGTGGATCTGCTGATTTTGGCGACTGAGCAGATCCGCAATTTGATTGTGTACTCCTGGGAGGTGTTCTGCGAGGAGATATATGCTTTGAGGAATGGCCCATCTCCATATGCTTTGAGCTAGGTGTGAAAGCTGCAGAGTCTCCCCCCCCCCCCCCCGTTTTTGTATATAATACATTGCTGCCATGTTGTATGTACGGATTAGGGCAGCATTGCTCATGAGGTGGAGTTGAAAAGATTTTAACACTGGGAAGATTGCTAACAATTCCAGGTATTTTTTGTGGAATTGTTTTTCTTGAGGGGTCCATATGCCCTGAATGGTATGGGTTTGAAGATGAGCTCCGCAGCCGGTGAGCAATGCGTCTGTTAGCCCTACCTGTGGAACCGGGTTGAGGAATGGTCAGCCTTTGGAAAGGTTTTGTATGTTCCATCACTGCAGAGAGCGATGGGTGCGTTCGTCTAACAACACCAGATCTGTTCCCTGACCTTGAGCCTGGTTCCACTGATGTGCCAAACACTCCTGTACGGGACACATTAGGAGTCTTGCATAAGGGACGATGAGAATGCAAGAGGCCATCATCCCGATTAACTGCACAAACACTCGCGCTGGTAGTGAGTGTGGAGGCTGACATTTTTGCCTTAGAGCTTGTATGGCACTTCTCCTGACTGGGTTGGGGCATGCTACAGCTGTTGAAGTATTTATTGTAGCCCCTAGATATTGTTGTATGTTGGATGGTTAGAGGTGGGATGTGGTGAGGTTTACTGTGAATACCAAGTGGTGAAGCAGCTGGATTGTTTTGTGTGTGTGTTGCACACAGCTGCTGTGTGATTTGGCTTTTATGACCCAGTCGTCTAGATAACGGAAAACATGAATGTGTTGTCTTAAGTGGGCTGCAACTACTGCAAGACACTTGTGAAGACTCTGGGTGCTGAGTCACCCCAAATGGGAGGACCTTGAACTTGTAGTTGACCATCTACCATGAACCAGAGGTATTTCCTGTGAGCGGGGTGAATGGGAATATGAAAGTAGGCGTACTTTAAATCCAGTGTAGAGAGAAAGTTGCCTTGTTGAAGTAATGGGAGCTCCTGTTGAAGAGTGACCATGTCGAAGTGGTCCGACTGAATCTAGAGGTTTACCGGTCTGAGGTCCAATATGGGCCTGAGTAAGCTATCCTTTTTTGGGATCTGAAAATAGAGGGAGTACACCCCTGTACCTTGGTGAGGCAAGGGGACTGGTTCTATTGCAGGTTTTTGTAATAGCGAGAGAACCTCTTGTTTGAGAAGTGTAAGTGTTCCGTGGACATTGGATGTTGTCTGTGAGGAAGGTTTTGGGGGGGGGGGGGGTAGAAGTGAGTTACGGGCAGTAACCATACTGGATAATTTGTCTTACCCACTTGTCTGTTGTGATTGAATTCCAGACAGGTAGGAGCTGTGATAGATGTCCCCCAACAGGAGTGGAATGATCGGGGGTAGTTGAGGAAAGTCACTGTATGGTGGTTGGGGAAGTACGCGTGGAGTTTCCCCTGCCCCTTCCTCTATTGCTAATCCCTCTGTATCCTCCCCGAAAATATACTCTGGATGAGGAGGATTAATTGGGGCTTTTATAAAATGAGGAGGTGTTTTCTGATGCAGCCGTCTTTGAGCCACCCCTATAAAAGGAGCGACGAAAAGAACCTCTATTAGAGGGTTGTTGTACTGCCCCCATGGCTTTAGCAGTCTTGGTGTCTTTCTTCATTTTCTCCAATGAAGAATCGACTGTGGGGTTAAAAAGGTGTTCTTGATCAAATGGCAGATTAAGGAGTGCTGTCTGTACTTCTTGTTTGAATCCCGAGATTCGAAGCCAAGGGTGTCGGCGTAGCAAAACGCTGTTGTTAATGGCACGCAAGGCTGTGTCAGCTGCATCAAGGGCACATTTGATGGAAGCATTTGTGATGTTTACCCTCTTGAATGAGGTTGTGAGCTTTATCCTTGTATTGGTCTGGTAAGTGTTGCATCAGTTGTTCTAGCTGTCATAGTGAGCTCTATCATACAGAGCCAAGATAGCTTGTGCATTGGCAATGCGCCAATGGTTGGCAGCTTGAGATGCAATTCTCTTGCCTGATGCATCTATAAGTTTTGATTCTTTGGCAGATGGAGGGGCGTCACATGTTGTCTGAGAATTTGCCCTTTTCCATGCATTTGCAACAACAAGTGAATCTAAAGGTACCTGACACCTGATGTAAATTGGTTCTGTGGGAGCTGCTTTATATTTTTTGTCTACCGTTGGTGTCAGTATTCTGGCTCTAACAGGGTCTTTGAATAGCTCTTTAGCATGTTTTATCATACCTTTGAGGGTGGGCAGAGTGTTTGTGTTTTTTTTGTGAGGGAGCGAAAGATTCCACTAGAAAGTCCTCTTCTATGGGATCAATATGTGATTCCAGCCCATGGTATTGAGCAGCTCGATTAATGAGCTGTGCAAAACCAATATTGTCATCGGGTGGTGATGGTCTTGAGGGATATAGATCGGGGTCATTAGTATGATCCGGGTCTTTATCATAATCATCCTAGGGGGTCTGGGTTCTGTGGAATGCTGTCCTGATTATCATCCCCATACCCTTCCCCATCTTCGTCTTCATCTCCATCCCAATCATTATCATCCTGTGGCCCAGGTGAAAAAATGTGGTGGTGGTAAATTTGCTGGTGAAATTAGCAGATGTGGGTTAAAAGGTGGAAGAGAGGGAGGTATGTAAGAGGAAGAGGGGTAAGTACCCATGTCTTTTTCCTTAAGAGGTATGTGGTAGTCTTCAGGGAGGTCCAGTTTCCGTTGTTTAGGAAGTGTAGCTCGAAGTTTCCCAGTGTCTGGGTCAATATGCAGCTGTTTTTGCTTCGGATCCAAAGAGTCTTGTGGAGGAAATTATTTGGATGGATGTTTAGGAGGGCTTCAGTGTTTTTTAGGCTCAGTGCCCTTAGGTGCGTGTTGTTTCGGCTCCGAAGGCTTGGTTTTCCACAGTTTCACATCAAAAGGCTTTTCATGTGGTTTTGGTTCCGAAATTTTTCTTTAACTGGATTTCGGCTCCGATGCTTTCGATTTAGCCGGTGTTGGTTCTGAAGCTTTCGGTTTTGATGAAATCGGCTCCGAAGTCTTTGGCTTATATGAGTCTTTCGGTGCTGCAGATGTCTTAGGTGCCGACAGCGGATTATCAGACTTAGCCTTGTGTTTCGGTGCCGAAGATGTAGGGTCGATACCTGTAACCGGTTGGCTCGATCCCGAGCCGGAGTGCTTGTCTTTATGTTTCATAGCCGGGCTCGAAGGCGGGGCGTCTGAAATACTGGGCCAGAAGGCGAAGGTGTAACCGGAGTCTTTGGTCTTTTTGTGGGCAGTTACTCACAATTTGTTGACCCGGAGTGATGCTCGAGTCTTCTTCCATGTCTGAATTGTTGGCTTCTGACACAGAAATGTGTCCTTCTTCTTCTTTGGCGCCGGGTTAGAAATCCGATTCGTCTCTGATGATATCTGGCACCGGACTAGTGCCGCGTCCCATCTCATGCCGTCGAGCCCGACGGTCACAAATTCTTTTCTTCGACCTAAATGATCGACAGGCCTCGCAGCTGGTTTCTTCGTGCTCCGGGGAGAGGCAGATGTTACAGACCTTGTGCAAGTCCGTGTGTGGGAACTTAGCACAACACCCGGGGCATTTTTTTTAATGGAGTCCGTTCCATGGACTGCTGGCGTGTTCGGCGTGGGTAGGCCACACGGCCCGCGTCGAAGCGTCGATCGAAGTCGTAGGATTTTTAACGATGCGCGTCGAAAGGAAACTCGCGATCGAAAACAATACCGTAGAGTGGTAAGGATTGTGCATCTAAAAGGTTCCAAGACGATCCTGAACGGGAGCGGTGCAATACACATCCGAAATCGATGACGGAAAAAAATGATCTGGAGATGGAGTTGATTCCCATGAGCACTATCGTCCTAAGGAGGAGTCACCTACCTCGTGACCACAAAGTCTTCTTTCATGACAAAAACAAAGTGCAAACATCCGAGCCCAACACCATATGGCGATCTATGCACAAGTATATGATCAACAGCTCATATGTCTCGAACAATTTTTTTAACATTCTTTTTATTCAAGATTTTGCATAAACAGTAATAATAAATCTCATATTCATCCATACATGTATTGCGATTTAGCAGTTGCAGTGCACTATATAATGTCCTTCCTTCTGACTTGTTGTGATTTACAAAGTCCACTTGTGGCATATCACATTTAGTAATTTACATTAGGTGCTCAGTGCAACTTGAGGGATCTAACATGATCCTGTTGACATTCTGGTGAAACACAATTGTGCTGTTCCAGATAGCATAGTGTTGACCTTACAACAGGGGAGGGGGAGGGATGTCCAAGGGAAAGGTGTGAGGGGAGGGGGGTCCTACAGGGCGCAGTCGGCGCTGTCGGTCATGTGAAGAGTCTCATTATCCCTGCATGGCCAAGAAAGTAGAGGGCAGAGCAATACATCTATCATTATTGGGGTGCAGAGGTGCAGTTGTGTCAGTTGAGTGTGCACTTGTGTATTGCTGCAATGGGCCCCAGAAGTCCCAAGGTCTGGATTGAGTGGGCATCACGTCCCAGAAGGCCACAAGCTGCTCCTGACAGAACGCTGCCTCTCTTAACCACATCACTTTTTTGGGGCCTGCTTCCTAACCCATGTCATGGCAATGTGTCTTTTGATGAGCAGCAGGAGCATCGCACAGAGCCGTCTGTCCCCTGTCGGGATGTCCTTCACGTACCCCATTAGCGCAGTCTTGGGAGATCTGTCTGTTGTGTCCGTCATCTCATCTATAGTGTCAAACACAGCACCCCTATATGTGTGGATCTGGGGGCAGGCCCACGAAAGTGCAGAAAGGTTGCATCAGGGGCCCTACATCTTAGACAACGTGCCTCCGCTGTGAATTCAAGTCTCCTGAGCCATGCAGGAGTTCTGTATGTGCAGTGCAGAAAGTTAAAATGTATGAGGTGCAGCAATACGTCCATTGTTCCTGTGTGATGGGTGTGCGCAGCGCGGTTTCCCACTCTTGGCGAACCCTGGCCTCACATACAGGGTGGTGCTTTGCATGTCTGTATGGAGGCGGGTGATGAGCTTGTGTGGGGATGGGTTTTTTAAAAAACACTCCAAAGTCTGGAATGTGTCCGGCACCTCAGGGAAGGCAAACCAGCATGTAGCTGAAAATATGTAATTTTCTCTAGTACTGTACGTTCCTGCCCCTCATGGATCTGGTGTAAGGCAACGAAAGTGCCACCCGGGTACACGTCTCTCATTTTTGTGAGTTTCATCACTCTGAGTCGGGCACAGGGGCCAGCCTCCGCCAGGGAGGGTAGGTTCGGGTACTTCATAAAAGGTACCAGAGGTGCATGCATGATGTCAATTTTAGCCCTCCCCTTCAGGTTCTGCCAAGCCCTTACCGTACATCCCACAGTATCTATCTCTTTCCTGTGTCTGGGTCGTGGCTAGTATAGGGTCATCGGGAGTGGGACCGGGTCCACTTGGTCGTATTTTGGCGTTGTATGCGCCATGAACTGTGTTGGGTAGATCAAGTAATATGCCAATTGCCCCTGGGCGCACTGAATAGTACAACTCGAGGTCTGGAGCCCCGAGTCCTCTCTGCTCAAAAGGGAGAGTGAGCACCTACTAGGAGACCCGGGGCTGCCTGCCCGCCCATGTCAACAGTGTGGGTATTTTAAAACATTTTTTATTGAAAACAATACAGGAAACGCCGCTCCGGCGCCGGACCCGAAAGTGTGGGTATTTTAATGGCTAAGCAATGTGTGTTAGAAAAAACCTGTTGTCAGTTCATTTGAGTGCAATTACAATGTAGATTTCCCCTGTTTGTCTAGGAAGTTAGAATCTTAAGAAAGATATTTAGGTTAATAGCACAGGCAAATTTCATTATTTTACACAGCCAACAACCATGACAAAATCAAAGAAGAACACAACTATGCCCAGCAAGGTAAGGTAAATACCACACATTTTAAGTGGAAGCAGTTGTGACAAAGAAGAGAAAGAGAGAAGATACACTAATGGCGGTGTCTCTATATCGTTCTACCTATAAGGAAGGGAAATATGCATTTTACTTCAAGTCATATAGGCTAACAAGCAAGATCAAAAACTTGCACTCACATTCGAGCAGCAATATCAGTTATAGAGTCTGAAGTATTTTTTGGAGGTTACTGCCTACAATGATGGATTTAGAGGTCACAGAACCACTGGCAGAAGGCATGTTTTAGTTACTCAAGACAGTGAGAGAATGATGCACATTCAATGAGAGAATGTTAAAACTGAGCCCCCCGTTCATAGGAATGAACAGATACCAAAAAATTGGTGGGAGAGAAAGGGCTCTGTTAATAAGTCCAGAGGCACGGAATAACGCTAAGGATGGGGCTATCCAAAGAGAGCCACTTTAAAAGAGGGGAAAAAATGGGTCAGAGGGTTCATTTGAGGTTTGGTGGAGCAGAAGCACCGCCATACCTCTGTTGTGTTCCTACCCAGTCTAAATCATGGTTCCCCCGCTCTATTTAGCATTGTGGGAGGGAATCACTGGGTTTGCATCAGCACAGCTTCCATCGGTTCCACCACTGTACACCTGTGACCTATCAGCCTGTCTGCCAAAATGGCACCAGGAAAAAATGACAGTTGCACTGCCTTAATAAGGGCAGGGTGACCATCACTCATTTTCCCTTCTCATGTTCTTTATACAAGGCATGGCGGACATAGGCAGACAAAACATAGAATGTCCCTCAAGCACAGGGAGAACACAGTTTGTACGTCAAGGCCATTTGCTTTTTGTATTAGGTGAGCAAACTCCGGTTTTGGGATTTTATTTTTTCAATAGAAAAAGGTCTGTGGGGCAGGTGCTGTCAACATGATGCCCACTCTTCAAAGCTTCAGTAGCAGATCCAAGATACCTGTCAAGATCTCCAATTAGGGGGCAAAATCCTCTACCAAGCTGGTCGAGGTCATTGCATCTGACCCCACCCCCTGATGAACCATCAGCCAGAGTCTAAATTGCCCCTATTGTCCTAGTCTATTATGTCGATGGTAAAAAAAAACCTTTTAGGGAAATAAATGTTGCTCTCCCCACAGGGGTGCGGTTAATCTCAAGTTTGGCCTGAGAAAAAGCATACATGTAAAGATTGATGGTACTATATTCCCCTGCCTTCCTCAATCAGATGGACAAGGCTTGAAAGGAGTTGTATAGGATCAAAACACGAGAACCTAGTCATCCCCCCCCCCCTTTTTTTTACAGCGCTTGAGTGTTAGGGGCCCAAACATCTTGTTCTTTTAGCAGCCAAAGTTAAAAGACCTGGACTACGCCAGGATTTCCTGTCAAAACCGCATGTCACTAATTTCAAATGGCCTTGGAGGACCGGACTGTGGGATTTTTTAGCAAATCTGGACCGAAGGGACAAGACGCAAAAACGATGGATGTGGCTATTGATGGCCAACTCTAGAAGATTTGTGAACCAAGTCTGTGACCTCCAAAGAGGAGCTACCAAAGACACAGACTCCTGCACGGATCTAATATTACTGCTAAAGGTGGAAACGCACAAGGCTGGAGGCTGGACCATTCTTTAAGGAAGAAGTCCAAAGAAACTGCTTCTGGATCGGGGAAGTTACTGAAGAAGAGAAGGACCTGAGGGCTCCACCCTAAAGGCATAGGACAACGAGAGGGGCCTCACTTAAGACCTGACTTGAAAGACCTGTCTGTAGTGCATCCATTTACTCCTGTCTTGGAGAAAGCATGAGTGTCAATTGGCAATCATGTTCTTCAATCCAGAATTGTTCTTTGCCTGAAGAAAGATCTTTCTGAACAAACAGAAATGGCAAGTCCCTGACAGTGATTAACCACTGGTTACATGTCCCTCACACTGACCCGGCCTATAGACAAGACAGATAGACAAGACAGATTGGAACTCGGAAAGGGAGGGATGTACCAGACGCTATATAATAAAACCCCGGCCCTATTAGGCCCAACGAAACACACGCTCCAGGTATAGAACACAGTACTCAAAAGGCTGGGGTGGAACAACAAAAATTACGCAGGCGACGCACCTCTGGGAAACAGGAAAAGTGGATAAGCTGTGTAAGAGTAAACGTTTCAAATAGTAGGACAACATTTGGATATCGAACGGCGGAGATCTCTGGGTCCAGGGAAGGGTGATCCCCTTTACGCAACTTCAAGAGCGATATGATTTGGCACCCATGGAATGCTTCCATTACCTTCATATCAAACACGCCCTAGAGGCGACTATTCCCCCAGACACTAGTCTCCCTGAGGCCTCACAACTGGAAGATGGATTGATGACAGAATACATGGACACGAAAGCCATATCCCTGACATATCGTAAAATCGATAATAATCTACTTGATCCCATGAAGCACACCACCCCCACGATCACGGAATGGTGTGAAGATGTGGATATGGCTATGGTAGCAGAAATAACTGTATATGTACACAGAGGATGCCCCCAAAAATGGGAGCAACTATGGGACGGATGGAACACCTTTAGGGGGTGTATATGTCCGATGCCAGTAATGAACCATACAATAGAAGGTAGCTAATGAGAACTGAATATCGAAAAGCCACCAAAGAATTTTCTCCTGTGCATTCTGTTTGCGGGCCAGATAGCTTGAGTAGCACGAACTCTAGTGAAGATGAGAAATCTTCAGGCGCTGATGAGTAGTATTGAAAAATGGTCTAAATGGATGAAGGTAACAGACACAAAATGTGTGCAGAAGTCCACAGGGAAAGAGTTTTTGGATAACCTGGCAGGAGTTTGTGTTGAATAAGAAGTTTACAGATTGTTGTTACAATGAAATGCAGAGGGTTGATTTCTTCAAGTTAACCATATATCTCAACTACGGTGGGACAGAGACTGAGAGGTTTGTGTGAAGAACGAATTCTTGTGCCCCAATCCGAATATCAGTGAAACTCATCAGTAATCTGCTTCATGTTTACTTGTCAATCAAGAGAGCGTTCTCTGTATGATACATGTGTTTTAACTCCCTCCTAAGGTCTCTTGCAAGCTATTTGGTTGACTCCCATCTCAAATGGCAAACAGATGCACTGTATATAAAATGGAAAATCTTTCCACAACAATGAGAATTCTGCATGGACCTCCAGTTAAATCCCAATGTGTTCACTCATAATAGGCTTAAACCCCAGGTTCAGTGTATGTATCCTGATTAGTCTAAGACCAGACGAGAGCTGGGTGGGCAGCTTGTTCAGGGGAGTGATATGTAATATATAACCCTAGATGCTACTCATCCACTCCTTCCGGAAACAAGTTCTGATATAGGGTCCCACATAACCACTATGGATTCCAATGGAAAGACCACAAAATTGAAGATTATTCTATCTCTGTCCATGGCAGGCAGTTTGTTCTAGTGGCTTTCACCATGGTCCCAGCTTTGCTAAGTGCCCTGTCTCACTCCATTGCTTCAAGGCCAGGTGCACTGTGCTCCAGTTCCCTGGTCCTGTCCCTTACCGTAGACAGTTCTTTGTGGAACATGTCAAGGTTAATGCCAGTGCATCCACTGTATCACTCCAGAATAAAATGTTTGATATCAGTTTTACTGTCTGCAAAGTGACATCTTTATTTCATTATCTAGAGACTGGGAACCAGAACCTACTTACAGCTCAGGATAGAAGAATAGGATTTGAGGTTGACTGAGTCTTTAAAATTCTCTCCACAGCACTAGAACTTCCATTGACCCGAATATTAACCGTATTGTAGAGCCTTAACATTTAAGAACTGTAGATACATTTTAGCACTAGACTTTTCATTATATATATATATATATATATATATATATATATATATATATATATATATATATATATATATATATATATATATATATATATATATATATATATATATATACATATATATATATATATATATATATATATTTGCTTTCACTGAGACCTACTGTGTATGGTATATATCATATGTAAAATTTTTCTGATGCATACGATTCCTCACCTTTTGAATTAATCCAGCCACCAGATTGTATTCAGAAACTTCAGAACTTTTACTGCCCCCTTCAGTGAAGCGCTGACAACTTCTCTGGCTGCAGTGTGGGCGGACCCCTATTTTGTGCCAACAGTAAGTCATTCCACACCTAGGGATCACACTACTGCCCTGGGTGATCAAGCCTTTTTTGACTGCACCAATTACTGGAAAGCTTTGTAGTGCAGGCCTCTGCTTGCAATGTAAACCTGGATGCATTTCCTACTGCTCTGCCAGACAGAGAAATATAAATAGATTGATGCACTTGGCACAAGGGTGTTTTCAACCAGTTTCTCTTTACGATCTTTGAATGTACTCTACCTGTTGGGGACTTGCATCCATTCCCTCTGGGACATGGTGAGCAAGATCTTGTCCACTCTGCTTAAGGAGTATCAGAACACCTTTGCCCAGACAGTCCATGACTAATAGAATGTGGCAAAGTACATTTTATGGATTTGCCTGGACACCAAACTGTGTAGGTCAAGCTTTGGGTACTAGTGGGTATTTGCCGTCATGCCTGGATTCATGCCACAGGATTCTCTGGGGATTGTTTTGATGGCTTCAGGCTGTTTGGAGAGAAGGCGATTCAGATGTGGAACTAGTCAAAGATAGCCCTGCTATGGCTCACCCCTGGGCTTCCTAGCCCAGGCCTCTGAGTTTCATCAACAATTACATAACAAATCAGAGGTTATTCCTAGGGTTAGGCTTGCAGCCAAAGGTCGTCATCTCAGTCCATGCAACAGCTGGCTCACCCCTTTCGAGGCTCCATGGGGCATGGTGGTGGCATGGGATCGGACTAACAACAGCATTACTAGTCCTCCTTTCCCCACCAAGTTTTTACCCTCAGGAAATCACTTGCAGTAAAAGTGGAGGAAAAAATAAGCTTTTACCTGCCTAACTGGGGCACAAGTACCTCAGATAAGTTGATTATGCAGGTTGTTCATTAAGGTGACAACCTTCCCTGGGCATGGCCAAGGGTGCATGAAGTAGAACACGCTGATCCAGAGTACCTGCACAGGTGCCCGATTGGAATTCATCCTGGCAGAACTACTCCCAAATCTACCCTGATATATCATTTGGATACCCCACTGAAGGGGGAGAATTCTTGCCCAATGGGATTTCTAACTGTTATGTTCAGTTACATGTTGCTAAAGAGGAATGGAGAGGGAGCTGTGAAAAAGCCCAAGAAATATGGAGAACACTTGTGCGACTTGAGAAGTGATGGATTGCCCCAGAGCTGAGCAGGAGGACAGGAAACTGAGCAGATTTATCAGAAACTCCAGTGTTGGCTTGTCAGCATAGAGCATTGGCCTGGGGTGAATGGAGCAGAAGCGGAGGAAATTCTCAAGCATGATGGAGGCCGTTTGCATGTCTTGAGAAGTAGTGAATCACCTGAGCTGGGCTGTACAGGGGAACTATTAGAAAAGATGAAATAACACCCAAAGGTCAGGGGTACGGACTAGATTCCTCAACCTCCAGCGAGTATGAGCTTGGCAGTGCAAAGCGGTGTTGTCGGGAACCACGCTTGCATGGATGGACAAGTTACTTATTTTAGGTAATGCCTTATCTGGTAGAGACATGATCCAGCCGCAAAATCTTTACCTGAGACCTTCCCAGGCATCAGACTGGATCTGGTAGATTTTTCTTGAGCAGTACCCCTTCGTGCCAATAGGCGGCGCAAGTCGAGTCTGTGTGACGTCATCGTCAATAATGGTGCCATGTAAGCGCGCAGACGGCAGTACTTTTCATGACTTTCCATGCCAGAAGCGCGGAGCATTGAAGTTGAATGACTATGGTGTGTTGATACAACTAGGGCCCTGAAGGGGAATAGCCCTGACAGCGATAACAGAACCGCAATGCGAGGAGGATGGGTGTGTCGGTAAGGAATCAGCGGCTAGATCATGTCTCTACCAGATAAGGCGTTACCAAAGGTAAGTTCTGTAGTAGGGGATCTCTGTGTATAGTCATAATCTAGTGAATAGTCCCGCCTATGAGCGTGGATCCCGGAGCAATCAAAAATAATCTCTTACAGTGTCGAAAAAATGCAGAACTGCACAGACACTTAAGAGAGAATTTAAAGACATATAATGCAGCCTATAAAAGGCTACACTGTCCAGTACTTCAGCTAGAAATTCCACCAAAAATCCACAAAACAGCAAAGCCTGTCCAGATTTCCCTTGCCTTCAGCACAAACCCCTCCGGAAGATAGAGAGGAGGACATGGACAGACAAGCCCCGTAGGCTGCCATTATGTGGCTCAGAATAGGATACTGTGCCTTTAAGAGAACTTTCCAGAACTTCACAGTATCCCAGAATGCCCTGCAGGTCTCTCTTACTTTCAGTTCTTTTTTCCGGCTCCTGCAAGCAGGACCCTGGAGCATTGAGCTCTCCCTTTTCAAGGGTTTTGTTGGTGTATTTTCACTAAATTCGATTTCGTGTATTTTTAAAGTACTTTGGTGTCTTCTTCTTGGCTGTTTGCACCCTTTTCTTGTCTATAATGCCAGCATTATTTGGCAAATGCCCAGAGTGCTCCAGGAAGAAGGCCAAGTCAGACCCCCCATGAGGTCTGTATCCTCTGCCTTCCCTCTTCCCACATCCCTGAGGAGTGTGAGATTTGCCAAGGCTTCTCTGGCAGGACCCTGAAAGACAGACTGAAGATCAGGCTTCAGGGACTCGAAGAAAGAAGACTGAAGGCGCAAGGTGGGTCTGGAGGGGCTTCATCTGCCCATGCTGAGGCCTCTGGGGGGCTCCCCAGAGGCAGGAAGTCCAGCACACGTACCCAATCTCCGTCGGGGTCGGTGGCACCCACCACGACGTCGAGAGGGAGGTCCAAGGCGGGCTCCCCGTCTCCCCAGGGCTCTGGGTCGAGAAAACGTCAACCAACAACTTCGAGGAACCTGCATAGGCCGCCGTCGACCCCCAGGACTTTATCTTCATCGTTGTCTTCGACGTCGAGCTTTCGGCGTCGACGGGTCCGGCGTCGGCGCTCGCCGTCTGGGCGACACCGCCGATCGCCGTCGAGAGACAAGACATCATTGTCGTCGAGGGGATCCTCGTCGTCGAGACCGACGTCAAAGCGGAAGCGTTCGCCGGCGAGGGGGAAGCATTCGCCGTCGAGGCGGGAGAGGTCGCCGCCGAGGCAGAAGAGATCGCCGTCGGGGCGGTCGAGGTCGACGTCGAGGCGCAAGAGATCGCCGTCAAGGCATAGAGGATCGTCGTCGAGATGGTCCGGGTCGACGTCGAGACATGGCAGGCGTTCGATGCCGAGACAGAGAAGATGGTCGACGCCGAAGGGACGTTCGACGTCGAGGGACCGACGTTCGAGGTCTGGTCACCGTTCGTCGGCACCGAGGGATGGTGCTATGCGGCCTAGGGCTGTGGGGGGCTCCCCTCAGTCCGGGAAGGATGGTGGGTCACCGGGATCGGTGCACTCGGAGGTGTATACTCCGAAGAAGTATGTTACACCTCCTCCTCCGTTACCTAGAGGTCCGCGTCCGAGGGCTCCTACCCCTCCTCCGTTGCCTCCGGTGCCTGCTCTTCCGACCGGGCCACGGGCCCATGCACCTGAAAAGCCCCCACCGGTTCAGCCGAGGTCGGTCTCGTTGCCCAGGCTCCCGACCCCTCCCAAGAAGACTCCTAAATCTAAGGAACCGCGTAAGCCCAAGTCGACCGCCCCGGAGACTCCGGCTGACCGTGGGAGGCCCAGGAGATCGAGGTCGCGCTCCAGACGGAGAGAACGACCGAGGAGCAGACTCAGGTCTTCCACCCGTTCTAGACGGCGCCATAGGAGGCATAGATTCAGGTCCAGTGCGACTTCTAGGACCCGCTCCTATTCACCTACTCTGTCCGATTCCCCGGAGACTAGGGTTTCTCCGATCGGGGACATTGGTACATTCCAGGAGGTTCTCCTGAGGGGGGCTGCGAAGTTGGGTATCACGGTGAGGGCTCCTACACCTACGACGTCCGTGATATTCGAAACTTTGCACAAGAAGCACCTGTCTCGCCCTCTGTTACCTTTGGTGCCAGGACTGGTCGAACCGGCGCAAGAGCTGTTTCTTACACCTGCGGTGGTGAAAGCTGCCCCGTCCAGACTTTTGAAGAAATACAGGGCACCGGACTCGGACCCTGCCTTCTTGAGGATGGACCCAGTACCCGACTCAGTGATAGTGACGGCGCCCAGGAAACAACATTCTACCTCCCCGTCCTCCACCGTGCCTCCGGATAAGGAGAGCCGCTGGATTGATTCGGCGGGAAGGAAGGCATGTGGGACTTCCTCCACCACGATGAAGGCTTCCAGCGACTCTGCATTACTGGGACGATATGACCGTGCGCTTTGGGATTCCATGGAGCAGTTCGCGGAACTTGTGCCGCGTGACAGGAAGGAGGACTTCATGGAAATCGTCAAGGAGGGGATGCTGGTCTCGAACCAGGCCATCAGTGCCGCAGCGGATATCTCCTTGTTGGCCGCACATGGCTACTGCCACGGTATCAACCAACGCCGCCATGCGTGGCTCAGGCTTACGTCACTCAAGCCTGAGGCGCAACAGCGAGTGGCCAATCTGCCGTTTTCCAGGGACACGCTCTTCGGAAAACACGCAGATGACAAAATGGCTCGGATGAAGGCCGAGGCGGAAACCCTGACGGCTGTGGGCTTGGAAAAGCCCAAAGACAAGAAACCCTACCGCCAGTTTCAACGGCAGTTCGGCTCGCAAAGGAAAGGAAGAGGACAGTCTTCGGGGCAACAGCAGCAGCAACAACAGCAGCAGTTCCGAAGACCCTTCCAGAAACGCCAGAGGGGTAGAGGTGGACAGCAGTCCTCTACCGCGAACAAGGGCCCGGCCGGGTCTCGACCCTGAGCGGTTACTTCCCCGTCACCCGTTACCCGCTCTGGTGGGGGGGAAGCGTTCAATTTTTTCTGGCAGAGTGGAGAAAAATTACTCAGGACAAGTGGGTGCTGAATATTGTTTGCAATGGATACAGTCTTCGATTCATCAGTCCTCCTCCAGCGATCCCTCCGGTCAGCTCGCTGTATCAACTGCGCGAGCTGCAGGCGGAGGCCGATATCCTGTTAAGGAAAAGGGCGATAGAAGACGTACCTCTGTCTCAAAGAGGAAGAGATCTGTACTCCCGGTTCTTTCTGGTTCGCAAGAAGGACAAGAACGAGTTCAGGCCCATTCTGGACTTGCAGCAGGCAAACAAGTGGATTCGCAGAGAAAAGTTTCGCATGCTGTCGTTGCATCAGATTTATCCTCAGTTGCAACAGGGGGACTGGCTTTGTGCCATAGACCTACAGGATGCGTACTTCCACGTGCCCATCGCGTACAAGCACAGGAAGTTTCTGCAATTTCAAGTCGGCACCAACCATTACCAATACACAGTACTGCCTTTCGGGCTGAAATCTGCGCCCAGGACATTCTCGAAGTGCATGGCAGTGGTAGCGGCACACCTCAGGAAAGACAAGGTGTTTGTCTACCCGTACCTGGACGATTGGTTGATCAAGGCCTCCTTCTCAGAAGCTCAAGCAGACTTCCAGAAGACGTGCGTTCTCTTGAACAAGTTGGGGTTGCACATCAACATGTCCAAGTTTGTCCCGATCCCGGTCCAATGCATTCAATACCTGGGAGCCACCATCAATACGCTGTCAGCAAGCGTGTCTCCTTCGGAGGAGCGACGGAGATCGATCCTTCGGAAGGCTCAGGCTCTTATGACCGCTCCATCTACAACAGTGAGGACGGTGTCTTCTCTACTGGGGTCGATGGCCTCTTGTATCTTCCTCACTCCTCATGCTTGACTACACATGAGACCTCTGCAGGAGTGCTTGGAGGACCAATGGGACCAGAGGAGAGGATCTTGGGACGACAGGATACGGCTGTCTCTGCATGCTCTTCAGTCTCTGAAGTGGTGGTGTTCAGCTGAGAATCTCCTCAGAGGGGTTCCCTTCCACAAGGACATTCCTACTCAGACTATCGTGACGGATGCTTCTCTCCAGGGCTGGGAAGCGCATTCGGGAGACTTACAGATCCAAGGCACGACAGAGTCCACGTATCACATCAATTTCCTGGAACTCAGAGCTGTTCACTTGGCGCTGAAGGCTTTTCATCCATCCTTCCGGACCAACTCTCTGCTTGTACAGACAGACAATACGACCACGATGTATTACCTCAACAAGCAGGGGGGTCGAGATCGCGCAACCTGTCTCGGGAGGCGCAGACGATCTGGCACTGGCTTCTGGCCAGAGGATTGACGATAACGGCTACCCATCTGCCAGGTGTACAGAATGTTCAGGCGGACGCACTGAGCAGACTGATTCAGGAAAACCACGAGTGGGTCATAAACGACGACGTACTAGGAGAAGTCTTTGCAAGGTGGGGGACTCCAGACGTAGATCTGTTCGCCACCGCCGAAAACAGCAAATGCTGAGACTTCGCCTCCAGGTACTACCAGCAAGGGACGCTGGGGAATGCACTCTGGATCAACTGGTCGAACAGCTTTGTTTCCGCTTTTCCGCCCATTCTCCTGATTCCAGCGGTGCTCATCAAGCTGTCCCGGTCCAGGGCGCGGATGATCCTGATTGCCCCAGAATGGCCCAGACAGTGGTGGTTCACGGACCTTCTACACCGGTCCCTCCTTCCACACATACGGTTGCCGTTCAGGCCGGACCTGCTCACGAAGTTCGGGGGGCAGATGGTGCACCCCAACCTCTCGTCCTTGAGTTTGGCGGCATGGCTCCTGAGGTAGTGCAATATGGCCATTTGAATCTGCCTGAAGATTGCATGGACATACTGAAAGAGTCTAAGAGACCTTCCACTCGGACGTCCTACGCTTACAAGTGGAAGAGGTTTTGTATCTGGTGTGTGTCCAGGAACTTTGACCCTACGGCGTGCAAGGAAGATGTCATCCTTCCCTACCTTCTACATTTGGCGCGATCTGGCCTTAATGTTCATTCCATTAGGGTTCATCTCGCTTCATTGACTGCCTACAGGAAGAGCCCTTCACAGACTTCCTTCTTTCAGATCCCTGTGATCAAAGATTTTTTGGAAGGCTTGAAGAAAGTGTTCCCTCCTGTCAGGCTTCCTTCGCCTTCATGGGAATTGAATGTGGTGCTGTCCAGTTTGATGAAGGAGCCTTTTGAACCCATTCATAAGGCTTCGTTGCAGCACCTGTCCTGGAAGGCGGCGTTCCTCGTGGCCATTACTTCGGCCCGCAGGGTGAGTGAAATTCAGGCGTTGTGTTGTAATGAACCTTATACTGTATTTCATGCTGCTAAGGTTGTTATGCGTACTCACCCTAAATTTCTTCCCAAGGTTATTTCTGACTTTCATGTCAACCAAACTATAACTTTGCCTACGTTTTTTCAGAATCCTTCATCTCCAGCGGAAAGGTCTTTACATTCCCTGGATGTTAGGAGGGTGTTGAAATTTTATCTGGATAAGACCAAAGATATTCGTAGGTCAGACCAACTGTTTATCAATTACGGATCGGTCAGGACGGATCTTGGGACCTCTAAGCAGTCCATCTCTAGGTGGATTGTGTCCTGCATACAGCTATGTTACAAGAAAGCTAATAAGACCTTAGGAGGTAAGCCTAAGGCTCATCCACCAGGGGCAAAGCTGCCACGACAGCCTTGCTCCGTAATGTGCCGATTGCAGAAATTTGCAAGGCCGCCACTTGGAAGTCGGTTCATACCTTTGCTAAGCATTACTGTCTGGACGCTGATGCCAGGGCAGATGCGCAGGTTGGACAGGCTTCGCTGTGGAATTTGTTCGCACAATAGTGGTGTTGTTTTCTTTTCTCCACCGCTGCTTTGGTGTGGAGATGGGCTTGCCATTCTATTCACTAGATTATGACTATACACAGAGATCCCCTACTACAGAAGGAGTAGTTTCTTTTCTGTAACTCCAGTTCTGTAGTAGGGGTATCTCTGTTACAGTCATAAGCGCCCGCCCTCCTCCCCGGTGGAGAGATAATCATGTAAGGAATGCTACAGGTCTGGCGTGTTACGCCTTCAAAAAGAACTGAAAGTAAGAGAGACCTGCAGGGCATTCTGGGATACTGTGAAGTTCTGGAAAGTTCTCTTAAAGGCACAGTATCCTATTCTGAGCCACATAATGGCAGCCTATGGGGCTTGTCTATCCATGTCCTCCTCTCTATCTTCCGGAGGGGTTTGTGCTGAAGGCAAGGGAAATCTGGACAGGCTTTGCTGTTTTGTGGATTTTTGGTGGAATTTCTAGCTGAAGTACTGGACAGTGTAGCCTTTTATAGGCTGCATTATATGTCTTTAAATTCTCTCTTAAGTGTCTGTGCAGTTCTGCATTTTTTCAACACTGTAAGAGATTATTTTTGATTGCTCCGGGGTCCACGCACATGGGCGGGACTATTCACTAGATTATGACTATAACAGAGATACCTCTACTACAGAACTGCAGTTACAGAAAAGAAACTACTCCTTACTTGTCCGCCTGAAAGAGACATCTAGCTGAAGATTCCTTGCCTGTGAACAGATACCCACGCAATACAGTCCCCGGAGGAGGGCCTGTAGGACTGAAAGGCCAAAGAAGCCCTCCCTAAAGACCTGATTTTCCAGGCTATAATGTTTGGCAAATGTGTGAAGGGATGCCTGTAGGAAGGTGGAATCTGACTACAGGGTTGCCCCCACTTTTATCCTAGTGTTTTGATGGTTTTTGACTTAGTTTGGCAGGGATCCAGCTATTCAGGGCCCCAGCCTATCTGCTTTCTCCTCTAAAATGATTCCATGTACTTTAGGTACACTCCAGTTTGGTTACTGGGGTACCCTTATAAGTCCCTTGTATATGGTATCCTATATACCGAGGGCATAGGTACCGTAGAGGCCTACCAGGGGCTGCAGCATGCATTATGCCATCCCTGGGCAGCCTTCCAAAATGATACCACAGGTCTGCTACATTAGATATAGGTTCCCTATTTCTACCTTATATCACTACACATATAAACCTAACAGTCACCCCTATGGCAGTCCTGATCAATCCTGAAGGCAGGGTGCTGGGCTTTGTGTGAGAGGGTGCCCATGCATGAGTGTCAAACACTTTGGAATCATACCCCCACCAGTCCTGGCGGCGGGGGTATGATTCCACACTTCTAGAGGGAAAGACATGTCCACACCAGTACACCCGGTACCAGCTTAAAAGAACCCTGGCATCACCAAATGGATGCCACAGTCACTAGTCTGGCCTCCTGCTGCTGGATGAAACTCCGGCAGGGGAGGCCTGGAAAATAGGTTTCCTGTCACAGGGAGGTGTCAACACCTACCACACAGGCTTTAGTGTATTGGGGCTGGGTGGGTGCACTCAAAGAGTGCTTTGAAGTCAGCACTGGGGGCACATTTGGTGTCACTGTGCATACTGGTTGCAGGGGCTACCAGCCTCTGCTCTGGTACGAAACTGGACAAAGGAAATGGGTGTAGCCACCCCTCTTTCCAAACCATTCCATAAGTGGCTCCCCAGAGTTTAAGATAGGAACCCCTGGCAACAGGAATTTAGATTACACCTGGACGAAACTCTGATACTGAATCCTGGAACTTCGACGATCTACAAGGCACTAGATGAGTGAAGGATCTCCCTTGGAGTAAAGGAGTTACTCCCCTGCCTGGCAGGCACAAAAGAAGCATCTGACCGTTTTGCATCTCCGAAGCTCCCGCAGGACTCCAAAGTATTTGCAACACAGGAGGTGGTTTTCCAGACTTCCCAGAGGCCGACCCGAGTCCCCAGCAAAGCTGAGACCCGTAGCTCTCGTGGGTACTGTGGAAACTGAACCCCTGGACACTGTGCACATTTGCAAGTGCAATAGCTTCTCGACGGTCCTTGAGGCTGTGCAATGGGTTACTTGTAGCCCAGACCCCGAGCAGCATTTCCACTGAAGATGGCCGGCCTACACTCCACGAGTGTTCCGTGAACCGGCCCTTTGTGTTTTCTCTCGAGGTACCTACGCAATCCCTGGTCCGTCGACTGGTGGGTCCCTGACAAGGCAACTTTAACTTTCCTTGGGCTTCCCCGGTTGCGCCAGAGGTGCCCTGACTCTCCATCGCTTGGGGAGTCCCCTGGACCTTGCTGGTCCACACCAAAGCATCTTTTCTCTTTCTGCGTGGGTTGCTGTTGCCAAGGCTTGTTGGGTTCAATCCAAGCACCGACGCCGCAGCAGTCCACATACTTCGTGGGACAGCTCGTATCCAGCTCCTGGTCATTCTTGACGCCTCGTGGTCCTCGTGGCTGCAGAGTCAAGCTTAACCTCTTCGCACCTGAATCACCCGACATCGGTGGGCAATCGTCTATCGTGCCCCTGGTCACTGGCAAGTGACCCAGACTCTGTCCCCTCTGCTTTCAGGTTCCTCACATCTTTGATCCAGGCTTGGATCACACCAGAGACTTTTATTCTCCACGGCAAAAGCCCTTTGCAGCAGATCACCATTGAAGTCAACGATTCCTAACACCATTTGACACCTATGCACCCGGCTTCCCTGGGTGAGGTAACTCAAGTACTCCGGTGCTCCTGTGGGTGTTCGCCCTAGAACCCCTTAAGTCTAAAGGAGATTGCTCAAAGTCCTCTTCTAAGTGTCCTTTATATTTAAAATTCCAACAGTGACTTTCCCCATAGAAGCTAATGGCGCTCGTGGCCTGTGTTCTCACACTGCACGCGTCCCTCGTGGGTCCCCTTTGTCACTACCTTGGGTGGTTCCTTGTGGTCCCAGCGATTCTACAGGCTTTAGGCCTTGTGTCTAGTCAAGTTGTGGTTCTTATACCACTTTCTTAATATATGGTTTTGTTCCCCCCCAGGGGCCCAGTGTATATTGTGCTATTTACTGAAGTTCCATTGCATTTAAAGTGTGTACTTTGCCCTGTAATCTCATAAAGAGATTACCAGAGAGTGTCTAGTAATAAATACATATATTTCATATATATATATACCTTGTGTGGTTCTCCTTTCATTTAGCTGTCAAGAGGTTATGATCTGGTAAAACCAAGCTGCTTTACACTCCTTCAAGACTTAGCCTGAAGGCTGCTCTCCATAGCTACCACTAGGACAGCTTTCAATAAAGGTTGTCCTAAACCTATCATCATTAAGGGTTGTTTGGACCGGTGCAAGGAGCCCACTAGAACTAGTGGACAGCATATGCCAGGCCAACTTCTCACAATGCCCATCTAGCCACCTGGCAGATGTCAAGGACTGGGTCACCACGCTGGAGAGCCATGGTAGCGGCCTTAGCTCTGGTGGAATAAGCTCTGAGGCCTTCCAGAGGGTGTTTCTTTGCCAGAGCGTAACAGATCTTAATGCAGAGGTTTGCTCATCTAGATATGGTCCTCTTCTGCACAGCAAGTCCCCTATTTGCTCCAACGTATCCCACACAGAGTTGGTCGCCCACCTGGAACTCTTTAGTGTGGTCAAGGTAGTATTGTAGGAGAGTAGGGTCTGCAATCCTATGATCACCCCAGATTTTTGCTTTTTGCTTCACTGGTTTACGACTTCTCTGGCTGTGGGCCTGCTAATCAGACCCACAGCCTAGCTGTTCTCTCACTAAATTGACACGTGTACCTGAGGTGCATTTACCAATTGGTACTGGGCCACCTTATCAGACCCTGTAACTCAGGGCATAGGTGTACCCAGGGCCTACAGCATGTATTATGCCACCCCTGGCTGGCCATCTAAATCTGACACAACTGGCTGCACGACAGCTGGGGCAAAGTGGTGTAATCACCCTTTGCTGTAGATATAGTATACCTATATCTAACCCTAAAATGGACACATGTATTCCTATCAGTCACTCCTATGGCAGGCCTTAACAATCCTGAAGGCAGAGTGCTTGGAATTATGTGAGATGGTGCTCTGGCATGAGCTGAGCCCGTCTGCAGCTTGCGGAACCAAGTCCTAATAGCTGTTCTATGATAACGCGTACCATATACTCTTAAGTGAATTATAATCCTCGCGGTTATTTGCTATCTTTGGTATCGCTTTATCAAAACATGTCGAGTAAGGTGTCATACGAATTGGAATACTAACCCCTCGCCAATTCTGGCGACGGGGGTTAGCATTCCACCCTTCTAGAGGGACACGACATGTATGCAACTGTGAACCCCGGTTAAAGTTAACTCGAGCCTCAGCATCACAAAATGGATGCTGCCACCACAGACACAAGTCTGAACCCCTGCAGCTGGGAGTCCTTCCAGCGAGGGGAGCTTGGACAAAGGGTTTCCTGTCAGGGGCGGTGCTAGCACCAACCCAGACAGGGTTTTGTGTATCCTAGGTAGGCAGGGCTGAATATGAAGGTGACTGCAAGTGGCACCCCGGTGCTCACTATGCATCTGCCGACTAGAACCAGTTCCAGGGGTACACCAGCCCCTCAGCTGGGGAAAGTCCGGCATGGGAGAGGGGTGTAACCACCCCCCTTCCTGGTCCCACCCATGGGCAGGACCTAATCCCGTACCAGCCCCTTTCTTTAGTATAAAGGTGGGAGCGGGGACCCTTCCAAATTAGATCATCTTTGAATCCTGAAACTACTTTCTACGAAAGGAACTCAAGACTTCTTCCTAAGATTTCTCCCTTGTGGCTAAGGAGTAGTCACCTTGCATCTGCGGGCACAAACTAAGAACACTGCGGTTTGCTGCACGTCCTTCCTCCGGAACCAGACCGACCAGCACGACGAGTCCCGGCTTCCCTGGCACCTCTGACCTCTACCTACATCATCAGCCCAGCTGAGATTCGTGGGTGTGACGAGACCTCGAGGGACCGGCCATCTTCAGAACTGCACTACGCTTATCCAGCACGACCGCCGAGGGATCCTCGAGTGACTGCTTTGGGGTTTGAGAAGCCCTACCCCTGAGCAGCTCCAGCACCGAAGTCCAGCCCCCCCAGCATCCACGAGATCTGCGTGGGGCCCTTCTGCTCTTTGCTGCTCACCGCGTTGTCCGGCCACTTGCCTGATGGCTTGTAGCCCTCTTGACGACGAACAACGACACTTCCATCGCTGGTCTGGTTGCTCCAGACTGGCCCTTGCTCCCCTCCAACAGAGGAGCACCCCGGACCCTCCTGGTCCACTCCAGACGCCATTTTGAGTCCACCGCGAGGGCTTGCATTTGCCAAGAGTTGTTGCCCCAATCCTGGGTCCAGCATCGCCGACAGCAGATACCTTCGTGGGACAGCTCGCACCTCCATCCTGGTCGCCGACAACGCCTCCTGGTCCGGTGACTTCATCCGGTGCCATCCTGGTGCCCATCTAATCACTGGCTAGTGATTCAGAACTTGGTCCCCTCTGCTTACAGGTACCCTCTTCAGCTGATCCTGTCCTTGGATCGGCCCGGGACATCTTCACTGGTCGCCTGCCAGCAACTTCCACTTCAGGCTCCTGGTTCGTCAACGAAGAAACCCGACGACACTTGAACCCTATGCAGCCGCAGCCCCTGGGCTAGGTAAACCGAGTACCCCGGTGCTCCAGCGTAGACCAACTCTCTAAGTGTCTAGATCCACTTCCGCTTTTGACCTACCTAGGGTTCGCCCAAGAACACTAACTTTGTAATTTCTAGCAACCATAGACTTTGTCCCGCATTACGCGAGAGAGTTTCCACTCTGCACACGACGTCCCTAGGCCTCCTGCTTCTAAACCAAGGGTTCAGCATTGTAGGCCTAGCGTTTCTAAAGTCTTTGAGAGTAGTACTTACCTGCTAGTAATTTCGCATTCCACTTTTGTAGTATATGGTTTTCCGTGTCCCTCGGGCATTTGTGTAAATTGTGCGACTTTCAGAAATTCTTTAAGAGCTTTGTATTGTGCTTAGCGCCCTGTCCTCATAAAGAGTCCAGGGCTGTTGTGTTCTAAATAAATATCCTTTTATTTTCATAACAACTTGTGTGGTGTCCTTTCACTTGGTGTTCAAGGGGTATATGTGATGGTATAACAGCTGGCTTAACACGCCCTCTAGAGTTTAGCCTAAAGACTGCTCTTGTCCATGCTACTAGGATAGCTGGTCTATAAGGTTGACTTACAACCAATCATCAATAAGGGTCGTTTGGACTGATACATAGTGATCACTAGAATAGTGAGCACTGCATATCAGGCCAACTTCTCACATTGGTGAGCAGCGGTTGGGATTTGAGCTTGCTGTTGTTTTACCACACGTATCCTAAGAATATCATTTGAAAGATCACATAAGTACCAAGGTACATATAACTTAGCTTAGAATACTCTGAGTTCTACTGAACCAGCTGTTGTACTTCAACAGGGCCTAGCACACCCTAACTACAACTCTTAGCAAGGGATAAGTAGGCAAACAAATAGTGTAGGTAAGTGCACCACTTACACCTCACTAGAAAAGCATGTCAGACAAAGGAGGGAACTCAGAGGCCCCCCTTGTGTCAGTTGACCCTCCACAGGTCGTCTCAAAATATGCAGCTCTTAGCTTCCAGGAGATGAGACAAGTGTGTACCTCCAGGAAGCTAAAACAGGGTTCTAACCCTACAATCCCATTCCTGATTGGTCTCTTAGAGACTTATGATGCCAGAAGGACTGCTAACACAGACCCTTCTAATCCAGATGGGAACATGCCCCCCTTAGAGGGAACCCTTGGGGACCCTGACCTCCATCTCAATGGAACAGTTAGTGAAGGAGAGGAGGAGGATCAGGAAGTGTCAGGGGATGAGGCAGACAAGGGTCAGGTAGAAGTCAGTAGACTCACCAGGACCAACTTAAGTAGGCATAAGAATGGATTTGGGGGACCCCCAGGGCCACTCTCAGGCAGGCTTAACATTGGGAATGGACGAGTTATGTCTCTATCCAGAGGTTCTAACAGATCCATTCGAACCAATGGCTCTCAGACCTCTTCCCACAGAGGGATGACATCCCCTCAGAGATGAGAGCAGCATGAAGCAAAGATGAGGGAAGTCAATCTGAGGATTGAAAGGGAAGAACTTGCCCTGGCCAAAGAAAGACTTGCCTTTGCTAGAGAGCAGAAATTGAGTGGGGCAGACCCCACTGGTGGCAGCATTTTACCTAGAGAAAAGGACAGGAGTTTAGACACTAGACACCTGAGTAAGATAGTGCCCCCCTTTAAACAAGGGGATGATATCCACAAATGGATAACTGCTTTGGAGAGGGCCTGCACTGTCCAGTGCGTCCCCCAGAGTCAGTGGGCAGCTGTCTTGTGGCTCTCCTTTGAAGGCAAAGGTAGAGATAAGCTCCTCACTACTAGAGCTGAGGATGCTAACAATTACCAAGTCCTGAAAAACACACTGATAGATGGGTTTGGCTTAACCACTGAGCAGTACAGGTTGCTGTTCAGGGATACCCAGAAAACTCAGTCTCAGGATTGGTCTGACTTTGTGGATTGTGCCACTAAGGCTTTGGAGGGCTGGTTGCTGGGCAGTAAGGTTACTGATTACACAGGATTGTACAATCTGATCATGAGGGAACAGATTTTAAACAACTGTCAGAGCCAGTTGTTGCATCAGCACCTTGTTGACTCGGATCTGACCTCTCCCCAAGTATTGGGAAAGAAGGCAGACAGATGGGTCAGAACAAGGGTTAAGCAGAACCAGGGCCAGAACCAGGGTGGTCAGAAGAAAGCAGACCAGAAGGGTAACAATAAGAATGAGCAAAATGACCAGAAGTCTTCGACAGGCCCGCAACAAACCAAAGAGGGTGGGGGTCAGGCTTCACAGCAGAAAAAGAAGACTCAAGAAGGCCAGTCTAAAAGGTGGTGCCAATACTGTAAAAGTAAAACTCACTGGTTTAGTGAGTGCACCAAGAAAGGAGGGCAAACTCCTACCACTGCAGCCCCTAAGGCACCTGCACCCACTAGTACAGTCAGCAGTGGTAGTGCACCTCCCAAGGGATTAGTTGGGTTAACCTTGGGATCTGAGGGGTATGACAACTTAGTTGGCACACTCACTGAGGCTGTCCTTGTCTGTACAGGGTATATGGATATATCCCCTGATGCAAGTCCCAATACTTTGGGCAAATACAGGCAGACACCTTTTATAAATGGAAAGATGGCTCAGGCCTATAGGGACACTTGTGCCAGTGTCACAATGGTGACACCTAACTTTGTGGACCCTGGACAGATCATACTAGGTATAGACTACATAGTGACCAATGCCAGCAATGTCACTACCCATCATAGTATGGCAATTGTGGCTTTCTCCTGGGGAGGGGTAAGTGGCCAAAAGAAAGTTGTGGTTAGTGCAGACCTCCCAGTTGATGTTTGTTGGGCAATGATTTGGAGTCATCACTATGGTCAGAAGTGGAGCAGAGGACTCACATGGAAATGTTAGGCTTGCCAGCACATGTGCTTGCTGTGACTAGGTCACAGGCCAGAAGATGCCCCACTGAACAGGTGCTGGATCCTGGAACTATGGACCAGACACCTTTCAAGAAGAAGAGCAGTAGGGTTAAGGCCTTGCCTTCCCCCTTGCCCCAGGTTGAGGATAAGGTCTCAGAGGAGGCTGACCTCAAAGAGCTGAGGGAAACTGAGCCTAAAGAACTTGAACTTGATCAGGTTGAGTTTCTGGGTTCAGGGGGACCCTCCAGAGAAGACCTGGGGAAGGCACAGTTAGACTGCCCTTCTCTTGAAACCCTCAGACAGCAGGCTGCTGCTGAGGCTGCAGGGAACGCCACAGGTACCCACAAGGTATACTGGGATGATGGACTCCTGTACTCTGAAGCAAGAGACCCCAAACCTGGTGCAACCAGGAGGCTGGTCATCCCCTTGTCACAGGGAGGTTTCCTTCTTACCTTGGCCCATGAGATTCCCCTTGCAGGACACTTAGGCCAGACAAAGACTTGGGACAGGCTTATCTCACACTTTCACTGGCCTCACATGAATGAAGATACCAAGGAGTTTTGTCACTCCTGTGTCACTTGCCAAGCCAGTGGTAAGTCAGGTGGCACAACAAAGGCCCCCCTTATACCAATGCATGTGGTGGGGGTACCCTTTGAAAGAGTGGGGATTGACATTGTTGGTCCAATGGAACCCCAGACAGCATCAGGGCACAAGTTTATACTGGTGGTGCACCATGCCACCAGGTATCCTGAAGCTATTCCCCTTAGGACCACTACAGCACCTGTTGTGGCAAGAGCCCTAGTTGGAGTGTTCTCCAGAGTGGGCTTCCCTAAGGAGGTTGTCTCTGACAGAGGTGCAAACTTCATGTCAGGATATCTGACTGCTATGTGGAAGGAATGTGGTGTCAACTACAAGTTCACTACACCCTATCATCCACAATGCAATGGGCTTGTTGAAAGGTTCAACAGGACCCTAAAAGGGATGATTCACGGATAACCGGAAAAGCTCAGGCGTAGATGGGATGTCCTGATACTCTGCCTTTTGTTTGCTTATAGAGAAGTCCCACAGAAGGGGGTTGGCTACAGCCCTTTTGAACTTTTGTATGGACATCCTGTAAGAGGACCCCTGTGTTTGGTGAAGGAAGAATGGGAGAAACCTCTCAAAAAGCCTGCAACCAGCATAGTGGACTATGTACTTGGTCTCCGCTCCAGGATGGCTGAGTATATGGAAAAGGCTTCTAAAAACCTTGAGGCAAGCCAAGAACTCCAAAAAGCTTGGCATGACCAAAAGGCTGTCCTGACTGTGTACAAGCCTGGATAGAAGGTGTGGGTGTTGGAGCCAGTGGCCCCAGCAGCACTCAAAGAGAAATGGTCTGGGCCCCACACAATCATTGAGCAAAAGGGAGAGGTCACCTACCTGGTGGACCTTGGAACTCCCAGGAGCCCCCTCAGGGTGCTCCATGTGAATAGGCTCAAGGCATATGTCGACAGGAAGGACATAAGCTTGCTCATGGCCACAGATGAGGGACAGGAGGAGGAGAGTGACCCTCTCCCAGACCTGCTCACTCAGAACCCTGATGATGGGTCAGTAGATGGTGTTGTCTTTTGTGGCAGCCTCTCTGAACATCAGCAAAAGGATTGCAAACAAGTTCTTCAATCCTTTAGACGTATGTTCTCTCTGACACCCAGTCAAACCAATTGGTGTACCCATGAGGTTGACACTGGTGACAGTCTGCCAGTCAAGAGTAAAATCTACAGACAGCCTGATCATGTCAGAGACTGCATCAAATCTGAAGTGCAGAAAATGTTGGAGCTGGGAGTCATTGAGCCCTCAGATAGCCCTTGGGCTAGTCCAGTAGTTCTAGTGCCAAAGCCTCACACCCAGGGTGGTAAAAAAGAGATGAGGTTTTGCATAGACTACAGAGGCCTCAATGCAGTCACTCAGACTGATGCCCACCCAATACCAAGGGCAGATGAACTTATAGATAGATTGGCTTCTGCCAACTACTTAAGTACATTTGACCTGACAGCTGGGTATTGGCAAATCAGGTTAGCTGAGGATGCTAAGCCCAAGACAGCATTTTCTACCCCTGGTGGGCATTATCAGTTTGTGGTAATGCCCTTTGGTTTGAAAAATGCACCTGCCACCTTCCAAAGGCTGGTGAATCAAGTTCTCACTGGGCTGGATGACTTCTGTGCAGCATAGCTTGATGATATAGCTGTCTTTAGTTCCACCTGGGAGGATCACCTGGTCCACCTGAGGAAAGTGTTAGAGGCACTGCAAGCAGCAGGTCTCACTATCAAGGCCACAAAGTGCCAGATAGGGCAGACACAGGTTGTATACCTGGGCCACCTTGTAGGTGGAGGCCAGGTTCAGCCACTGGAGAGCAAGATACAGTCCATCAAGGACTGGGCTCCTCCAACCACCCAGACCCAGGTTCGAGCTTTCTTGGGCCTGACGGTTATTACAGGAAATTTGTCAGAAATTATGGATCAATTGTGACTCCACTTAATGACCTGACAAGTAAAAAGATGCCAAAGAAAGTTCAGTGGACAGCAGGCTGTCAAAAAGCATTCGATGACCTAAAGCAGGCCATGTGCACAGCACCTATCCTAAAGAGTCCAGACTACTCCAAACCATTCATTGTCCAAACAGATGCTTCTGAGTTGGGTGTGGGAGCTGTTCTATCTCAGCTGGATTTTGATGGCCATGACCAGCCCATTGCTTTTATTAGCAGAAGGCTGACCCCCAGAGAGAAAAATTGGTCAGCTATTGAGAGGGAGGCCTTTGCTGTGGTTTGGGCCCTGAAGAAACTGAGGCCATACTTGTTTGGCACTCATTTCAAGATTCAGACCGACCATAAGCCCCTCTTGTGGCTAAATCAGATGAAGGGTGAAAACCCCAAACTGCTTAGGTGGTCCATTTCCCTACAGGGGATGGATTTTACAGTGGAGCATAGACCTGGCACTGATCATGGCAATGCAGATGGGCTCTCCAGGTATTTCCACTTAGAGCAAGAAGACTCACCTGGTCAAGGTTAGTTTATTGTCCCAAAGTTTGGGGGGGGGGGGGGGGGTCATGTAGGAGAGTAGGGTCTGCAATCCTATGATCACCCCAGATTTTTGCTTTTTGCTTCACTGGTTTACGACTTCTCTGGCAGTGGGCCTGCTAATCAGACCCACAGCCTAGCTGTTCTCTCACTAAATTGACACGTGTACCTGAGGTGCATTTACCAATTGGTACTGGGCCACCTTATCAGACCCTGTAACTCAGGGCATAGGTGTACCCAGGGCCTACAGCATGTATTATGCCACCCCTGGCTGGCCATCTAAATCTGACACAACTGGCTGCACGACAGCTGGGAAAAAGTGGTGTAATCACCCTTTGCTGTAGATATAGTATACCTATATCTAACCCTAAAATGGACACATGTATTCCTATCAGTCACTCCTATGGCAGGCCTTAACAATCCTGAAGGCAGAGTGCTTGGAATTATGTGAGATGGTGCTCTGGAATGAGCTGAGCCCGTCTGCAGCTTGCGGAACCAAGTCCTAATAGCTGTTCTATGATAACGAGTACCATATACTCTTAAGTGCATTATAATCCTCGCGGTTATTTGCTATCTTTGGTATCGCTTTATCAAAACATGTCGAGTAAGGTGTCATACGAATTGGAATACTAACCCCTCGCCAATTCTGGCGACGGGGTTAGCATTCCACCCTTCTAGAGGGACACGACATGTATGTAACTGTGAACCCCAGTTAAAGTTAACTCGAGCCTCAGCATCACAAAATGGATGTTGCCACCACAGACACAAGTCTGACCCCCTGCAGCTGGGAGTCCTTCCAGCGAGGGGAGCTTGGACAAAGGGTTTCCTGTCAGGGGCGGTGCTAGCACCATCCCAGACAGGGTTTTGTGTATCCTAGGTAGGCAGGGCTGAATAGGAAGGTGACTGCAAGTGGCACCCCGGTGCTCACTATGCATCTGCCGGCTAGAACCAGTTCCAGGGGCACACCAGCCCCTCAGCTGGGGAAAGTCCGGCATGGGAGAGGGGTGTAACCACCCCCCTTCCTGGTCCCACCCATGGGCAGGACCTAGTCCCGTACCAGCCCCTTTCTTTAGTATAAAGGTGGGAGCGGGGACCCTTCCAAATTAGATCATCATTGAATTCTGAAACTACTTTCTACGAAAGGAACTCAAGACTTCTTCCTAAGATTTCTCCCTTGTGGCTAAGGAGTAGTGACCCTGCATCTCAGGGCACCAACTAAGAACACTGCGGTTTGCTGCACGTCCTTCCTCCGGAACCAGACCGACCAGCACGACGAGACCGGGCTTTTCCTGGAACCTCTGACCTCTACCTACATCATCAGCCCAGCTGAGATTCGTGGGTGTGACGAGACCTCGAGGGACCGGTCATCTTCAGAACTGCACTACGCTTATCCAGCACGACCGCCGAGGGATCCTCAAGTGAGTGCTTTGGGGTTTGAGAAGCCCTAACCCTGAGCAGCTCCAGCACCGAAGTCCAGCCCCCCAGCATCCACGAGATCTGCGTGGGGCCCTTCTGCTCTTTGCTGCTCACCGCGTTGTCCGGCCACTTGCCTGCTGGCTTGTAGCCCTCTTGACGACGAACGACGACACTTCCATCGCTGGTCTGGTTGCTCCAGACTGGCCCTTGCTCCCCTCCAACAGAGGAGCACCCCGGACCCTCCTGGTCCACTCCAGACGCCATTTTGAGTCCACCGCGTGGGCTTGCATTTGCCAAGAGTTGTTGCCCCAATCCTGGGTCCAGCATCGCCGACAGCAGATACCTTCGTGGGACAGCTCGCACCTCCATCCTGGTCGCCGACATCGCCTCCTGGTCCGGGAGACTGCAGAGCCCAGCGTCACCCACTCACCTGGTCGAGGTGACTTCATCCGGTGCCATCCTGGTGCCCATCTAATCACTGGCTAGTGATTCAGAACTTGGTCCCCTCTGCTTACAGGTACCCTCTTCAGCTGATCCAGTCCTTGGATCACCCGGAACATCTTCACTGGTCGCCTGCCAGCAACTTTCACTTCAGGCTCCTGGTTCGTCAACGAAGAAACCCGACGACACTTGAACCCTATGCAGCCGCAGCCCCTGGGCTAGGTAAACCGAGTACCCCGGTGCTCCAGCGTAGACCAACTCTCCAAGTGTCTAGATCCACTTTTGTTTTTGACCTACCTAGTCGGGTTCGCCCGAGAACACTAACTTTGTAATTTCTAGCAACCATAGACTTTGTCCCGCATTACGCGTGAGAGTTTCCACTCTGCACACGACGTCCCTAGGCCTCCTGCTTCTAATCCAAGGGTTCAGCATTGGAGGCCTAGCGTTTCTAAAGTCTTTGAGAGTAGTACTTACCTGCTAGTAATTTCGCATTCCACTTTTGTAGTATATGGTTTTCCGTGCCCCTCGGGCATTTGTGTAAATTGTTCGACTTTCAGAAATTCTTTAAGAGCTTTGTATTGTGCTTAGCGCCCTGTCCTCATAAAGAGTCCAGGGCTGTAGTGTTCTAAATAAATAACCTTTTATTTTCAAAACAACTTGTGTGGTGTCCTTTCACTTGGTGTTCAAGGGGTATATGTGATGGTATAACAGCTGGCTTAACACGCCCTCTAGAGTTTTGCCTAAAGGCTGCTCTTGTCCATGCTACTAGGATAGCTGGTCTATAAGGACTGACTTACAACCAATCATCAATAAGGTTCGTTTGGACTGATACATAGTGATCACTAGAATAGTGAGCACTGCATATCAGGCCAACTTCTCACAAGTATGATAACACATTTTTTGGGTCCAGGCGGTAGAGACCTTCTTCTATCGAAAGATGAGGAATAGCATGAAAGTTGGGCAAGGTGACAGATTGTCTTAGGTGAAAAGGGGTCACTACTCAAGGCAAAAAAAGATCCCTATTGCAGAGCACTACCTTTTCTGGGAAGACGGTCAGGTGCGGAGGCTGAAAAGAAAGTGCCTGCAAATCACTCACCCTTCAGTTAGGTCTGGACAGTTCCCATGGGGCACTGGGTCAAGACTGATTTGCATATGGTTGGGTCAAAACTGGGGTGGCGTAGTGGGCAAAAGAACGATGGATTTAACTCAGATCTTTTGACTGGGGGAGAATGTTTGCATTGTCAGCATTTTGTCTATCATGTGTTTGCTGTAACACTTGTCACCCATTTGTGATTTTTCAGCCACCACTGCAGATCTTGCGCAGTTCCTGCCAATATATGGACCAGATCATTGAGATTTCCTTGATGCTGCCCCCATTAAAACTTCATGTCCCACTGCAGTGCCGCATGTGCCATCTGGCATGATTCCCTAGTGACTAGCAGGAAGCAGGAGGCCATGGAACTCATCAGCCTCAGAGTCAGTCTCCCCAAAATCCAGCATAGAGGCTGAAACGTCAATATCATAGACTGAATAAGCTGGAATAACCGTTCAGGAGGATAGGCATGAAACTGTGCTGTGTCAAGAACAGCGCAGATAAAAGGGAGCGTCTGGAAGGAATCAGGTGTGACGTCTGCGCGTTGATAGTGACCCCCAGCGAATGCAGGAGGTTTGCTGTAGTATGGAGGTGGGAGTCGACAGCCAGGAGTGAGCCCGCCTTTAACAACCAGTCTTCGAGATAGGGGAAGACTGGAAGCCCGCATCTCTGCAGATGAGTTGCGGCCACCACCATCACCTTGGTTAACATGCAAGGGGCACTGGTGAGGCTGAAGGGGAGCATTGCAAACAAAGTGCTTGTGGCCCACCATAAACCGCAGGTAGCAACAACTGGCAGGCAGGATAGGAATACGGTAGCAAGCGTCCTGCAAGTCTAGTGCTACCATCCAGTCTCTTGGGTCCAGGGCAGAAAGAACCTGAGCCACATTGAGCATCTTGAACTTCTCTTTTTTGAGAAAGTAGTTGAGGCCTCTGTGGTCGAGGATACGACGAAGGCATACGTCCTTTTTTGTTGTTGAAAACAAGCTTTATTTGTCAAGGCACATAAACACTGCAGAGCTCCGTAACCCGAAAACTGCTGCACTCATTTAATCATACAATAAAAATGACGTTGACTTTCGTATATGAGAAAAACCATAATTGAACAAACCCTTCCCCCCTCCCCCTGATTGCGCCCATGCCCCAATAGCAAATTTTAGCACATACCTGGAACCACCCATAGAGCCCATCAGTCACACATTAATGTCCGGCTGCCGCATACCCATCAAGCCAACAAATGAACATTCCTTTCCTGCGGCGGTTCTAAATCAAGTCCCCGGTAGTCCGCCCATCTTTTCCAAATCTTATAATGTTTACGGGGGCACCCTCTGGTGATGAAGACCGGCTGCTCGAGACCCATGCAAAAATCTATCCCATTCCTCCACGCAGCCAGCGACAGCGCCCGGGGCGCCTTCCAAGCCCTGGCATGTCCCTCTTTGCTAAATTGAGGCCGAGCACCAGGAGGTGTCGCTTATAACTGTTGCCCCCAACCCCCACCATGACATGTAACAGGGCCAAGCGCGGCGGCGGGGAAGCTCCCATCCCAGCACTTCTGACAGGCAGGAGAACACAACTCCAGACTGTGTGCAGAAAAGTTCCCTCCTCTGACCCACATCGTAGACATTCGGGGGATCCAATCATTCCTGCCCTCCACAAGGGACCATAAAGTAGCCTGAATAGCAACCATAGCCTACTTCTCTATGGCTCCCTTGCCCAAGAGCGTCTTGACTTCCTCACGAAGTAAAGCAATGGGTTGGATAGTTACAGAAACGTAAAATCCTCTCCCATCAAGAAAAGCATGCATATTGTAGAGTGAGAAATAAAACAAGCAAGAACTCATCACAGTGGCTACAAGTCTGACTGATTGCATCAAGCAGGGAGATACTTGACTGAGGCTGCAATGGTCTCAGCTGCTCAGAGGCAACAAGTGACACGGTTAATTTAACAAACAAAAAAAACACTAACCCACAAACATTCTGCCAACCATTTTCCACATACAACTGATCACCCCCATCCCCCCGCCCAGCAAAGTTAAATGTGCAAAAAGAGGTCCTGGCTATTGGTCCAAGTCCCTGCGGGGTTAAGGAGAGATGGAGTTTAAGAAAAGGAGCGAGGTTTGGCTCATCCACAAAAATGACAAATAGAGTACGAAAACAGCTATAAAGCAGACACTGTACAACATTTAAGAACAAAACAATTATGAATATAGCCCGCAAACAAAGCACCTGTTGCGTATAATACAAATATAGTCAGAATGAAAACAGAAAAGGAATGCAATACAGAAATAAAATAAACTAAGCAACAAGGTTTTCCGCTGCATCATATTGCCAGGCCTAGCGTGAACTTGGAACTTGTGGGAAGAAGCTCCAGTGGTTTTCTTTCTACCAAATATTTGTATGAACTGTTGTGGACACTAAAATAAACTGCAATATTCGGCCACAGATCATTAATTACCTTGAGTTCAATTTTGAGTCACATTTATAAAAATCCTATTTCTGGAGGTTGTTCAGATGTGCCAAGTGGCCAACAAGGCTGGGAAGGATGCAGCAGGGTTTTAGGAGTCTGTGGAGGAGGGGGAAGAGTGTAGGTTTGTTGTTGAGATATAACAGATTCATAGGTGGGAGAAAAGTATACACTTTTTAGTGCGAGAGAGCTTGAGTTTTAGCCCGGGGAGGATACAGCATGGTTTTAGGAGTCTGTGGGGGAGGAGAAAAAGCATGGAAGGATTGTTGTTGAAAAATAACAGACCTCAGGGTGGGTTTAAGGACTCTTCTGGGAGAGGGAATTTATGCGAAGGCTATACGGGAGTTAGGATTTTGTTAATATTTTTTGGGTACCAGGGGAACGCGTAACTGTAAGTATTTGGATGCCTAATGTTAAATATTTTTTTTTAGTAATTTTGCAATATTAGTAAGACGAATCCCAGTTCAGGAGAAAGGTCATTGCACCTTAGCTCCTACACCTTCAGGGACTGCGCTTTAAGCGTGGCAGATCCTTTAAGAAGCGCGGAAGCCCTGCACAACACTTTTTTGCAAAGGCACTATAGTTAAAGGTAGTAAGGGCGGGACTTTGTAAAAAAATATATTAAAGCATTACGGGTACAGTGGAGAGGTTTGGAAGAGAGATAAGGAAGCAGTTTTTAATAAAACAGAGTCCAAAATGGTGGGGAAAAAGAAGCCACCTGACAGTGTCAACGTTCCTGGAGACCCCAAGGACAGAAATGATGCCGGGGAACCTCGGAAGACATAAGTCACCGCAATTTGACTCCTACAGCCTCAGGGACTACTCTGTGAGCAAAGCAGTTTCTACAAGGAGCACGGGAGCCCTCCACACTTATTACTGCACAGCCACTATATATACACTTTGGAAAAAATGGGGCCCCTAACAAAAGGATACTACCCTATCAGGGAAACAATGCTAGTGGGTAAAAGGGGGAGGGAATTGCACCGGGTTCAGTGCTGGATAATAATGAAATTGTAGCCAGTGAACCACTATTGAATTAAAGTGGATGAGACAACATATATAGAAAAATATATATTTTTGATTTATTTTTTTCTCATTTTATACATACTGTTTATTTTTTCTGACAACAGTCATTTAAATGGCATATATTGCTACACATTATTATCAGACATAATTGATTGTCTCTATTGTACAAAAATAGACATTATGATCATAAAAAATCAAACCACCGAACGATATAATGCAAGTGACCCTATATAAATCTGTAACAATTGTTGTGCTCTAGTAGATTCAGAATACAACAAAGAAAGGAGAGAAGAAGACTAGTATAATGTTTGTTAGCCCATTCTCGAAACATTGGTTTAATTGCTGGCTACCAACGCGTTTCGGCTGAGCCTTCGTCAGGGTTTTCTTTACCATTGGTTACTACAAAAGAAAAAATTACAATAAACATTTCTATTTATTTACTCTGATTGATTCATTTCAAAAGTGGTCCACAAGCTTACAGCTAACTTTCTAAATATACACACGTGCCAAGCTACTTCTTAAAATCAATGCATGGATGTAACCAGTCTTTGAGTTTTGAATCAAACCCCCAGCTGTGCCCATCGACATGTAACAATATACAGTGAAACAAAACATTTATTCAGAAACACTTAGAGTGTCATACCAAAAGTCTAATGGATATAACTCCTCATTGTAGTATCCAAAGTTTACAATTAGATTGAACAATCACAAAGTTTTGACCTACTTAATGAAAGACGTGAGGTTACTTAAAACATAGTTTAATGTAACACTCACCCAATGTGTTTTCCTCATTGTTAGTTGTGTTATTTATATATTCCAAATAATGGTTTACCATAGGGGCAGAAATCTTTTGTGTTCTGATCGCAGACCTGTGTTCAGTTAACCTTACATTGAGTGCTCTTCCAGTTTCACCCACATAGCCCAAATTGCATGGACATATTATTAAAAAATTAACATTCGACGTCTTGCAATTATTGAGTCAGAACTGACTTACATAAGGCAAGCATTTGTCTAGAGTGGAACAGTGGGAGCTTAAAATCAAGGAGCCTGCTAATTATCATATCAATAAATACAACAAAATAAGCCAAAGGCTATAACAAATCCACTTTTATATCCTTTCTGTGTGTGACAATTCAATGCTTGTGTGGTAGCAGAAACAACAGTTTGGTAACTTTTCGCTTTTTTTTCCCTATCCTTCACTTTAAGGTTAACCTCCTCAATGGCCTCCTCACACTGCAAACTAATTTCTTACAATAAAGTTTGATTTTCCGATTAAAAAAGCGGAATACTAAGATTGGGTAATCCACTTTTGATCTTCTAATACACAAATTATTGTTTGGGCATTAAACCTCCTCCCTCAGAGTCTTGTGACAATTCACTTTTCATATCCCAATGGATACAGTCAGACTTTTCTGGTCTTGCTTTAGTTGAGGTTAAGCAAGATGAACCCTGATCAGGGGGCGATGGGTTAGCACTGAAATCTTCCCTCAAGAGCAGATAATCCTCAACAGATCATTCCACTACCTCTACAGCAGCTCGTCTTTTGTACTTGATAGGCATAGTAGGACAACCTGCGGGAAAAAGTTAAACGTAGCTGCTTCACTTTTACCTCTCCAACACGGTTAAATATCTTTCATGCAAGGACTGACTGACAAAACCATATTTGCAGGATAACGAGGCAAACAGTATGGCCGATCCGGCATTGAAGACTCATGGCGATGCACTTAGAACCCTATGCGTATGCCGCTGTTCCAGCGCTTCATCTGCCTTTTGATCTCCTGTGTGTCCCATCTGTGATGGGGAGATCATGTGACCACTCCCACCAATTTTCTTTTAACCAGGCTGATGAGTGCTAACAAAGTAAGATGGGCAAATGTTGAAGGACCAGTTTGGTAATCTCAATAATTTTAAAGTGCACTAGAAATAGATGAAAACTGAATTCATGGAGAGCATGCTACTGCCTCGGTTTTTTTCCATATGATTTCTCTTGTGCTCAATCAAAGTGCTGGAGGTCATGTGACCCCTCCCATCACTTTTATTGACTAGCCATTGAGCCTTAACAGCACCAGACTTAAGAAGGGCAAACATTAAAATACAGACAGATAAGTTCATCAATTATTTTTATAATGTGCACAAGAGAAATTTTAAACTGAATTCTTGCATAGCAACATCCTTATCAAATTAAAGGTCTCCCCTCTTCATGCCCACTGCACATTCAGATGTGTACTATATCACTAGCTCAGTGGGTTTTGAGTTCAGCCCATTGTTTACCAATGGTTGGCTTACCTGTTAATCATCTGCTTTCTTATTCAATGACTTTCCTTCCCTTTGTATTTGTGCGTCCCCTGGACCATACCTTCTTCCCCATCTTTTTGTTTGGATGATTTGTATCTTTCCAATACCTGCATTCAGGTACCTCAAAAAGGGTGCATGTGTTTTCTTGCTCTCACTTTTGTGTGCTGCCCCCCCCCCCTCAATTACCCGGCTCCCCTGCTCTCACTGTTACCCCCTCCTATCCACCAACCTCGTCCATTACTTTTCCCATCACTTCCGTCCAGATTTATTTTCCCTTCACACGCCCCTTACAAGCTTCTCGGTTGGTCTCCCAACCACCCCCAAATTGTGTGCTCCTGCCGCTTTGCAGCACCACACTATAAAATCCCTATGTCACTTCCCTGACTCTCCTGCTGTATTTTAAAAAAATGTATTGATTTGTTTTTTCTTTTTTGAAGGGATTAGCAGCTGCACTTTGCTAATATGACGATCCTTTCTGTTTTGATGCATTTCATATTTTTTTTATTTAAATCTCCAAGATTGGCATCCGCCATCTTGGAACTGTAATGTAAAATTTTAATAAAAATGATGCATGTGCTATGATGCCTGCGTGGTAATTGCTGCACACATTTATGACATCACACCTGTTTTATTTTTTGTTTATGCCGACAGGGGCGACTCTAGACTCATGGCGGCCTTGGGCAGAGAGCGCAGGTAGGGGGCCCCGGAAAAGGGGGTCCGAGCGGGGCGGAGCGTGGAGAACAGTGAAGAGCGGAGGGGGTCAGGGTGTTTGGAAGTGGAACAGAGTCGGAGGCCGCCAAATCCCTGCCAGGGGCCGCCACGCAAATATGTATCCATCTTCAGAGGGTTATTATATTAAGGATATATATTGGCGTGGTGGCCCTTGGTGTTTGGTGGCCCTGTAAACTTTGACAAAGCCAAGATGGGGGTAACGCCACAGACAGGTGAGAACAATTTACTTTGCCAAAGTTAAGGCAACAAAACTAAACTTGCTTCACTACCCAGGAAAGAACTTAACTTATCAGGGAAACACAAAAGAAATCTCAGTAGCACTAATAATCTTCTTGACAAAAAGTATGCAATAACGCTGCTACACTTTCCTGCTCTTTCTCTTATATTATTCCCAAGGTTTGGTAAAGTCCCCCAAATTAAAATAAGATGGGATCCCTCGTCTGCCATTTTTAAAGCTTGCGTGAAACACTTTTTCATTATCTAGTTGTCAAATGAATGACTGAGTGTAAACATATGCACTCCTATATTATCTTACTATGTTTCGTCTGGCAATGTGTAGCATTATTGTAAATGTTAATTAGATATCTCAGAATTGTTATATCAGGCTTTTCCAATGAGTATCTACGGAGCTACTGGTAGCTCTCCAGTTGCCTGGAAGTAGCTCTCCTGTGCACTGCTCAGCCTACTAAATTAAAAGATTTTGCTTGGTTGATAAATATATGTATAACACAATTGTTCATTCGATATTAGAATGAGTGTCGTTTCAGAATTCTTAAGCTGATGAGAAAAATGGAGTTCCCAAATATATTTAGAGATGATATTTGAGTAATAAATCCTGCAATATTACTAATATTACCTTAGCGACAGGGGCATTGTAGTGATGGTTGTCATGTAGAGGCATTCCAAATTGAAAATGTTTTTTTAGATTATTGAGGAATCCCTGCCTGATGCACAGTGATCACGGCTGGTAATCATGCATGTGGTGGCTACTAATGCAATCTTGTCTGATGTGGCCACTATTACAACACAAATAATATTAGCAGCTCTGAGTGATTTTCATTGAACATAACTAGCTCTTGTTACAGAAAATGTTGGAAAACCCTGCTTTATAATATCCTTCTTAATGTAAGATTGCCTTTTTCTTGTATCTGTCAAAAGAAAAAGAAAAACTCAAATAAACAGAAAGAAGGCACTATTTTTGTAAAGCGCTCTGATATCTGCAAAGATCTTGTTCGCGCTATATAAAACTTTCAAAATAAATAAAGATATTACGGAGTCACGAAGGATGGTAAAAATATTTCCGTTAACCATTCTGCTGATTAAAGATACTATAGTCTCTGGAGAAGGTGCATCCACAAGAAGACACAGCATATGGATGACTACCGGGATATAAGACACTATGAAGTCACCCAAGACTGCAGAGGGTTGACTAAGCCTTTTAGGAAAGCTAGTCAATGGTGTTAAATGGAGGGTCTGCTCTGGCTATTGCCTTCCCAAGTCCAAACAGGGGAGACAAGGCAGGGGCACAACTTTACGTGTATTTACTGGACGGCCAGGCTAGATGAGGTGGGAGGAGGGATTGAAGATGTCCAAAAGAATGTGAATCATGACAGTGGGCAGAAGGGATTGAGAGAAACAAACTTTGACTAAGCCAATAGGTCTTACCTTTGGGGACTATTGGCTTTGCCAATGCTTTTTAGCAATGCTGTGCTGCATGGCAAAAGAGGAACCCAAAACAAAAATGTGCTATGATGTAGCCTCATTAGCAGTGTCATGTTGTAGGTGCCTTACTTTTTTTTTTTAAATCAGTGGGTGGAGGCAACAAGGAGACAAGGATGAAAGCAACAGGGAGGGCAGTGGTGGGGAAATGATTCTGGAGGACAAGGCTGGAAGCGACACAGAGGGCAGTGGGAGGAGTACACAAAATGGGCGAGAGATGGCAACGTGGAACAGGGGAGAACACAACGGGCAAGAACGCAATGCAGGGAGAAGCACACAAAGGCAAGTACAACATGGAGGGATGTAGAGAAGAAGCAGAGGGGCGAGAGCAATATGGACTGTGGTGGAAAGGTGAAGAGAAGTACACGAGGAAAACTGCTGGAAAGCACATGCACACTCACATGGAGTGCTTATTCAAGAGCAAAACTTGAGTTTCTGAAAAGTAAGAAATGGAAGGACGAGGGGCACTAGAGGGAGCACTTCGGGATGGCTGTTGTCTGAGACAGCTCCGCCGGGCAGGGGATAATTATCGACATCGCAGCGATTAGAGGACATGTAACCTTCACCAAGAGACCAATATGGCAATCGGAAGGGGTTGAGCACCGGGTGTGAGCAGGAGCACTATATTTAAACGCGGGGAAATTCATCAAAAGGAGGTAGAATCGCGGGCCGGGTGGCGCTCCGGGCGGAGACAAGATGGCGACGCTCTAACAGGAAACGAAGCAGGACGCCAATAGTGCACGGAACGCAAGGCTGTGAGTGCCAGTGATGCTCCCTGCAGAGTCAAACGGGACTCTGGAAGCCCTACAAACGACTGAGCAGATCTTGCTGCATGGAATGGCAAGCGCGTGCGAAATGCGCTGGGTTGCGATGTAACCCTCGAAATCTGTGATGGTGGACCGACAGTCTACTAAATGCTGATGTGCACTGAGTGGTGTGATCCTGGTAAGCGCTTGTGCCGACTGATGTAGCGTTGCCTGGCAGTATGGCACAACAGCATGAAGACCTGATGTAATTGTGACCAACATTGGTGGATATTTACTATCGGGAGGCTCTGTGATTCGGGCCCGTTACTTGGGGCTGACAAGACGGCGGTGCCCGCGCTGAGCAAAGTACGTATCGAGGCATAAAGGAACAGCACGGAACAATACATCGAGCATTGCACACAAGTTGGTGCCTGCTGGACATGTTTCCTGTCATTAATTTTTGTGGTGAGGGGGCTTTGTGTGGCACGATTCATTCCCCGATGGAGCATCAGTATGTGGTATATATTGTGTAGACACTTGGGCTACAGGGCGTACAGTTCAAAATGGCGACAAACAAAATTAGGAAAATGATGTGCATATCGTGAAGCGTCTGTTGCAAGCATAGCGGATGCCCCTGCCATCGATCCCTGGCAACTACGCTAATGGACACATGCAGCGCACTTTGACCTAGCGGGGGAGCGGAACCCGGCAGTGGTCATTGTCATTATCAGTGCCAGCCTAGAGGATCTTAAGATGCCGATGCCCTGGCGATAGCGCTCAACACAAACAACATATAACTGTGCATGAAGGGGACAGTGAGCAGGCTGCGTGGGAAACAAAAGAAGGACCCTGTGAGGTGCACTTCCCCCTTTTATTCTGCAGAAGCTGTGGAGAACTACAGAGTGCCGATGCCCATTGTGAGAATTTAATAACATGTGTGATACACTTTGAGAAATCCCCTGACGAGATCTGGCGTTACACCTCTTCGACACGTGGTGTGCACTGATACCCTAACAGGGTGATTGTGAGCGTGACGAAGCGTGGAGCCAGGGTGCTGGCGGCCTTCCAGGTGTGGAAATTAAGCCTAGATTGGTCAGCACAAAGTGCCTAGTTGGTGTCCTGATTCTCTCTCTTCTGAATAGCGTTAAGTCACCATGGGTAAGCCAAACAAACAACAACCTAAAGTGACTTTTGAAGCGAAAAAAGCCACAAAAACCTCCACGGCTACAACAGACGCGGAGCCGGAGAATGATGTGGGATCTAATGCCGGCATGGAAGGGGTGCTACAAGCTATCCAACAAAGTCTGCAAGACATTAACGGTAAGCTGGACACCATCACACTACGGGTTGATAATATGGCTGCGAAGCTGGATAAACATGGAGAGCGTTTAGTCGAAGCTGAGACACGAATATCTGCGGTGGAGGACGAATCACGTGGCACGACCACAAAATGCAAAGAAATGGACAAAATGCTAGAAACCATAAAGAACAAGGCGGAGGACTTGGAAGCTCGTTCCCGCAGGAACAATGTTCGAATAGCGGGCATATCGGAATCCACCAACACAGGCAAAATGGAAACATATATAGAGGAGCTGATTCGCAATGTGTTTGGTATGGAACAACTATCATCTGTTTTCCTAATTGAACGTGCACACAGATCTCTAGCCCCAAGACCCAAGCCAGGTGCCCCTCCACGACCTATAAAAGCACAAGTGCTTAATTATAGGGATCGAGATGCAATACTCAGAATGGCTCGAAAAACAGAAGATAAACTTTCAGGGCAATAATCTGGAGTTTTATGCAGATTTCACGATGACGGTCCAGCTGGCAAGAAAGGAGTTCAACCCCATGAAAAAGAAACTGCGAGACATGGGAATAGAATATGCCATGCTGTACCCGGCCAAACTGAGGGTTACCCACGAAGGTCGAGCCACAATCTTGCAAACACCAAGGGCAGCGCAGGATTATATTAAGAAAATCAGCTCCAGGCGGAAAGAACGACACAGAGAAGAACAAAATCAGGATTCAGAATAAACAAACTGCCTATTGTCTGCAATACTTCAATATTGGCAGGCTGTGACTGGGGCGCTGATGTTACGACAAAGTGACGTCCTCCACTGTGAATATTCCTGTGCGACGATGTTGCTGTGAGGTGCCCAGCGGCGCGCTGCCTGACTGCAGGGACGCCGCTGTCTAAAGGGCGCTGCCGCCTGGCGGCCCTGTGCCGAGATCATGGAAATACAGCTGCACCAGTGGGTTGTTTATACCTCCCAGACTGTGGATTTGGTAACGTCTGCGTTATAAGAATGGATAAGTATATGTTATTACACAGTGACTGTATAATAGACATCCATATGATTGATACACGTTGTACTATATGTTTCCATTGCTTTTCGTGTTGCACACTGGATGCCTACGCTGGAAGATTTGACTAAGTATTACCTCATATGCAAGTGGTGTAGCGGGGCATGTTCCGTAGTTATATAACATACCTGCCCACATCCATTAAGTTGGATGGAGCTTGTGGGACCTCAGTGAACCCCCCAAGCGGGTGTTCCCCATCTAAAGTTAAGTTATGTTGCTAATGTTCAGGGGATCATGTCTTTGGCATAGTTGGGTTGCTGAAGTGGGGGGGGGGGGAGGTTGGAGGTGGGATGTTGGGCAAGTTTTTATTTTTAGACCAATGCGCTTGAGAGACATCGCTGTGTTACAGTCTGATGCTATGCAAGGCTATATTAATAGATCCACTTTGGTGATTGCATATTTTGTGTATTACAAGTGTCAAGATCGGACATGTATACTTGCATGGTTTGAAAATGTCTACTGAATCATCACGTTCAAAGAAATTATCTTTGTTAACTTGGAATGTACGGGGACTGAACAACCCGAAAAAGATACGACAAATATTTGCATACCTAGCTCTCCTGCAGGAGACACATATGGTGCCAACAAGCACTAGTACTGTGGGGCGACGCTGGGCGGAATCAGTACACATGTCATCATATTCCTCTTATGCTAGGGGGGTTATTATATTGGTCAAAAAAGGTATACAGTTCTATATAGACACCACTGATTCTGATATAATTGGGCGCTATGTAGTAATAACAGGCACATTGAGAGGAAGTAAACTAGCTATAATTAACACATATGGACTGAACATTGACAATCCTGATTTCTATAGTGCTCTGGAGAGAAAAATATGTGCATTACCCGACATTCCGATAATTTGGGGAGTTGACTTCAACATTGCACTGCAGAATGCCATGGAACGCTCAGGGACGACAACTGAACCACATAGGAGAGCTCTGGGTAAACTGAAATATATTATGGCTATACACCGACTAACTGACATCTGGAGATTCCGACATCCTGCGGCGCTAGAAGCCACGCATGTCTCGGTGGCAAATAATAGTTGGTGGCGTATTGACTATTGGATAGTGTCTGACGATGTCATGTTATGGGCGAACTCGGTGCAACAATTAGCTAGGACACTATCGGATCACAATCCAGTCATGCTGACTATCACAATGCCACATTATACGCCACCATACAGTTGGCCGTTTAACGCAAAAGCACTGCTGGATCCAGTATACACAGGTACAATGATTCAGGCTACAACAGACTACTTTGAGTTAAACAAGCCGAGCACGGAAGACCCGGGCATTTTGTGGGAAGCTTTTAAGGCCACTATTAGAGGTATATGTATTAGTACTGCTGCAGGCATACTGCGGGATGTAAGGAGACAACTAGCCTAGCTAGAAGAAAAAATACGTGCGTTGGAGCTAGACTATGGGCGTACAGGCTCTACTAAGCTACTGGGGGATGTAGAGTCTTTTATTAAAAAATATTTTTTATTTGTCATTTTACCTGGTACAATACATTAAATCCATAAATTCCTTAAGGAAAAAACAAACATTTCAATCATAGGATATCATAGTGATATAGCTTGCAAATCGTAGAAAAACAAAATATACAGTTCTCGGCTAGTTGGGCTTAACATGGTGATATAGAACATGGATAGAAGAGAGGAAATAGAGGGCAGAAGAGGAGAGATAGGTACCTTGGGCTTTGGGATAAAGAATTCATACCTATACATAAAAAATGTTTACCTTTCAAGGGGTTTGTCTCCACAAAGCAAATGGAGCCCAGACACAGAGCCCCCATTCCCTCATCTTTCCCCCCCTGTTTTTATAGAGTGCGGCTCCGATATTATGGATGCCTAGAAATCTAGTAAGCCTCATTTGAAAAGTAGGTGGAGTATTATCCTTCCATCCTGCTGCCACCAGGATCCGAAGGACTGCTACACATATAAATAAGAAAGCCTCCTTATCCCATTCTAACTCCGGATTGTTACCAATACCAAATATCATGAGAGTAGGTGAAAGGTTTACCTGGATATCTAACAGTCCCAGAAACCTCTTAATCTCTGCACAGGTTCCTTTCATATTTTTACATTGTGCGAACATGTGGATTTGGTCGGCCGGTCCCTCCTGGCATCTTGGGCATTTATCGTTCTCCCTTTTACCCCATTTAAAGAGCTTGGCCAGGGTATAGTATAGATTAAAGAGGACTTTATATTGTTGAGTCCTAAGGTTGGTAGACCAGAATACTTTATTCGCAAGCTGAAGAGCGTAATCTAGATCAAAGTCGGGATATAAGAGTTCTGCTGACGGAATATCAAACATATGCTGACGACGAACTTAGATATGTAACGAAAAGACAGATAGCAAGATCCTATGGGGATGGTGGTAGGCCAGGTAAGGCGCTGGCTGACAAAATCTGTTCTGGGCATGCCCCTCAGTTGGTAAAGGCGATCAGGGATGTGAACGGTGACCTAAACATGACACGCAGGAAATACTTCAGGAATTTATGACCACGTACAGCAACATATATACAACGCAGCATTCCCTAAGCACAGAGGACATTTTTGCATATCTGGCGTATGTAACCATAGCGTGGTTATCTGATGCACATAGAAACTATTTGGCATAACCAATCACTGTAGAAGAGGTGAAAGAAGTCATAAAGTCATTGCCTAACGGCAAGGCGCCGGGCCCTGACGGTTTCACTTGCAAATTTTATAAAACATTTGCGGATAAATTGGCACCTCACTTAGTTGAACTATACGGGGATGCAATGAAAACCAGATATTACCGTTGACACTGAGGGAGGCTACGTTGATCACACTTTTAAAACCCAACAAAGACCCGGAGTATTGTGATTCGTATAGACCACTGTCTATGATAAATGTGGACACTAAAATTTTAGCCAAACTATTAGCCAGACTTCAGCCCCTGTTGACTGGCCTAATTCTGCCAGACCAATCTGGATTTATTTCCGCTCGCTCTACAGCCCATAACAGCAGAACGCTGCTCACACTGTCCCATTATATGTGCCCATCTACTAAAGCCGCAGCGATCCTTTTAGATGCTGCTAAAGCATTTGATTCAATAAAATGGGGGTATCTGCATGCGGTATTGATCAGGATGGGCTTCCCCCAGATATTCCTCCAATGGGTGAAATTGCTATACTCGGCTCCGTTAGCTCGTATTAAGGTCAACAAATATATCTCAGATCCTATAACGATCACTAGAGGAACAAGGCAGGGATGTCCGCTATCGCCCTTATTATTTGCAATAGTGCTTGAGCAACTGGCTTGCGAAATCAGACAAAATCACCACTACTCAGCATTACAATTCCCGCAGAGACCCCTGCATATTTCCCTTTACGAGGACGACATGATGTTGTATGTCTGAGACCTGGATAGTCATTTGAACCCTCTTCTCAGGGAATATATCAAATTTGGACAGTATTCCGGTCTGAAAATAAATTGGGCTAAGTCAATTACTATACACTTAACAGATACAACATCCCCACACACCACGGACTACCCGCTAGAATGGCAGGAGGAACTGATTAGATATTTGGGGGTTTGGTTCCATCGTGACCCAGAGGTAGTGATTCGAACGAACTACGGCAGAGCAATTGATGCGCTAGAGGACAAGATAGCGAGAGGGATCTAACTGCCTCTGTCCTTGGCATACAGATTAGCTATCGTAAAGATAGTGGTCTTACCGAAACTGCTATATTTATTTAATAACGTCCCGATTAAACCCCCAACAGAAGTCTTTTGTAGAACCTCCTCAATGGTACTTAAACTCATATGGGCAGGAAAACATGCCTGAATCATATTATGTAATATGACTCTACCGTACTCACAAGGAGGATTTAGAGTGCCAGATTTTCTACTCTATTATTTATGTGCACAAGCACAGTATGCACATTTCTGGTATCATAGACCCCTTTCATAACACATGTTGCGATTGAGGAGGGTGATGTGGTACCAATCCAATTGGATGCCGTCATAACGCACAAAAGACCTCCGTTACATCGCAAGGACATAAACACAACAGACACTACGAATACAGCATGGCGAATAATAGGTCGCAAAGCTAACAAGTTACCACTATATGCTCCATCTCTACCGCTACATAACCATCCTGAACTGTCCGTCACTCAAGAAGAGGTGGGTATGAAACTATTGCACCAGGTGGGTATAGATAAAATGGGTGATCTGTATTGTGAAGGTATGTTTAAAAAGATCGAGGATTTATCATATATCAGTAATCAAACACCTCTGTTTAGATTTACCTACTATCGATTGCAGGGTGCGGTTAAAAAGCTGTACCCCTCATACCCCGAAGAACCACCACAACTGGATACACTGCAGTTACTTATCACCACTCCGGGGTACCAACACATAGTGTCTAAACTTTACACTACATTGCAGGAAGAATTAGCGGATACTGTGTGCGAAGATCTGGGGAGATGGAATGACTGTTTCACTGTACCACTGACGGTGGAGGAATAGTTTACCACATGCTCAATGACAGGCCTGCTGACACCTAATGAGAATTTACGAATGCTGCATTACAAATACTCGCACCAAACTTAATACACCCAGGCAAGGCTCTGTAGGTACGGGTTGAGAACTGAGTCCCGATGCCAAAGATGTAGAGCAGACAATGCAGATTTCTTGCATTTAGCATGATCATGTGCAGCTGTGGCCCACTATTGGGCAGAAGTGACCAAAGTACTGGGGGAAATGTTGGGTGCTGAACTTGAATGCTCGGTACGTACCTTCTTGCTAGGTCTAGTGTGTCAAATGTAAGAGCGGTTAAAAAGAAATTCTGTGTAATAGCCTTGTTGGTGGCCAAACGCCAGGTGTCGCTTTGTTTGGATAGTAAACAGCCCCCAAGGGTCAAACAGTGGTTAACAGACCTGACATACTGCAAGGACACCTTGAAAACCTATGAAGAAGAGCTGCCAATAGGGTCGAAACACAAAGACTACTGGAACTTCCTAGTTGCACATTTGCAAACGCATCAAGTGAACTAATGATGTATAATTGCCTTGTGGTAGAATGTATACCTTTAAAAACTCAGATATGTAACAGTCTGTACATGGATGTTGTTGTGCAACGGTCTATTTGTTTGTATTTTCATACTTTAGAAATTGTATGTCTTTGAAATGCCAATAAAAAAAAAAAATTTAAAAAAAGAAATGGTAGAAGTAGTGAGCCTATGCTCCAGGGGAGAAACAAACATAAGAGGTAGAAGTATGCCCACACAACCAGTCTCCAAGGCAGGGTTAACTGATTTTGGAGGTTGCTTTATCAAAACAATGCCATGTAGTGCAACAAACACTTTTTCTTATTCCCACTGCACAGGAATTAAAATGTACAAGGCAATCAAATATGAAGTTTATGCACATGTGAAGCTATGCAGCGAGCACTCGCCTGAAGTTTCACAACAATAAGCAATATCCTACCTGGAGTTCCTTCTCATGCTCACATTTTGATTTCCATAGATGAAACCGAGAGGTTGATAGACAGCTGCAGATTACGTGTAAATGTTTCTTAATCTTTGATACAATTTAGCTTTAGTAGATAACTAGATGCGTAGTTTCAGGTGACAACAAATTACTCAAGAGTAAACAAATGTAAACGTGGGCCACAACTTTCCACGAAAACATCAATCAAGTATTGAGTTGAAAATGGCTGTAAAAAATGAATTGAGAGCAATGTTGAGTAAAAGGGTGGTGGTGGTAGTTAGGGTAGGGACGTTGCGGGTGGTGATAAGGCTGGTGAGGGAGGGGTGGAGGTAGGATGGTGGTGGTGGCAGGGAGGAGGTGGCAAAAAGAGTGGTAGAAGTGGGGGTGGGTGGTTAAAGTGGTGGTGGTGAAGGTGATGATGAGGGGTGGTAGTAGTTAGGGTGTTGTTAGGGTGTTCGGGTGGTAGTTTTTAGGGTACGATGGTGGTGGTTAAGGTAGGGTAGTTGTGATAGTTAGGGTGGTGGTGGATAAGGTGATGATGATGACGATGGTCGCAGTTAAGGTGATGACAGTGATGATGACAGTTAGTGGTGATGACAGTTAGAGTGTTGTAGAGTGGTGGTAGTAGGGTGTTGCAGGTGGTTGTTGTGGTTTGGGTGGTGGTAGTAGTTAGGGTGAAGGTGGTGGTTAGGCTACGGTGATAGTTTTTATGGTGGTGGTCGTGGTTTGGGTAGTGTTCTGTTGGTGATGAAAGTAGGGTGTTGGTATAGTGATTGTAGGGTGGGGGCTGTAGTGAAAGGGCTGTAGCATGGCAGTAAGTTAGTGATAGGGTGGTGGTGGTAGGTTAGTGGGCGGCAGCTGTAGTAGGATGGTTGTACACATACTGACGAGGGAGAGGTGTTGGGGAACGAGCAATAACAAAGACGAAGAGGGAAGAAGAAAGGAAAAAAAGCACCTCAATCCCAACACGAGCTGCGGAAGGACTCTAACCAAAAAGAAGCAATAAGTACTTGGTCCATGCTCCACAAAAGGGAGAAACAAATGAATAGCAAGTGAAACTGGCATGCATTGAGCAGTCTGAAGCGAGCAAATAAGAAAGACAATGAAGCCAACAAATAGTAAGCAGTGGATGGGCTTCCAAGGCCCTTAAAGGTAACAAAATGTCTGGCTAGCGCACAGTCTCAGATGAGACCTATAAACAAAGGCTGCTGTAGGGAGATGGGCAAATATATACCCAGAAAAAGGCTGAAAGCATACAGGAAGAAAAGCACACAACCTGGAGCCAATTAAAACAAAAGAGTTTTTCCAAGTATAACAAAGTGGCCATTTAGCACACAGTTTGGCCTAACGTCATTTAGAAGGTTCTGCCGCTCTTATGGTGATCGAGGGGGAAAGAGGGGAAAGGGAATTAAACAAGTGACAGTTTCCTGAATAATCAGCTCTATTAGTGGTATCTGTTGGAGTGCTACAAGAGGAGGATTCTCTTGCATTCACGATTTCAATCAATGTTTCACTGCAAACGCTCTCTCTCGAATGGAAGAAGACAGCAGCGAGCACAGGATGTGGAACACACTCCCTATTGACCTCAGATGCAACCCCTCCTTCTCTTGCTTCAAAAAGGACCTGAAACTCCTTCTCCTCAACCAATACTTTACCGACCAATAACCTAATGGACTCCCCCTCACTTTGACCTTCAAGGATAGTGGTTATCTGACTGTTTCAACCACCTGCATTTTTCTACCCTCACTGTATACATAAGTATTATGTCTTTGCTTATAGCTTTATGCATCCTCATGTCTGGCGATGTAATGCAATGTTTCTTTTCTTTTGTGTATGTAAAGCGCTCTGATACCCACGGGTCTAGCTAGCGCTATATAAAACGTTATAAATAAATAAAAGATTAGCCTAATTCAGGGTTCTCCAAAGTCGGTCCTGGAGGGCCTGATCCATGCCAGATTTTTAGCAAATCACCATTTAGATAAATGTAGGTATCTTGAAAATATGGCATGGATCTGGCCCTCCAGGACGCACTTTGGAGCACCCAGGCATATTTTATTGGCAGAGAGAGGCAACAGAGGCCGGAAGTGCAGGTGCATAACTCAGGTGGGATTTGGTATTTTATAAAAACTCAGACAATGTATTTTTAAACATATTTTGTCTGATGATTACCGCTCTTGAGATCTACGCTACAAAAACTCGGTTGGCTCACCATGGTAACTCCCAACCCCTCAAAGTCAAAGGTAATTCTGCTTTTCAGGCTGTGCCCATCCAGTTAGGAATGACGAGACGGAACCTAGTTGTAATGTATTCATTTACTATAGGAGGGATCCTGCCGAATGTGAACGACTCAATTAAATGATCATCAACTGATGTCACAAACAAGCGCCAGGACAAGCTCCGGTCTAAGTGCTATGCAAATATTTACACGGCGTATCTTCTAAAGGCCCACACACTAAATATAAAAGGAAGAAAAGCATACCTTCAACATGTGTGGCTTGTGCGGGTTCCTGGATCTCAGTACTCTTTCGCTGCTGTACCACTTTTGCTAACCTCTTCGAGTTCTAGAAAATAAAGTAGTCTGATTAGCCGGCTTATTAGCAAGACAACATTTGAATCAAACAATTGAGAAGCACATTGCATGAGCCATGTAAATTATCATAATATCCACTATTTTTTCGGGAATAGAATTAACACACAGTGACATGAGAAAGGAAATTAAACAACGACTTAAAGGGTGCATATTTCCTCAGAGGTATTGCATCCCACAAACAAACATAAAATTATCTGTGCCTTGAAAATTGTTGGTTGGTCAGCTGGATCAAGGGCTCCAGTTGTGGGGCTGCTCTTCTGCTTAACCTGGCCTGCGTAACTGAACGCGGTCCCCGATCCCCCCCCCCTTCAACGAGGAAACAGCGACCACACAGCCAGGCCCGGAAAATACCTGAAACAGTCTGAGTGGAAAAACATTACTAAACACTGTGCGGGACGCCACTCCTCTCCCGCAGCCAACCCTGTAAAAAAAGTGCTTTATGGGGTTCCTTCTGAAGAGCCAGTTTATTTGGCTAAGGTGATAAAGGTGGAGTGCTAACACTGGTAAATAGTTTAGAAACAGGGCCCCAGACACATTTTGCCAGGCGTAAGCAAGCACTGGCAAAAACAACAGGTGCTGTCCATGCAAGAACTATTATATGTTTTAGCAATGTTGTTTCCTGATGGAGCATAGTTTTTGCGAAATAAACTCTGCTCGAATTGAACCCTCAGTAACATTTAACAGTGTGCAGTGAAAAACGAATGTGAAAAAGAGCTTAACATGAGGCAAATCGCTATTGCGCAAGCGCAAACTAAAACACAGGAGTAGGCCGCAAATGCTTCTGGACAAATTAAAATAAAAGGACTAATGCTGCTTTTGACCACATTATTAATGTTTGCTTGGAAAATAATATTAACACGGGTTGTGCATGGATAAATGCAGCACTGGGTGCGTGCGTAATAGTAAGCATTATAAGTGATTAATAATGCCTGTGTTTTTTTCCGTAGAAGCATGGTTTTCTGCTTTGCAAGAAACTTCTGGGTTAATGAAATGAAAATAAATGTTGAACGAGATGTGTCCTTCAAAAGTCCTGTGAGCTTGCCATGAGCTTGCATGAATAAACAATTTTTTCATCGAGTTAAGGAACATTTCCTCTGAATGCGGCACAAATGAACAAATGTGAAACCGAATTTGCATCATGACCGGAATGAAGGAAATAAATACTATGACAGTGGCTTGAATTTGTATTTCTTAGGGTGGAAGTAGATAACATGAATAAATGAATAATAAAGCAGTACAAAAGGGGGTGGGGATGGACGGAGCATCTGAATCAATCAAACACTCACACCCAGTCAACAGATCTGGGTTTAATCCATCACCGTTCTTAGTGGGCTAAAGAACGGTGATGGATTAAACCCAGATCTTTTGACTGGGTGTGAGTGTTTGATTGGTTCAGATGCCCTGTCCATCACCACCCCCTTTTGTACCGCTTTGTTCGCCATAAGTGTGGCAGGGTATGCTCAGACGTGAGTCCCTTGCTCACTTTGCCACTGGATTCAAGCAAGCTTGGCTGAAGACAGCTGTAATGCCAGAAACCGGTCCTGGGAAGCTTGAATCCGGTCCAGGGAAGGCATGGCTTGGCAGTTCGGGTTGGACTGTTCCCATGAGGCACAGGGTCAGACTGATTTGCATATGGCCATGTCTGAACTGGGGTGGCAGAGTGGGCTAAAGAACGGTGATGGATTAAACCCAGATCTGTTTGACTGGGTGTGAGTGTTTGATTGGTTCAGATGCTCCGTCCATCACCACTCCCTTTTGTACCGCTAAATGAATATTAAGACATTGAGTGAAATGAACATGATGAGGATGGTGTGACAGTACAACCCCTTCCTTAACCAATCATGTGTAGAGAAATCTTATGTACTGACACAAATGTGGGATGACATCTGACTTTTAGGGTATAATTGAGGTTTCTGGTGGGAGGGGTTAGGTTAGTCAGTGGCTTGTTTTCCTACCTGCGCGAGGAGAAGCCTTGTTTGCCTTCTCCTATTCTTGAGCTGGCTGTTCCTGTTTTCTGATTCCTGACTTAGGGCCCGATGTAGGTCACCCAATACCGGTCGGTAACGGCCGATTTCGGACGTTACCGACCGGTATTTGGGTTTTGCCATGTAGGTGGTCGGAATTTACAGAATCGGTATATTTACCGATTCGGTATTTTTCCGAATCAGTAAATATACCGATTCTGTAAATCCATATGTAGGTGGCACAGTTTGCAGTGCCACAGGCCCTTAGGAATTCTTAATTTACCACCCAATACTATTGGGTGGTAAATTAAGAATTTCTGTGTACATGCACATCTGTGAATGTACACCTGTGCCATGTGGCACACATAAATGCCCTAAGGGTATGTATGTGTGTCACATGGCACACAAGCCAGAAACAGGGGTGCAACAGGGTGTCAAAGTGACACCCTGTCCCCCTTGGCAATTCGGTATTTTACCAATTCGGTAAAATACCGAATCAGTATTTGCCATTGATTCCTATGGGCTTTAAGGCCCATAGGAATCAATGGCAAATACCGATTCGGTAATTACCGAATTGGTAAATACTGAAACTTACCGATTCGGTATTGAATTCGGTAATAATACCCACATCCCGATTGCCAGTTCTTAAATACCAAATCAGTATGATTCGGTATTTAAGAATCGGTAATCTGGGATTACCTACATCGGGCCCTAAGTCTTTGCCTATTCAAATCTTCTAGAGGGGCCTTACTGCTCTCATGGCCAGAGAGTAGTTTTCCTATTTCAATTGGGTTAGTATAGCCAGAAAACGAATTTTGCATAATCATTGCAAATGTCATTATTTCTCTGATATTGTGCCTCTGTGATAATCTATGATTTGTACTGTATTTTGGTACTGATGAGCATTTATTTCTCGGTATTAAGATAAACATTATAAATACATAAATGAGTCTGTCGGAGGTGTTCATTCTAGTTTAATGAGTATTTTAGAAACAAGTATTAGTTTGCCAAACCCTGTCAACTATATAAAGATTGCATTGCGATGATTGGTATAATATAAATGAAGATACAATTTGGTATTTGGTAAGTTTGGTAACTGTTTAGACATCACTAACCCAGCGTTAAGGGACTTGTCAGGTATTGAAATGGGTCTTATCTGTAGGAAATTATTAGTCCCAGATCGCAGGATCACATTAAAGTGGCTGCTGTTCAGCATGGCTAAAAGTTAGTGGAGTAATGGTGAGTGTCGTGGAGTGTCATAAAGTTGAGTGTTACGGCGTGGCGTCGAGTGGGGTACAGTAGAGTTGAGTAGCATAGAATGTCGTGAAGTGGTGTATAACAGAGTTGAGTGGTGTGGATGGTTCTGAGTGGAGTAGTGTGTCATAGAACAGAGTGGAGTAAAGTGGCAAGGAGGGAGTTGTGTAGAGAGTCTTAGAGTGGAGTAGTGTTGTAGAATGGCACAGAGTGGAGTACAGCATCACAGTAGAGTGGAGTAGAGGAGAGTGGCCTAGAGTGAAGTGGCGTAAAGTACAGTTGTGCAGAGTAGATTGGCGTAGAGTGCAATGGTTTTGAGTAAAGTGGTGTAGAGTGCAGTTACACGGAGTATAGTGGTGCAGAGGAGTGGTGGCTGCAACTTAACAGGGTGTAGGGACGGGCAGGTGGACATAAACAAATTAAAATAAAAATTAAATAAACACTAACCTGCAAGTAGATAAGAGAGGCTTAGAGGGGATTGGCATAGAGTGCACTGGCGTACATTGGAGTGGTACAGAGTACATTGCACTGTGTTGCAGAGTAGGGGGTATAGAGTGGAGTGGAACAGATTGGTGTAGAGTGCAGTAGAGAAGAATGCAGTGGTGCATAGTAGAGTAGTGTGAGGTAGAGTGTAATGGCATTGAGTAGAGTGGTGTAGACTGGAGAAGCTTAGAGTGGAATGGTGATGAGTGGAGTGCTGATGAGAAGAGTGCAGTTACGCAGTGTGAAGTAGAGTACAGTAGAGTGGAGTGGTGTAAAGTGGGGTAACATGGAGTATGCATGGAGTTGTAGTGTCTTTAGGAAAACAGACAGCTGAAAACCAGAAGCGAGAAAACAAAGCAAGTACTTGCAAAATCAATAGGGTCTTGCCTGGTGAGCTGGTACGATTATTGCTTTTTTACTTTTGTTTCGCGGAAATAGGCCACAAAAATATCAAGAAAAAAAGAAAATATGTCCCACCTAAACAGACCAGCAATATTCTTGCAATAAAAATAAACATAAAGTAAAAAATAATCAAAGTATATAATTGTAACAGAACAGTACGTGTGGTTCTTAGCAGGCATGTGCACTTTGAACAGGAGTCAAACCCCTTTTTAGTTTTAACACACACCACAAGTAAATACAAATCTTATTTGCACAATGAAGAGATACTGTTGGCTTTGAATTAGTGTAACCTGAAGACATATTTTAAACACACAAGCACTAAAAACTTTTAAAAATATGATAAAGATTGGAAGGAAAAACACATTGGCAAATTAAGGTGCTGGCCCATATCCCCTGGCACTAAAATGCACTTCTTTTAACCCCTTCCACGCTCATGACGAGCTGGGCTCGTCATGGCGTAGCCTCCTCGCACGCTGATGCCGAGCCCAGCTCGTCATGAAGCATGGGATTTTGAAAATCTGAGCATGCGAGCAGAATTCTCTGAGCGCGGATGCGGTTAAGAAGGATGTGCACATGTAATCAGGAAAATGCAGTCCTTCGCACATCTATGAGAGCCAATGGATGCATATGATGTATGCTGTGTTGGTTGAACTCTAAAATGGGTACAACAGATGCACATATTAATAGAGGGCTGACCCAGAGCCACTCAATGTATGTGTACAGAAATATTTTTTTGTTCATGAATTATTTTGCTTTAATGAGGCTGGCACTACAACTAACACTGTCCTTAGACCAAACCTAAAATTGTGATAGAAAAGCATGAGTCCATGGTTTCCAACTCATGAATGGTTACTTACATGCAGCTGAAGTTACATGATATAGTTTACTAGTTCGTCTGCGCCCTAACCAAAGGGGAAACATTCAAATGTATACCATGGGAAAGCAACAGGTTCAACCCAAAATGGATTAGTGAACTAGTCAAGACTACAAGGGAGAAAAATAGACTGCAGTAGGAAAGGCTAAAGTTAGACAAATGAGGAGAAGGGCAAAGACTAAACAAACTGAGAGCTCAATAAGCAACAGTAGGCAAAAGGAAGGAGGTAAAAAGATAGAAAGGAGGTAAAGAGAAAGCAAAGCAAGACGGACAATGATGCAAAGATGTGGGTAATAGCTGAGAAAAGTTCAGTACATTGGAGTTTAAAAACGAGGGCACAGGTGCGCTGACCATGGCAACACTGCATGAATGCCATAACCCTGCACAACGGAAACTTAATATACTGTGAATACCACCAGGTTAAGGATATTCCGCTGGTGTGTATCAGCAACAGAAAACTGAAGGTTGTGTAAAACATACCACTCACCACAGGATCTAAGTGCCTGAAGTACAAAAATAGGAATAGAGATTTCCTAATTGAGATTTTTGCGAATCGCAATTAGGAAATCTTTATTCTTAATGTATGACACTCTTTTGAGTTTCATTAGCGATTCATAGTCGTTCGCAAATAGACACCTCTCATGAATTATTGAGGTAGGTCGCAGTTTGTGACCCACTGGGATTCGCAGCCAGAGGGATGACGACCTGCTGGAGTCCGTAGACCACCATGTCTGTAATTGCTTTTAAATAAAACATTCTTTTTATTTAAACCTTTAAAAATAAGACAATGAAACTGTAAAGTTTCGTTTTTCAAGAGTAGGCAATAGTCCCTTGGACCACTGCCTGTTCTTAAACAACATTTCGCCAACCATTCTGAATGGGGACTTGGCCCAGGAAACCCTTCCAGAGTGCGAGTAAGTTACCACCAACCTTGAGTGGGCAGTAACATGAGAATCATTTCAGTCACAAAACATTCGGACATTTCACTGCGAATCGGTATTCGGAAGGGACACCCTCAAACTGATAACACTTTGGGGGATAACAGAATAGGTTCCCACAAACGCATCTTTTGTTGATAGAAGACTCTGTTAAGAAGGAAAATTACCAACAATATTATTTCCCAGTTTATAGAAACTAGTTGAAAAAAGATTTTCTAAGAAAAGCTACTGATTTTCAAAAATATAAAGATACAGTTTCTTATTGAATCGCAGGTAACACGTAAAACCTTTGCTCGCATGTTAGACCTAAGATACACAGAACATCGATTCATGGAAGTCTGGGCTGTTGCCATTATCCTCAGGCAATCTCCACTTCAGTCCAAGCGACAAATATATCTTCAGGATATCCTTCAAGCGTATATCCTGGCTGCCTGGCAGCTCTCCAAGAGTCCTCCACTGCCAGCAAGCCGAATGAGACTAACCTTACGTTCTCAGAACCCAGTGGAGCAGGCGCGTCAATTCACCGTCACGGTGAATGCCTGACTGCCCGCCAGCCCTTTATACTTCCCTAGCTTCCTGCCTCCCTTTAAAATAAACTATCAGAGCAGGGTGGCGCACCCGGCTCACTGCAATCGCACCCAATTTTAAATACTGTGTTAATTGCGAATATACTTATTTCACAGTGAGGCTGCACTTGTAGCTTAACATTTTTCTAGCCACATGATGTAATTATACACAATGTAGAACCTCATAACACCAGAGCCGTAAGTACCTCCTATAAATTTTACTCGTAAAAAAAAACTATGAATTTTACTCGGTACACTAGTTTGGAGACTTCCTCCCCTTCATAGCTTACGTTTCAATATTTTAGGTATTTGCCCAACAGAAATTACATCAAACCCATTTGTATAGCCAGTCTGAGCCTTTTGTTTCATCGCTTGTTTCTGCTTTCGGCCCCTTAAAAAGATTGCAGAGGAAGGTTTTGCAAACGGAACCGTGGGCGCAGCTTCAACATAAGAAGAACAAAGTGAAACAATTGTTAAATTAAATGATAACAATACCTTGGGGGAAAGGGGCGCAGCACATATCACAGACCACTTTGTTGTGTGAAAAAGCCTGCTTTATTGAAACAGGTGCCCATCACAAACACTTGGCAACTGCTTTACAAAACTACAACCTAACTCTACATAAAATGGAACTAACAAATGTCCCCACCGGCACGGCTCCCCCATGCCCATCACACATCTATCTCATTTAATTGTAGTGCATTTCAATATTTTCAACATTATATTTCCACTACAGCCTATGACTGCATGCATGGACCCGTAAGCAACCAAATGTCCTACAATAAACTTTGAACTACCTGCCTAACTTCCCTATGTACACATGGTTCACCAACTGGCAAAGCCAACCAAATTTCTGACAACTCCTGCAAAACTTTGCGGGTCACCATCACCCAGGAAATGTGTTTCTGCTAACTTTTTTCTGCCCCTCCTCCCCTGCCCATTACCTCCTGATAGTCATAGAACTGGGCAAAGCCTTACTCAGTTCCAACAAGTATAAATCCATCGCTGTGTGAGACAAATGGTCTCCGTCATCCTGGAAAAATACCTTGGCCCCAAACTTAATGTCCGAATGGCAAATACACACAAAACTAACCTCCCTGCAAAACAGGGACGTTTTCATTAATAAGTGCAGGCTTGCTCGCTCCCTCCAGGTCCAACATAGGACGAATTCTGTCCAAAAGATAAAACATCCGGCCCAATTTGCCTTAATTTGCAACACGTCCTATTACAGTGCCCTCATCAAAACAACGCCTTCCTCCTTCAATAGATAATTTTCACCCAGGTGAATAATCAACACATCCGGGCAACTTCCTCCCCCAATCATACTGTTCAGATACTACAACAAGTTCCCTCAACACATGCCCTCTTTCCCCTTCCAAGTAATTGGTAAAAACCTAAGTTGGAGCCAAAACCCCTCTGATGGGCTTGTAACTCCTCATATTTGATGGAAGAGTGGTTCACCACTCAAGTTGCTACGACCTCTGCTGCCGGACCAGCCACCAAGCCTGAAAACAAACAAAATAGCAGTAAGGATCTCAAAAAGCCTGGCCCCTGCCTTTCCCTCATCGCCCAGTACCCTAAAAAAAGTCCGATAGCAATCAGAGGACCAGCACCCAAAATGCATGATGTCTTTGTGCCCATCCATGATTGCCTGCCTTTGACGCTGCAATGATGCGGAAAGAGTGAGTACAATATTCTGCGAAAGGCAAGCCCAATATATCTAGAGCTTACCAAAGCATAGATAGCAGCTGCTGACATGCTGTAGCATACTTCCCAAATCTGTGTCTAAACACCATGCAGGTGTCATATCCACAACATGATGCCCAATGCTTGCCCGATGCCACCAGACATTGCTCTGGTGACTCTACTGCATGCTATACTATCCTCCTACCCTGTGCTCTTTGGTCTGTTTTGGAGCTGCTAAGCCAGTATGGCTGAGATACCCGCCACCCCCTCTCAACACAATCCCCAAAGGAGGGAAACAGGAAACAGTTCTTGAAGTTTTTGGAAGAGGGAGGGAGTAACCCTCCCGGCCGTATTTATTAAAACAAAATTAAAACATTAAATCAACATTTTATATTATGTACAATTTCATTACCACATTGCGATGTTTGGCTAACTTTAACAGATTCTCTAATACAGAGGTTCTCCTAGCCGAACTAACATCCTACACACATTTACTTGAAATTATGAAATTGTACATCCTAACGTTTAAGGGCCAACGGCAAGGTCGTAACCGGTGTCAAGATCCCTAACCAGAAATACCCCCCCCACTTGTGAGGGGCGACAGCACTGAGGCGTACCTCAAGTGCAACTACCAATTTCCCTTTGACTTGACGGGGGCACCAATAAAACTCGACGCCACTTAAAGGTCGTTCGAGGACTCGTGTGAGGTATCTAGAAGGTAGCGTAGACCCCCCCCCAAACCCCGCACAACTTACCACATCTGCCGTCGCAGACGTCACTGGCCCCGGGAAATTCCCCAGGAGGGGGCTGTAACCCCTCCTACACAGGAAGGGGCCTTGACCGCCTTTCCTTTTTCTTTCGGCGACCCATCCTTAGAAGGGACCGCCTCCCCGTTGAGGGGCCAATGGCCACCTCTCCCGAGCGCTCCCATCCGTGTTGGGTGACGCCCACTCATAGGGATCTTCCAATTAGTGCTCACCGATCATGACCTTACCGCCCGACCAAAAATAAATACGACAATGCTAACTAACCTATTAAACTAAAAAATACATTGGCTACTACGACCGTAATAAAAGCATGCTTATAAATGAACACTAAAGCCGAATTCTTTAATCATAAAACATAAATGACATAGACCATTCTTTATTACACACTCAAAATCAACACGATAATACCAAAACCTGTAAACGAAATTAGAGTTATCCATCAACTTTTATTCAAAACAACTGGCTGTCTTCAGGGGCTGGTGGGTGGGTCAAAATTGGCTCTTCGTTCCGTCTCGAGCTCACGTGCAGCGAGGAGGTGCAGCTTCAGAGCACAGGAACAAGAGGATGCCTTCTGGTCTTGCGTCCCCTTTTATCCATCTTCAGGGCGGGCGTAAAACCCGCCCCTGCCTGCCCCGAGGGCGTGGCCAGCCGCGTCAGTGTCTAGGCCAGCCCACTCTAGGGCGGGAAAAAGCGCGCCCCGGCTACGCCGCTTCGGGCATACCAGCCGAGACACGCCTCCCGCCCAAGATGGCTTCCCGGGGGGATCGTGGTACTCTGCCATACGTGCGGGGGGACCGAGTGGTCGCCCCTTTCCATATGGCTGAGATACCCGCCACCCCCTCTCAACACAATCCCCAAAGGAGGGAAACAGGAAACAGTTCTTGAAGTTTTTGGAAGAGGGAGGGAGTAACCCTCCCGGCCGTATTTATTAAAACAAAATTAAAACATTAAATCAACATTTTATATTATGTACAATTTCATTACCACATTGCGATGTTTGGCTAACTTTAACAGATTCTCTAATACAGAGGTTCTCCTAGCCGAACTAACATCCTACACACATTTACTTGAAATTATGAAATTGTACATCCTAACGTTTAAGGGCCAACGGCAAGGTCGTAACCGGTGTCAAGATCCCTAACCAGAAATACCCCCCCCACTTGTGAGGGGCGACAGCACTGAGGCGTACCTCAAGTGCAACTACCAATTTCCCTTTGACTTGACGGGGGCACCAATAAAACTCGACGCCACTTAAAGGTCGTTCGAGGACTCGTGTGAGGTATCTAGAAGGTAGCGTAGACCCCCCCCCCAAACCCCGCACAACTTACCACATCTGCCGTCGCAGACGTCACTGGCCCCGGGAAATTCCCCAGGAGGGGGCTGTAACCCCTCCTACACAGGAAGGGGCCTTGACCGCCTTTCCTTTTTCTTTCGGCGACCCATCCTTAGAAGGGACCGCCTCCCCGTTGAGGGGCCAATGGCCACCTCTCCCGAGCGCTCCCATCCGTGTTGGGTGACGCCCACTCATAGGGATCTTCCAATTAGTGCTCACCGATCATGACCTTACCGCCACAGGCCGGATAGTTGACCGGCTATCCGGACCCCCCACAAAGCTCCTACCTAAAGGTCATGTTTTAACGTTTTTAACCATGCTAAGAGGTCTCCTATGAGTAACTCATTCCCCACCCGAGACAAATGCACACCATCCCCCAAATACATACTGTCATCATTAATACAGCCATGCGAAATAGAATGCAATGTCCTGGAACGGAACAACCTACTCACTTTGTTATTAAGCTTTCTCACAGAGTGATTCAAAGCAGGAACAGAAATAGCCCCTCGCCACACCTTACGTGGGATCATATGGGACCACGCAATTGTGCACCCCGGAACTCTCCTCGCCAACCAACTTACAGTGGAAAGCATTGCCTCCAGGAGAAGTCGTCTACCGGTGGTGACCAAATCGTTGCCCCCTAGATGCACTATGATTATAGACGGCGGTGACCTCGTCCGCCCTAACAAACCCTCGAAAAATGCTTGAAACTGGTCAATACAGAGCCCGCCTCTTCCGTAGAAGGACACCCTGTACCCGTATTCCCCAGCTACGTGAATCATGTCACCTGCTTTGAATACGTCCGCGGCACGCCTCACGTATGAGTGGCCCACGACCCACACCTCCTTCTTCACAGCCGGTGATGTCTGACCGCTGGCCCGGTGTTGGGTCGACTGCATAGTCCGCCCCGCCTCGTAGGCTTGCGCAACTGAAAACCAAACAAAGACAAGAAGCGTGAGTACATCATTTACAGCTTCACAACATGTGCAACCGCACATACCTCTTATAACACTTGGAGGACCAACGCCCCACTCGTTTCACTTGTTCAACAGTAAGACCCCTAGCTGTAGCTTCCGTAGCAGCCCCTATCCGAAAGGAGTGGGTCCCAAACTCGCCCGGGTTCAAGCCCGCAGCGGCAATTGACATCGCAAGCACCCGCTGAAACTGAAATTTCGTCAGTGGGGTGGCGTCCGCGTGTCTCAACAAGGTCCCCCCCCATGATGCCACCCTTCGTGCTAGGTAGTTTTCTAAACACTTTACTGGACACATGGAGGACCCGGGAATCCTGCGTATGATTATGCAGTCACCCATCCCATCTTGATCGGTCTTGGACCTGACAAAGGAGACAGTCATTGTCTCTCCTCTGATCTGAACGTGTTCCTGGCACAAAACCCCTGTCACATCCCGTTTGTTCCTCGCCACCAGTTCGCTTACCCGCATCGCTCCATGAAATGCCAGCGTAAAAGCGGCTCGGAACAACACCGTCTCAAACTGAGATGAACATGTGGCAGGGAGTGTGGCCAACAACTGGGCCAACCTATCCAAACCTATCGGGCGCCTCTCATCTACTCTGCGACCCTCAAGGCGTTGCCACCCACGCAGCGCTTTCTGTACAACGAAAGACGCAGTCGGGTCCTGGATACCATGAGCCCTGGCAACAAAGGAAATGGCAGCACGATGCCTCTGGGCCGTAGCCACCGATTTCCCAGCCCTACGTAAGGACATCAGAAAATTCACTACCCATTCCTCGTGGCCCCAAAGCCCCTCTCCATCAGTCCCCAAAAAGGCTAAATAGGACCGAAACGCCCCTTCATATGCCTTCCTTGTCCTTGGTGCTAGGCTCTCTCCCACGAGGTGACGAAGTTCGGGGCACCGAGAGACCAGAGAGCTTCGGGAAAGGGTGCCGGCTCTGGGTCCGCTGTGGGAAGGAAACCCGAGAAAGCCTGCATATGAAAACGAGACAGTGCATCAGCTGCCTGATTCATTACCCCCGGGACATGTTTAGCTCTGAATAGCACATTCAGTTGCATACACAGTAAAACAATTTCTTTGAGCAGTCTTAAAATCAGTTTACATCGTGCTGCCTGGCTATTGATGCACTCGACCACGGTCATATTGTCAGACCAAAATACCACAGAGTGATCTTTGAACCCTTCGGGCCAGGTTCTTAGGGCCACCAAAATGGGGAAAAGTTCCAAGAAAGCAATATTACTTGTCAGTCCATTGTCATGCCACCATGCCGGCCATCTTTGTGCCGACCATTTTGTGCCGAAGATGGCACCAAAACCTATGCTACCTGCCGAATCTGTCCATAGCCCCAGCTCTTCAGAGGACACGGCCGGTTTGTTCCAGACGACTCGACCATTAAAATCCGCCAGGAATGCTAACCAAATGCGCATGTCCTGGCGGACCTCAGCCGATAGTCTCGTGCGATGATGACCCTCCTTTAGGCCGACCATAGCTTGGGCAATTGAACGGGAAAAGGGGCGGGCCATCGGTATAACCCTTAGGGCAAAATTCAACTGTCCCACCAACTGCTGTAATTGATGCAGCGTAACTTTAGATCCATTTATACACATTTGCAGGGCTGCCCTGAACTTCCCCACTTTGTCAGCTGGTAAACGAAAACAACCCTCACTGGAGTCTAACTCGATCCCCAGAAACTCGAGGCAAGTCGCAGGACCCACCGTCTTACCCGGTGCCAATGGCACACCAAACTGCTTCATTAATACACAAAATTCGGCCAAGGCCTGGCCACATTCGAGATCCCCGGCTGCCCCAAGGAACAGAAAGTCATCAAGGTAATGCATTACATGTTGGAAACCCGTCCTCTTTGTGAAGACCCATTGTAGAAAACTACTGAATTTCTCGAAATAGGCACAAGATATAGAGCACCCCATCGGCATACACCTATCCATGTAATAATGACCCTGAAACATGAAACCTAGGAGACGCTGGTCGACTGGGTGTACCGGGAGCAACCGGAACGCTGATTCGATATCCGACTTCGCCATCAGCGCCCCGGGCCCCAGGCGATTCAAAATGGCTACGGCCTCATCAAAAGATGCGTACCGCACCGAACACACTTCTGGCTCCATTGCATCCTTTACAGAAAGACCACGTGGAGCTGATTAATTATGAATCAGTCGGAACTCACCCGGGTCCTTCTTGGGGACCACCCCTAAAGGAGAACAAACAAAACTCTGCACCGGGGGTACACTAAACGGGCCGGCAACCCGACCTCGAGTAACCTCTTTCCGGATCTTCTCCTGTACCACGGTCGTATGCTGCAGGACCGAAAGTTGATTTTTACACTTCTCCACACCCTGAAAGTCCCCTACTGGGATGCGGAAACCATACGAAAACCCGTTCCGCAGCACCCCAGCAGAAGTACGACACGGGTATTCACTGAGCCAGGGAATCATCGCCAAGGTATCAATCGGGGTAGGTAAAGGCGCCCTTCGGACTATGTTAGACCTGTTTGGCGCCTCCTCTACCCCCGTTATCACCCGTTTTGGCTCTGCACGTGGACTCAGGATGGGACGACCCGCACCCACTACATTCATGTCTAAATTTACACGATCCCTGGGGCCTAGTACATTTACCTCTGTTGAAATTCCAGCAGAACCCCCTTTTCCCTGTATTGCTGGCAGGTCTCGAGTGATCGTCGGTACCCGTACCTGATCGAAAGGGCGTCCCCGCATATTGGCGGGAGGATTCGCCAACATTACCCCCTACCAATGGCATTTTCAACATACCTGTCTCCTTCATTTTATCCCATGTCAAAGAATCGTAACAATCCCAGGTTAAGCTCTTATTATGCTCTTTAGCCTTTCTAAAAAGATTATCGTAGCAGAACCAATGGTTACCCTGGTGTGACGTCGAGTACCCCATGATTCGCGACTGATAGGTCGGCAACTCGGTAAGTAACTCGGGCCTACGTTCCCCTAAGATCGACGTAAAAATCCCCCATGCTTTGCCCCAATTGCCAATATTCTCATTCACTTTAAAGGCGGCCATTTTTGCGCGCCAAACACTCGGATGCAGGAGGTCTTTCTGGCCCTTAACATGCTCCACCTCATAATGATCAACAAGCAACGAGAAGATGTTCACATATTCCCCCGCCCAAATCTTCTCTTTAATTGCCAAAGGCACATGTTGACCCAACCTTTCTCTACGAGAGGGTGCTGACTCATCCCTCGCAATCGGCAATGGCCGCTTACCTGCACCGGACGCTGCCTCTGCGGTCGTAATCGTCCCTTGTGGCTTGTCAACTACTGCAGCCGGCGCGGACACCTTGGCTGCCTCCCGTTTCTCACGCAGTTGCTTCATCAGCGCCTGCGCGTCGACAGCCGTGGCGCCCTCACTACCTTCGCCCAACCACGCTGCAAGTTGTGCTGCCAGCTCGGGCGGCATATCTTCATTGGACACCGGGGTGACCACCACAGGAATCGGATTCCCCTCCACGGGTACTGGGGTTGGCGCTTCGAGCGGGGTACGGGGAACCGGGACGTCTCCCCCAGCTGGTCCCCTCCTTGGCCTCTTGGCTCTCCCTCCTGGGGCTGCTCCAGCCGAAGGACGTTCCGGCCCCCCTTCCCCCTCTCTCTCCGCCACCCGCTTCTTCAGCTCGGTCATCTCCTTCATGAGGACCCGAAGCATCTGTTCAGTCGTCATTCTCTTTCCGCCTTTCTTGGGCATTTCTCCGACAGAGTATCTGTAAGACAAAAGAAGGATTACAACGCTCAAAATTGGCTCTTCGTTCCGTCTCGAGCTCACGTGCAGCGAGGAGGTGCAGCTTCAGAGCACAGGAACAAGAGGATGCCTTCTGGTCTTGCGTCCCCTTTTATCCGTCTTCAGGGCGGGCGTAAAACCCGCCCCTGCCTGCCCCGAGGGCGTGGCCAGCCGCGTCAGTGTCTAGGCCAGCCCACTCTAGGGCGGGAAAAAGCGCGCCCCGGCTACGCCGCTTCGGGCATACCAGCCGAGACACGCCTCCCGCCCAAGATGGCTTCCCGGGGGGATCGTGGTACTCTGCCATACGTGCGGGGGGACCGAGTGGTCGCCCCTTTCCAATCTCCCTCCTTGAAATATCCTCCCACAGAACTCCTTCCTGGCCCCAGCAACTCTGCATTCTCCATAGGACGTCGAAGTTTCGCTGTTCTCCTTCCTCTCTGCATCCCGAGTTCACCGCCTCGAAGGCCGTTGTGTTGATGAAGTCGTTTTCCTGCTTTTCCTGATATTTTTTGTGGATTCTTCACTCCAAAGTTCTGGAGCTCCTTCCGTCTCGATCCAGACCCAAAGAATCTGAAGATAGAGAACAAAGTTCGAAGCTTCCGGAGGAAGCACGTCGACGTCACAGAAGGACACCAAATTGTAGTATGTCGATGCCCACAGGGGCACGAAAAAATAAAATGCGAAGAAATACTACAATACCGGACCCAATCACTAGATGGCGGAATAATGCTCAGCATATTGAATCAAGAATAGATTCACGCTGCAAAACAAGCCGGTCTCCACACCTCTCTGCACACCTGTGGCAACTGCAGCGAAACCCTGCAAAGCAAATTCCATGTTATCAGCCTCCTGGTCCGTCTCATATTCCCCTGCTCTTGCGCCCACCCTTCCAGCATCCTGCGCCCCAATTCATCCGCCGATGGGGCATAGCCCCATGGTATTTTTACCATAAATTGTACTCCTGCCACTTTTCCTGTAATTGTAACCCCCGACAGACCTTTCTCTATTAAATCTAATGTAAAATGAAACACATTCTCAGTACCCAACCTACCCTCCTCCCTGAGCACCGATGCCAAGAACTTCAACCACGCCTGACTGTAAGCTCTCCAAGTCAACTTCGCGAGGGACCCTACCACCGGTGGTACCATCCTGCATTGCCTACCGACCACAACGTTTCTGGCATGGACACCAGTCTCTGTTGGTGTCCTTGGCCAACCAAAGGAAACTCCCCCAATGTGAACAAGATAAGGCATCTGAAATGTCATTGTCCACAACCGGAATTTAAAAAGTAAGGGGTCCCCTGCAACAAGCTTGCTTGCCCAAGGCAGGGATAATATCAATGAATTTCAAAATGCAATGTCAGGCATTGAATTATAAAATAGGGTAAAGGGCACAATAAAAGACACACAACTGCACAATCCTAAATAACTATGTCACTGTATCAGTGATGGTCATTATGGCAAGGAAAATGTATACACTGCATAGATAATATAAACAACTAACAACAAACATACTGATTTGTCTACACCCAGCACATGCTGCGCCCTGAAGGAAATATCCTGACACAAGCAACACAACACAAAAACTTGCAGCAATTTCAGCACCTATGCATTCCTGGATGACAGTCTAATCACTACCTGTACCACTGACATGTAGTCAACTCTGAACACCACCCTACTGTGTGCACTTCCCATAAGGTCACTGCTTCCACCAGAGATAACAATTCCAAGAAAAGCAATGCTCCTATCCCCCCTTGCCCACTATTCTGGCCATGGCTCCGCGCACCATCTGCCCTGCCAATACAAACTGAAACCCAGACTACCCGCTGCGTTAGAGAATATCTGCACATCCCAGCTCAAGTCATCCTGCCGCGCCAAAGGGATCCTATTGAAGGACTGCAGTAAAAACACCACATTCCGAGGTCCTCCTTGACCCCTGCTGAGAGCCTGTCCCCAGCACTTCTCTACGTGTGTTGTACTGACTGTCTTGATAAAATCCCATCCCTGCCCCCATATTGCACTTAGCTCCCCTTCCCTCCCTTCAAGGGCCTCCCACAGCCCGGCACAACTTTTGTTAGACACTCTGCAATCCCAAACCCCCTTCCAAGATAGTCATCCAACGGACTGACCATATCCCTGACCCCTTCCCCGAACACATCCCATGAGAGCCCCTCTATTTCAGGGGCCTCACCATATGACTTCTTTATTGCCCCTACGCTGGGCCTACCACAGGACTCATAAAGGGAAACCTGTTCTCCCCCGACCCCTCTCAGCAACGTGGTCTTCCTCAAAGGAGTCTTGTGATGTCTGCTTCAACAAAGGTACTGGAGACAGCTTGAGGTAGAAGACGTCTTTATTAGCACCGACACCGACAATAACTGTCACTCTGAACAGCCAGAGTTCTAAATCCGTCATAGCCATACTGAGATCATACCATTCTGAGAGGGAGAGGAGGTGACAAACAGTGCCACTCTGTCACACTTCTCCCCCCACATACAAATAAAAAAGAATAGGAAACACCAGAGAAAGGGAAAAACTTCAAAAGAGATGCAAGAAGGACAGAGAGTAACTAAAGGGAGAAAATAAGTAATGAGAGCAATGAGAAAGAGAAAAAATGGGGAAAAGGGTAGATGGAGAAAACAAACAGGTATCATGCGACAAAATCTCTGAGATAAACTGGTCTCTTGATAACTCTATTACTCTTCTTTTGGTCCTCTTGATCACCCTTGTGAACATTTTGTGAATCTTGTTTTTGTAAATTATTCGACACACATCCACCCTCATACCAAACTCCAGAACATTCTTTCGGACCAGGAACAACTACTATCCTGCTTTTATTCCACATGCAACCATCATGTGTTTTAACCGCATTCTTAAAACATTTCACAACTTGGTGAATTTGGACCAATCAGCACAACCTTAACTTTTATGAAGTCCCCCACACAGACACATTCTTGACGTTTTTAGAGGTATTAAGATAGAATATCGACGGGAAAATATCGACTAGCATTAATATCGTGGTAAGAATATCGAAAGAAAAAAATATCGTCTTAGGAAATATCGTTGTAAAAAATATCGTATTGTTAGAATGACAAATATCGTCAAACAAAAATATCGATGAATAGAATATCGTTGACTAAAAATCGTTGTATATAATATCGACAAAAAAATATAATGTGTTTAAAAAAAAAAAAATAAGTATTATGTTTTTAAAAAACTTAGAAAAATACTTTTAGTAATAATAATTAAAAAAAATGTTTTTTACAAAAGATTTGTTAAAATTTTAGTAGCGGGTTATTGGTATTATAGGGGATAAGGGTGGGTAGTAATTTAAAATTTAATATAAAAAATGTATAAAAAATGAACAAATTAGGAATTTTATCAGAATTCGAAATTTAAAATTTCAAAATAAAACTTTTCACGAAATTTTAATTGTAATCATTAATTAATAAGTCATATTAAAATTTTAGTAGTGGGTAATTGGTATTTTAGGGGCTAAGGGTGGGTAGTAATTAGAAATTTATTTAAAAAAAAAAGTAAAATAATAAAAAAATCGAAAATAATTCTGAAATAGAAATTTAACAATAAAATTTAGAAATTTAAACGAAATTAATTTTGTAATGATAGTGTAAAATTTCATATTAATATTTTAGTAGCGGGTTATTGGTATAATAGGGGATAAGGGTGGGTAGTAAATTAAACATTATGTATTAAAAAAATTGAAAATTAAGAACAAATTAGAAATTTAATCAGAATTCGAAATTTACAAATCAAATTTTGAAATTGTCACGAAATTTTAATGGTAATATGTATATTGTTTACTATCCTGCACATTCCCTGATATAAGTTTGATTGGAGTTAGAATAGCAATTTTTTTAATTTTACTGTCCAGCACATTCCCTGAGTTAAGTTATGTTTGGAGTTAGAATAGTAATTTATTATTGTTTACTATCCAGCACTTTCCCTGACTTATGTTGGATTGGAGTTAGAATAGTAATTTATTATGGTTTACTATCCAGCACTTTCCCTGACTTATGTAGGATTGGATTTAGAATAGTAAATTATTATGGTTTATTATCCAGCAATTTCCCTGACTTATGTTGGATTGGAGTTAGAATAGTAATTTATTATGGTTTATTATCCAGCACTTTCCCTGAATTATGTTGGATTGGAGTTAGAATAGTAAATTATTATGGTTTATTATCCAGCACTTTCCCTGACTTATGTTGGATTGGAGTTAGAATAGTAATTTATTATGGTTTACTATCCAGCACTTTCCCTGACTTATGTTGGATTGGAGTTAGAATAGTAAATTATTATGGTTTATTATCCGGCACTTTCCCTGACTTATGTTGGATTGGAGTTAGAATAGTAAATTATTATGGTTTATTATCCAGCACTTTCCCTGACTTATGTTGGATTGGAGTTAGAATAGTAATTTATTATGGTTTACTATCCAGCATTTTCCCTGACTTATGTTGGATTGGAGTTAGAATAGTAAATTATTATGGTTTATTATCCAGCACTTTCCCTGACTTATGTTGGATTGGAGTTAGAATAGTAAATTATTATGGTTTATTATCCAGCACTTTCTCTGACTTATGTTGGATTGGAGTTAGAATAGTAATTTATTATGGTTTACTATCCAGCACTTTCCCTGACTTATGTTGGATTGGAGTTAGAATAGTAAATTATTATGGTTTATTATCCGGCACTTTCCCTGACTTATGTTGGATTGGAATTAGAATAGTAAATTATTATGGTTTATTATCCAGCACTTTCCCTGACTTATGTTGGATTGGAGTTAGAATAGTAATTTATTATGCTTTACTATCCAGCATTTTCCCTGACTTATGTTGGATTGGAGTTAGAATAGTAAATTATTATGGTTTATTATCCAGCACTTTCCCTGACTTATGTTGGATTGGAGTTAGAATAGTAATTTATTATGGTTTACTATCCAGCACATTCCCTGAGTTAAGTTATGTTTGGAGTTAGAATAGTAATTTATTATGGTTTACTATCTGGCACATTCCCTGAGTTAAGTTATATTTGGAGTTAGAATAGTAATTTAATATGGTTTACTTTCCAGCACTTTTCCTCACTTATGTTGGATTGGAGTTAGAATAGTAAATTATTATGGTTTATTATCCAGCACTTTCCCTGATTTATGTTGGATTGGAGTTAGAATAGTAATTTATTATGGTTTACTATCCAGCACTTTCCCTGACTTATGTTGACTTGGAGTTAGAATAGTAATTTATTATGGTTTATTATCCAGGACTTTCCCTGAGTTATGTTGAATTGGAGTGAGAATAGTAATTTATTATGGTTTACTATCCAGCACAATTATTATTATTTTTTATTCAGCAGTATCTATTTATTATTTTTAATAAGAATCATATATGTTATGTAGTAATATTCATTTCATAAATATACATTAAAACATTTTTATCACATTTTTACATTAATATGACAAGTCTAAATTAAGAAACAAATTTTTATAAAAAATTTTTTATTGAGAGTTTAATTTGGTATTGCAAAGATATTACAATTTTTCATAAAACATTTTACATAATTTTTGGTCACAAATTATATAGCATTTTTTTACATAAATACAGTTTGTATTATACATAAATTATTATATTAAATTTTAATTATTATTAAAATTTAATATATTACATATTTATTATGGCATTGTTTTTATCAAGATATGTACATAACATAAATTTACATTTTGTAACATCTGAGAAAAATATTTAACAATGAAATACATTTTTTTAATAAAAAACAATTAATACATAACTCTTTTAAACATATTAATGTATCTTTTACAATATTCATATGTTTTTTAACAAGAAATGTTTTTTTATTAATACATATTGCATATATTATGCTATTTAATACAATTTATTTTTTATTTAAAGGCTATTTTGTCCTATTTTAGTTTTTATTATGCAGCCATTTTATTTTTGGAACTTCACTTTTTATTCTATCAACATCGTTGTTTGGGTCATTTTAGAAAACGGAAGCTTGCGGTTGGGAGCTGTTTCTTGTTGGTGAAGGTAAGTTTGTTTCACATTACTTTTAAAGATATTTAACTTAAGTTTAGTGATAGTTGTAGTGTGTACGTGTCGATATGTGTAGTACTTTACATATTATGTGCGAATTACGTGTTATTTAGCGTCGTTATGGAGAACGTACTTTGTGAGGTACTTCGAACAAAAGTAACGTTTACTGTTGTATTAATGGATGAATTCAGATTGTTTTTATGTCTTATATGCTATGTGTAGGCTATGCGTATTTTCAATGTTTTGAGGTTGGTTTTTTTTTCGGTAATTTACAGGTCTTCGTTTTGGTGAGCAGATGGACTGTGACGTTTTTTTTTAAGCAGGTACATATTTTTAAAAATGTCCTGCATTTTCGGGGTCTCTACTTTTTTTACTCGTGAAGATTTATCACCTTTTTTATGGTTTCAAATTCGAGAGGATTGCAACGGGAGTATTATCAAACAGTTGTATTTTTTGCATTTTGTTGGGATTTTTCGATATTGGATATGGATAGCTTTTGGTATTATTCCTGTGGAAATCATCACCATGGAACATATTCTACAGCAGCAGAACCGTAAGTAAAAGTGATATTTACTTTTGGGTTGCATTGTGGTATAGTGTACTGTTTAGTTAAATGTTATATTATTATGTCTTGTAAAAATATATTATTGATCATTTTACATGACATAATATTACGACATTTAAATACATATTATCTTTAATTATCCTTTGCTCACTTTTTGGGAATTTATATTTAAAGGATTGATTTAGCTATTAGATCTAAGTATGCTAGACCTTCTATACTTGGGTACATTCTAGTTTTTTGCTGGAGATATTCGTACATGTTTAATGTTTGTTTACTTAGTTTAGGGCCAATTTTAGAAAGTGATTGCTCTATTCTGAGTTCTTGGTAGCTTTGCTCTTTTTTAATGCTTTGGATCAGTTTGTGAAGTGTTGGTTGACTTCTTCCTAAAGTGGCTTGGAAGGCATTATGCCATCCTTCAACTGCGTTATTAGTTTTAGCTTTCTGGGCTATTGTACTAGCATAGACATTCCACCATGGAATTTGAAATTTAGGTTGTCTACGGTGGCCTGAACGATGTAATCTTCCAACCCAGGTATCTTCAAAGTAGTCTAAGAAGGGAGTTAGCTTTTTTTCATTGGTGCGGTAGAAAGGGCTGTCAATTAATAAATTGTAGTAGTTAGCTACTTCTGTTGTTGGTACATATGCTAATGCAATCAACTTCTTTATTTGATAAGCAAAGTTACTGTTTGTACAATATTCAATGCTTAAAGTTGATTTTTGTAAGTGCCTCCATATGCTTTGGTTGTAGTGATAATAACAACCTTGTATGGAGGTATGAGGATATATTTTAAGGATAGCTTGAATCATGGCCATTTCAAAGTCAATTACAATTCTTTGAGGATAGTAATTATCAGTTAATTCTTTGATCGTTGTTAAAATTTCAACGTAGGTAGTATTTGTTTTGTTTGGCAGCAGAGTATAAATTAGAGGGATATTTGTATCTTGGTATTCCCCATGAATGGTGTAAAGTTGATAGAAAGGTTTGGGACAAACTTTAAAAGTCCCGTCCATCATCCATGTTTCACATGATTTAAGCTTTTGCAAATTACTATTAGTAGCAAAAAGTAAAATTCTTTTGTCATGACTGTTGTTGTCATACATTAAGAATTTATCCTCATTATGTGTAATGGTATATTCTGGATATATTTTTATATCCTGAAAACTTTCTGGTGTTGGTGGAGTTGGATCAGAAGCACGTTTAGTTTTTGCAATTAATCTCTTTAAGTTGGGAATAGAAGGTAGCTGTCCTGTCACATGTTCAGGCACTTTGCTTAAAACATTTTTCAAAATGCTAGTGCTTGTTTCTTGTGATCCTGTACTAGCATCTTTCAATGTTTCTAGTGCTTCTCTCACTTCCACTTCAGTTACATTTGGTGGGTGGTTATGCTCACGTACATTTACCACATTGTTATCAACAGTTGTTGCTCTACCATAGCATGCATTTGAGTAATATTTACTACATTTCCAATGGGTCTTATTAGCTTTCACTCTTTCTTGGGTGTAGGTGTAACCCATGTAGCTCAGCATTAGTTTTCCTTTTTGCGAAGTAATGAAAGTAGCTCCAGTTGCCATGTCTAAGGTAGATCTGTGGAAATATATATATGTCTTTTTTAGAACATTGAACACCATTTTAGAGGTGTGTATAAGACTAGGCAAAAGTGTGAACATATACTTACTATGTGGCTTCACTGGTAAACCTTTTATTCTTATTTCTTTTTCAGAATTGTCTCCCTTTTAAGTTCTGTAGTAGTGTTAAAGAATAATAGAAAGAAATACTTTAGTGTAATAGGTGTATCATTTTACTTTCTGAATTGTTATACATATAGTGACTATACTTACTTGATGTAGTAGAGGATGTTGGTAGTGTAGTTGTAGATAGGCAAATAACTTTGTAGAGTCTGTGGAAAAAATTATCATTGTGTTACTTGTAGTATTTGGATGATAGTAGTTGGATACATATTATTTACATTGTACATTTACTTAGCAAGTTTAAATAATTTTTATCAGCTATCTAAATAGACATGGATAAGGTAGTTTATAAATGTTTTTACATCTAACTGTATTGTCGTTGTTGATAAGTTCAACATGTTTAGTTTTCACTCTAAAGATCAACAGTTTTAAAAATAGGGACTTTATCTACTTATAGTAACTAGGAAGGAAAAATGGTATTTAACTTACTTGAAGTGTAGTGTGATGTATTGTAGTTGTAGTCGTTGGTTTGTATTCTCTTCTCTCAGCAAGGTAACCGTTTTTCTCCAAGGTTGGGCCAAAAATGGTAAATTACGTTAAGTGTGTCATTGTATTTATATTAGTGAGTTAATTAATGGTACTTTTTGATTGGTTCAATTAGTGAAAATTCAAATTCATTGGTTGAGAACGTTATTTGGCATGGGAAAACCGTTATTTTCGTAAGACTATGTTGTTTCACTGTTTGTTTGTAAAAGAATATATTAAAATGTGTTATAAGTTACGTTTTTGTGTAATATTTAAATCGTTTTTATTTTGAAAATAAAGAAATGTTTTTCATATTTAGGCCATCGGAGTGTAATATAGTATCAGTAAAAGTAAAAAAAGTTTCCCTATATAAATATTTTATGTTACAAATAAGTAATAGGAAAACAAAAAAATAATATGTGTTAATAGTTTTGTAAATAAAATACCAAAAAAAGTGAGTAAATTCAAGAATAGTGCATTTCGAGTGATAAAAAAAAGACGATATTTTTTGTATTTTTTTAGAGCACATAGGTCGTCGATGTTAGTGTAGTCGATATATATGTCAAAGGTAATGTTATTTAAAATAAAGTCGATAATGTAGTAGTCGATATTTAAGTAGTCGATATTAGTGTGAACTATATTAGGGTTGTCGATAAAAAAAAAATCGATATTTGTGTGAATTCTAGTTTAAGTATAGGATGACGATATTTATGTAAGCGATGTTTTAGTGACGATATTTTTATCAGACGATATTTATGTTAACGATATTTGAACATGGAACCGTTTTTAGACAACGTCAAACATGACCTTTCTCTTTTCTTGAGCAATTACCTCTCTGTTTCTCCAGTAACCAATAGTATTGTCTACACATCCTTTAGACCAGTACATCCAACCAGGATTTACCTTGGTAGAGGGTACTCTTCCTTTAAACATTTCAAATGGAGACTTTCCAGTGGCCGTGTGAGGAGACATTCGGTACCCAGAAAGTCTTTTGGATAACTCAAGCTTCCAATCCAAATTGTTGACTCTAGCCAATTGATACTTTCTTTAAGAGTCTTCATCACCCTCTCAATGGCCCCACTGGCCTCTGGATGATAAAAGGCAGAAGTTTTGTGTACAATGCCACAAGCAATCAAGTAATTGACCATCTTGCGAGAACAAAACTGCACACCATTGTCAGTTAACAAGTAACGTGGAAAACTTTCATGTCTAAAGAGGTTATCCAAAAATGTTATAACAGAAGAGGAAGATATATCATGTACGCACTTCTACCCATCTGGAGTACAGATCCATGAGGACTAAAACATAGGGAGTGGTGTGTTCTCCTCTCGCTGGTCCCATAAAGTCCTTCTTCCCAGGGATACTTGGGAAGAGTTCTACACACCTTGGGGGTTTGTCTAGTTCTCAACCCTTTGTCACTAAGAATACAATCAGTACTGTCCCTGATCAAGGGTTCTACATCATGGTCAAGACCAGGCCACCAGAAATCTCAACAAAGTCTACCCTTAGTTTTTACAATGCCCGTGTGGCCCTCATGACCGAATTATAATATCCTCTCAATGTCACAGGAGGAATCAATCTTGTGCCTCGTAATAAAAAAACCTTTGTCCACGGCAAGTGCATCTATGATCTTCTCCCAACCTGACCTTACAAAATCTCTGAGCCTACACAAAATGTAATCCTTCTGCAACTCAGTCAACCAATCATCTTCATTTATGGTTCCCTCAGTCACCTCACAGACACTCACTTGATCTTCCTCACACAAATTATCATCAACAGGAGAGGGAGGAGTAGACATGTCTACCAAATGTGACAAACAGTCAGCAGATAAATTACTGGCCCCTGGGATGTATTAAACAATGAATGAAAAATCTTGCAAACCAACAATCCACCTCCGAATTCGAGATGAGATTGAATCCAGACCCTTGTTATTGAAAACTTCAACAAGTGGTTTGTGATCAGTTTGGACATAAAACCGGACACGCCAAAGAAAACGTTTAAATCTCAACATTGACCAATAAACAGCAAGAGACTTCCTCTCTATGACTGAATAGTTGGTTTCGGCACCCCTGAGAGATCTAGAGATGCACGCAATAAGATGCCCTTTACCATCTTTCACCTGAATAAGAAGAGCTTCTAAACCCTTACCACTGGCATCACATACAATTTTAGTCTCAACATTGGATCAAAAGACTGTAGTGAAGGAGCATTGTTAAGTTCCTGTTTGACATTTCTAAATTCTTCACAACATTCTTGTCCTCACACAAAATCTGTTTTTTTCTTTAACAAGATTCTCAAGTTAATGTTTTACTGGCAAAGTCTTTGATAAAGCGAGAATAATATTCCACCATCCACAGAAAAGAAGAAAGTTCCTCATTGTTCTTGGGCTCCTGCAGTGCTTGAATTGTGTCAACCGGATCTTTCTTTGGTCTAATCCTGGCTGAAGTAACACGGACGCCTAAATATGACACTTCACTAACACCAAACTTACATTTTCCCGCCTTCAGTGTCAGACCAGCCAGCTGAAGCTTGGATAATACTTTGAAAATACGCTGGTCGTGTTCCTCAATGTTGGTACCAAAAACAATAATGTCATCTTGATAACACTTAAAGCCAGGTTGATCTTTCAGGATGTTGGACATGATTCTCTGAAAGACTGCTGCTGCCGAAATCAAACCGAACGGCATTCTTTTGAAGCGAAAATTGCCGAAGGGGTTTGTAAAAGCAGTCGGAGCTTGTGAACATTCATCCAATTCAACCTGATAATAGGCTGACATGAAGTATAATGTGCTGAAAACTTTTGCCCCTGAGAAAGTTGAAATAATTTCATCAATGTTGGGTAGAGGAAACTTGTCGACTACTACCTCTCTGTTCAGCACCCAGAGGTCCACACAAAGACGAATGTCGCCATTACATTTTCGAGCAACAATGATGGGGGCCAATCATTCAGTTGCTTCGACTTTTTTAGGTCACTCTCCACCGTCGAAAGTAAATGTAAAGGTATTCTTCTCATTTTGGACCAACCGGAATTGCATCAGCTTTCAACTTGATCCAGTGTTTGAAGCCACTCAACTTTCCCAGCGTGCTTTGAAACAGTTTACTAAATTTGTGCACAAATTTGTTTCTATTACAATTAATTTCATCAATTTGAACTTGTGGACACACATTAGGATTTAAACTGACCCCCAGATCTTTCTGATGACTCCAGCCTAAGAGATCATCACCATGACAAGAGACATAAACCTTCCCACAAGTGCTTTTACTACCCACATTTATGCATGCCTCAAAATAGCCAAGCATGTCAATTTTAGAACCCCCATAACCTCCCGTTTGAATGTCCATTTGAGAGAGTACCTTGTCACTACAAAACATATTTGAAAATGTATGTTCAGAGATGATGGTAATGCGAGAACAAGAGTCAAATTTGGTCACTTCTTTACCATCAACGCATACCACTTCAGACGGGAATAATTTATTGGACTCCACCCACAATTTGCAGAACAATTTCCTGACAAGCCTCTTTGTTTCTACCCTTAAACTGTTTCCTTGACCTGTTCCTACAACATTTACTAAAATGACCTTTTACGCCACATGAGTTGCACACCTGGGACCAAGCAAGACAAAATCTATCATTGGATTTGTGACCATCATGCCATTCTGAGAGGGAGAGGAGGTGACAAACAGTGCCACTCTGTCACAAGTCCCCACTGCTTCCCAGCATCCTTTTCCCACAGGCCCCATCCACCCTCTATGTCATTACTGGGCACTAAATTCACTGTGCCTCACTTGCATTTCTTTCTCCTGCTGCCAGCGGCAATGCCAATGCTGCTTGCATACTGGTTAAATATGATCCCCCGCTAGACACTGGATGCTGCTTTGTAGACGTTGCCCGCTTCCCCAAAGGGCACATCCCAGCGGCCCATTACACATGCAAGATGCGCTGAGGGGCCACTAATATTTGCGGTATTGGAACCTGCAATCACCCTGCCCCCCTGGCCTGCACTCATCTCACATTAGTGATTGATGATTGGGTCACAAGTTTATACTCCTTTCTGCTACACAAGCAAACAAAGAAATCTCAGTTTGTCTTAGGTCAGGTGTGGGAAGTATCCTTTTACTATGTGCACTTCTGAAGTCCTTGATATTTGAAGGAAAACAACACTACAAGTAGCCAAACCGAGGCTGTGTGAACATCTACAACCTGCATAAAAAAAATCTATTTTTATAAAACTCCTCGTAATATATTGTAAATGCTTATAAACGCCATAATATCAGAGCTAACACGCCAGTGACTGAAGCATGTTGTGTCTTCCAGAAAAATCTGCATTATTTCTGTCTGGCGGTTGCTGCTAGAAAGCTCAGGAGTTTGGGGGAGAGTCAGTGATGCTGAAGATCATTTTCAGACATGTGAGGGAATGTGTCCCCTCCTTGCTGACCGTTTAGTGTCCTTGGACAGTCAAGAATTAATTTGATTTTACCACTGCCCTAAAAGTGCACGGGATGACTGACTGTGCCCCAGCCCATAGGCCCTAGACTCGAGACTGTCGAGCTTTCTGCTGATTCCCTTACAGCTATAATATGTGAGTGACCAACCACCCCCGCCCTACTGGCCTCTTAGAGACACTTCGATGGACTTTACTCTAATCCTATAAACCTCCTGTACAGACTCAGCCCTAACGTGTTATAGGGGTAATGTTAGGTTCCCAAATTCACTAAAAACATGTCAGAGTCTAGAATTTGATTTACTATTCCCAGTGCCGCTGCGTTTACATAGTCCGGCAGACCTCACCAGATCCATAGGTCCATGCGTGAGCATGTCGCCCATACATAGTGCGTTAAATGGGAAAAATAAGTGCAGGTACTCATTAAAATGAGCTAGATGTGTAGTGAGGGGGCGAGCTAAGGGTGGGGCTAAGTGCAACACATGATGATACTTAACTTCTATATTAGTAACAGCACATACCAATATACATGAGACATGTGTTTATATAAACAAAGCAATTTAACTCATTACACAAAATGAAAGAGAAATGCGATAATATGTTAACATTTCCTTTTGTTGCAATAGTTGTACCTTCTTAATGTCATACTGTTAATTGCTGTTTGGCACGATACTATATTTTTTGAACACACGAGTAGGAAGAAACTGAAAATACCCCCATGTTGAACCAAAGCTCTTATTGCAGCAAGAAAACGAAGCAACTCATCATGACCCTCCCCAGAAGATATCTCTTGTCTTTCCCATCGATCTATCCATTCATCCTACCATTTACCTGCTGATGTCTACCATTTACCCTTTACATTCTACCTCTATTCAGTCTTTCATCCATCATTCAGTTTTTCACCATTCCATCTATCCACTCTTCATATCCAAACCTATCCATTCATCCTTTCACTCATCCATCTCTTTATATCCACCCTTTCCCTCTTCCATCAATCCTTTCGCTCATCCATCCATCAACCCTTTCACTCCTTTATTTCACACACCCTTTCCCTCAATCCCTCCTTTCACTCATCCATCATTTCACCCATCCTCCCTACCTTTCATTAATTCATCCATCCAATCTTTTACTTATCCACCCATCATCTGCCCTTTTTTCAAATCATCCACCCTCTTTCACCCATGCATGCTTTCACTCATCCATCCATCTATACATCCACCCTTGCTCACTCATCCACTCACTCACTCATCCACCCACCCTCCCTTTTACGCAATTAATGAATCTTTGTCACCGAGCAGATATATACAAACAAAGTGCCACCCATTTTCTTTAAAATACCTCCTTAGAGTGTCTGGATTCTCTCACTCATTTTTTTCTTACAAAAACAGCCATACACATAAACATAAGCAGACACACAAAATACTAGGATATGATTAAAGCCATGCTATACTCTTCACCTTCCATGGCTTTTTTAATTGCCTCCAGGGCCGTAGCCCGATGGCCACTGCCAGGGCTCTGACATGATTCTTGTGTTTGCACGAACGCACAGGATAGTGTGAATGTGATTGACAACACAGGACCTGAATGGACCCTGCTCTGTCAAGCACAGAGTGATGGTGAGTAGCCGGACATTATTCAAATGAGCCCTGCTGAATAGCTCCACTGGGTCTCAGATCGGGGACTACAGAAGCGGCACCTTGGCTGCCAGAGACACTTTCCACTCCTGCTCACCAACACAGGCAATGACCCTTACTTGTCATGAGTACATGTACACTCCACAGCAGTAGAAAAGTGCCAGTGCTCCGAAAGATAAATCTAAGATGTGTATATTTATGTAATGTTTATATTTGTAAATGTTTGTAATGTGATGTGATTTATATAGGTCACCACCTATATATTGTATATATTATGTGTGTGTATACACTATCAACTTTAATACAAATAATATTTTTTTCCAGAAATATTTAGGAGAATCTTTCTTTGGGATTGACAACCTACTTTTGGAATTTGTATTATATCTCACATTGAATGGGTAGCCCACTATAGGGGGTCTTGATTTGACTATTAACTTTTTCAGTGAGAGATAGTAGCAGAACCATTGTGAATTATATTATAGCACTGTATACGAATCCAGCAAAATTGCAGCTGACGGGCCCCACTGACCATGTGATCCGAATATGGCATACGGCAAACAAAGGTTTGGGAGGGATTGGGAAAATCACACAGATGACCTCACTATGGGACACAGACAAACTCGGCACACTGAAAAACACTAAGGGCTTTGACCGCGGGGACATAATTAGAATCTCAAAGGTGGGGACCTGTGGAATAAGAGAAGAAGTGGACACATGCACCAAAAGGCTATACTTTGACGTATCATAAATTAATTGACAATATGACGGATCCCCTCCTGTGGCTGCGCGAACACTGGTAAATTGATGTCGTGGGTATGGAGGATGAAGACTAGCAGGAAGCACTGGCGTCTCCCTGAGAGACAGCGATCTTCTCCAGGCTAAGACTTGTGCAACTCAAGGTTCTGCACAGGGTGTATCTGCCGTGTCCAGCTCTAGTAAAGATGGGTTATAGAGAAGATCCAGAATGTGGTAGAAAGTGTGGCCGCAAGGGTACGTTCATACATATTATCTGGGAATGTGTTCAGATTCAGCTATACTTGGCCGCTGTGATTCGATGTATGGAAGAAATCTTGGGAACATAAAAAACAAACCTGGACTGTGTCTCCTAAATATTTGGGAACCCACTGACCTAGGTAGTAAAGCAAAGACCTGGGTTACGCTAGGAATGATGGTAGCAAAACATAACATTGCTAAACTAAGAGGTCCAGGGGAGGCTCCAACAATTACAATATGGAATAGAGACCTAGATTGGTGTATGTATACATGTACATTTGCATTTACATTTATGTTGATGAAGCGAACAGTATATGAATCAAGAGGCTGTACTAGGAAATGGTCATAAATATGGGGAAAATGGAATGAGAACCGGGGAAATATATGTGATCCAATCCCAGTCGTAGAATGAGTAGAGCACCAAGGGCTTATAGACACGAAATGTAATAGACAGATTAAGGTAAGAAGCGGTACGACTCTTATTTGATATAAAGTGTTGTATAAAGCTGTGAGAATATGTTTGCATCACGTTAATATTGTCATTAATAAAACGATTTTCTGGACAGAGTGGAATGAAAGCATCAATGTGTTCCTTAGTCCCTAAGGGAGATGCGAGTCACCAAATATTTTGAAGGGCAAGTGTCAAAGGTGATTCTTTTGGGGTATGAGAAGGTGGCACAATTGAATTGCTCCATTTTGAGTATACTGGTGGATGCAGTGTGAATTTATCTACATGTTTTCAATGGCTGAGGATCTTTTTGGAGAAATATATAACAGACTCATCAGATCTAGATTTACAAAGCGGGTGTTTTGTGGGCTGAGATTAACTTTTTAGGATTCCGAAGAGTTTTTGATGGACAACAAAAAGTGATATCATCCTTGAAGTCTGATTTATCTTTATCAAGTTGCAACTTCTACAATCTCGCATACCATTCATGAAAATTAGTTAGGGTCGCAATTCGAATTGTACTCAAATGTTAAACCAAAATGCTCCTTTATTGTGATGTTTCTGCAACATAGCCTGCTGTGGAGCAAAAATCAAGGGGGAGTTAGGAATCTTATGCTTATAAGACACTGTTGTTTTTGGTTCAAACCAAGCGAGAATGGAGTGTTATGTATGGGAAATATTTTGGTATTGGGTATGATTGGCAGACCGCTCATGTTCTGTCACTGAAATTATGTGTTTGACTAAAGGAGAGTAAGATACAGCTGTGCATGTGCCTATCATTTGTCTGGTAGATATGGCACCAAATATTGATTTGATTTGGTCCTGAGGTGTTACAATTTGCAGGAATTCAAGGTGGCCTTGGGTGGTTTTTAATTTTAACCTAAGCCTTAGTTCCATACTTTTCTTGCCCGTACTTAAGAGGAGGTTCCACTGATGTGTTTCTTCTTGTACAAGAGAACAACCAGGTGAGTTAGGTTCCTTTATAGTGCAATCAATATCTTTGCAGTTTACTTGGAAAATGATTGACTCTTGCCATGGACAACCCTTGTGGGCCATACATTGTGTCTTGAAGGTATAGTATCTGGTTTTAAGTAGGCAGTAAAGCATGTATAGGGCCAGCAAGACATGTTTCCTTAGGTATTGGTCTAGGAATGGCATTGCAGTTGCATTCTTTACATTTTAGAAGTAGTGAAAATGAGCCCCATATGTAAAGCCCATTGGTACAGTCTACATAAGGGATAACAAATTTAGAGACAATGTTGATCTTCTAGATAAATGAAAATGTATCAAAGAGTTTGCAAAGAGCAGAAAGTGTGTCTTGTTAAATTACGACCCAGGTGGTTATTCTACATTCCTTGGTCAATGGCTCAGAGGGAGTGGTCAGGTCCTGACATGTCAAGGCTTCTCTAGTTTTCCATCTTTAGAATGAACCAAGTATCATTGAAACAGGTGTAGCAGGTTAGGTTGAAGCAATTAATGAGGTCCGTTAATGGATTGAGATAGGCACTGAAGAGAAATGGTGACATAAAAGGCATGAGGTATGCCAGCTGCACTATTTAAAGGTGGTGATGTAGGTTTGCTCTGCCAGAGAGTTAACATCGTATCCAATCTATAGTATTTCCTTTGATCCCAAATTCTGCTAGTGAAGGTGCAGTGTGTCAACAGCAGAGAACATGCTCAAGAGTAAAATTACAGTCACTACATGTCAATCAACTGTAGTCTTTAGTTAGTCTCAGATGGAAGTCAAGGAAGATGTGGTGGCTCTTGCTGGGTGGATACCTGTTTCATGGAGACCACAGTCAATCTAACAGAATAATCAAAGACCCTATAGTACTTGTGAGAAGTCCACCACTCTGAACTTTCTATATTAAGTTGACAATGTTGAATAAAAAACATTCCTTTGCAGGAAATTTACATGGTTCTAAGCTTGTATGTCAGGGAAAACTAAAGTGGAAAAAATGGGCCTCAAAAGAGCCCTGCTCCACTAGAATCTGTGGAATTCGGCAGGAGGTTACCATAATGAAAAGAAAAGTAATGGCCTTTCCCCTCATTATCCAATTTCTGACATTTATATCAGCAGCAAAAAAAATTGTGGGGTCTTTGTAATGTGGGGGCTCCCCTTTTATCGTAAGGGACAACCCTCTTCTCACAGGGTCTCTATGAAGCTGTATTTACATTTATTGTGTGTGTGTATTCAGTAAAATAATAGATTATTAATTTGATCATGTAGCCAATAAAGGGTTGATAATATGCACTTTGCTGGGCATTGTGAATGAGGGGGGTTTATTAAACTTTGCATGATAAAAACAAGACTAGCTAAGTCATTTTATTAAATCATGATCAATCACAACATGCACCTTCAAATGAAGCAGTGTGGATGTAGAACAGTCTGGTTTGTGTAACTAAACATTGTTCATCATCTCAATGTAAACTGGCAAGTGCTTTCTAACTGTTTTGTTGCACACATTTTTTGTATACAAGTTGTACAAAAAGCAAATAATGGGAAAATCTAGGCAGACAAACTTCAAAAGCTATCCTTGTGATAACAATGGGGGCGGTAAGCCTGCAGTGATTTAAGAAAGTAGCACTTTATGAAAGGTGTCTTAAAAGAAGTGCTGGGTCCTATAGATCGTTTTTGGAAACTGCAACATGTTGGCCCACCCCCTAATGGTAGAGTAATAATGTGGACTGATTTAATCTTCTGAGGGATTATCACTCTTACATACAAGGTATAAAAGGCAACCAACCGATATTCTTAACCCCTTCGAAGCTAATGACGAGCTGGGCTCGTCATGGCGCTTACCTGCCGTGCGCGGATGACAAGGCCAGCTCGTCATGAATAATGGTTATTTTGGAGCTTCAGCGCAGGACGGGAAAACGCCTAGCAGCCATGTGGTTAAACAAATGTATACGTTTTCCTCTCTATTAATTCATTTTAATATTGTGTGAAAGAGATTTCTGAGAGCACTCGTATGAGAAACTCATCTTGTGTTAAGTATGTATGTAGCCCACCAGTATTGCGAATAACTGAATAGTAAGAAGAACAGGAGATGAGATTCCTACCACATTACAGTGAGTAAGATAAATACGTTTTAGGCCTTACTGCAAACCAGATGACAAGGAGTATAAGCATATCTTACTTTTGAGCACAAATAATAAAAATATTAATACTTATAGTTCTTAAGCAAAACAGTTGATGGTGGAAAGGCAAAATTCAACTGAGTCTTATGGTGATGGTCAATTGCTTTTTGGGTTTACTAGGTGACCTCTTTACACAGCTATGAAAATATTGAAATCTATCCAGACAATAGTTGAGTTTAGTTATATAATGTAATGCATCCAAGTCTCCGCCATTGTATTTCAAATCTTCTTCCTGAACATTGAGCTACAAATTATGACAAAAAATATTTTGGAGGGTGTGCAGTTTAGCATCAGCTGGCTGATACACCCCTATGAGTTGGGATTTAATTGCCTGAATAACCTGCTCAGACCAATGTGGGAGAATACTGCACATGATAAGCAAAGCTCTAAAACGATTGTGGCAATGTAGTTAAAGTCACAAAATGCCTTTTATGGTGCTAAGTGGCACTTTATCTTTCAAACATATCTTTTAGCTTTAGTAGTCCAAATGATTTATATAGGACTCACCATACTGGAATTTAATACTAACTAGTATTTCTCCCAGACATACTCCCTACATAAAGAGGGACACAGTGAAGGCTTCTCCTACAAATAGAGCGTGCACCATCAAAGATGAATTCAAAGTAAATGTCTGTATGCATACGACTACAGAATATTAGGTAAACCTGTGACAGTTTAAAGGAGTATAAGACCATGACATCTCTTTCTATGAGACGGCCAGGTAAGAGATTAACTGGAATTTAACAGTGTTTATTATTGTAAGGAACAAAGTGATGCAAAGTGATACACTCATGTCTTTACTTCTGTAAAGTCAATTTCTTGTAATGATTTTGCTCAAGTATTAGAGCTGTAACTCTTTTCTAAAGACCAGCTTTAACTGTGTTTCCAATGATGCAAATGAGTATGGATTTACTAACTAGATTAATTCATGTAATTTGTTATATGAATGCCTGAATGCATTGTTGAACCACTGAGAAATATATAAGGCTCCATTCAGAACTATGCAGCAGTTGGCTGTGTGAAAAGACGCAAAACGTTTTGAAAGAAAGTAGGAAAAAAGTGTCTCTGCCACCACCCAAATTGGTCTTGATGTAATCCAGCACAGCACCATGAACAGTATTGGTACCTTGGACCAAGCCCAATTGAGCAGGTCGAGGGTACCTGATTCTTCAAGGAAATAGAAAATGACACATTTTCAGACTATCCTTGATGGGAGAGGGAAAAAGCAAACTGGACAACAATTGTTTTTTGTCTTTAGGGTCCATTGAAACCTTTTCATACAGAACAAATAGGGGGCATTTTTCAAGTATGGAAGGAAACAGGTCATGACCAAATATAGCATATGATTATAGGTTAACAAGGGTGTCACAATGGAGAAATTACCCCTCCTATGCCCTCCAACTTGGATCAGAGGAAATGGTTTCAGTAGAGAACCAGAAGTACTCAGGGCAAGAGGCTGGATGCTCTCCTTGTCAGCAAGAGGGGAGACGTTTGTAGGAAAATAGGAAACAAAAGGCAGTAAGACTGGCATAAACAGATCGGGAGAGAAGACAGCATAGGGCAAGGAACTCCAGATTGCTTCAACCTTACAAAGTACTATAGGTCATACCAAAGGGCTTAAGACTCCTTAGACAGGAAGCTAGAAGACGGGAGCGTCTCTGGCACTCCAGCTGGGATCTAAGGGACAAGGAAGCCCATAAGATCCTGATAAGGAAGTACAAACTGGAAGTAATAAGAACGAAACAAGAATATTTTACGGCTCTCACTACCTCTCTCTCTTCTCCAAAAGAGCTATTTAGGATAGTGGACTCCCTCACTACCCTTCAGACTCCGGACCCGGTTATTGCATCACAGGAGCTTTGTGACAGTATAGCCTCTTTCTTTCAGACCAAAATCTCGGACATCTACACCGCCTTGGAATTGCAGAGATCTTTTACTTCTGAGCCTCCTGCCCCCGCTGACTTGGTCCCTGCTCCTTCGGAGAAACTCTCGCTGGGAAGCTTGGAATTTTTCCCTCCTCTCTCTTTACAGGACCTAGAGACTCTCCTTAATAAAACCAAATCCGGCTCCCCCCTAGATGCCTGTCCGCTCAAGATCCTGAAGCAGTGTAGAGAATCCCTCTTGCCCCCCCTTGTTGACATCATGAATAGGGCCATGACGGATGGCATTTTTCCTCAACAGTGGAAAAATGCGGTTGTAAAAACCCTTACTCAAGAAACCCTCTCTTGATCCTGGGGTATTAAAGAACTTTCGCCCCATCTCACTGCTCCCGGCTCCTGCGAAGATGTTAGAAACTTATCTAAATAAACATCTTGCTGCCTTCGTGGAAAGCTCGGGTTGTCTGGATCTTTCCCAGCACGGTTTCAGGAGGGAGCACAGTACTGAGTCTGCCCTGACCATAGTGCTGGACAATATCCGCACACGTGTGGATAAGGGTCAGACCTCCCTCCTGATCCTTTTAGACCTTACGGCCGCCTTTGACACCCTTTCTCCCTCAGTTTTAACATCTCGTCTGGGGGAGATCAGGGTTCAGGGGGCGGCCCTTAGGCTACTCACCTCTTTCCTCGATCAACGAGAGCAAAGAGTGATGCTGGGCAAATTTCTATCTCCATCCCTGTCTGTGCAATGTGGAGTCCCTCAGGGGTCGGCGTTAAGTCCGACCCTCTTTAAGATTTATGTGACCCCCCTTGCCAGACTAATTAGATCTTTCGGGATGGAGGTAGTCTCATACGCGGATGACACGCAGATCCTTGTCTCTCTCTCAGTAACCTCGACTGCCTCCAACTTTAGATCTTGCATGGAGGCAGTCGGGCAATGGATGATATATAATTCGTTGAAATTAAATGGGGAGAAGACTCAGGTGATGGTGTTCGGAGGTAAGGAGGAGATATGGTCAGCCGATTGGTGGCCAAACTCACTGGGTGCCTGCCCGGTTCCTGCCTCTTCCGCTAAAAACCTTAGGGTCGTTATTGATCCCACCCTCACTATGTGCCAACAGGTTTAACAGAACTGTTTCTACCTGTTGGGGTATCATTCACATGCTGAGGAGGATCAGGCACTACCTCTCACAGCAGGCAAGGAAACAACTTGCTGTTGCCCTTGTTGGTTCGCGTCTGGACTACTGCAATGCGCTGTATGCGGGTCTGAATAAAAGCCTGCTGCAGCGCTTGCAGGTGGTCCAGAACGCAGCGGCGAGGTTTGTCCTTGATCTACACCGGCGCACCTCGGCTACCTCTGCCAGAAAATAACTTCACTGGCTTCCTATAGAGGACCGAATAGTGTTCAAGACCATGTGCATGACCTATAGGGCCTTAGCAAAAAGCAGCCCCACTGGAATAGGTTCCATTCTGTCCCGCTGTAGCCCCGGCAGGGACCTGCGCTCCTCGAACAGACTCCTTCTTTCAGTCCCCCGTATTCGGAGAACCAGATGGGGTGGTAAAGCTTTCTCTAATCTGGCTCCCAAGTGGTGGAATGCCCTCCCCCTGGAACTAAGGTCCCTTCCTACTCTTCAGCTTTTTAGGAATGCTCTTAAAACCCATCTCTTTGTGCGGACATACCTATAGTTGTGCCCTGCCCTTTTTTGATCTGTTTTGGTAGGCGTCTTGACACCTTTGGGTTTTAGTAGCGCAATACAAATTGCTTTTCATTCATTGCTTTTCATTCAGGGCTTAAGATGGGGCCAGTACAGCTTGCACTTATGGGGTCACTTAGATTGCAGCTAATATCAATAACAGCTTTTAAAGGATTGCAATTCGAGCATACATGTTTCCAACAATAGAGGCTACTGACATAACACAAATGTGCTCTTTATAGTTTACTAGTTCCACATAAATTAGTCATATTCACAGGGTCATAGTTTTTTCTCCAAAGGCGTTCATTTCTTTTGCAGACTCTTTTATGGATGCAAAATATGGGGAGTTACTGTTGAATTAGGACCAAAATATTTTATAGTTGGAGGTTTTCAAGAGGAGAACAGCCTTAATGTAGGCGGACAGACATTTCTTGTAGCAAGGCATGCCTAGAGTCGTGTCACTGGCTGGAGTGAGTAGAGTAGATGAGAGCACTGAGATACGTTTGATGACTGGGAAGTTAGGCCCGGGGCAAAATGTGGAACAGGACGATGAGGAAGGAGTCAACATTGGAGATATATGGTGAAGGGGGCAAAGACTGAGAAGTGATCTGTACATAGAAGACAGGAAAGGGGCCTCAGACCATTCAGCCTGACACCAAGCATGGGGTTGCTAGATTTGTCAAGTACACAATGCCATAAGGAAAAAGACAAAAATCCACATCGGCTGTCCCCCAAAATTTTAATTCAATAACCCTACTTATCATTAGACTGGCCAAGGAAAGTGGAGCCACTACAAATACAGAACAATATTCTGTAATACTCCATAGAGATTTTGGACTACAGTCCTGGAAGAAAGTCGTGTGGAACAGAGACTTATTTCCATGGCCAAATGTGGATGTACTCACACTTCAGATTAGGCAGTCTAATGTTCTTCTTGAAAAACATGAGATGATAAAGGAGATACAGCACTATCTGAAAGATAGAGAACTGCTTCCCTTCATGCAGTTAAGGAACAGTATGAGCTTCCAAAGGAAGAAATTGATATGCTCAGCTAGCTCAATGTAAGCAGCCAGTGAAGTTTTTCATTTAAAACTCAAAGAATCAGCATTTGGAAATTATTTAAGGTCTTTTGAATGTAAGAAAATTACCTTATAGTGGCTTATGAAGGTTACATAGCACAACAAGTGCCTGTTCTCTTTGTAGTAAAGGATGTGGCTAGAGGACTTGAGGCTAGTTGTTTTAGATATTGTTTGGCAAGATATCATGAAAGCTTCTTCGGTGTGGCCGAAAGAAGAAAAATGAATCTAATCTCATGCTAATTTTTGTTATCCGATGGATCATTAAAACAGATCTATAAAAGCAAATTTACTCTGCCCTATGGCTCATTTGGAAACAAACAGGACAAGAAGGGAAACACCAATGAAAACAGGGGTTTCAGGAAACACCAACCTAGGTAACTGAACTAAACGTTTAGGGTAATCGACACAAAATCTTAATCAAACATTTCAGACCAGAAAACAAAGTGTGCAACTTATAGCCTTTCACTTTTGCTTTTTGGTGTTCATGTGCATTCTGTTTAGGCCCATTATGTATATATTGCAGCTGGGGCATTTTGTTCATAATAGAATATTTAAATGCTCGTGCAGATATGGTCATACTTTGAGACTTTTGCAGGGAGCGCAAAGGTGAACAACTGTCTGTCTGGTTTCTGTGTGCAATCTGGCTGCACCTTTTACCAAAAGACTACAACCACTGCTCACAAGTAGTTTAAAGAGAGCACTCCTCTATGAGGCAATCACTTCAAAAGACATTAGAAAGTGTCCTTTCTAAAGTGCATTTTTGTACCATGTGCATACTGTGAATTGTAATGTGATGCTTTTTACCATACAAATCAGGCTAACGATTGCTTAAGAGGAAAAAAACAGCAATTAATGGTAAGCATACCATATGTGAATACAAGATTAGATCTAGAAATTATTCTTACCCGTAAGAATTATATCTAATTTCTCAACGACAAATTTAGCATTGTCCATGCTGAAGCACATTGGAGGCTTAAATTTTAATACATTTCTTCCTGGTCCATCAGTACTCAATACAATACCTTCCGTCTTCATCCTAGAATGCAGGACAATGTGAGAAATGCATACTTTATTCCGCTACCATGTTAAAACATCAGCACGAGCAACATAATAAAAAGTTATATCATTTTCTTGCAAATTAATCCTGTTTCGTTTGGAGGTGCTATTTCTGATAGGCAACACATAGCTGAATCCATTACAAACCTGGAATATTCCTTCCCCTTGCAAAATATTCGAACTCATAGAGGGTTGATACCATTACCCGAAAGAAAATAAAGTGAAAAAGGAAAATTGAAGAAAACCTGCCTTAAAATGTTTTTTGTCAAACTTTGACCTTCACCTTTCTCTCAAGTAAGGTTTTTTTTTTTTTGTATGTTCTTATATAGCGATCGAATCACCCGGAAGCATCTCGGCGCTTGCCTTGGGAACCCGTCCTGGCTTTTTCCTGTGAGATAGCCCCTAACGGGCCTCCCCAAGGTGAAAGCCAGGCATCCCGCCGCGGGGGGCCGTTGTGGAGATTAAGCAAGCTTAATGCCCAGAGTTGCAGAGTGTGAACCCATGATTAGGTCAGGCACCGAAGCGAGAATTATCGAGTCCGTGGACATTTGTGCTCAAGACCCTGCCGCGTCGGGAATTGAACCCTGGTCCCGGGTCTGACCTCTGCTTCAGGGTCTGCCTGCTCTAACCAGTGAGCCACACTTCTCCACTGTTGGAAAGTTATGCATGTTACAAAGGTTCCCTGGTATAATTAATAAATAGTGTCCTATGGGAAATGTACTGGAATACATTCTTTTCTTAGAGGTTGTATTAACAACAAACTCCTGCCTTTGAAGGAGTACCTTCCTGGTTCCTTTTCAGAAACAGAAGTAAGGATTTATAGCGCTATTTGTTTTAATGATCGGAAGGTCACATACAACACAGCAATACATAGCTACACAAAGTGGCTTACAGGTTGCAACAGCAATATTATTAGTCCTTAGGTACCTTTCCATTAATATCTTGTAGGAACCTTCCCCTTCATGCTACCACCTACACTTATGTTTATGTTATGCTGATGCCAATCAAAAGGAGCCTATGAGCTTACAATATATTTACAGCAGCACTACAGGAGAATTTATTTCCCCTGCTATTAGATCTCTATTTTGATCCTTTCCCAGCAGTATTTAGCTTCTGTTACAGCCACATTATCTGAAAAAAAGGGTTTACAATGTCATCATGATAAGATAAATGCATTGGTTGCAAACCAATAATACCAGCAATGGTGGAGGAAGGAGGTGGCCACCAGGATCTCCTCTGGCTAACTTCCTCTCACTCAAACAAACTCCCATCCAGGTCAGAGGCCTATGCCTGTGTCGTGGTAGCAAAACCACTGCATACAAGTAGTGCAGAATGACCCACAATTGACAATAATGTGCTACAGAGGGAGGGGGCCATTTAGGGTGCAAGTGGTTCACCCCATCCTAGTTTGTGTTTGGATTCTGGTGGTTGGAAGGTCGGCATTTATAAAAGGAGAAGAAAAGCTACAAGTACCAGGATAAAGAGAAAAGCAGGATGGAGGTTATTGGAAAGGAAGGGGGTAGGAAATAATGGATGGAAATGGTAGAGCTAAGAAAGACAGCGGAGAGGAGTCAAGGGCAAAGGAAAAATCAGGTAAGGAAAGAGGAGAGTGATTTGCTGTCCAAGGCTAGGGTCAGTATACAACTGTCCACAAGCACGTATAAGTTTGGGCTCCTGTGCACAATAAACTATCCTCTCAGGTGAACAGATGGCTTTGATGTATGTGCATATGAAGTAACTGTCATTGGACAGGAAGTGGACATCACTTTGCACATGAATCAAAGCTTTGTAAGGGAACAACAGAGTCAGGATGAGGGAGAGAGGTACTTCTGGGAGACAACAGGAGACAAGATGTAGAGAGACACAATTTGATAGGGAGGAAGCAGAAAGAGAAGTAAAAAGAGGGTTGAAATGTGAGTAAGAGTAAAAGAGTGAGGAGGAGGGGGTTTTAGAGATATGTGTAAGAAAGAGAAGGGGGAGAAAAAAGGATTGGCGGGTGTGATATGGGAGTGGGCGGGCATCGAACAAGAAGCCAATTGGAAATGTATTTACTGTGGACCTCAAACCCATTTGCAGGCACTCGTGCGCTACATCATCAGACAATACATCTCCTGGTGCGTCCCACTAAAATAGGTATCACTAAACAGTAGTTCACTTTAAAGTTACTTTTAATAATATAATTTCTCTATCGGGGGATGCATAATTCATCTACTGTACAACTTAGCACACAAGTTGTTCGGAAACATCCAAATAAATGTATTTGCAAAAACCATCCTAAGAAAAGAAATACTGAATACGTTCATTTTCATGAAAAGTTCAAATAAATTAATTAGAAAAAATGCGCAGCCTGTGACCACACAGTTCAGAAGAAGTGAGCAAGTAATAGGTGCATATAAATAAGAATATGCTTGGCTCTTGAGGCTTAGGTGTTATAAAAGAGTGGGTCAGTGGAGTCTATGTATCATCTGTTGTCGACAGAGTTTTGACATCTGCGTAGCGTTACTAAGAGCTAATCATCACGACATGGTAGTTGAGCAATGAGCCTAGAAAATTAGTAAATAAATGTTAAAGAATAAAATAAAAATGTTTGGAGTGCAGAAAATTGGGGTAAAAGCAAAAGGGTCTTACAAGAACACTGGTCCAAGAGGTTGGAAGAACAAGTCAATTAGCAACCCATGGTGAGGTTAATCTGAGGAATAAATCTGTGTAGTTGGTCTAGAAAATGATTGATCCAATTTCATTGTGTGGGTCAATACTTCCCGATATGACCTTTGTTTCACACATCACATTGGTAACAAGAGTAATGACTTATTAAAGGAAAATGAGACCATCAAACAAACTTCTCAAGATAGAATACTCCAGAAAACCCGTCAAACGCTCTTTAAATAAGAGCATGGTATTCCACAGAGAGATTTGTTACAACCTAAAGTCAAGCAGCATCTTGACAGATCAACTGTGTGACCACGTATTTCCCTCTCACTAATCAGATCATCAAAAGTGTGAAACATCAGTGAAAGATATTGTGCTCTGGTGGTCTTTCTTTATGGGTCTCCTGATTTTCATTCTAGAGGGGCTGTAACCTGAGAGATTATTTAGTGAGAGTTTGCAACCCTCTTAACACACTACCACAATAGAACCAGTATGGGGACAACCAACAGTTATAGGCCACCATGAAGGTGGCAATTCTATTGCTTGCAAGTTCACCATCAACACCAAGGTAGTTTATGTTCTACACATAAAACACCATCTTGATTATTTTCTCCAATTGCAACTTCAAGAATGTAGTGTCCAGAAACCAATAGCAGCTGTAGCCAAATTGCGCACCCTCCTGTATTGGAGAAGATTATGGACTACTCCCGAACTCGCTGGCTATGCCCAGGGTTTTTTCAGATTTTATCAAGGCAGACACACTGCATCATATCAAATTGCTAGGGGCAGTCCGAACCCTCTTAGGGGAGCTAGGATTGACAGCGCTGTGGACAGATCCCGTAAATTCTATTTTTCCATCGAAATCTTTGCTGAAAGCTAAGTATTGGGAACTGTTCCTAGCGAAAGGTGCAAGACAACAAGTGTCTACTTCTCTTACTAGTCGGTTTATGGATCACAAGGTGGCCCCTAGACTGGAATTATATTGAAATGCAATCACCAAACCCATGGATCGCAAACTGTACTTTCAGTTCAGGGTGGGGACTCTGCCTGTAAGATCCTTTACGATGAAATGGTCATCTCATTCGTTGGCTGGGTGTCTGGGATGTAGTGCCACTATCGAGTCTATTGTGTATACAAAACAATATTCCAAGGGGTATAATTGAACAAATTACTAAGCAATATCTAGTCAGGATATCTATACAGTATTATCCTAAAAGGATCAAGGAGTCAATTTTCTTGTTCATGGTAGTGCTAAAAAGCATCATTTTATAATTCAAAGAACAAAGGGGGGGATGAATACAAATGGTTACAGCACTGTTTAAACAAATAAACAAATAACACATATCAGCCCAAAGGGTTGTACAAGGTGCACGAGTGCAGTGGGTTGTGACACTACGGCAGCGCAAGTGACAGAGAATACAGCGTGAGCGGCGCAAGGTGCAAATATATACAGTGAAAATACACAATGGTTTCGGATTTAATAATGGTGTCTAAGTTCAATGTTCATATGGAGAACCACTGTGGAGGGGCGCCTAGAGTCTGGCTGCTTGGTCCACGGCGTTTCGATCCATGTGAATGAAGATCATCTTCAGGACATGGTGGGCTGGGTACATTACGTGGTTCAGTAAATTTCTGACCCGTAAGAGGGGATTCGATTGGAGTCAAGTCAATGGTGATTGATTCAGGAAGTCAATTGAATGGTGGTGCTCAGTCGCTATGGCGCACCACCATTCAATTGACTTCCTGAATTGAAGACGATTCACTCCTTCACCGAATGAGTCTTTGGACAGCTTGAAGATTACCGATCTCCTTGACGCCAAAGTGGACGTTTCTACGCCACCTCACGGCCTTTTGCCCTGCCTGGACGACTCGCTTCCCCAGGATCCTACTGTCCTCCACATGCAATCTGGATCAGGATCGAAACGCCGTCGACCAAACAGCCAGACTCTAGGCGCCCCTCCACAGTGGTTCTCCATATGAACATTGAACTTAGACACCATTATTAAATCCGAAACCATTGTGTATTTTCACTGTATATATTTGCACCTTGCACCTTGCGCCGCTCACGCTGTATTCTCTATCACTTGCGCTGCCGTAGTGTCACAACCCACTGCACTCGTGCACCTTGTACAACCCTTTGGGCTGATATTTGTTATTTGTTTAAACAGTGCTGTAACCATTTGTATTCATTTCCCCCCCCTTTGTTCTTTGAATTATAAAATGATGCTTTTTAGCACTACCATGAACAAGAAAATTGACTCCTTGATCCTTTTAGGATAATACTGTATAGATATCCTGACTAGATATTGCTTAGTAATTTGTTCAATTATACCCCTTGGGATATTGTTTTGTATACACTTCCTTATACCCCAATCCCAATAGGTTGATGGGTTTATACTCCTGTTTTTCCGTATATACTATCGAGTCTATGGCACACATCCTTTGGGTTTGCGATTCTTATGCTACCCCACTTCGGGCTTGGCTGATACCAATCTGTAGATTTCTAGGCACTAGAGAGGCTGCGGAGGCCGAACGCATATTGCGTACCGATATATCACTGCCCATTGCAATAGCTCTGGTGAAATTCTTAGGCTGGGTTCGGATCCTGAGGGCGCGCCTAATTGCTCAGTGTCCTTGATCAAACTTAATAACTTTTATGCTGTAATATGTGTACATGTCTTAATCTTTTATCGTTTTAACTCTTGGTTTTAAGGTTTTAATGGATGCTTTTATTTTTGGGCCAGAGTTAATTTTACATTTGATAGCTGTTTTAAACTCTGATGTATTTGCTGTTGCACATGCTTTTATGATTGTAAAAATCGAATAAAGCTTTATGAAACGAAACAAATGTAGTGTCCTGCCTTTGTTGCCCATGTAATCAAATTTATATTGGCCAAACATCATAGAAGGTCAAAGACTTGTATCAGCCAACACAGTGGCAGAATCAACTGGAGAGTTCAGAATGCCCTCTTGGTTAATCACTTTACAACAGCCAACCACAACGAAAGAAACATCCAATGGCAAGCCATTGAGTGTTACAAAACCACCCTGGGGTAGGGACATAGATCTCTGCCTAAACAGACTGAAATGTACAAGGATCTTTGATTATCAATCACTTATCAATGGCCTCAACGATGTTGAATAATGGAAAGGGTTACTATAGGTTTTGCTACTTACCCCGTATATGTGATTGTGTCTATATACCTGTTAAGACTGAATGTTTTCATTGCTTGTTTTACTGCACTCTCTTTGCAACCTGCAACAGGATGCACAAGCATTATAATCATGCCAATACCCTAAGGCGTCTAGGTGCTTGTCGTCCAACATGCTGACAGCCATTGTAATTGCATTTGTATAGCGCTTACTACTCCTGCTGAGGCATCAAAGCACTTTTTTTGGCGAGTAGCACGCTACTCCGGGACCCATAGAGGATTAGTGTTGAATTAGTATAGTGAAACATGCAAGTCAATTTTAAGTGGTGGCTAGGTTAGTCAGTTATTTGGATTCAGAAGGATAACAGATGAATAGAAGAGGAAAAAATGTTTGTATTTATATAGCGCTTGTTACCCCTGATGAGGTGTACAAGCACGCTAATCCGGAAACCCATAAAGGATTAGTGGTGAATTAGTATGGTGAAATATGAAAGTAATTTGAGTGGTGGATATTAGTCAGTTATTTGGAGTGAGAAGGATAAAGGAGGGATAGAAGGGGAAGAAAAGTTTGCATTCATATAGCACCTGTTACCCCTGATGTAATACCCTGGTGGGTATTACTGAATGGGAACGTGCACAGCATTTCTGGTTCTGGTCCCGACCAGTCTCAAATAGTCTCGAACAGGCTCAAATAGGCTACAGCCCTTGCCCTCTCCGCCCTTTACAGGCTCAAACAGGCAACTGCCCTTGTCCTCTCCGCCCTTTGCCTCGACGCCCGGACTGGAACACCCTAACCCTTGCCTTATATAGCCCTAGTAATCAGGTGACTCCTCCAGCCAATGGGAACCTTAGCCCTAACACTAGCCAATCACACCACTACCCCAAAAATCTGGAACCAGTAGGAGACCAGGACCTTACAGCAAATCTTAGCCCTAGTCCAAGCAACTAATCTGTTTAAAAAATCCTGATCTAGCCCTACCAGTAGTCCCAACTCAAGTACAACCAACCAATGGCACAGGAAGCCCTGGTCCCTACTTCCAATAGAAGTAGGGACCAGAGACTTCCAATAGAAACCCTAACCCTACTCTTAGTCCCACACCTAGTCCAGCAACCAATCACACCAGAAGCCCTAATCACTACTTCCAATTAAAGTCCTAACCCTAGCCCTAGTACCACTCTAGTCCCACCAACCAATACCACATGAAGCCCTAGTCCCTACTTACAATAGAAATCCTAACCCCAGCCCCAACCCTACATTGATTGAATCACAGACCCAGAAACTAATCAGAACCCTCAAATACCTAACCAATGAGGACACTAACCCGAATCCATTAGAAACACCAGATACAACCACCAATCAGTGTACAAGTGTACCAAACTATAGCAGACTATATAAGGTCCCAGTTACCTCAGACACTGTTTTCTGGCAAGGGAGTTGGAAGCTGCTGCTCTATTCAGAAATCTCCTAGGAGACACACAGGCTCACACTTTGGACTTCTGCAGGTAAGGGCCTAACAAACTTGTCCTTCAACAATACTGTTTAAATATAACTTTACTCCCTCTCCTGGCCAAAAAACGAAGTGCCCTTTGGCCACACTTATCCACACAACATCAATGACAATGCAAACAAACTAAAGAGCAGTGCATAAAAACCCAAAATCTGAAACAACAAATAAATTACCAAATGTACAAATTTATTAAAAAAGCATATAAAACCAAGTAAAATAAGATAGTCAAAAATCAAGGGAAGACAGACAATAAATGGAACATATAATAATCACAGTTCATCCTATACGTTCCTACAATTACAGATGGAGGAGGAATTCAATCAGGTAATGTTCCATTTATTGTCTGTCTTCCCTTGATTTTTGACTATCTTATTTTACTTGGTTTTATATGCTTTTTTAATAAATTTGTACATTTGGTAATTTATTTGTTGTTTCAGATTTTGGGTTTTTATGCACTGCTCTTTAGTTTGTTTGCATTGTCATTGATGTTGTGTGGATAAGTGTGGCCAAAGGGAACTACTTTTTTTGACGAAGTCAACAGTTGGTACCCCATCCCTTTGGTTGAGGGTCCCTCTCTCTTTTATTAGAGACAAAAAACGAAGTGCACAGTCCCTATTAAATACAGTTTAACAGCACCCAGCAAATTACTGACGTCTCAGAGCACCCTGTGATGTAGACTATCCCTGTTGCTGGGGGTGGGGCTGGGAGGGGGCTGGTTTTACTGACTTGTTAACACAAAATGGTGGATGGGGGTGCACTGCTTAACATACATACATACATATATTTTATTTATTTATTTATTTGAAATCGCGAACAAGACCCAAAGGGTTTCAGAGCGCTGTACCGAGTTGGCTCCAGCAAGTATACAAAACATAATGAAGGTAAGTGAAGTTACAACCTGTGGGAAAAAACATTCAAAGAATAAAGAGTAGGGGGTATCAGAGGAGCCATACAGAACGCAATGTAAAACATTATACAATAGAGAGAACCAAGAGGTGCGTTGTGAATCAAGGAATTATAACAAATTGGCTAGTGTTGCAAAATCAACAGTTAATGCAGCTAAAGGAGTTATCGAGGACTAGAACAAAAAGAACGTACAAGCATATAATAAAACATTAGTGAAATACTTCAAGATTTGGGTTATTAACAAAACACACGAGCATGATCAACGCTTTAACGTTCGTTCATTAGTAGTCTTTTGACCAGTTTTTTAAAGGAAGTAGTGGTAGGATTGGATCTGATCTCGGATGGCAAGGAGTTCCAGATTCTCAGAGCAAGACCGGCGAAAGCCCGGTTGTAGGATCTTTTCTTTTTGAATCTTGGAGGTTTCAAGAGAAGGGTGGAAGTACTTCTGAGGTTCAGACTGGAGTCCGATATCTCCAGCTTATTTGCTAGGTAGTACGGGGTATTGTAGTGCATGGCTTTATGAGTCAGACAAGCTATCTTGAGTCAGAGTCTAGCTTCAATAGATAACCAATATAGTTGCAAAAGGTTGGTGAAATGTGATAAATTCCTCGAGCCCGTTAAATGTCTAGCCGATGCGTTCAAGGTAGCTCTAAGTGGAGCCAGGTTAGCTTTGGGAAGTCCAACGAGGGTCACCAGCCCATATTCCAATCTAGGGATGATCAGGGATTGAACCGCCAGCCTATGATCTTCGGGGAGGAATGGTTTGATTTTCTTCAGTGTGTAGAGTTGGAAAGTGGCTCCCTTACTAGTAGCACTGATGTGGGTTGCATGTTTATCCAAGGTGATACCTAAAGATTTGGTAGAGTCTAGAACATGAGGTAGGTGTTTAATTCAGTCAAGAGTAGGAGCTGAGTGATTAGGTGGCGTGATCAAAAGAAATTCAGTTTTGAGAGTATTTAGTAGGAGATGGTTCTGAGCTAACCATTGTTGAGTTTGGGCGAGTGCAGCATTTAATGTTTTTATGTCCTCTTGCGAGGAGATCTTCAGGTACAATTGCGTGTCATCCGCATACATGTGTATTGAATGTTCGCTAGGTTCAGAATGACCGAAAGAGGCTCCATAAAGAGGTTGAAGAGATTGTGCGAGAGCGCTGCACCTTGAGGGACTCCAATCAGGACAGGGGTACTGGAAGCGAGGGCATGATTAACTTTTATCATATGGGTGCAGTTGTCAAGGAAGGAGGCAAACCAGTTTAGGACTGGGCCCGAAAATCCAATCCTATGTTGAAGAAGATCAATCTGGTTTTCATGTTTGATGGTATCGAAGGCTGAGGACAGGTCCAGAAGGATAAGGAGACAAGTGACAATTTGGTCTAGGGCTCTCACCACGTCATCAACAATGTGAGTTAGTGCCATTTTAGTACAGTGCCCTGCTCTGACTCCTGACTGATGAGGGTCCAGGAGTTGATATTTCTCAATATGGTTGCAGAGATGCAAATGTACGCATTTTTAAAGCAATTTAGCTAGAGGCATACTACTGGTGATAGGTCGAAAGTTGTTTGGACCTGATAGGTCCGCGCAGGGCTTCTCAGCAATGGCAGTAACTTGATCAGGTTTTAGGCAGTCCGGAATCTTTACCTGAAGGAGGGATTCATGAATGATCCTCAACCAAAGATGGAGAAAGGCTGAGATTAAATCTTTATAGAGCATGGCGGGTAGAGGATCACTGAAATGGTTGGAGGGTTAGATGGATGCCATGTAGTAAAGTAGCTCAGTGCAGTCAGGTAGGAGAAAACTACTCCATGAGGCATTGTTTTTGAGAGAGCCGCTCAAAGGCGAGTATATTGTAGTGGATTCTGCCCCCTCCCCTGATCCTGCGGGCGGTTTCTTGGATAACAAAGTTGGGGTGGCAGGTAACAGCTTCAGCTCTATTTTCCTTGTTTTTTCAGAGAAGTGAGCTGTAAAATCATCACCACTAGGGAGCAGGGATAAGGAGTAGCGCTTTGGTTAGAAGATTGGTTAGATTGTGCCTTAATGATTTTGAAGTTTTTTGGTCTATTTTTGGCTCATTCCAGTTGAATTCTGAAGTGTTCTCACTTTTCTCAGTTGAGAGAGAATTTTGTGGAAGGCGAGTTTCTCCAGAGTCTCTCAGGGAGTCTTAGATTGCGCAGTTTATCATTTAGGGCACCATTAAACCATGGATAGATAAAGTAACAATGTGTTAATTAGTCAACAATAAAGCCTTGCAGTCATGAAACAAGAGACAGTGCTAAGTTTACAAGTGTGCAGTATAAATGACAATTACTTCACTTGTCACACCCAACTTTAGACAGACACGAAGTAACAAAAAAGGACAACTTAGAAAATTTCAGATGGTGGATAAGCATGCAAGTTAATAATAGAAAGCGTGGCTAAGATTTTGGATTATGCTTGTTAGATGAACGAATACTTTGAACATTTCTCATGATTACTAAACCTGGTGAAGCTGGGACTAGAACTCGAATCTTCTTATTTCAAGGCTGACATAGATTACATTTAGTTGGAGCAAAACAAAGTGATGCCATTAAGTCTGGCTTATATAACTCTTTTAACTTGTGCATGGCACTTCCCAGTTTCTTGAATTGTATGCAGATGTGATGACTTTTGTTTCACAACAAGTTGAATAATTCTATGAACGCAATGATAAACAATACCAAATTGGTGATGAACACTTGCTTGCATTCTGCTGATATCCATGTCCTAGATTAGCAATGCATGCAGATAGTCATTTCAAATCTGGATTACCACAACAATGCCAACACTTTTTTGTCATATTATAAAAAAATGTATTCTTGTTCTTCTAGATCGCAGAAGTACGAATAAAATCACGCAAGGTGTCAAGGTGAGCGCATTTTCACATGCCCAGCTCAATTCCAGCAATATCCTATCAACTCTAAACCATTTGCCATCCTTATCCCATATGTCCATGGGTCTTTTAATCCTGCTTCTCATCCTCTAAATTTCTCTATCAACATCCTACCATACATTTGCTCAGTTTCCGGATCCTTCTATCTACAGATAAACTCTTTTCCTGATGATAAACACTCTTTTCATGCCCATCGCTATTACTTCACCAGAAGCCAAATCCAATCTACTCATACTTTGCATGGCTTTCAAATGAGTCTATTTTGCCTCCTGTTCATCACCCTCTCTTCTCGTGTAGCCTTTTAATTTTGGTGCACTTTCAATCCATACTTACAAACTCCACTGTATTGTCGGTAACCTGTTTTTTAGTGGTTAAAAATATTCTTTTTTTCTCAAAAGACACTACCTAAATTTATCAAGGAAAATTGTTAAATTACCTGCATATCACATATTCAGCTTCTTCTGTTGCAGGTGTTCTCTCCTTTGCATCGCTTATCAAATCCACTCCAATGAACAATCCAACACCCCTGTAAATGAAACAAAACTCTGTATCAAACAAGACTCAGAAAAACTGCAACTCTTAAAAAACATAAATAGGTTTCTGAAGATGATTTAATTTGGTATATTTTATTGAAAAAGCACTTTTACCCAAAGTGTTGGAAAACTTGATTTTAAAGGATATGAAGAGGTGCAAACACAAACACTTCATTGGTATACATTATATAGAAATTCCAAACAAAATACAAGTTCTTCCAATAGCTTCCCAAATATTGCCAAAGCTGTAAAAGTTGAGCATAACGGAGGCTGCAATTACAATGAAGCATGTGAAGGGAAAGCAGATCAGGGAGGTAGCAGGGAATAAAGAAAGCATTTATGTTTGGAAACTATATTTAGAAAGCGGAAATAGAAATTACTGGAATTAAGTAGCCATCTAACTTGTTTAAAAAAGGTGAAATATGTGGATTAGGGAAGACCGCAAGATAAAGAAAGTGGATGACTAGTGGAGCAGAGTTAGACCAGAAATAAAGCATGTAATAGACCCTGTCCAAGGCAATGAAGTAAGATAGGACCATAATAAAGTAGAATAATGATACTGGGTAATGAAGAAGACTGAATGTATAGGGACAGGCGTTTATAAACTACGTACCTTTATGTTATATCTTGTGGTCCGTCGTTGCCCTTAATGGAAGTAATGGGTCTATCTTTGGCCTAAGATCCCGGGTTAAGCCCAAGGGCAGTCTTAGTGTGACATACACTAAGTAAATGTACGTTGTCTGCTGTTGAGGCAGTGCTGAGCAATGGTCATATTGTCGGTATTGCACAGGGAATCTTGAAGTAAGAATAGTGGAGATTTATTTGGGTACCATTGGAAAGCGCATCTGGTGAAGTTCAGAGGGTTTTTCACTTGAGTGAGGGTAAAATTGCGCTAGTTGAGGTTTTGCTGGAAACAAAAGATAGTCTTGGATTGTATGTTTTTAAAAAACAAAACAGATTTTATTGACAGATCACAAAAAAATCGCAGAGCTCTGTACCCCAGAGGTATCTGCCAGTTAAATGTAGACATGAGTGACATCGCAATCCATCTTGACATTTTACATAGGTACCAAAAGACATAATATATGCAATGAACAGCCCTCCCTCCCACCCCTCCCCCCCCAAACGCCCCTCCCGGTTCTCCCCCCACGCACGGTTACTAACTTTCCAGCAATCAGCACACACACATCCATCGACACTGCACTCTCAAATGTCCAGTATTGGGTCCAGTTCTGGCGGAGGTTCGAGCCATAGACCCCTGAAGTCGGCCCAGCGTTTCCAAATTTTATAGTGCTTACGTGGGCATCCCCGGGCCAGAAATATGGGCTTCTCCATCCCCATGCAAAAATCTAGTCCTCTCTTCCTCACCACTAGTTACGGGGCCCTCGGGTCCTTCCACACCCTGGCTATATCTCTTTTGGCTACCGTGAGCCCCAACAGCAGTAAGTGTCTCTTGTAGAGGTTACCCCCACCCCATCCATCACATGCAAAAGGCCCAATTGTGGTGTACGTGGGAGCACCCACCCCAGTGCCTCGTCTAATCCATTCCATATCCCGTTCCAGAACCTGTCTAAGTGGCTACAACTCCACACCGTGTGCAGGAACGTTCCCTCCGCCTGGCCACATCTAGTACAATCCGGAGATGCAATGAGGCCCGCCCGCCACAGCCTCCGCCTAGTAAAATGCACCCTATGTAGGTATTTAAATTGGATAAGCCTAAGGCGGACAGATATGGCAGCGCCTCCAGGGTTTGTGAGAGCCTCATTCAAGTCCTCTTCGTCCAGTGTTCCAATGTCTTCCTCCCAAGTCTCCCTCAGCTTCTGCAATGTGGAGGAGCAAAGTATGTTCAGGGACTGGTATATGCGTGAAATTTTCTTGGTTTCTATATCCCCCATGAAAACCCTAGCTTCCAGGGGGCTAAACTCAGGAAGGGAGGTCAACCCCTCCAGCTAAGGGGTCAGAGCATGGCGGAGCTGTAGGTACCTAAAAAATTGGGTGTGGGGCATATTATATTCTGTACTCAGTTCCTGGAACAACTTAAGTGACGTCCCTGACATGACATCCCCCAATTTAGATATCCCTATGGCGTCCCACCCCGTAAAGCCCTGCAGCGCTGCCAGGTCGGGTAGGCGGCCGTTTCGCCAAAGGGGGGTTTCTTCGGTCAGGGTCCGCCACCACCCCATTCTACGCAGAGCTTGCCTCCAAATGTCAAACACTACCTGTGTAACTGGTGGCAGCGCCTTACGCCTCTGTGCCGAATAGAGAATAGTGTGTAGTGTGTGAGGTTCCATCAGAAACCACTCCAGGCCATAGACTGGGTCTCCCCTGTCCCCATACCACCATTCATTCAATACTAGGAGATGCGAAGCTTGGTAATAGGAGAGGACATCAGAGGTCGCCAAGCCACTACTATATGTTGACCTAAAGCACGTGCGCAGCGCCACCCGAACGGAGCCGCCCACCCAAAGAAATTGTCCTAGAACGGAGTCCACCTGTTTAAACCAATGAGGTGGGATGTGATAGGGGTAGTTTTGCAGTTTGTAGAGGACCGAGGCAGGGCCACCATTTTAAAAATGGCCGATCTGCCATATATTGTCAGGGACATGCATGACCACGTTTTAATATCATCCCGGGTCCGCTCCCAGACTGGTGCCACGTTCCGCTCCCAAGATACCTCGGGGATCTCCGACAGGTACACCCCCAGATATTTGATGCCCCCGACTGCTACATGTAGCGCTGAGGCCCAGTCCCCTACCACCAGGCCACTCTCCAATACCCAAAGTGTAGATTTACGTGGGTTCATGTACAGCCCCGAAGTCTCCCCAAAGATCTGGAGGATGCGCAAGAGACGGAGCCCCGACCTATTGAGGTCCGTTAAAAAGAACAGGACGTCATCCGCATATAACACTATTCTATCTGACAGGCCGTGCTCCCATTCCAACCCCTTCATCTGCGCATCCATACTGTTGGACCCGGCCCTTTTGGCAGGTTCACCCCGAGACTTTTTGCTTTTTCCTAGCCTGTTTCTGTGACCTGGTGTTGGTGATTTTAGGCATCTGCGCACTTTTTCACTGTGGTACAGTGTAAAGTGCTTGAGCTCTCTGTGTATGTGTGGTGAGTGACCTGCCCTCCCATAGGAATTAATGGGGAATATGTATGCCCATGGTAGTTCCTGATGTGTGGGGAGTGCAGGGTCGAGTTTGGTATGTGCAAACTCTTGAGATTGAATGCTGCGGAATGGTATATGCGGCATGAATGTTTCTAGTGGATAAGTGCCACTTTTAGAAGTGGGAATATTTGTGTAATTTGTGTCTGGCGTGTGATTGGCTGAGGCTGGCTGGTGAGCCTGGCTCCAAGAGTCTGGGAGGGTCTGCCCCTGTGGTGAATGGAGTGTTTAGCATGCTGATGTGAGGGGAGGAGTGAGCCTGGGCCTGCTTGTGGATTGACCGTCTGGTTTGAGGGTCCTGAATGGGTCTAGGTTTTCCCCACACAATGCTGGCTCCACCCCCTGGGGTGCGTCTGATGTCCCTAGCCTGGCCAGTGAAAGGAATTCCCTATAACCAGTTCTAGCTGGTTTTCACACTGCCTGCACCCTTTAGACAAAGGATTTTGGGTATAAAAAGGGTGCTGTGACACTCTAAAAATGTTCTTGTTTTTGGACTTGAATCTTACCAGGGGAGTGCTGCTTTTTGGGCCCAGGGGAATCCCTGGGCCCTGCCCAGCCCCTGCATACCTGATGGACTTGTCCTGGACCTCTGATGGACTTGTCCTGGACCCCTGAAGGACTTTTTGTGGACCTTTACTTGTCCCTAGCGCTGGGAGTGCTTTGCTTTCACCCCTAGCGCCTGGTGACGCTTTATTTCTGCTTTAGCGCTAGGAGCGCTTTATTCCTGATTATAGCGCTTGGGAGCGCTTTGTTTGCTGGAAACGCGAGTGCCCGCCTCGCTTTGTTTTTGTTATTATTTAACTCGAGGGAGCCCACCCCTTGGTTAATTCAGCCCCCGCCTACAGTGCCTGGACGGGCCGCCGCGCTGCCCGCGACGACCCAGAAGCAGCTTTCTGGCCGGCCAATCCCGGCCCAGGAGAAGGACCGGATGTCCTACCCACCGGCCGGAGAGAGAAGCCTCGTTTTTCGTTGCCGGTCTCCCATGCGTTGGAGGGAGACCGAAGATGTGCCGGGGTGTTGCGGCCTGTGGCGGGGCTCCCGTGTGCTGAGGGAGCCCCGAGAGAGAAGGGAGAAGAAGCGTGGCCTGCTGCTGGGGCTCCCGTGTGCTGAGGAAGCCCCGGGGAGAGAAGGAAGCGCCGGCGAAGGAGAGCCGCCGCCCAACAGAGAAGTCCCACGCCGCCTGTGCAAAGAAGCACCGTCGAGGTCTGGTAGGTCGGGGCTGGGCCGGGTGATGCGGGGGCAGCACTGTTGCTGCTCCGCGAGGGAGCAGATGGATTATTGTGGTGCCGGAGAAGGCACTGTGTTAAGAGCGGCCCCGTGCGTCAGTGGGCCGCTCCGACGAGGAGGATGGTTGCTCGGGCCTAGAGGGGCCCACGCTTTGTTCTTTAGGGGAGGGTGGTGTCGAGGCACGTTGTCGGTGGTCGCCCCCTCCCCCTGTGCCCCATACCTGTGCGGCGCCCATCTTCAGAGCGGCCCCGATGGCAGCGGGCCGCTCCAGCCTATGGGGGCACTTGTGTAGAGAGCCTGTGTGGCTCTGACTGGGGCACACTTTATTTAAACCGACCATGTCCCTCACGACGCTCCACAGTATTTACGGGGCATTTCTTTTGATCACGAGTCCCCCGAGGGGGGACTCCAACGGTTGGGGGCATATGTTGTGACAGAGCCTGTGTGGCTCCAACGTGGACACAAGTGTTTTCAGAGCCTGTGTGGCTCCAGCAGTGGGTGCAGTTTGCGCCTAAGGGTCAGTGAGGACCCTGTCGCAGTTTTGATTCTCAGCTGCCCAGCAATTAGTGGGCAGCTGCACCGTTTAGGTCTTGTGATGTCCTCAGGTGCCCAGCAAAGAGTGGGCACCTGCAACGTTTAGGTTTTGCGCCAGTGGCGCACCCCTGACTGGCGCTGCATGGCAGCACGCCCTGACATTCTGGACAACAGGGCTCTTTAGTCCCTTTATTAGATGGGGGCTGGTATGTGATTTTATTTAGGCGCAATATGATTATCTATTTGATGGTAATTGCCTAATGTGAGTTTTGCGCAATGTGATGTGGTGCTAGGAAATGCAATGCATTTAATATGATTACGCACTTTGATCTTACACCTCTGAATGTTTTTAGGCATCATGTGTTCTTGCGCTATTGAGTTAGGTTCTGGCACCTCTGAATGATTTTATGCATCATGGGTCTTCCTTGATTTTACACCTCTGAATGTGTTGGTTTATGCATCATGTGTTTTTCCTTCCTTGCACCTCTGAATGTGTTTTTGATGCATCATGTGCCTTGTTATTACACCGCTGAATGTATGTCTTATGCATCATGTGTTTTTCCTTCCCTACACCTCTGAATGTTGTTTATGCATCATGTGTAATGTGTTCTTACCTATACCCCTAAATGTATTTTATTATTAGGTGGTTGTTCTTTTTAGTACCGGTGGTCCTAGTGAGGTCCTGGTTCCCAGCGTGACATTCTCCTCAGGTGTTTAGGGTTGCGTAGATGGTACTTACCTGTTACCAGTAGTTACTGGTTGTGATCTATAACTGTTATCTTGTGCTATACTTATTCTAAGTTCAAGAAGTGCTATTTCTAAAAGTGTTGATTCTGACAGTGACCCATGTGGCCCTGTCCTGTACATAATCCCTTGTGAATATTGCCCGTGCCAGTTGGCACCATGTATATTGTGTGATACTATCTGATGTGTTTTTACAATACAAAAGTTATTTTATAATAACCTTGTGTAGAGTTCCTTTTGTGGTGTGCCTAGGATGCTGTTGCTGTTGTGCGCTGGCGCAAATGCTTTACACATTGCCTCCGGGATAGGCCTGTCTGCTCGTGCCAAGCTACCAGGGGGTGAGCAGGGGTTATCTTGGCGTGTGACTCCCTTGCCCTGACTAGAATGGTGGTTACTGCCTAGCTTTGGCGTCAGCCTTAGCCAACCAGAAATAGCCAGTTCTAACACATACGTACCCATGCAGCCAATGGCTCCATGGCCAAGGCGAACAGGTAGGGTGAGAGGGGGCAGCCTGCCTGGTACCCCTCCCGATAGCAAAATTCGAGGACGAGACCCCCGCCACCCTGACCAAAGCCGTCAAATCAGTGTATAGTAATCTCAAATAGGACATAAAGTGGGGTCCAAAGTTTAGCCGGGGCAGGAGCGAGACCAAGTACGTCCAGCTTAGCGAATCAAACGCCCTGTCCATGTCGGCCAGAAAAAGCGCCGCCTGCACCCCCGCCAACCGAACCGCTACCGCAACATGTGCCCGCCTGTTGAGGCATAAAGCCAGCCTGGTCAGGGTGTATGAGATCTGCAATGTACGGCAATAACCTATTAGCCAACGCCTTGGCCAATACTTTGGCCTCTACATTTAATAGGGAGATCGGGCGGTATGAGGCATGCTGCTCCAGGGGCCGACCGGGCTTGTGAAACACCACTACCTCAGCGTGTCTCCAGTCCGGAGGTAGGCAGCATGATCCCTGGCCTCCTCCACCACCACCTTATAATGGGCCCCGAATTGTAGATGACATTTTTTGAAGAATTCACTGGGGAACCCATTGGGGCCGGGAACCTTGCCAGCGTTCAGCTCACCCAGGGTGGCCCCCAGCTCATCCTCCGTTAACGGGAGTTCAAGGCGGTCTCGTGCTTCATCTGAAACCGCGCGCGCGGCAGATCTGCTATAAACTTGTCGACTAAATATACGGAGAGGCATTCATTCGGGGCATATAATTCTGCGTAATAGGCAGCAAAGCCCTCATCGAGCTCCTTGGGGTCTGTGATGGGGACCCGGTGTCATCTTGAATCCTCAGGAGGGTCTGAGTCTGAAATATGCCCTGACACAGGCTGTGTAGCATTGTCCCTGATTTGTTGCCCCATTGGTATACTCTACTACGGGTCGCCAGCCACAACTGTCGCGCCTCATCCAGCAATAGAGAGGAATAGGACTGCTGCACCAGCAAGAGCTGCCCAACCGTCTGGTCCTCCCCTCAACCCCGCCACGATGCTCCAATTCCCTGATCTCCACCTCAGCTTGGACTAAGGTCGCCCTGCGCCTCCTTCCCGCAATGTGGGTTTCATTGCCTCCCATAACGTTGTCACATCTGCCACCGTCCCTACATTCTCGGACAGGTAGTGAGCTATGGCCTCACTCATATGCTTTTGATAGTCTACTAATTGCAGATGCCAAATGGAGAGACGCCAGCGAAATGGCTATCTCCGCCTATCCAAACAGATGTCTACAGCAGTGGGGGAGTGGTCGGACGGCCGCGCGGTAGTATATCTGCGGCCTCCACTCTACCTATTGCCGCCCTGGGAACAAATATGTATTCCAGCCTAGAGAAGGATCTATGAACCGCGGAGAGGAAAGTATATTCTCGTTGGGCGCCATGCGTGTGCCTCCAGGTATCCACCCAATTCAGGTTCCTTATCATGTCACTCAGTTTGCTGAGACTAGCAGCAACACTCCCTCCCCCAGGCCGGCGCCTTTCTTGCGCACTGTCCATTACATCGTTCCAATCCCCACCCACCACTGCAAGTACATTCAGGATGTTTGCCCACACAGCAAAAATCTTCTCAACGAGGGACCACTGTAGAGGGGGTGGGGCATACACACAACCCAGTACAATGGGTTCCTCCCCTAGTGTACATTGAATAAATATATAACGGCCCTGCGTATCTATCCAATGGGTGGAATGGACATATGGAACCCTGTGGTGCACTAAAATGGCTACCCCCCTAGACTCTTTTGTAAAGCCTGCGTGAAAGACCTGATGATAGCCAAATCGTTGGAGGCATAACGTTTCATTACCCAGGAGATGTGTTTCCTGCAACATCACTTAATCAGCCCCCGCCTTCTTTGCGTGCCGCAATACAGCCCCTTCGTTTCATCTTATCCATCACTCCCCTCACAGCTGATGATGCGAAAAGAGCCCCCGGGCCCACTGACCCTACTCCGAGCACGACATCAAGACCACCTGGATCAAAGAGCCACAATACGCGCCATGAAGGTGTACACTCGACCAGCAATGCTACGTTGCCAGAACCGTGCGTCCCCCCCAAACCAACCTCAAACAGCCCACCCTGCCCCCAACTCCCTTCCCCACCCCATACCTCAAAAAACAATGAAGTACCTGTTGCGGTGTAGCGGGGCCTCAAACCCCAACATTAGGTTGAGGACCCTCCACGCCTATGGATCCCCATAGAACTACCCTACCCTCGGACAACCCTCAACTACCAACCCACAACTGGGGGAACCCCCCGCCTGTGATTAACCCTCCCTCCACCCCGGCTACCCTTGATTCACCTACCAAAATATCTATACACTCCAACAATATTTGGTGCCTAGGTTTTGGATTGTATGTTTCTATTTATTTATGTCTTTTATTGGAGCAGACTAGCTGGTTTTTATGTAGTTTTAAAACATTTTTTTTTATTTATATCATTTATTAGCCAAGAACAAAAATAGATAATCATGCAGCGTGACATGTATATCAGAAGTTATATTAGACAGTGACGTTGTATTCATACCTTTGCCGCAGGTGCATTAGATGCAGCACATCAGCCCCACATTACTCACCTGTAATAGCGACATACCTCAATATACATTACATCATTACTGAAAGCATTAGAGACATAGGGATATTAGAAAGACCATAAATCATGACGGAGATGCTCATCATATCAGTACATTGTTGATTATCAGTAAGGGAGACAAATATAGGAAAGGTCCTGATACATAGTCAGCATAAGCAATGTCCAAACAGTATGAAGCCACTAGGGTGCCAGGATGATCCATCTTCAGCATCCAACAGTTACTCACCATTCATTAAGGATGAGTCAGAGTCTCCCTCCTCCCCTCGCGTGAGATATGCTTGTAGCGGACCCCACACATCTCTTGGTCTAGAGGCCATCGGTAGTGTTTCAGCATAAACAGAGGTTTGCTCCTGACAATAGATAACATTCCGTAGCCATTCCTTAAACTTTGGGGCCCTCCTCCAACCCCAGCGGCAAGCCACTCTGCGTTTGGCCATTAATAGAGCAATATCTAGGAATTTTCTACTGTGTTTGGGTATTTGTGCAGTATATCCCAACAGCATGATCAAAGGATCTCTCTCCAACGCAGTACCCAGCATGTGTTCAAGGGCCTTATGCACCTGCGTCCAGTACTCCCACACCGCCGGACATTTCGATGCCAGATGCAAGAAGCCCGCTCCAGCCCCTTTACACCTGTCACATCTATCATTATCAGAGAGCTGACATTTTTATTTTTTGGCGGGGTGTAATAGATACGTTGCAAGAACTTGTAATGCATGACCTTGAATCTACAATTAGCCGATACATATTTTGTGACACTACAGCAATACTTCCATTGGTCATCAGTAACCTTTCATCCCAGATCTTCACTCCAATGTATGCGAGCTGAACCTTCCACCCCGCGTTGCTGTGCCCGTATGTTACGGTATATACCCGACACCAATTGTTTCCCATCGGGAGAGCTAAGCATAAAGTGCAAGAGAACAAAAATTTCCGGTTCACTGGGGAAGTCGGGAAGAACCGCCCTCATTTCTTGCCTCAGTCGCACGTACAGAAAAACCTCCAATGGCGTGGGCCGCACATCCTGGAACAGGTGCTCTATTGAGCGAAACATTCCCTCATGGAACAGATCAACCCATGTAATGACATGAAGTCGTTTGCACAAGGCTCGAAAGCCCATTTCCCATAGAATTACCATATTTGGGTGACATGTGAGCGGACGTCGCAGAGAATACAACAGCTGAGATTCCAGGAGACGCGACATGCGTCTCCATGTATCCACCGTGCAAGTTACTGTTGTGAATGGTGTCTCTATAGAACTAAGAGGACTGTTTATGAGGCCGCTCAAAGGGAGAGGATGTACAAGCCAATCCTCAGTTGCTAGTTGTGGCATGTATGGCTTAGGCGACATCCAGTGATATGCGTAATGAGCTTGCGCACTAATATAGTAGGCTTCAAAGTCGAGAATGTCAAATCAACCCCTATCATAGGGCTGTGTGAGGACCGACCATCTAAGTTGTGGTTGTTTGCCACCCCATATTAAGCGTATTAACTCAGTGTGCAAGGTTTTGAAGAAAAATGCTCCAGGGTAATAGAGAATATTAAGAAATGAATAGAGAAATTGGGGGAGAACCACCATCTTTATAAGAGAGTCTCTTCTTGCCAAAAACAAGGACAAAGAGATCCAGCGTGTGACATTAGTTGTCGGCCTCGTGATCGCTGTGCCATAGTTTAACCCTTTCACTGCGGGGCTAATTTCCCCGCGGGGCGGGGGAGGGGGGCCGCGCACGGCGCCGCTGTGCTGATGACGAGCCCAGGCTCGTCATGCAGCACGGTGCTCGTGTGCTCATGACGAGCCTGGGCTCGTCATGAACCCGCCCGCGCAATGGAACGCTCAGCACAGCTGGGGAATTAGCCCCGCGTGAGAGCGTTCCACGGCTCATGACGAGCCCAGGCTCGTCATGAGCACACGAGCACCGTGCTGCATGACGAGCCTGGGCTCGTCATCAGCACTGAAGGGGTTAATCAGACTGTTTCCTCCCTGTCCCTAGATACTTGTATGCCTAAATACCTACGGTCAGAATCGCACCATTCTAGAGGAAAGTCCAACGAGAATTTGGAGACCGCAGGTGTAAGTTGGAAAAATTGCGATTTTTCCCAGTTGATGTTGACATCTGAGAGCTGTCCAAACACCAGAAATTCTCTCAACAGGGGGTTAATATTTTGCTGAGGTTCCCTGATACATAATGTGACGTCAGCGCATAGCAAAATCAAAATTTGATGCTGAAAGCACTGAAATGCCCTATCTCGGTGGAGCTGATGCAGTCTAGACGCCAACGGCTCAAGCGCTATGGCAAAAAGTAACGGGGAAAGCGGGCACACCTGGCGAGTGCCCCCGATATGGAAAGCGGTACAAAAGGGGGTGGTGATGGACGGAGCATCTGAACCAATCAAACACTCACACCCAGTCAACAGATCTGGGTTTTATCCATCACTGTTCTTTAGCCCACTCTGCCACCCCAGTTCAGACATGGCCATATGCAACTCAGTCTGACCCTGTGCCTCATAGGAACAGTCCAGCCCGAACTGCCAAGCCATGCCTTCCCTGGACCGGAAACAAGCTTCCTAGGACCGGTTTCTGGCAAAGCAGCCGTCTTCAGCCAGGCTTGCTTGAATCCAGTGGCAAAGTGAGCAATGGACTCGCATCTAAGCATACCTTGCCAACTCATGGCGAACAAAGCGGTACAAAAGGGGGTGGTGATGGACAGAGCATCTGAACCAATCAAACACTCATACCCAGTCAATAGATCTGGGTTTTATCCATCACCGTTCTTTAGCCCACTTTGCCACCCCAGTTCAGACATGGCCATATGCAAATCAGTCTGGCCCTGTGCCTCATGGGAACAGTTCAGCCCGAACTGCCAAGCCATGCCTTCCCTGGCCGGAAACAAGCTTCCTAGGAGCGGTTTCTGGCATTGCAGCCGTCTTCAGCCAGGCTTGCTTGAATCCAGTGGCAAAGTGAGCAAGGGAATCACGTCTGAGCATACCCTGCCAACTTATGTCGAACAAAGCGGTACAAAAGGGGGTGGTATGGCCATGTCTGAACTGGGGTGGCTTGGTGAGCAAAATATTGATGGATTAAAACCAGATCTGTGACTGGGGGTGAATTTTTTGCCATTGTGCAAAATTATGTCCATCATCTTGTGTGTTTTGCTGTTCACCCTATGTGGGAAGGGTATGCCCAGTCGTGGGTCCCGTGCTCACTAAGCCACTGGAATCAAGCTATCCTGGCTGAAGATGGCGGATAGCCAGAAACCTGTCCTAGGATGCTTGATTCCGGTCCAGGGAAAGACATGGCTTGGCAGTTCGGGCTGGACTGTTCCCCTGAGGACAGGGTCAAGACTGATTTGCAGATGGCCATGTCTGAACTGGGGTGGCTTGGTGAGCAAAATAACGATGGATTAAACCCAGATCTGTGACTGGGGGTGAATGTTTTGCCATTGTGTAACATTCCGTCCATCATCTTGTGTGTTTTGCTGTTCACCCTATCTTGGAAGGGTATGCCCAGATTTGGGTCCTGTTCTCACTACGCCACTGGAGTCAAGTTATCCTGGCTGAAGATGGCAGATAGTCAGAAACTGGTCCTAGGATGCTTGATTCCGGGCCAGGAAAGACATGGCTTGGCAGTTCGGGCTGGACTGTTCCCATGAGGCACAGGGTCAAGACTGATTTGCATATGGCCATGTCTGAACTGGGGTGGCTTGGTGAGCAAAATAACAATGGATTAAACCCAGATATGTGACTGGGGGTGAATGTTTTGCCATTGTGTAACATTCCGTCCATCATCTTGTGTGTTTTCCCGATATGGAAAGAGCAGTGGACAGATGACCATTTATCAGCACTCTAGCAGAAGGCCGATGATACAGCAGCTGCACCCAAGATATAAATAATTGAGGGAAACCCATTCTCTGCAAGACTTTAAACAGGTAACACCACTCTACAGAGTCAAATGCTTTAAAGGCATTTAGAAATACTGCGGCAACCGGAAATTCTGGCGCCACAGTCTGTATCAAAGAGAACAGAGTACGTAAATTGTTAGTAGTAGCCCTACCAGAGATGAACCCTGATTGGTCAGGGAGAATGATCTTATCCATGAGAAGTGTCTGTCGTGCGGCTAAAAGCTTGGCTAATATTTTTGTGTCACAGTTGATGAGCGACAGTGGTCTAAAAGAGTGGCAAGCCCTGGGAGGTTTACCAGGTTTTAGCAAAGATGTAATGACCACTTCACACATCGAGGGAGGAATTATCCCCACTTCCAAGGACTCTTCGAATACTTCATGTAAAACTGGCACCATAACATCAATGTAATACTTATAAAACTCAGCAGGCAGGCCATCCAAGCCTGGTGCCTTCCCGTTCTTTAAGGACATGATGGCCTCCCTAATCTCATCAGTCTCGAGTGGAGCGCAAAGGATTTGTCTATGAAGATCACTGAGCCAGCATAACGCCACATCCCCCATAAACTCATTAAGCTCCACCTCTCCATGCCTTTGCGTGGTATATAATGTAGCATAATGGGAAGTGAAGGTTTCTAGGATGCCTACGGTGTCTTGACAGACCACTATCCCCGGTTTCTCTATCTCCAATACACTGTTGTTAAATCGTGGACAGCGTGTAATCTCAGACAATACCCTCCCCATACCGCCACGCAACCCAATAGCGCCCTCTAAAATTGACTTCCCTGGCAGCCTCTTATTCGTAGGCAGACAGTTTGGTCATAAAATCTCTCTGTACCTGACCGGTTTCCCCCTCCAACATTCGACCCTCCAGTCTCTTCAGATCCTGCTCTAAAGTCCTCAGTGTCTGCTGTATGTCTCCCAATTCCCCGAAGTTTTTGGAGATACAATACCCCCGTATAGTGACTTTAAAGGCTTCCCATATTATCTCCACACTTTCTACGGAGCCTTTATTTCGAATAAAGAAGTCCCTTATTTCTTCCTCTAGTTCAGTCCGAAAGACCAAGTCCAATAATGCATTCAACTGCATTCGCCACGTCGGCCTGGGCCTATCATAACCAGGTACACTAATCGTAATTCTTACAGGGTAATGATCAGAGTATGTCCTAGCGAGATGTGAAGCATTACATAGGCCTATACCTAACTCCTTGGAAAGCAGGCAATAGTGTAGCCATGCCCATGTCCCCTTGTGTGACGTCAAGTGAGTCCCTTCCCGCTGCAGCGGGTGTAGTCGACGCCAGCTGTCCACCAGACCCGCCTCTTCCACTATGCCAGCCAGCACCTTACAAGATTTGTTATTATAATGTACTGCGGCATCAGCTCTATCCTGAGCGGGAATCAAAGCAACGTTAAAATCCCCCCTCCCCCCTCGCCCCCCACCACCCCCCCAAGATAATGTGCGTAGGCCCTAAGTCCACTAGTCCACTATTTTACCCCACAGGGACGTGAAGAATTCAGGCGTATCCACATTGGGGGCATAACAATTTGCAATCGTTACAGAATCCCTTCCCATTCTCCCCCATACAATGATATACCTCCCCTGTGGATCCGATATTGTACCTGCAAGAGCAAAGGGGACACGATGCTGAACTAATATGGCAGTGCCTCGCGCATAGAATGAGAAGAAAACGCTTGTATACTCGCCCATCTATTGGCAAAAGTATTGCGGACTGTGAGTGTATATGCGTATCCTGCAGCAATGCCACCTGTATCCGCTGCCTGTCCAGATAAGCCAAGACCTGCCTACACTTCCTTGCATCGTTCAGCTCTCTGACATTCCAAGATATCACCCTTAAGTCCACTGAAGCATCCCAATTATGACAGTATCAATCAATCCCAACCCCCTCCCCCCTCAACATCCAAGAAAACCAATACAGCAGGGGTACTCCAATTGAAGGAATCCCATCAGGTGGCTCACTGGTACCTCACACCTGTATAGGAGACCTACAACAGCTGGTCTGTCCCCCTTTAGGCAGCGAGGGTGTCCGGCTCTTCATATCATCCGTGTTCCGCTCACCTGCACCATTCCCATGCAAAGGCTCATATCACAGGGCAGTTGTGAAAGAGAAAAAAACCAAAAACCTTTTAGTCAGTAGAAAATGTAAATCAGTGCGGCGCTCTCAGTGGGACCCAACTGCATCATCCTTGAAGAGGTTCATTCCACATCCGAGAGATGTGTCTCTAGTGTGTCATCCCGTTCTGGAGTCGTGGTCTTTCTCCGCTTAACTTTCTTGAGGAAATCCTCCACTTGTTGCGATTTCATGTAGATCATTTGAGTGCCCTGGTATGTGACCCGGAGACGCGCCGGATACAACAGGATATAATCCACCTGCGCCTGTCGCAGTTTCTGCTCCACAGCATTGAACTTGCGCCTCTCCTCATGTACATGTGCCAAAAAATCGGGAAAGATAGTGAAGGATACACCATCGTAGTTCAGCTGACTCTTCTCCCTGGCAATTCGCAATACAGTGTCCCTGTCCCTGTAATTGAGAAGGCGCGCTATGATGAGTCTGGGTGCGCTTCCAGGAGGAGGTCTGGGGCCAAGGGATCGATGTGCCCTCTCCACAACAAACTGAGGGGAGAGTGCGTCTGCGCCAGTCACCGTAACAAGCATCTTCTCAACATAGCCCTCAAGCCTGCCCGTATTTGTGCTCTCTGGCACACCCAGGATTCAAACATTATTACGCCTGTTTCCGGCTTCGATGTCCTCATTTTTAGCATTTATAATTTTCATCAGTTTGTCCATCTGCGACAACGCGGTTTTCAGTTGCGTCATGACATCCTCTGTGCCTGATATTCTTTGCTCCGCTTCTTTGAGGCGTGTATCATGCCCGTCCAATTTTTGGGCAATGGCATCCATGCGCGTAGTGAGAGTATCCATTTTGTCTGCCATTGTCGCAAAACCCTGACGTACCTCAGACAGGATTGTGTGCATGTCATTGCTCGATCCATCACCCTTCTCAAGGGACTTCTCCACTGTGCTATTCTCCGCCTCCACAGCCTGTTGGCGCGCACTCTTTTTAGTTTCAAATGTGAGACGCGGTTGGCGCGCATCCATCCTCCCCATCGTGCAATGCCCAGGCTTAATAGGGTGTCGTCCAAAATCGCTGGGTGGGTAGGAGACAGAATCAGCAATTATAACTATGACCTCTAGGCTTCCTGAAGTGCAAAAAAGAAACCCGTTCAATGACAAACATCAAAGCCCAGTGTCACAGCAGACTGCCCCCCTTGTCCATCACCACTTCAATACACCTGATCGGCTCTGGCGCCTCGCGGCACATCCGTGTCCTACCTGATAGTAATAGAAACGGATCAATTTCCACTTATCACGTCAGGGGCATAGGTGGAAAGCCTTGTCCCAGTGAAGTGCGTACTTCCAACCTGCATGCTACCACTCTCCTAAGCCCAGTCGCATCTCACTCCAGCAGTGCAGATATAAATGAGCACCCCACCTCGTGGCACGATTGTCGCTCACCAAGAATGTTCCATGCATCCCCTGCAGACTGTATATCAATGCTGTCCGATTCATATGCAACGCTTAAAAATAAATGGCGAGATACCCTGGAATTATGCAGCTTGGGGGAGCTTTCATAACACCATAAGACAAATGGCACCGCCGTAGGCACAGTATCCAAGGCCTCTGTGCTTGTGCCCCGCAGCGGTCTCCTGCGTTAGGCCCCCGGTCCAGCCGGCAGCCCGCACTCCCTTAGTTGCTAGCTCTTCGCGGCCCGCCAGTAATGGTCGCCATATTGTTATGCGTAGGACGCTGTAGCAGGCAGCACTCACCCGTTCTGCCTCTCCTGTGCTGTGACGGCACACAAAAAGAGCTCAACTTCAGGTGACGAGGTCTCCACAACAAGCGGATGTCCCGATCTGCCCACTGCTGCCCGCGGTGCTCGCCGCAAGGGCGTTGATTCACTCGCGGCCGTCCGGCCCACTCACCACGTGGCCGCCGCGGCTCTTGCGTAGCTCCGCACTTCAAGGCACGGCTCCAGGACTCTCCAGATGTCCCGCCGTTCGGCAGTTCTCACCAGCCGGTGAACGTTGGTTGAGCTTCCGCGGGCGGCAGGATTAGCACCGCTTGCACTACAGGTGTCAGCCGTCTCAGCTACGCGCTTGGAAATCCTTCAGCACAAGCAGGAACACAGGATAATTATAGGATTAGTGACCGGACTGCAGGAGCCTCACGGAATCGCGGCCATTCCGCTCGTGCACCACCTAGCGCCCCCCTGGTTTTTATGTAGTTTATTTTGTTAAAGACTTCTGAAAAGACACAAATGATGATTTTTCAAAGGGAGGGTCAGTCGCAGGAGTTATACTGACGTCACAAAAGTGAGTGCTGGTACTGGTCAGTTGATGTGGAATCGTCAGAGGGAGTGCTGCGCTGGTATAGGTAGTTAGTGTGAGTCGCGCTGGAATTGGAGAGTGTTTAGTGGCCATGTCTGACTGGGGTGGTGTGGTGAGCAAAATAACAATGGATTAAACACAGATCTGGGGCTGGGGGTGAATGTTTTGCCAATGTGCAACATTCCGTCCATCACCTAATGTGTTTGTCTGTTCGCCCTATGTGGGAAGGGTATGACCAGACGTGGGTCCCGTGCTCACTACGCCACTGGAGTCAAGCTATCCTGGCTGATGACGGCTGATAGCCAGAAACCGGTCCTAGGATGCTTGATTCCGGTCCAGGGAAGACAGGGCTTGGCAGTTCGGGCTGGACTGTTCCCATGAGGCACAGGGTCAAGACTGATTTGCATATGGCCATGAACTGGGGTGGGGTGGTGAGTAAAATAACAATGGATTAAACCCAGATCTGTGACAGGGGGTAAATGTTTTGTCAATGTGCAACATTCCGCCCATCACCTTGTGTGTTTTGAAGAGTTGATAAGCACATTACAATGATGGGGAGAATTAGATCGGTGGAAAGGAAGATAGGCTAAAAGGAAATAAGATACAAGAGTGACTTCAGTGGCTTTACCATTGTTTCCTATGAGGGAAACAGGAGCAGAAGCAGTTGATGCAGCAATATATATCTTATGAGAGAAGTACCAGGAAGTGGGTATGTTCATGTCCCATGATCAAGACAGGATATATTACAATTTACAAATGATTTCCCAAGGCTGAAAGAAAAAACAGTGGAATTGTACAAACAAGTAGAGAGATTTGTAAAAGTTTTAACGGTTTTGTGGAAAGATTTGGATGGTCTGTTTGATATTGTAGTTCCAGATGATTTGTGGGTTGAGTGTAAAATTGCTATTGAATGGCCAAAAAAGGAATACCCGAGAGATCCAAAAACAGGATCCTCATCTGAAGAGGTTACGAAAAAATATAATCAGGTTATTACATATCTAAAAGGGGAGATTTCACCAAAAGAAACGGATTAGGTGAGAATTGAAAGAGTCAGTATGTGCTTATTATGAAAGGCTCCTACAGGTGTTTAAACAGTACAATATTATTGAAAACATTACTGAAAAAGATATGGGGTATTTTCTATATAGGTTTGTGTATAGACTGAGACATGAAATGAGTGCTATGATTCAGCAGCATTTGATTTGTTGGCAAAGTAAGGCAATCAATGGAATTCTTCGTTTTTGTAATATTGTAGTGAAGAATCAAAAAGTTCAAGGAAAACTAATGTTGGCTCAAATGAAAGCAGCAAAGAAAGGAGTATTTGTGACTACAGATTTTTACAAAAGGTTACCAAGGAAAAGGTCAAACTACTACTAGTATGAGAGGTGTAGTACTGAAAAGAAATAATGTGACACAAATGATACCGATTACACAAGGGAGAGGTAGAGGTAAGAGAAATTAATAGAAAAAGAAGTTCCATTATCATGTGTACAGCAAATTGGGGCATTGGAAGCGCGAGTGTAGAGGTATATTGGTCAGAAATGTTGTTACAGAAATAAATGAAATTAATCAGATGCAGATGAATCAGAATCTGCAAATGTCAGTTGGTAGAGGACAGGTGCAGCAGATACCCCAAGCTCCTATGCAAAATCAAAATGTGAATGGTCAAGTACAGGAATACAATACAAATGTGGGCTCTCATACAAATGTTCAAGTAACTTCAAGTGTGCAGGTGGCTTCACAATATTTGATGTAGTGGGAAGAAAATGATTCAAATACATCTCAATAACAGTGCCTGAGGAAGGAAGTGGAGTGCGTGCTTGACGCATCTTTGGAGGTAGATCAACGTGATCCCTATGTGGATGGCAAGGTTGATGGAAATTCAATAACGTTCCCCGTAGATACTGGTGCTAACCTTTCCACTGTGAGAAATGAGGAAATTCCCAACCTACCCCTCTCAGGAGAAAGTATCCACGTTATAGGAAGTTCAAACAAATTAATACCCCAGTGACACAACCAGTGAACGTGCAGATTGGAGGACTCCAAGACGTACACTGATTTGTAGAGTGTGACACAAGTCCAGTTAACCTATTGGGAAGGGACTTACTCTGCAAAATGAATTGTTCCATCTATTGTACACCAGATAGAATAGCATTACATGCAAAAGATGAAGATGTTGTTGTTAAAATGGCAAGGCAGGGAACAGAAGTGAATGATTTATATAATCTATTTACAGCGAATGATTTGCCTGTTGAGTTGAGAGATACAGTGTTCACTGATTTGTGGGAGTTTTCAAGGAAATCAACTTGGTGTGGAAGGGATCACCTATCCACAAAGATGCGCGCTCAATTTTCAATGAAACTTCAGAGTTTCTTCACAATCTTCAATTCATTAATGTAACATCAATCCAACATTCCAAAAGTCATTTCATCGTTGTTTATTCAAATATTTGATTAGTTCATAATGATATTCTTATGAAGCAAATCCACAGTTTATAGCAGTCTTTCAAATACCCAATGCATTTCGGGACCATCAAAAGAGACCCTTTTTCAGGGGTCTGTAAAGTAAATAATACAGGACCAAATTAGAAACTCCACTTGGATTTCAACAGTGCAATATATACCATTAAATTACGCGCAAACTAGTAGGCTTGAAAATGTGCATCTCAAGAATATAGATGTATAAAATAACGGCTATCAATACATACATGCACAATGTGAGCAATAGATAAAAACTTCCTGAAGTGTGAGGAACAAAGATTCAGAAACAAAATAGATGCCGCAAAGTTCCCAGAGTAAAGGAGTACTCGAATACACAAAGCGTTTTTACGTGCCTAACAAGCAAACAAACACATAAAGTTACCTTCCTAACATACTTCGTGATGACAAATGAAAAGAAACGGAAACCATAAGTGTGGCAATTCAGAACATGCTGCTATAATTGATCTCAAATTACAAAAACTTACAACGAAGACCGGGTGAACCGCGTCTGAGCGTTCTCGATGATACACGGGAATACGGAAGTGCACCAGCGTGAACGAATAAGTTTTGACTGAAGAACGTACAGCCCTGATCACGTGCTGGGGGACGTAATGGCTTCAACCCAAAGAGTGAGAAAAACAAGAAATAGTAAAAGGAAAAGTGATATGTGTACATCAAAGTAGAAAACCACCCGTGTTGATAGTGTGAGGAAAGCATAAATCATACGATACAATCAAGGGATGTCAATTAAGGTATTGCGCAAACGAATGCTAAACTAAATATGAACCAAAAAATAATAAATAGAAATTGGAAAGTGACTTGAGATGAATCTACATGAATGAACAACAAATAGGAATCACTTGATAAATGAGCATGCTACATAGGGACAAGAATATAGAATCAGCCAATGACAATCATAATCATAATAATAGTCTTGCATGTTACAAGAAACAAACAAATTCAATCCGATCATTCATCCCCCATGGTTGTAGGGAATTCAGCTTTTTGATCCAGAAATATTCTGCTCGCAGTCTGTGTTTTGTCAGATCCATATCACGACGTTGTGGAAACACCTCCAGTACCGTAAATCTCAGTTGTGAGATTTGATGTCTAGCTTCCAGCCAATGGCTGGCGATGGTGCATTTCATGTTCAATAAACGGATGCTGCTTTTATGTTCAGTAATCCGAACTTTAATGTTTCTTTCCGTTTGACCCACATATATTTTGCCACATGGGCATTTGATGGCATATATACAACTGGTGGTATCGCAGGTACTTGTGTTTTAGTTCAATTTGAGTGCCTTTAGTTGGATGAGTAAACTTGTTACCGAAGATCACATTGTTACAATGTTTACAGTTTTGACATTTCAACATGCCCGTGTAAATGGTTTTATCTTTGGTCGGAGTGTCTAGGATTTCTTTTAGGTTCTTGGACCTTTGAAATGCAAAAGTGATTGTGAAGAAACTCTGGAGTTTCATTGAAAATTGAGGGCGCCTCTTTGTGGATAGGTGATCTCTTCCACACCAAGTTGAATTGCGTTTTGAAAGGCACGGCCAGACTCCGTGTGTCAGATGTGGCGCCAACCGAAATTTTTTTGGTTTAACTGGTTTATTTGAGTACACTGGGATAACACTGTGTTATAGTTTTCAGGGAAAGACATAGGATTGATGAAAGGAGAAGGCCCAATTCAAATTACAGGCAAACTAACACAGAATTTCCAAGAACACCACCTTATAAAATGAGCCCTGAGATGACTGTAGGAGTAACACCTGTGATTTAAATGTTGATTGAGCAGAGAATCCTAAAAGAAATTCAAGGGAGTCCATGTAACTTGCCTATTATGGGAATTCGCAAACCGAATGGGAAATATAGGATTGTGCAAGATTAGAGAAAGGTAAATCAGATAGTAATACATAGGTGTCCAATAGTGCCAAATCCAGGAGTGATTCTTTATCAAATTCCCTGTGAAGCAGAATGGTTTTCATTGACTGATTTATGTCAAGCATTTTTCTCGATACCTTTGCATCCAGATAACCAATATTTATGTGTGTTCCGATTTGGAAACTGTGTTTTGGCATGGTGCAGAGTTCCCCAAGGGTATACAGAGAGCCCCTCAATCTTCAATCCGATATCGAAGAAATGTTTTGAATCACTGGTAATGCTTAATGATTCGGTGCTAGTGCAATATATTGATGACCTATTGGTTGCGTCAAAGACGAAAGAGGCTTGTGTGACAGATACAATTACTTTACTGAACCATTTGGCAATAGGTGAGCATAAAGTGTCACCAGCAAAATTACAATGTTGTCAAAAAGAAGTTCTTTACTTGGGTCACAAAACTGGGAAGGGAATCAGGAAAGTGTTTCAAGATCGGATAAATACAATTTTACAAAGAAATCCACAAAAACACAGAAAGAAATTCGAATGTTTTTGGGAATGGTTGGATATTGCAGACCATTGATTAACAGTTTGTCATTGATAGCCAAGCCATTACAAAGACTGACACACAAAGACGTGTCAGATCCAATATATCTTGATGAATGCATAACAGCATTTTTTGAGCTGCGAGACAGTTTGTGTCGAGCAACCGCATTGAGAATGCCAGATTTCAATAAGGATGTTGAAGGACAAGTTACTACTTGTGTAACAATATAGCTGTAAAAGACATTAGTTAGTGATAGATTCCTTACTTTAAAATATCCCCAGGCGTCAGACTGGATCAGGAAAGTTTTTCGTCAGCAGTACCCCTGCACGTCGGTAGGTGGCGTCGCGCGGTTAAGCGTCCGTCTCTGGCATCGTAAGCGCCGAGATGACGTCACGGAAACTACTTAGGCTCCACCCAAGCGCGCTGACGTCAGTTCTGTACACCACTTTCCACACCAGGAACGCAGAGCCATGCAAGAAACTGACCACTGGTGCCAAGAAACTAGCGCCCTGAAAGGGATGTCCTTAACCCTAGAAATCAGTGCGCAGAGCGGGGAGGATGGGTGGGGCGGTAAGGAATCTAGTTGTATATTTGTATATTGTTTAACGATATAGCTTACAGATATATGGTTAAACAAGTAGTAACTTGAGCATCTGAAAGAGACACGTTAGTGATAGATTCCTTACCTTAGAATATATACCCCAGCAATACCAAGCCCGGCGGTGGGTCTGCGAACAAGATTACACCAGAAAGTCCTGGGGAACAGAACAGCCAAAGAAGCCGTCTCTCCGGACTTGACTGTCAAGGCAGGAATGCATGGTAAACATATGCAGCAAAGCCCACGTAGCTGTCTGATAAATGTCCCAAGGCAGTAGGGGCTGCCGTCGCCCTGGTAGAATGGGCACGCAGCCCCACAGGAGGCTACTTCTTGGCCAATGAGTAACATGCTTTGATGCACAGAACGACCCACCAAGAGATGGTCCACTTGTGCACGCCCCTACCTTTTTTGGCGTCCACATGGCCAACAAAGAGCTTGTCATCCACCCGGAACTGTTGTGTGTGCTTCAGATAGAATGAGTGCGCACGTTTTGGGTCCAGACGGTGGAGCCTCTTCCTCTTTTGAAGGATGCAGAGGCGGAAAGAAGGTGGGCAAAGTGATGGTCTGCCTGATGTTGAAGGGCGTGACAACCTTTGGCAGGAAAGAATAACGGGTCCTTAAAACCACCTTGTCCGGATGAACAGAAAGTAAAGGAGGTTTGGAAGAAAGAGCCTGAAGCTCACTCACTCTTCTGGCAGAGGTGATAGCTACCAGGAAAGCCGTCTTGAGAGTGAGAAGACACAAAGGACAGTTATGAAGGAGCTCAAAGGGAGCGCACATCAGATATGTCAAGACAAGGTTAAATTCCCATTGCTCATTGCACCATCAGGATTCAAGCAAGCCGGGCCGAAGAGGCTGAAATGCCAGAAACCGGTCCCCGGTAGCTTGGTTCCTTCCCAGTGTAAGAATTGGCTTTTGTAGTTTGGTTTGCCCTGTTCCCATCATGCACTGGGACAGGAACAGACCAATTTGCATACAGCCAGGTTCTGAAACTGGGATGGTGCAGTGAGCTAAAAAACGGTGTTGGATCTAGCCCTGATCTCTTGACTGGGTGAGAGTATTCTGTTTAATTCAGAGACTCTGTCCCTCACCACCCCTTGTTGTAAATATTTTTGTCCACCCTAAGCGTGGAAGGGTATGCTCAGATGTGAGTCCCTTGCTCATTGCACCATCAGGATTCAAGCAAGCCGGGCCGAAGAGGCTGAAATGCCAGAAACCGGTCCCCGGTAGCTTGGTTCCTTCCCAGTGTAAGAATTGGCTTTTGTAGTTTGGTTTGCCCTGTTCCCATCATGCACTGGGACAGGAACAGACTAATTTGCATACAGCCAGGTTCTGAAACTGGGATGGTGCAGTGAGCTAAAAAACGGTGTTGGATCTAGCCCTGATCTCTTGACTGGGTGAGAGTATTCTGTTTAATTCAGAGACTCTGTCCCTCACCACCCCTTGTTGTAAATAAATTCCCATTGAGGCATTATGAACGGCAAGGGAGGAAACGTGTTCGTAATGCCTTTCAGGAAATGGCTAACAACAGGGGACTTAAAAAGAGAAGGCTGGGGCGTGGCTAGCAGCCGACGATGGCGGCAGCCTAGAAGGAGAGCTCCGTGATTGAAGCGGCTCCCAGACAAATCCGTACATTTATCCGTTGGCAGAATTTCCCAGGCGGGAAGGCAACGAAGCCCAGGACCAGGCGGCAGCAAATCGGACTGGCGGGACCTCAATCCGAGGTCGGGAAGTACAGTTTTTGACAGTGCCCCGAGCGGGCCTGTGTGCGACATCCGGACCGGGGAACAGAGTGCGCGGCGTCCTGGCAGGAAGTGGCCCGTGTCGGGCAGTGATCCACCGGAAGTACCCGGCCACGGAGTGCAACAGCAAAACAGAGACCGAGACATCCAACCTCCGTCACCAGACTTCGGGGACCCGATCTGCCTGGCGGGAGGCCCGTCTGAGGTGAGGGGGACACGAACCCAGATGCCCGGCGAAGACGGAGGCCGGCGCTCAGAGCGGCGACGTAGGGACCTGGGACCGCCATCTTGAGCAGCAGCGGCCGGAGCGCAGGGACAAGCGGCGGAGGAACCGCGCTGCCTAATCGACCACACTGCGGCTCCCCCCCGCCGACCGGAGAGCCCGAATACGAAACGGACCTAAAGACGCCCCGCCCGGAATGGGCTCTGAGAACAGTTGAGCATCCACGCGGGGCACTCATCTTAACTGCAGTAAGACCTGTCTGGCGATAACTCGGGCCCCCCATCAACATCAGGGGACCCAAGCAATAGCTCCAGCGACCACGAGACAGGGGCGGCACACGCGGTACCAGAGGGGGACAGAGGACATTCTTCCAGGGCGGCATCAATCGGTTGCCTGCCCCACAAAATAGTCCGAGACTCGATTGGCAGACTCCGACCACCGAACAGCAGAGACCCGTTCCTATCTGCTATCGTTACTGGCCGCAGAAACCAAAACACCTCTCAGGGGCTACACCTACCCCCTGAACACAACGTGGGCCCAGGGACGACCCCCGGTAGCTGTCTGGGGAAGATAGCTCGGCCCAGACGACACCAAGATGGCCGGCAAGGGGCCTAAAAACGTGGCGGCACAATCGCGCTTGGACCGGTTTGCGTATGATAAGCCCGGCTCTCCCTCGCAGGAAGCCAAACCACAATCGAGCAAGACAGCCGAAGTGACCGGTGGCAAGAAGGCGACCATTGACGACGTCATGCGGGCCCTCACGCAAGTACAAGCCACGGTGGGGTCGATCTCAGCCGAGATCACACTTATAAGGGCGGACTTTCATAAAATGACAGAAAAGGTGAACAATATGGAGGTGGTGACCAAATCCTTGGTGGAAGACGTCTCGGAACTCCAGATTGGTATGGAACGCATCTCAAAAGAGAATAAGGAACTGCGCGACAAGCTCGATGACCAGGAAGGGCGCTCGAGGCGGAACAACATCCGTATAATAGGTGTGCCAGAATCGGAAGACACGAGGGCGATGGACCTATATGTGGAGAACCTGATCAAAGAGACCCTAAAGCCCAAGGGACTCTCCGCCTTCTTCACAGTGGAGAGGGCGCACCGGGTGCCGGGGGGACGCCACAAGACAGGCGCTAACCCCAGACCGATCATAGCGAGGCTCTTCAATTTCAGGGATCGAGACGCAAGGAACTCGCCCCCCATTAAGATCCAGAACGCGACGCTGGCGTTCTTTCCTGACTACACGGCCGAGGTGGCGCGGAGGAGAAGAACCTTTTTTGAAGTCAAAAAAGAACTAAGAGCCAGAGAAATTCCATACTCAATGCTTTTTCCGGCCAAGCTTCGGGTCGTGGCTGACAACAAAACTTGGTTTTTTGACTCCCCGGAGGTGGCGCAGGATTGGCTAGAGGGATGGAGGACGGCGGGCCTCCCTCGTCGCTCCAATAGACAGAACAAACACCGTACTGCTGGCTCCCGACAGGGCTCACAAGCCAACGACGAAGATGCAGAGTTACATTCCCCTTTGTCCGACCGTCATGAGGACAGTGCAGGCGGAGAACAATAAGTCACTGCTATTGTCTGGTTGAACTGATGGAGACGAAGGCAGGCAACGCCGCCTTGGACACTGGGCGGAAGGGCCTCCGCAGCTGAGGAAGGGGGCCGCTGACCACGGAGAAGCCTTCACCCCAGCGAGCAAGTACTATGTTATGGGTTGGGTTCAGGCACTCTGCTGAGTTGGGGGGGCGGGCAGTTCTGAGTCCGTTGAGCAGGGGGGCAGGGAGGGGGGGGAGTTGGGGGTAGGATGGGGTTTTGGTTCTTAGTTTCTGCACAGGGGCAGGGTAGCTACGATGGGGCACACGAGCATAGAATGGTAATGTCACGATGCAACACGCAGGGTCACTACACAGACCTCCTGGTCACCCACGAGCGCAAATTTTCAGTCCGCACACCCAAACACGATGGGGGAGGACACTAATGTAGGACAGACGTCCCCGCTACGCCTCATGTCCTGGAATGTGAGGGGTCTAGGTGACAAAGTTAAACGAGGGCTGGTCCTGCAAAGTATAAAAAGGCTGAATCCCGCCCTGGTCCTACTACAGGAAACACACCTCACCGGCACAGCTACAAAGGCCCTGGACAGGAAAGGATACAGCATGGTGGTTCACTCTGAGTTCACGAAGGGGTCCCGGGGCACCGGGATATTAATGCATCGCTCGTCCAGGTTCATAACCCAATCAATTGCAGTAGACACACAGGGGCGCTTTGCAGCGATACATGGCCAATGGGAGGGAAAGCCGCTTAACGTTGTCTCGGTGTACATCCCGCCGGCACTACACACCATTGCGTTCCCGGAACTAGGAAAATTTTTGTTAGACCTTCCAGAAGGGGATCTTGTACTGGGTGGTGATTTTAATGCAGTGGCACAAGACTCCCTAGATCGCCACCCAGTGCGTACACGAACACCGGGGCCCTCCAAATTGCATGACTTCATGGAAGCGCAGGGTTTAGTAGATATATGGAGACGGCTCCACCCAGATGACCGGCAATACACGTACTACTCGGCAGTTCACGACAGCCTATCGCGGATAGACATTTCCTGACGTTGGGAGGGGGTCTCCTCACTTTCACTGATTCTCAGATTAGACCGAGAGGGGTCTCCGATCACTCCCCGCTTACACTGACCCTGTCCAGTCAGGAACGGACCCGTAGACGAGTTTACCCTATTTACCCGGGTTACCTTAGGGAGCCGAGCGTAGCCAAGGCCTTGAAGAAAAGTACACGATCTTACCTCGCAGAGAACGTAGGATCAGTGGAGTCGCCTACAATCCTCTGGGAGGCCTACAAGACAGTTCTCCGCGGGCAGGCGATTTCAGTGATCACACAGCACAAGCACACACAGCGTCAGGAGCTGATAGATCTAGAGGAACAACTTGATAAGGAAACACAGGAACACGAAGGGAACCCGACTGGGGACACCCAGCACGCGCTCCGACTGGCCCAGCAGCGTCACACCGACTTTCTGCGCCACAGAGTGCGGGACAATATGTCCGCAACTACGAGCAGGGTGTATGACATAGGAGATAAGGCGGGGAAGCTCCTGGCGTGGTTGGAGAAGGCACGGGGAGGCCAGAGGGCCATATTGCAGTTGAAGGACCCTAAGGGTGAGATACAAACCAGTCCGGCACAAATAGTGGAACTCCTGGCAGACCATTTCCACTCCGTATACTCCCCTGAATATGAGGTCACACGGGAAATGGCGGAGAGCTCTCTCGTAGGAGTGCCGACCCGCACTCTCTCCCCAGACCAAAGGGACGAGCTCGACTCCGATCTGACGGCGGAAGAAATACAGATAGCCATAGCAGCACTACACCCCGGGAAAGCGCTGGGCCCCAATGGTGTGCCAATAGAATGGTACAAACTCATGTCCGAAACGCTGTCCGCGCCATTGCTTGATATGTTTCAGGAGTGTCGGGAACAGGGGCGACTGCCTCCTGATCAGCGCACGGCCACAATCGTCGCGATACCTAAGCCCGGCGAACCCCCTGAGGGGTGCGGATCTTACCGCCCGATCTCCCTCCTTAACGCCGAGAGTAAAATTCTGGCGAAACTGTTGGCCACCAGGCTACTGCCCCATCTGGCGCACCGGATACACCCGGACCAGTCGGGCTTTATGCCACACCGGAGTACGGCGCTGAACTTGCGACGGCTACACGGGGTATTGGCCCGAGCCCCGCAGTTGGAAGAACCGGCAGCGGTATTGTCACTAGATGCCAAAATGGCGTTTGATATGGTGGAGTGGCGCTATCTCTTTGCGGTCCTGGAACACATGGGTATTGGCCCGACGTTCATATCGTGGGTCAGACTACTGTACACTGAACCCGTGGCAAGAGTAACCGCAAACGGACACATATCAAGGGAGCTTCCGTTGGCAAGGGGCACGAGACAGGGATGCCCACTCTCGCCACTGCTGTTCGCCTTAGTGATAGAACCCCTGGCCACGATTATCAGAACCACCCAGCTGCTGAAAGGCATACAATGGGAAGGTGGATGGGAAGATAGAATATCCCTATATGCCGACGATATGCTCGTCTACCTCATGGACCTCTCAAACAGTATCCCGGTCTTACTGGCACTGTGCGAAAGCCACGGTACAGCTTCAGGCTATAAACTCAACTGGTCCAAGTCCATAATCTATATGGTGCAGGGCGACCTTCCAGCCTTGCCTGAGGATTGCCAATTGCTCGTAGAACACGTCGCCTTTAAATACCTAGGGATACGGATTACGAGGGAACACTCGACCTTCCTTGACCTGAATCTTAAGCCCCAGCTGGACAGATTGAAGACGGACGTGCGCCTCTGGAAAAATCTCCCCTTAACACTGCTAGGTAGGGCGGCGCTCTTTAAGATGATGGCGCTCCCTCGCTTCCTTTATGTCCTGGAGAGCGCGCCGGCGATGGTCCCCGTCTCATTCTTCCGCCACGTGTCGGCGCAATTGTCCAGCCTTCTATGGGGAGACAAACCGGCCAGGGTTGCACAGTTGAAACTAACTAGAGACTGGTTTAGTGGGGGGATAGCCCTCCCCAACCTTGAACTGTACTACTGGGCCGCTCACCTTAAGGTGATTAACCAGTGGGTCCACGCAGCACAGGACGACCCGGCATACAAGGCAGATAGACACCAACTGGGCACATCCACCCTTCTGGCCCCACTCTACAACAAAGGGATGGTGAGAAAGTTGGAAGGGCCTACCAAACACACAGTAGCCATATGGCACAAAGCTCAGAGACGGCTGGCATGGGAGGGAGTGATCACCAAACTCACGCCACTATGGGATACCAAGGCCCTCGGTAACCTGCGCAGTTCCAAAGGGTTCGATCAATGGGATAACATTGGGATCTCCACGGTGGGCGACCTATGGACCAGAGAGGGCGTGCTCTCCTTTGCGACCCTGAGGGAGCAATACAGCCTTGAGGAGACCGAAACATACAGATACATACAAATCAGGCACGCACTCCTGTCGGTGTTGGAGACAGGTGTAACACTTCCGGAGTCGGCTCCGTTAGAGGACCGACTGCTTACGGACTACATGGAGTCAGGTGCGACCTCCCTCACTTACCGCAAACTCATGAATAATCTGCCGGATCCCCTCGGAAAGCTAAAGGACTATTGGGAGGACGAGATAGGGGACCTAGATGAAGCAGACTGGAACGCAGCTCTGGCATCGCCCAGGGAGGCAGGTATTTCCACTCGATTCAGGCTGGTCCAATTCAAAGTATTACATAGGGTCTACTACACCCGCACGGCACTATATAAAATACACAGAGCAGAACACCCACATTGCCTGAGGAATTGCGGGGAGGAGGGTACACTGTACCACACTATATGGACATGTCCGAATATACAGGACTACTGGAGGCGTGTCACACGCACGATCGGCCAGACCCTCCAGAACCCGTTCACACCTGACCCTAGAGTTTGTCTCCTGAATGTGTGGGGCCCAACAGACTTGTCACTACATGCGAAAAGATGGATGGTCATTGGCGTAATGCTGGCAAAGCGAGATATCGCGAAAAACTGGGGGGCACAGGAGACACCGACACTGGCGCAATGGTGCAGAAATATGGATGTGCTTATGGTGACAGAGAGGGCAGTGTATCAACAGAGACGTAATCCTCGAAAATGGAACAGCATTTGGACACCCTGGAACACCTATAGGGGGGACATTTGTGAGCCTCTGCCTGAAGAGGAGGATGGGGACAGCTCAGGGGAGGATGAGGAGCTAGAGTGATGGGAGGGAGGGAGGAGTGGAAATCAGAGGCAGCACACGTCACAAGGCCCTAGGAACCTACCTACAGGCGAGAATGTTAGTACGAGTATCAGATTCAAAGACTGCTAGATGCATCTGGACACACCTATGTTGATATAGACTACTGTTCTGGATCGTGGATTTTGACCCTTGAAGTAGCAAGTTGAAGTTGGGGGGGTAAAATATAAAAGTTGCTCTACTGATTATAGGCAGCTGAATGTTGACGCTGCTCTGAAGATCGAATGTCCGTTATTGTATACCATGTGATAGCAACAACAAAAATAAAATAAAAAAAAATAAAAAAAGAGGAGGCTGCTCTGGAAGCCGTAGAAAGGCGGAGATGGCCGAAAGATGACCTTTGATAGTGCCCAGAGCAGAGCCCTGCTGGGCCAAAGAAATAAGGAACAGAAGAACCTTGGAAAGAGGGGCAGAACGAGGATCCACAGCCTTTGCTGTCCACCATGCCACAAATTTGTTGCACCTGCAGGCGTATACCGTTTTAGTGGAGGGACGCCTGGCTGCAGAATGACATCACAGACTTCGTGAGGAAGATTGTAGTCTGTAAATTGTTGCCGCTCAATCTCCACGCATGGAAGTGGAGGCTGGACAGGTTCGGGTGGAGAACAGTCCCCTGCTGCTGCGAGAGAAGATCCTCCCGATTGGATATAACCAAGGCTCTCCCCACTGCTGAAAGAGACCTTGCGCCACGTTCAGATGCCATTCGTGATCCATCAAGGACCGGCGGCTGAGAACCTGCCAGGTATTGAACCACTAAAGTAATGCCTTGATGTTCCAGCTATTTCCAGAGGCGCAGAGCCTCCCGACATAGGGTCCAGGACCCCACCCGCCTTGTTTTTTGCAATACCACATGGCGGGTGTGTTGTCCGGGAACACCTGCACCACACTTCCCCGGACAGAGGGAAGGAATGCTTTCTGAGCAAGTCAGATCGCCCGAAGCTCCAAAACATTGAAATGGAGCCGGTACTCCGTCGGAGACCAGAGGCCTCTGATCTCCACCTCTCCCAAGTGGTTTCCCCATCCCAGGAGGGACGCATCATTCACCAATGTGTACTCTGGTTGGGGAAGGGAGAGGTATCTGCCATTGACCCAATCGCGATTTGTGAGCCACCACTGCAATTGGCTTGCAGTGCCCTCAGAGATATGGACATGATTGGAGAGGTTGCCCTGATGCTGTGCCCACGGGAACTTCAGGTCCCACAGCAGAGCCCGCATATGCCATCTGGCATGTTGACCTAGCAGGATGCAGGAGGCCATCCGCCCAGGAGCCGGAGGGTCATCCTGACTGAAACCCGGGATAGAGGCTGAAAAATCTGAATCATAGCCTGAGTATACCGGACTCGCTGCTCGGAAGGATAAACCCGAAGACGTGTCTAATCCAGAACCGCTCCGATGAAGGAAAGCTTCTGAGAGAGACTCTCAGAAGAGTGACTTCGGAATGTTGATGGAGAACCCCAGCAAATGCAGGAGGTCGAATGTAGTCTGAAGGTGGGTGACCACTGCTTGGGGCGAGCGCGCCTTCAACAACCAGTCGACGAGGTAGGAGAAGACTGACACCCCTGACCACTGCCATCACTTTTGTAAACACCCGAGCGGTGCTGGTAAGGCCGAAGGGGAGCACGGCAAACTGAAAACAATCCTGGCCTACCGTGAACCGCAGGTAACGCCGGTGGGCCGGCAGGATGGGGATGTGAAAATATGCATCCTGCAAGTCCAATGCTACCATCCAGTTTCTAGGGTCGAGGGTAGCCAAGACCTGAGCCAGAGTCAACATCTTGAAATTCTCCTTCCAGAAGAAGATATTGACGTTCCTGAGGTCCAAGATGGGGCGCAAGCCCCCTTTGTCCTACTTGGGGACCATAAAGTAGTGGGAATAACAACCACATCTTACTTCTGGCCCAGGAACGCGCCCGATGGCCCCCATGGCCAAGAGGGCCATAACTTACTGTTAGAGAAGCGCAAAGTGATCCCCCGACATGCGGTGGAACTGAGGTGGCAAGGCTGGGGGTAGACTCGAAGGGGAGGGAGTAACCCCTTCGGACGAGTTGCAGCACCCACTTGTCGGAAGTGACAGAACACCAGTTGGGAAGGTGATGTCGAATCCTACCGCCCACAGGCGTGGGGTGCACCCCAAAGCTTGGATAGGAAGGCTTTGAGGCGGATGCCGCAGAAGCGGAGGTGGACTAACCCGCATGCTGGTCCCCTATGCCGCCACGGCAGCCTCCATGCCCATGGCCGCGCTGAGTTTGGTTCGGCTTCGGCCACGAAAGGTATGAAAGGTAGACATGGCCGGGCACGTGGAGGAGAGACCTAAGGATTTGGCTGTAGCCCGAGAGTCCTTAAAACTTCCAAACAGATGAGTGCTATCAAAGGGCATGTCCATGAGTGAGCTTTGGACATCTGTCGAGAACCTGGTAGATCTCAACCAGGCGTGGCGACGAAGCGCCACAGTCATAGAAATTGCCCTACCTAGTGAGTCTGCGGTGTCCAAACCACACCTAATGCTGCATCTTTACCTACGGCAACAGCTTGAGTCGGCACAGCTTGGACCTCCTCAGGACCCTGAGGCAACACCTATGCAACTGTATCCCATGCCGTGTGGGAATAGCGGCCCAATAGATACAAGGTGTTCACCGACCGCAGCCCTAAGCTGGCCGAAGAGAACAACCGCCTGCCGAACTGCTCCAGCTTCTTAGAGTCCTTATCCGGCTGAGCCATTGGAAAGGCACTCTGGGACGTCGAAGCTTGGATGACCAGTCTCTCGGGCGTAGAATGAGTGGTCAGAAAGGCAGGGTCACCCGACACCGGGCGATGACGCCTGGCGACATTCTTACCCACAGGGGCCCCTGTGGCTGGCCGCGACCAAGTGCCAGTGTCAGTGAAGGCGTCTTTAAATGGAAGCAGGGGCTTCGGCGAAGTGGACGCCGTCTGGAGCACCTCAGTGAGGATATTTGTTTTTAGGGCCACCGTAGGGAGATCATGATTGAGGACCTCAGCAGCCCCATGGAGCACCACCGGGTAAGAGGCGCCCTCTTCCATGGTAGGCAGGGGAGAGGCAAACCTCCTACTCGTCCGCCCAGTCCTGCTCAGAGCCACACTGATGAGCAAGAAGGTTCTAGGATCCCTCCCAGTTGTCCTCCACCTCCGTCGTATGTGGGACAGACTGAGGCGGCAGGGACAGGGGAAGGAACAAACGGTGCCGGGAACAGCACGGAACCAGCGCCGTGTTCCAATGCGGATCCCAAGTAGGGACAGAAGTGTCCTGGAACCTGGGCAGGGGCGGAATAAACGGCACCCACTGTCGCTGGCTCACGGAGGATCCTGTGGCGCCGGGGTCGGAGCCACCGGCAGAGCCGCCTCGACAGGATCCTGACACGGGACCGCGGGGCCCAAGGGCGCGCCGCAGGAGCCCGAGGCCTAAACAGGCGGTCCATGGTAGCAATAAATTCTTGCACCTAAGCGGGAGTCGCCAACAGACTCGGATAAGGTGGGTAGGCCGCGGGACTCCTGGGCTCCGAAGGAGCCGCAGGGGCAGAAGCCCTGTCCCCCTCGTCCGCATCCGGGGACCGACAGGGGACGTCGGAGAGCGACAAAGCTTCTTCGACTTCTTTTTGTGTCGTCTCTTACCCGAATCTGAGGGCGAAGACTTGGAGCCCGAGGAGCGATGATGGTGGCCCCGCGACGTGGGGGTCCGCCACCAACATATTGCGACGGCAGGCCCCACAAGACTTAAAATCAGGCATCCCTACGTGCACCAGAGTAGACTGACAGGAGACAAACGTATCATAAGAATAGTCAAAAAGTGACTAAGGTACGCGCTCTAACCGGATCTGCGCTTACTGGCGCGGAAAAAGAAAGAACCGACGTCAGCATGCATGGGTGGCGCCTAAGTAGTCTCTGTGACGACAACTTGGCGCTTACGACGTCAGCGACAGACGCGGAGCCGCAAGATGCCACCTGCCGATGTGCAGGGGTACTGCTGACTAAAAACTTTCCGGATCCAGTCTGATGCCTGGGGATATTCTAAGGTAAGGAATCTATCACTGACGTGTCTATTTCAGATTTATTTTGCAGTGAACGTGACGGATGTGTACTTTCAGTTCTAACACAAATTAATGGAACAGCACGCCATCTAGTGGCATATTTTTCAGCCACTCTTGATCCTGTGGCTGCAGCTTTACCTGGTTGCTCAAAATCAATTGCTGCTACTTGTATGAGTTGGGAACAAAGTGAAACAATTGTGATGGGACATCCATTGAAAGTGTATCCATTGAAAGTGTATGTGCCACATTCAGTAGAGATTTAGTTAACACAAACTGGCACACAGCATCTTACAAGCAGTCGGTTAACAAAATATGAACGAGTGATTTTGGGAGCTGAAAATGTGACAGTGACAAAATGTACGAATTTGAATCCAGCTATTTAGTTGCTAAATCCGGGGTTGTGAAGTGGTGGTGGATGAGGCAGATCAGGATTGCTTGGATGTTAGTTACTGAATTCTGTCCAAAACCGAGACCTGATATACAGGAGACTCCTTTGCCTGAATCAGATTTTGTACTGTTTGTGGATGGCTCATGTTTCAGAGAGCAAGAAGGTACCTTGCAAGCTGCATATGCAATTTGTACAGAGGCGAGTGTAATCGAAGTTTCCTGGTCGAAATGAGTGAGTTCAGCACAGGTAGCTGAGTTAGTTGCATTAACAAGGCATGCTATCTTGGAAAGCACATGAGAATAACCATATTTACAGATAGTCAATATGGTTTCGGAGTTGTGCATAACTTTGGGCAATTGTGGTCCCAGCGTGGATTTTTGACCTCTTCAGGTTCAACAATACGAAATGGAGAGTGTGCAAAGGATCTGTTGATGGCACAACAATTGCCAGCACAAATTGGGCTGGTGAAATGTTCAGCAAACAAATCTGCCTGTTATTATGTTACAGTGGGCTATAGATATGCTGACGAAATTGCACGCTATAGTGCTCAAAATTCCTATACAATCAATAGGGAGCAATTGAAAGAATGATCTGATCAAGCAGAATGGAGTCTAATGTTTTCATCTGTTGAAACATGGAAAGAAATTAAAGAAGTTAGTGATGCAGAAAGGGAAGGGTGGATCAAAGCAGGATGTACACGCAGGGCAGATGATGAAGTGTGGATTTACACTGATGGAAGACCAATATTGCCAGATAGTCTGTTGTCCCAGATGGCACAAGTATGTCAAGGTCCTACACATGTTCTTAGAGATGCTATTATTAGACTTTTTAAACAAACTTGGTTTAATCACAAGTTTAGAGTCATTGCAGAAAGTTTCTGTCAAAGGTGCATAACCTGTCAACAACAAAATGCAGGGAGAAAAACAGTTGTCAGTTTGGCTAGAATTGGACAAGCAGCAGGTCCATTTACGCGCATGCAGGTTGATTTCATAGAAATTCCTCCGTGCCATGGTCTAAAATATGTACTAGTGATTGTATGTCTGTTTTCTCATTGGGTTGAAGCATATCCAACAAGACGAAATGACATCTTAACAGTTACTAAATTGCTTCTTAGCGACAATTATTCCTAGATCCGGATTTCCAGTCTCATTAGGATCTGCTAGAGGAACACAATTTAACAATGAAATAATTTGGATGACTTGTGCAGCTTCACAAATTAAACACAAATTCCATTGTGCTTATCGAACTGAGGCATCAGGAGTGGTTGAGCAAGTAAATGGCACAATAAAGCCTAGACTTGTTAAAGTTTGTGCATCCACAACAATGAAATGGGCTGGTGCATTACCAAACGGATTGGCTGATATAGTGTGTTCTGTGTCTCACCAGGTTGGAGAAGCCACAACTACAGTACAACAAGAACAAGCACATGACTTGAGCCCCGGAGAGTGGGTGCTTGTCAAGAAATACATGAGGAAGTAGTGTTTGGAACATCGTTGGCATGGGCCATATCAAGTGATTCTTGTGACAACAATAGCAGTTAAACGTGGCGGCTTGCCAAACTAGATACATGCAAGTCATACATGTCGCGTCCCATGTACACTTGAAAGCACGGAGTCAGTTGAAGATGAACAAGGATAAAGAAGAGAACCTGAACAGACTGAGAATCAAGTTAAGTGGGCACACGTTACTGAGTCTCGTAAAAAAAAGAGTAGGTCCCTGAAAGAAACAAAGAAAAAGGAAAAAGGGAATCAGCTAAGAGAAGTCTTGAATCAAATGAAATAGACAGTGTTTTCGAAAAAAGAACAACAACAAAGGTGACAAATGGCCTAAAGGAGTTAAGAAAGTAAAATACATTTAATTGAAATATCTAGTCACTCCGAACAAAGTGATACTGAAGAGAAGAAAATGCAGTACACAGGGTAAAAAGAGCAAAGCTATCAAACAAGACGTATACAGCACCTGAATGGATATATTTGACAACTGCAACAAATGATTGGGAAAAAAACATAATCAAATCGTGTTCCAGAGACAATTCATCATATAAGCCACCTTAAATGAACTATGCAAAAAAAAAAAAAAAGAAAAGGTGCAGGAAAAGAGGGAGGAGATTTGAAAATAAATTGTGATCTGAAAATTACATGATCTGAGACTCGAAAGTGTGGGGTAAACAAACTTTACCAATCGAAAATTACCTTTTTGATTTCTTTTTATAAATAGTTTTCTCTTTTTTTTTTTATAGTTTCCATTTTTCATATAAAATGGCTAGAAATGAGCCTCATAATCCAAGTCAATGTCTAACTAGGCGAAGGTATCTTAATGCTTGCTTTATACGAGTCCTTTTAATATTGTTTGTTTGGTTAATACTAAGTTTAGTAGTGCCTTAGGTTATATATTCATTTAATGTTAATTCTACTAATAACTATGTTGACCCAAAAATTAACGAAAAGAAAAATCATTAAAGAAGATCCAGAGACATATATTAAAAACTAACAGAGAATGGCTTACATCAAGATAATTCTATTAATGATTTTTCGTTCACTGTTTTTACAAAATTATTGTATGAATTTGTAGGCGCTATGGATGCAAGAGATTGTTATGTGTGCATGCAATTACCCTCGCCTGAGTCAGTAGCGGTGACTTATCACCACCTTCCATTAACATATGACATTTTGTGTAGTGTACTGACTAGTGTATTCTATGGCAAAGTACAATTTCAGTATTTCTATTACAACTATGATTAATGTTTTCAGAAGTTCCTATTAAAAAGAAAATGAATATAGTGAGTAGTGTAGAGTATATGGGTGCATTTGTCTATTAGAACAAAAGACTAGTATATCTCCTTGGGCTCACAGGGAGGGTAGTTATAAGAAAGGTGAGACGTGCTGCAATGACTCTAGACTGGCATCACAGAGGGAAGCTTTGCTTATTAAGACAAAAGACTGAACATACCAATAATTTCATTGGTTCTAGTGAATGCAAACATACCTTTCTAATTACAGAGGGTTAGGGACTAAGAGGTGGTACTGATCCAGTTTATCCTGGAGTATATTATGTGTGTGAGAAAATGCTTACTATAGATTGGCACAACAATGGTATGGGTGTTGTTACATGGGAAAAGTGTTTCCAAAGATTTATCACACAAGTGAAAATCATGGAACCAATGAAAAGAAACTAACACAGAGTAAAAGAGGAATTAGTGCTGCAGAGATAGTGGGCGATATTTTTGGTGCAGTGATACCTTCAGTGGGAGTAATTTTGAACTCGCATAAAATTTGAAAATTGTCTACAGTGGTTGATCATTTATCAACGGATACTGCTGGTGGGTTTATGGTGACAGACACTGAGATGGTGGCTATGAGATCCATGGTAGTGCAGAATAGACTTGCCCTAGATGTATTATTGGCAAAAGACGGCAGAGTCTGTAGTATGTTAAAAATACAACTATGTTGCACTTATATCGCTGACAAAAGTAAAAATCTAGAGGGATATATCAGTAATATTACATATTTGCGTAATGATCTAACTGAACTGAAGATTGACGGTGCATGGAAAAAACTTGGCAAGGCTTTTTCCTCAGTAGGCAATTGGCTTTTAACACTAAGTAATAGCTTGATAGGGAGAATGTTAACACCAATAATTGCCATTGCCGCCGGCACACTAGTGGTAATTTTGATACATAAATGCTGTAAATGCGAAACAAAGAATACTAAACATAAAGCATGAATAAGGAAGAGAGAAGAAATAGAAATGGAATACAGAAACAGATTATTATGAAGTCATGAAAGATGTAGAGGTTGTTAGATTGAAACAGATGAAAACAACATAATTTTGAAACAAATCAGATCGTAATCAGTTTTATAGATTGTGTGATAGCTTAAGTTGCCATCAAATGGGGTATTGATGCAGCATGAGTTTTGTGAAATAATCTTTCTTGATCAAATCTGCCTATATGTGTGTTATTAATATAAAAACTGACCAATAGTATGAAAATTATTAACATGGGAATCTAAAATGAATAACATGGAAAATATGCAAGAGAGATGATGCACATTCGGTAATCAAAAGCTGCAATAGATTTTGTACCGAAAGCAATTGAAAATATGAGTTTTATGCATAAACATCAGAAATGAGAAAGAGATTTTCTAAATGGGTACTAGAATCTTCACAAGAATAAAATAGAAAATAATGGAAACAATGTAGAAAAATGTTTCTGTGAATGTTTTTCTTTTCTTAACAGCAAAAGACACATTAATCATTAATGCATATTCTGAAAAAGGGATATCTATATGGTTTAATCAGAATATTGAATCTGTAAAATAATGACTTCTTGTATAATCGGAAAAGAATACAATGATTTCCTCCAGCTTTCGAAGAGAGATGACACCAAAGACTGTTGAAAAGGCTTGGATGAACTGAATAGGATGATGATCACCACATAAATCTAACCAATGGGAGTTGGAAATTTGGTAAAAGAGATAAAGTGGGGGGGGGGGGGGTTGGACTTTAAGATTTTAGAGTATTACTATACCATAAGAAAAGAACAAAGTAGTAGCTGTTTCTATGAGAGGAGAGCCTTGCTGCTATTTTCTCTGTGCTACTCTGGCTGGCTACTAACCTTGCAATACCTGACTGAGGCTGTCCTGATTTCTTGCACTTCATCGGCTGGTGATGTTGCCTTGTGCTAAACCTTTTCGGCCGAAGGGTTAGCTATTTTAGGACCATTGTACGCTGTGCATTAGTTCTCATTTTTATAGGTTCATATGAAAAGTATAAATTGCATACTGACTTGCAATGAATAGATTTCTTTTGTTTCTTTCTCTCCACTCACACTTGTTAATGATGTATATGATATGAACTGTATTTACCTTTTGTATAATTACCTGTAACATTGAACTAATGAAGATTCTTATGATGTTTCTTATTGTGTTCGTGTATTGACCATTAATTTCTGAAATATTAGCTAAAAGTATTTTTATAACTATTAAGAGTTTGTCTTTATTGAAGAGTGATTGACAGTGATGATTGTGACTAAGATTGTTGGTTTTGCATTTCCTTCATTATAGGTCCCCATAAAGGATTTACATCCGTCTCTCAGTGCAGAGTCCCTATTAGCTCTACAAAAGGTTCATCAGAAGATCTGTTATTGTAAGTGATTATTGAGCTCTTATGAGTCCAGATTCCTGGTTCTAGATAAGATCCTGTTTATTGGAAAAATCAGGGTTATTATAAATAGTTATAAAATGTACACCGCTACCGCTGAATTACTATCAAGAAATCAAAAAGGAAACTGAACTCAAATGACTCCTGACTATTATGTTATTGATGATTCAAACAGCTAGGGGTTTAGTGTAGAGGAACTGGTGGCGCTCTGCAAAGCCTACGGAGGTCAACTGGACATAGATCTATTTATAATGGTGCTGACAGGAAAGAGGCGACCCTACTAACCCCTTACTTTGTGGTGAAAAACCAACCACGTATAACAATTGCAACAGTCCTGTGCACACATAAAAATCAAAATTGAACAGTATGTGTTTGTATTCAACACAACAAGACAATATTCGCTGTAGTTTTCTTGGTTCCTTTAATGTGTGTTGGCACAGAGAACAGCCAGCCAACACGTGTTTCGTCAGAGAAACAGTGGTCTCCGACTCTTCAGGGCTGGAATTGATATAAAGGAACTCACTCAGTACATAGTACTTATATTTCAAGTTATTGAACGAGTTCCAAAATTAAATTAAAGTGACATCCTCTAGCAGTCATGGAAACCAAAAGTTAGTCTGAAACCAAGGAGTGTTGTGGGGCAGACCCTTATTCCGGCCTGCGTGACGACGAGTATTTATACATGCTAAGTGACATCTGGGACACACAATTTTTGCAAGGGAGTACATAGTAAGTGCCCGTGTGGATCGTGCTTCAGAGAGTTATATCAGTTGCCACCACACAAACCAGTGACAAAACGAAATAGTAAGGCACATTGACACACATTTGCACAAGCACCAGCAAAAGCGTCCCAGAGTGGTAAGAGTTGAATCAATCCTTAAACAAAGGCGAGGTAAAAAAACATAGCCAAAGTCTCGGTAGACGGTATGTATAATCTGAATAATGACAAGGATAAAAAAAAGGGAGAAGTAGAGAGGGTTATCAAAAGACAGAAGGTCAAAAGGGGAAAAGACGTAGAATTAGTGGAAAACAGATTTGAATTCCACAGGTCGTTCATAAAAGATTTAATCCGTGATACAAAAACGGAGTATAAGAGACTCACCCCTGCACCGGTGAGAATTCCAACCCTGTCCGGTTTCAAAGAGAATAACGCCGCAGTCAGGTACAATTATTCAGGCATGTATTCAAAAACTGAAAGGAAAGAGGAAGGGTAAATGAAACACAGCTGGGTAAAGTGCTGTGTCACTCTTTAAATTAGCAAGAAGCATACCTGTATGTATATGCTACAGAAGTTATGTGGATTCTAGTAGAGAAAAAGAGGGATAAAAAAGGAGGACATAAAGTAAGGACAATGCCTTGCGTAGTACTCAGTCAGTCACATTATGAAGTAGGTACTTTAAAGGAGAGATGGAGGAGGGGCAGCGGACTGGGGTGAAAAGGAAGAACAAGGAGGTAATTGTAGTGAAAAGTTTTATATACTGGGCCAAGGAAACGAAGTACACCTGTATCCTTGAACAAGGGATGCTCACCAGGATGGCAGTAAAAGTTGCAAACCGGCATCCACAAAGGCAAGGTATAGTGGAAAGGATAATGTTTACTGCAGGAGAATTAAAAAAAAGAAAAATCATAAGTCTCCAAATAATAAGTAGCGATGAAGTCTCACGCTACCAGTAGTCAGGCCAATGCCAGAAATAAAGCCTCACCTTAAGAGTACAAAGTGAAGATCAAACACCAATACGAGGTCAAGAGGAAGGGATAATTCCGATCAAGGACAACCTGTGCATAACAAAAATGGAAAGGCCTGTCAGAAATCCATTTTGCGATACCATTGTCAAGCCATAATAAAAAACCCTGTGAATTTAAGTGTCCAAATATATCACACTCACGTATAGGGCCGAAGGAATCCAAAGTTGGTCCTTGGACATTGGATTCCTTCGGCCCTGTACGTGATTGTGACATACACTTAGCTAATGCTGTTTTATAATTCCTGCGACATACAATTACGTCTGCTTGCAATCTGGGGCTAGAGGCTAAGGCTGCCCTCAAACTTCTTGCTGTTTTCGAACACTGCTGATCAAACCATTTAGGGCCCACATCTGTCTGTTTCTTAGCTGGTACTGACAGCAGCTGCGTAACCCTATCTGAAAGAGTCTGGAAAGCCACTAACACCTTCTTATATTGATGGCCCCCCTGTGTGCAGACGACTATTTCATCTGCACATACAGTTTTTATGTTGTTCTAAAACAGCTCTGGGGTTACTTGAGACCATCTAAGTCTACACTTTTCGTCGATTGTACTCAGTGCTCCCAGTTTAGGGTTTAATCCTGTCTTTGTTACCCAGGGGCCAGTTAGATATAAAGATAAAGGGTTATGATCACTGAATTCACTCTCGACAGTTAAGAAGCAATTTACAAATGTTTGCATAAGGGACGAAATCAACACAAAGTCAATAAAAGTCCCCTTCCCGTGGCCCTTAAAAGTGGGCACCACAAACCGAATGTAAGTGTTCGTCGGAGCCATAGTAGGTGTCATATCTAAATCATTAATCATATCGTTTAGCAACTCCCCTTCAACCGAGTGCTCAAAGTGAAATCCATGAATCCGTGGGCAACTCATCTCAGAGATGCATGAAGATAGGGGGTTACCACAAGGATGGATATTAAAATCACCTACTACCATAAGATTATGTAAGCTATGACTCATAGATTTATGAATAAAAGCATTCAAAGCAAGTATGTGACTTTGATCAAGACATAAAGAGAGTGAATTATAAAAATTTACCAGACCTTCCATACATTTCCCACTATATAGTGTTAATGCAAGGATGCCCGGATCAGAGGTAGGTACTACACAAACTTTACATACCAGAGCTACAGAGACATAAATAACCAGTCCCTCCTTAGATCTCCCCCTGTTAGAAACAATTGCAGGGACAAAATATGCCTTGTATCCTAGAAGAAGATCACATTCAGCCGACCAAGTTTCTTGCAAGCAAATTATCAAAAATTGCTTAATGTAGGTAATCCAGCTAGGGTTCTCTATCTTGGAAGCTAACCCTGCAATATTCCAGGAGATGACATTGTTTAAACTCCCCCTATGTGGTCTATCCCCTACAGTTCCTCAGTCAGTCTTCCTCCCTCCTCCTGGAATGCCTGTTTCCCAGAGTCAATCACAGGCTTCCAAGCCAGACAGGATTTCATATCTATTGTGGACTGGAAGTCCGCGCCCGGTGTTATTTAAACAGCTGAGTGTTGTCTGAGGTAACAAAGGGGGAGCATGATGAAAAAGAGATCTCCCCCTAGACCAACCTCCCCCCCATTGATTTTCCTCCCGGTTAGATCTTACCGGGTCCCTCCATGTTAGTGGCATATAGAAGAACCCCAAGGGTAATAATTTAATTGCAGTACCCTTCGTTAACTGTGGGCATAAGCCCCTTGACAATAAACGACCCGCAGGGTGGGAATTATCAAAGTTGATAATAATACAGTCGCCACTCCCTGTTTTATTAGATCTACCAATCCAATTGACCCTACGAGCCATTACTATGTTGTTAATGAGGTTCGCTCCATCAGGGGTATTCTGACTAATCAAATACACTATCTTATTCAGCAGTTGCTCGTAACTTTCATTCTCTCCTGGTGGGAGGGCAGGGACATGAACCAATATGACCACATATGGGGTGGCTTCTGGCGGGAGGTCAATGACTACAGGTCTTCGAGACACACTAGGTCCCTCCTCTGACCTCTGATTTGATACGGGAATAGGAGAGTTCCTTCTAGTGCATAAGGGTTGTGTTAAAGGTGTCTTTTCTCTCAAGTCTTTCCTAGGATTACATGAGCCACCTGTAACATTAGACCTTGTGCTAATCGGCACTGATTCCGCTTCCTTGTCATTGCTGCCACCTATTCTATCCATCATACTTGGGGGTTGAATATTAAAGTTCTGTGAGTCCGCTGTACCTGTAGCATTCAAAAAGTTAGCCAGTGAAGACTTCAGATGCAATAACCTGGATTCCACCCCACACAGTTTTAATACAATGGGTTCCAACAAGGTTTTTACCATGACCTCTAGTTTCCCCCCAAAATCTCCCTCGGCATGCCCAGTATTCGATGTTCCTCCATTACTCTGGACATTATTAAATAGATCTCTCTGGGGCTCCTTTCCTGTGTCGTGTATTTCCACCACTGTCACCCTTTTATTTCCTGAGGCTATATGTCCCTGGTGTTTGATTACCCGGGTTTTTTTCGGAATGGCACTATTTTTTTTTGGGCGGGTAGATACTATTTTTTGTTTCTGCACTCTACCCCATAATTTATACCTAACCGGGCTGGATATCAATTTCCGGGGTCCCAGAGAGCATGCTTCCATTTAATATGGATACATCAGCCTCTATCTGAGGAACCCTTTCTTGGACTGAGGGTGGGGAAATTTGGTTCAGAGTATCTATAAGTACTGGAGTAGCAGATAGTCTACCAAAGGTGGGGTCCAGAGATAACCTGCACTCCGTCATTATAATCTCCTTGTTGATAACTAACTGTGCTCTGGTCAGGTACGCATCAAGAGTCCCAACCATCCCTGGGCCTCCTCCTACTTTCCTTCTTGCCATTGTGAAATATGGACAGTTCAAGATGACCCAATACAAGTTACTTGTAACAATAAAGTACCCTAATTCAAGATGGTCAAGACCTGGTACGTTTTATAGGTCGTAATAGCACCAACTAGTTAGTACACCTCAATCCTAATCTACAATATAAATGCACAAAGTTATACCTTGATGATGAATGAATACTGTTGCAGTGTTAACAGTAAAAAACTATAAACCAAATATAAAGTTTGCAATAATATCCTTAAAAAAAAGTATAAACTTTAGTTCATGCAATAAGCCGTCAATGGACAGTTCCAATATTATTCCGAGTAACCATAAGTATCAAGTTCCCAAGTTGTCTATAACATGGACCCTTCTGGTGTTACAAAGTTCAGGATACCAAAGGTTTACTCACGAGGGAATAAAGACTGGTCTGAAATAGGGGATTTAGAAGGGTGGCCCAGCCCGGCCTCTTCTGGCCCCTGACGGCTACAGACGGCCCGACCTTTGCCCAGGTTTAGCCCGGCGACCGCCCGCGCACGTCCCGCAGTGCATGGGTCTGGCGCTGCTTAAATCGCGCCTCCAGTCGCGCTCTGCCGCGTCAGCCACACAACAGAGCAGAGGACTCTGGGGGATGTAGTTCCCGGTCCTTCGTGAGCCCTGAGAGCTGTTCCCCTCACAGCTGGAAAGAAGGCTCCTGCTGCGCTGGCCGTTGCCCTCACGGCGATGGCAATTATCCCCAAACTGTGGCCTGAGTCTCCAGGTGCGTTTTGCAGTGCGTGGGTCTGGCGCTGTTTAAATCGCGCCTCCAGTCGGGCTCTGCCGCGTCAGCCACGCGACGGAGCAGAGGACGCTGGGGGATGTAGTACCCGGTCCTTCGTGAGCCCTGAGAGCCGTTCCCCTCACGACTGGAAAGAAGACTCCTGCTGCGCTGGCCCTTGCCCTCACGGCGATGGTAATAATCCTCAAACTGTGGCCTGAGTCTCCAGGCGCGTCCCGCAGTGCGTGGGTCTGGCGCTGCTTAAATCGCGCCTCCAGTCGCACTCTGCCGTGTCAGCCACACGACGGAGCAGAGGACTCTAGGGGATGTAGTTCCCGGTCCTTTGTGAGCCCTGAGAGCTGTTCCCCTCACAGCTGGAAAGTAGGCTCCTGCTGCGCTGGCCGTTGCCCTCGGGGGGATGGTAATTATCCCCAAACTGTAGCTTGAGTCTCCAGGCGCGTCCCGCGGTGCGTGGGTCTGGCGCTGCTTAAATCGCGCCTCCAGTCACGCTCTGCCACGGCAGCCACGCGACGAAGCAGAGGACTCTGGGGGATGTAGTTCCTGGTCCTTCGTGAGCCCTGAGAGCCGTTCCCCTTATGGCTGGAAAGAAGGCTCCTGCTGCGCTGGCCGTTGCCCTCATGGCGATGGTAATTATCCCCAAACTGTGGCCTGAGTCTACAGGCGCAAAGTATTTTGATCAAAGGAAGAACAATAACAGTTATCAGATATGTACTATCACTGAGGATGATTATGACTTTGATTATGGCACATGGGGGTACTCAAGAGGAGAAGGGGAACAGGTGGCTAAACCAGTAGATTCAAGGGGCCTATTTATTGAAACCCAGGTGCAAGGGAGGAGAATAACATTTCTTTTGGACACAGGAGTCGCTATTCCCCTACCTCAAAAAATAAACTTCCACCTGTACCCCTCTCAGGACACACCAACACTTCTGTGAGATTGTCTAACATACTGGTTTCCAATCCTATCCGTACACCACTAACATACTATTTGGCCTATTACTGATGAGCACTGTATCGTGATCACTGATAAGTGTGCTTTGAATTTATTGGGTATGGAGTTACTGACTAAATTGCATGCTACTTTTGATTGTGTAGTTCTAGAATGCCGAGCAAGGAGACCCTTAACATCAAACTTTGTATTCTAATTACAGACACCCTTTTTACCCATCTGACTGTACTTCAAGGGTAAACCAAATATGCCTTTACCTAGGATACCACAGAACAAAATATTGAGGTAAGGAGAATTAGGGGTACAAAAAGCAATTGTGGATCTCTTGGCTGAGGATGTAATTAGAGAAATAGAAGGCAGCCTGATTCTTCTTATTAAAAAAAAAAGAGTTCTGACCCGAATAAACCAAATGTTTGGAGACTACTAGTTGATCGTAGGGAAGTAAATAGGATAGGTGACCACATTTCTCAGTGGTACACAGAATAACGAAAAGTTTGGCAATTGTTCCTTCAACTGAAGAAAATTATGATTTGAAGACTAATTCTGTTCTCCATTCCCTTGCATGGGGACTCGCAGTATTTATTTTCGTTCGTATTCCAAGGTCGTTCATTCCGTTTTCAAAGGATACCACAAGGATGTACTGAATCTCCTTCTATATATTCTCAAGCTTTAAAAACACAACTAGATAATTTCACACCTATCGCTAACACCACAATGATCCAATATATTGATGACATTCTATTGTGCAGTATAGACGAATAGACATGCACTAATGACACTATACACCTATTGAATTTCTTTTGCAAAAAACAGGTTTGGTGGGCCTATCTCTGCTTTAATTTAATCTTTTCGTTCAAGTAGTATTTTTTACGGCCATCTTTGACTTATTTCTTCCAAACATATCCCTGATCCCTTTCGACGGAACCATTGTTTACTTTTTAATTCTTTTAAACTTTATTTGCATTTCAGTTATGAAACAAATAATTAAGCAAAATAAAAAAACAGTCTTGACAAGGACAGGCCCACTCCCACATATTTTCTTTTGTTCCCAATGTTGGCCAATGTTTTTTTCACCAGCTGTGTCTAAGTATATATCATATTTCCTGTCAACCTTTAGGAAGGTACAGTAAGTTTTGTGGTGCATATTTGCTTGCATAGAGCATCCATCCGATTTCACATCCCTGTAAGACATTTTTGCTCAAGGCAAATTAGTGAGATAATGTTATGCAGTCAACGCAAGGAAAACAGTAAAATACACAAGATACCGGTAGCTCAATAACAGAGATATACAGAAGATCATAATTGGATAATAATACTTATACAAAGTATTCTTTCTATGTATAAATCCGGATTATGTCAATTTGTGATGCACATGCAGTGCAAAAACTATTGTTTCAAAAGCAAGCAAAGCGGGCAATTTTAATTGTACAACTTAATGTATTCACACCCAAATAACAGTGTAACACAGACAGAGTTTTACAATAATACCTGACATCTCCAATGATTGGATGTTTATTTTTCTGTTCATTTAGTAATTCCATCAGGAATTTTCCGACGTGTGTAGCATGGTCTCTAAGATTCTCCTTCTCAATGACGTCTAAAACAGCTAAACCTACTGCACAGGAAACTGGATTGCCACCAAACTAGGCAAAAAAAAAGATGTGTCATGTATTGCATACGTTTAACCACATTAAAGGATTTAAACATGAACTTATATCCAATGGAATACTTTACATGGTGCATTAGTACAAACAGTATATGGCAAATTGCCCAAGGGTGAGGTGTAGTTTTCCAACTACCCCTGTCTTGTTCAAAGACTAGATAGTGTGTGCATTAGTACATACAAGTATACCAAAATATATAATGCAAAATGTGTCACACACTGAGTTTATACTCTTGCTAGTAGACAGATTTAGGATTTACCACCTGCAATCCTGCTCCACTCAAGAATATGTATTAAATAATATAGCACCAAAATACACTAGCCATGTCCAGGGTCCTCTATCATATGTCCTAATACCAATCTGAGGAAGGGTAAAGTTATTTGGCTTTAATGAAGGTTCTAGAATGTGGGTAAGGTATGTAGATTTATGTTATTCTCGTGCACAAAGGTAGAATGTCTTTCAAAGGAGTTACCAGTGTGCTGAAAGCGTTAGTAATGAGCATTTTATTTAAATTTATAGAGTGAATTTGACCAGTACTATCAAAAAATGAACTAGAGAATGAGGTAACTTAAGCTCCAGAGATATTTCAGATCATATTGCACCACTGAAACTCTGGAAGAAAAATAAGGTAAAACTAAAGTCTTACAGAATTAGTGGGTGTATAATTAAGGAAGTGCCATTGAAATGAAAGTGGTACACAGGAGGACCATTATTGCAGCTATGCTCTCTGTGGATAGAGCCCTAATATGACCTGTGTCACGACAAACAGAATCAAATGATACCATTTTGTTTGACTGATTTAAAACAAAACTTAGTTATTGGTATGTCTTTTTAAATACATGGTATAACACAAAAGAAAGCTTTTCAGTGGCTACTTAGCAGATTAAGCAGCTGCCCACCCATCTTGAATGGGGCCTGCCTCGCTGTGCAATGTAGCACACTCCTTCAGCCCTTAACTAGCCTGACCGCGGCGAGAATGAACAGTCCTATGACCCACAGAGGTCCCTTTTTCACTGTGCGCTTCTTACGCACCACTAGAAGGGGGAGTTCAGCACTGTTGTGGACTATTGGGGAGTTGTGCTGGCCTGGGCCGAGAACTCTCCGGGAGGAACCTCTGCTCTATGGCCTGGGTCCACGGTGACTCGACGGGGCTCCAGCTCATTGCGGCTCTGCAAGTGCTCTGCCTGGTTTGTGGCTTCCTCTCCCTTGGAGGTGAGTAGGTTGCTGGGACCCTGTCAACACTGAGGAGCCTCCATAAGTTTTTCTGCGTGGTGACCCTGTGGCTTGGTTGTCGATGGCCCCCGTTATCTCCTTATCAGTGGTGGGGCTTCGTGAGATGTTGTTTGTGAGGTTGAGACCAGCACTGCCAGGACTTCGAGGCCTGCACATTTTGTCATCCCGGTTGATTAGTGCCAAACAACGGGTGACTGTACCTTTCCTAAACCCCACTCTTCTGGAAGTCTGGGCTCATATGTGTTCCTTTGTGATTACTGATTGTTACACTCTACATCGAACCCGATTGAATGACACCCTGTTTTCGGTCTTTGATCCCCTGAACTTCGTGTGGGTCAGCCACAGCCATCTACCCAACTTGCCTCTTGTTCTTATAGCCACGGCCTCCCTAGGGGAGATAGCTGATGCCTGAGGCTGCGGGCCGCTTGAGGTACTTTGCCATTGAGTCGGAGGCACCTAACTGGCCTATTGTTACCCCTTGCAGCTGAGGGGCTGGCGGGGTACTGGGGCCTCGATTTGCAGATTTGTGCTGATTCAGGACTATGCCATAGAGCTTGGTGTCGCATGTTGTGAACTCCGCCCCTCCCTGGGTGCATCATATGACGTCCCATAGGCCAGCAGGCCACCAACTTCTCTTTTCAGAACCAATCAGTCACACCAAGATGTATACCGCATCACCTGCCCCCTTGGACATGGGCGCCCTGCTTGGGCGCCCTGCTGAAAAAAAATATGAGAGCTCTCACCACAGAAGTGAAATCTCCAAGACAAGATGTGGGATCATTCATAGACTATCTACGACATAAGATCACTGACCTGGAGGACAGATTATGGGGTAACAACTTTCTTATCTATGGTGAGCCAGAGGAAGCAGAGAGGGGGATGTGACATCCTTCCTGCGGAGTCCGCTTCCAAAACGCCTTGATCTTCATCTATCTATGAAACGCTGGAGCTCTAGGCCTTGATTCTCCCCACACCCAGTTATTGCTTAAATCCTGCACCAGGAGCATGTCAGAGCCATTCTTCAAATGGCACAGAAATCCAAGGGCCCACTCTTGTTTGAGGGCTGTCATATCTCCTTCTTCGCTGATTGATTTATCCTAGAAATGGTTTATATATAAATACATTCACTGAAAAAAACAAAGATAACAGGGATGTCATAGTTAGGAAATATAATTTTAAAAACCTTAGAAATTCACTGAAAAAAACAATGGTTACAAGGACGTAATAGTTAGGCTGATATTTCACTAGTACAAAACCAGAGATAAAAGCAGTTATAGTTAGCTGAGCTAACTATAACTTGTGCCCCCGCAATGCACTGCTTATGATCTCACATATAACATTATTCATGACATGGTCAGTGACATCACCGATTACATCACTCATGACATCTCAAATGACATCATCCAATGAGCATTTTTAAAAAGTGTATGAGTTTTAAATATATATACCAAGGTGTATTGATGAATCAGTGGGTGTGTGAGTGCCTGTATGGAAGATTTAGTGGGTGCATGAATGACTGTATAAGTGAGCGATTAAGTGTCTCAGTAAATGCATGGGTGAGTTGGTGTCTAAGTGGATGAATGGGTTGGTGAGTGGGTACGTGAATGTCTGTATGGGCGATTCATTGGTTGCCTGCATGGATGAATGAGTGGGTGAATCAATGGCTGTATGGGTTAGTGAGTAAGTCTGTGATGAACTGTATGGGTGACTGAGTCATTGTATGGCTGTGTTGGTGAGTGACTGGATGTGTCAGTGGAATATGGGTGAGTAACTGCATATGTGAAAGGCAGCATCGATGAGTGTTGGAGTATATGAGTGACTGTATGTGTGAGTGTCTGTATGGGTGAGTGCGTCCTTGTGTCTCTGTATGGGTGAGTGTGTCCTTGTGTCACTGACAGTACGTGTGAGTATGTGTTGGTATCTGTATGAATAAGTGAGTGGGTGTGTGTATAACTGTATAGGCGAGTAAGTGGCTGTGTGGTTGACTCTATGGTTGGGTGAGTAGCTCTATGGGCGACGGACAGTGTGTGAGTGGATATATTAGTGGCTGTATTAGTGAGTGAGTTAGTGTACGAGTAGCTGAATGCGTGCATTCGTATGTAGACCTATGAATCAGTGAGTGAGTGTTTAAGTACTGCCATGGGTATGTCAATGGTTTTGAAAATGGTAGTGTGGAAGTTGGAGTCAGTGTATGGAATTTTATATTGGGATGTGAGAGGGTGCGTCAGAGGTTCTGTGGATGATGTCATCAGTGATCTCATTTGAGATGTCATCAGTGAAGGTATTTTTAATTTTATTTCCTAACTAAACTTAAAAAAACACCTCCATTTTAACTACTTTTTATTTAGAAAACTACCTCATTCAGCTCCAGCCTTCTATTGACTGCCATTGCTCCTTCACTTCAAAATGCTTAGATTATGGATTGTTAGCCACAGCTATACCTATTAGGCTAAAAAGGCTGCAAAAAAATAGAGGTCTTGACAGGGACCTGGGTTTCTCAAATGTGGAGATTACTTGGTTTGGCCAGAAAGGGTTAAAGTTTTATCAGTTACTGGCTTTGGTTAAAATCATTGTTGATTGCCGAGCTCCTCACCTGATGATTGTGCACTGTGGAGGCAATGACGCTAGCCCATTGACTGGGGTAGGGCTAGAAATCCTAATGAACAATACCTTTGTAGAACTGGTGTCGCTTTTCCCTCACACTGTCTTGGTGTACTAGAATATATTCCAAAGACAGAAATGGGAGTGGTCAAATCGATTTTGTCGACAGATTGACAACGCCCAGAAACATGTTAATAGAACTGTTTCTGAATTCCTCAGTGACCATAGTATGGGCTGTATCTATAACAATTAGCGTTTTGACTTGAATGGAATTTAAAAAATGATCGAGTGCACTTTGCAGATGTGTAGCTATCCTATACACACAATCAGCACAAAGAAAAAAGGCTCTTGTCAGGGACACCCTAGTACCTGAAACATTGCTAATTTTCTTTATAAATATCCTTTTTTTTAATCAAAAAAATAAAAGCAAACATTCAATCGACATCAGCACATCCAAAAATATTAACCAAAAAATCCATTGTAAACATTGCGCTACACATATTACTAAATACATGCTTCTTTAAAAACGTGTTTAAACTCATGTTTTTGTACTAAGTTTCTTTAAAATCTGTCTTTAAGATCTATTTTCAGTTTTCGCGGTTATTCAGGAAGTTGCAACAATGCTGTTTACTGCGACGATCACGCCTTTTCAATAAAGAGAAAAACACATATGCACACAGATTACAGTGTTTTACACACTAGCGGTTTATTACTGTACACTTCAGATTCATGTTTTTCAAGTGTATTTCTAGACCAACCATCTCTAAATCCTACTTTATGTTTTTGCGGTGAGGTCGGAGATCACGATTACATTGGTAAATGTGATACCTGCGGATTCGGCACGAAAGCGGAAAGCAAAAGCAGGAATTGCAATAGCAACCGTCAGATAAAAATATTATAACTATATAATTAATTCTAACCATCACACAAGATAAATCACTATTTTAATAACTATATAAAAACATTTATCAGAATCTCAATATAATACAATGTGTGTTGATGATTCACATATATATATTTTTCTATATTTCCTCCAATATTCGCGGTGTCGCCGCAGTAGGTGAGACGTCCCGGCAATGGTACATGGAGGCCGAGCTGGCAATTGCAGCATAGTCGCGAATATCACACGCGATTAAAAAAATATTTTGGACACATAACTTGTGTCATTAACACTTACATTTCTGAAACATGGGGTCAGAGTACCTCAAGCCTGACCCCTCATGTTTGCTTTCACAAACCCCCCGGAAACATTCCCAATAGATAAAATGGCAAACGCAACTTTCTGTTTAAGTTGCGTCCAGCCAACCAGAGCATTCCTGTTGGCGCGTGCAGTCGCGATTAATCACAAAACGATTGCAAAATATCCGGGGCCAGAGATATCACAATAATTTTAGGGTTACATTTCTCAAAAACTACTGATAGGATTTGCACCAAATAACAAAATGCACAATCTGCGTAACAACATCTACCTTTCTGCCAGATTTGGTGTAATTCTGCAAAGCAGTTCGGCTGTAGGTCCGACAGCGCATTCCCATGGGAATTACCATTACAAACGCACCCTTATTTTGAGCCCCCATTTCACAGTCCCCACTGCACAGATCACCCGCAAACCTTCGATGACACACAGAACCTACTTTGAAACTTTGTTTGGAAAATGTCATGCAGATCGGTCAAACAACGCCAAAGTTACAGGCAAGTCATAATGTGCCTTTCCTATGGAACCTAGGAGGTCCTAACCATAACTACCCACTAGCAACCACCAGTATAAAACCACCCGATTTTTTATTTAAAAATAAACCAGTATTTGCATTCCAGTGATTTCTTTGAAGTGTTTCGGAGCACTGGCTCCTTAATCATAGGCCATGCTGAAAACTCCACAGAAGTACTAATTCACATCTTCATTTGCCTGCTGCTGATTAATATTGGCTGCCGGTAGGCCTCTCAGGTGAGTCAGACTGTTAGTGCATGCTGGGTCTTGTGGTGTGTATTAAGCCGACTCTTACCCTCCAGTGGGTTCTGTTTTGTTTCAGTATCAGTAAAATATTCATATCCCTTCAGTTGGCCCCAGGATGCAAAGCTGATTTGTATTTTCTCCATCGGCTGTGCTGCTCTGCAAGTTTGGCATAGTTCCAGGCCCAGCATCCCCTCACTCCATTTTTAAAGGTGGTGCAGTCCTCCACGGCCGGGTTGCCCGGATTTATGTATCCCATGTTGCCCATATTAAGGACGCACTCAACGGAAGATTAAAAAAAAAATTGATTCTTTACTTAAAAAGAAACCAGTATAACGTGTGTGTGTAGCTGTGGTTTTAAGAATGAATTTATGTGGGAGGAGCTACGACAGCAAGCAAGATGGCCGCATAGTCTCCCGGCTCCGCTGACCTCCGTCTTTCGCTCGAAGATCCTGTCATTTATCCTGATATTCCGCCCCATATCCGTGTCTATGAACTAATCTTCAGTCCGATGGAGCAATCCCGAGACTTTTCCGACATTGTAGAGTGGAGTAATGTCGAGGTTTGACTTGAGGCCTAACCCAGTCTGGAAGCCGGGGTCTCGAGTGCTGGTCTAGCCGGGTCCTAGTTGAACAACAGCGGACCGGTGAGGGCGGCAGGGTCCGGTCCATGGAACTTTCGACATCTTTTGGATTGCTTTGCTGATGATCTGCTGCCTGGTCTTGTATCGAAGGTGAGGAGACGAGTGACGCCCGAGGCGGTGTGGCGGGGGTCCCTGACCCGGAGGCCTAGCGTTCGCATCGCCGGTGCCTTTGGGTTGGAGACTTGGCGCGCACGAACGCATGTTGACGATCTGTCCCTCACGGTTCATTCCTGCTCCGACTAATCTTCCCCCGGGGAGGGCGACTCTCCGAGGGGATCACTATGCCTGATGTTATGCGAAACCCGGCGGAGCGGGCTAAGTGCGGCCCGTCATTGCAGTCAGTGCTGGCAGCCCTCGAGGCACTTCAGGTGACTATGGAGGCCCAGGTCTGGAAACTGATGTCGGCAGCGGATGGAATTAGAAGATCGGGACCGGACCCTGACTCGTTGCCCGGGACCAGGCGGCCAGCTCTACTCCCGATAGACACCCCAGTGGTGCATTCAGACCCGGTGCATGGAGCTGTGCCTGCCCCTACGGAAGTGGAACTGAGTGAACATGCTGAGATCTGCGTATCAACTATATGGTCGGAATCTTTGGTTTCGCTACCAGCGGAACACTTAACTGCTGTTCCCACTCTGGAAACTTTTGGTCGGAACTGTGAACTGTTTTGGATTGTGTCGCACCCCCTTCCCAGCTGGTCCATCAAGATGGCGGATGGGACAGTGTCTGGCCTTGGAGTCGGGGAGGGGCATCGTTGGACCCGGCCATCTACTTTGGGATTTGCCATCCTTTCTCCATCTAACAGACTATATTTCGGCAACTTCTGTGTATATTTTGACAATTTGACGATGGGGCTCTACTTATCGGAGGGAATCAGCAAATTTGATCGACAGGGTCAAGGTTGAGACGGTTGTTTTGGGTTTCACACTGTGGTTTAATCAGTAACGGGATTGGTTTACTAGGTTAACGGAGACCGAGCGGGGTTTATAGTTTCCTCCGGTGCAATTTTCTATTGTGTTCTGCTCGATTGTGTCAGCTTTGTGGGGGATTCTTTGTTAAGGCGGTGGGGGGAGACCGGGAATGCGTACGATAAGCCCTTCTCCATTTCTACTTTTAGTGTAGGGGTTTAGTTCTTCTTTATTTCTCTTTGTTCTTTCTATATTTCGGGTTTCAGTTACTTGGGGCGACAGGCACGCTGCTAGGGGGGTAGGCCGTAGTCATCGCCAGGGGTACAGGGTGGGGGAGGTGATTTTTTGTTTTTGTTTTGCCTTTATTGTTTCTATGGCCTTTTTTCTCTTTCGTATCTTTCCTTTTACCTTTTCTTTTCTTTCTTCCTTTTTTGGGTCAGCGTAGTGGGTCCACTCTTCAGTGAATTATCGATTTTTTCTTATCTGTGCCTATACTTTTCACGGTATTTCAGTATCATTGGGCGGGCGCTTAACTGGTGCGAACTGTGATTGTATGCTTGTTTATCCTGAATTGTATGCCTTAGCGCCACTGTCCTAAATGAGATCGATCTAACTGTGGAAATCCTACCATTTTGCCCGCCCTTTACGCAATTCTGTGATATTGTAGGGCACCTGATCCTTCTATATTTATATTGTAAAATGGAGCCTTTAGAATCCTGTCATTCGCGAATTTGTGGTACTTTCGCTTCCCCGGCTGCCGAGCCGTGTCCTAAGTGACTTGCTGTGATGAAACTGATTAGCGGCCGGCCCTGGTGGTTGTAGGCCCATATTTGTAACTGGTTGAAGTAATAATAAAGGTTTTCCAAAAAAAATAAAAAAAAGAATGAATTTATGGTTTGATTTGAAGTAGTATGTACAAATACATCATTGATATACTGCAGGAGGTGTCTGAATAAAGAGTAGATTTGACAAAGGTATTGACAAATGACAGTAATGTCCAATAATAATTTATGTATTATTGTAGACTAAAGAACTTAAATGTACCCCTCTAGAGTTCTAGTTGTTCTTCTAGATAACCACCCAAAACTCAATAGGTTTACGTGGCCTTCCTCCACCCCTTTGGGATAAACTGTTTTAGTAGCACTTAGTTAGGTGTGTGAGTTCCACGTGTAATAATTTCTTTTATAGTTTAGTGGCATAATGGAGACATGAAGGCTCTTAAATTACTCCAGACACTCCTGTGTGCCATTTTTCTGTTTTTTTAAATAAAAGAATGTTGGTGCATTAATATTTCAAAACCACTCATGGTTAATTATACAGAAGAGCAAATTTCTAAATTGTTAGACAATCTGTCTTTGTTGAGTGGGAACAACGAGGTTCCCAATAATAGCAAGTTGAATAACATTTCAAAATTAAAAAGGTTAAAAAATAAATAGATTAGGATACGTTTAGACACACAAGTAGTGTTAGAACATTCTAAGAAGTAGGTAAAAAAATGTACCAATAATATTTACAGATGACCAACAATATTTAACACAGTTTAGCGGTGTAGGCAATAAATAATGAAGTGACTAGCTTGCCCTCTCAATAGAGACAGCTTTAAAATGTAGAGCGCAAGAATTGAAAGAAATCGATGAACTAGAGAAGTTAATAGTGGGTGATGATGTAATATCAGATGCAAAAAAACTGATTGATGAAGTAAAGAAACATATTTCTGAGTTTAAGACCTTAACAATTAATCAGAAACATCTAACATAGCTAGAGATATAAAGCATTTTTATACAGAAACAACATACCCATATTTGAGAGAAGATTTCTACAAGTCTATTTCCTTGAAAAATACGAACCCGCCTGGCGTACGCCAGATCCAGAAAGATTTATGACCTTTTCCGAGACATCTTAAGGTTGGTATAGGGGAAGCAAACTATATACATCTAGAGGTTGAACTGCACAAACAAACCAGAAAACCTTGGCTTCATCCTAGCTTCCCCATTCTACAAAATTGTGTGATCCTAGGCAAGTGTTTCACTTCACTTTCCCTCACTTTCCCTCCTTATTCTTTTATTATCAAATATAAGAGGACCTAGAAATAGAGGACTTCAGGATGTGCGCTGTACAAAACCATCTCTTGTGTAGGATTTAATAACATATAATGTTGTTCATGTATAATAGGAGGCCACTCTAAGAGTGCACATAACTGGCTCACCTTAGTTCACTATTGGCATTGTTGTCAGGGTGGGGGACGAATGTATGTTTCTAAATTCATGTTTGAAAACTATCACTTAAAAAAATACTTCTGAATGCACTGATATAATCCTATATATTAACGTGAAATGGTCCGGCAGGTCAATGACATACACTTTTGGAACTTTTGAAGAAACCGTATCATATTTTTACATTTTTGCTGCGGGAGAAGGTGTTGCTAAAGTGGAGTAGGACAACCTAGTTACTTCAATTTACCTTTACCATGCCTGCATATTTAACATTGTTTTAATGTTAGTGCTGCGTCAAGAGAACAGTAGCCTAGTGCTGCTGTTGATCAGAGGACAGCATGTAAAGGCCAAGGAGGGCCGCAAGCAGCCCCAGGATGTACTTTAAATATCTCTGTTATAAACCAATACTCTGCAGGATGAAGCCCTTGCAGTCATGAGTCACATCCTGAATAAGAGATCTCAGCCAGACAGGGTGTTCATGGTATCAGAACTGGTTACCCCATGCTTTAAGAAGAATATATTTGCCTTTAAAAATTAACGCTTTCTGCAAGTAAAGGGTGTAGCCATGGGTTGCCCCATTGCACCCGAAATAGGGAATATTTTCATGTCCTATTTTGAAGATACATAGATTTATGAAGCTGACAATAGGAACAAAAGCCAAGTTGTTAAATGGTATCGATATATCAAAGACATTTTTCTCATATGGTGAGGTTCTAATACCACTTTGACTGAACTCCATGAATGGCTAAATGCTGGATCATCAGACCTACGCTTCATGATGTCAAGTAGAAAGAGAGAGAATCTTTTTAGATCTTTGGATTATATTACATGAAAACAGGTTGACTGTCAATCTGTACACCAAATCGACGGATAGGAATACACTGCTTCACTTTGACAGCAGCCATCCCAAGTCCCTTAAAGAAAATCTGTCTTACGGGTAGGTCTTAAGAATTTGTAGGATCTGTTTCCATTAGGAGGACTATTTCGCTAGTGAAGATGTACTTTGTTACAAGCTCATGAATAGAGGGTACCCTAAAAGATTAGTCAGGAATGCTCTGAAGCGGGCATGGTTTACTCCCTGAGAAAGCTTGTTGTCCCCAAAGAAAGAGAAAAGACGATTTTTTTTAAAAACAGCTTTATTAGGTTTTGAAATCGACACCAAGTGGCTAACAAGATCCAGGGACAAAGGAAACATCTGGTTACATCCTCATAGACAAACAGTCGAGCCAGCCAAGTTCTATACAGTAGTGAGTCGTTAAGTCTCTTCGAGTTTACATAAGGAGTGTTGCAGAACTGAAGTACAGCCATTTTCCCTATGCCCGTGTTTTTAGGGGCAACCTCTGGCCTCGATCACCACCCTCTCCTGTTGAGCCCATCAGTCGACTCCACGTGGCCACTTTACAATAGTAGGAGGGGTGGGGCTCATCCATTTTGCTGCAATGTCACGCTTAGCGATTAAGAGGGCTGTATTCAAGAAGGCTTTCTCGCCCTGGTGCCACCGACGCCCTTTAGTATCCCCAGGAGGATCGGGTTAGTGGGACACAGGAACTGCCCAACCTAGGACCTCTGTCGTTTCTCCTATCACGGCCCCTCAATATGTTTGTATTAGAGTGCAAGACCAAACCATATGCGCATCAAAGTCCTGAGGCTGGCTCTGTGCAGGAACAGGGGGGAGAGGTATGCTATGTGGAGGTAGTAGTTCTGAATGAGCCTCAGTCTGGAGGAGATAGTGAGTGCGTGGGGCGCCATCAAGGTGTTACGCCAGTCTGCTTCCTCCAGCACTCCCACCCAGTCCTCCCATTGGGACTGTAGAGGACAGAGTGTGTCAGGGGGGTTTACTATGAGGGTACGGTAAATTTGTGAGAAACCAACACGTCCCAGGTTACCTATAAGAATTTTTGCTTTAAGTGGGGTAAACTCTGGGAGGGGGTCAGGGTTGTGTATGTGACGGGCTTGTCGGATTTGAAGGTATTAATAGGAATTGCACGTTGGCAAAGGAACGCCCATACATCTCCAAGTTGAGAGTACCCAACGGATTCCCATGCCCGGAAGCCGATGTGCGAGGCCACTTCCTTCAGCCAGGTGCCGTGCCATAGTGGATTTAGTTGTGTGAGTCTAGGATTCCATGTCATGTGGCATAAGGCGGCACACCAAGCTAGGACTACCACTTGTGTAACCAAGGGCATCCTGACGGGGATTGGGGCTCCACACAACAGTGCCTGCAGAGTAGGGAAGCCCAGACGACTGAGCTCTAGCCTATAGGCCGGGTCAGACAAGACTACATCTTTAACATGTGCTCTGACCTTTTCCCCGAATGCGAAAAAAATAATAAAATATGATGAATCAATTGGAAAATACAGAGTTTTCTTACCATTTCAAAGCCTCTGTTTTCCCTTGAAAGGGATACAATTTAGCAGCAGCATCTGGTTAAATCAGCCAGGAGGATGGAAGCTAAAGATTTACAGAAAAGTTAGGATTACCACCTATAACAGGGCATTACAAGTGTGGGAATCGTATGGCTTGCAACACCACAACTAATACTAAAGAAGTGGCAATTAACAGACACACCTTGTACCAATATAAATTCTTTAACTGTAGCACCAAAGACGTGGTTAAATGTATCTTTCGTCCAAGTAACAAACCATACATTAGCCAGATTAGTCAACCAGTTACATCACAGGTAATGCATTAGATGCAAAATACAGGGGGGCCCACTGGTACAACACTTTGAATCTATGGACCACTCAGAAAACAATATATAATGGACAGTTTTATCTGTGGAATTCAAAGATATGAGATTTCCCTGGGCAGCCCATTCCGGTCTCTGGTGTCAGGTGTCCCCTTTTGTGATTTAGCGGGGGCACTGGTTGGTGCTTTTTGAGCAGTGTGTGAGTTTGCTTGCAACTCAATGTTCTTTGGTTTCTTGCCCTTTTCCTCTTCCTCCTCATTCATTTCTCCCCCCAGGGCCTGTCGCCTTTGTGTGAGGGACATTCCTGATTTTGAGGTACATGTGTTGTAGACCAGGGGGACCCCATTTCTCTTGTGTACAGTTACTTGTTCCTCCATGTACCTCCTCCTTTTTCCTTCCAGTGCCCTTGAACATGAGGATTGTTTCAATTTGCAGCATGCACTTTATGGAGAAGTGTGGCTCACTGGTTAGAGCAGGCAGACCCTGAAGCAGAGGTCAGACCCGGGACCAGGGTTCAATTCCCGACGCGACAGGGTCTTGAGCTCAAATGTCCATGGACTCGATAATTCTCGCTTCGGTGCCTGACCTAATCATGGGTTCACACTCTGCAACTCTGGGCATTAAGCTTGCTTAATCTCCACAACGGCCCCCCGCGGCGGGATGCCTGGCTTTCACCTTGGGGATGCCCTGTAGGGGCTATCTCACAGGAAAAAGCCAGGACGGGTTCCCAAGGCAAGCGCGGAGATACCCCTTCGGGGGTCGATTCAGGCGCTATATAAGAAACATAATAATAATAATAATAATGGTTAGAGCGGCAGAACCTGATGCAGAGGTCTGGCCCGGGACCAGGGTTCAATTCCCGCCTCGGCGGCTCTTGGACTCAATTTCCCCGGACCTGACTTCTCGCCTCTGTGCCTAGTCTAATCATGCGTCCCACTCTGTGACTCTGGGCAATAGCTTGCTTAATCTCCACAACGGCCCCAGCAGCGCTTGGATGCCTGGCTTCACCTTGGAGGTGCCCAGGAGTGGACATTTCACAGGGAAAAGCCAGGAAGGGTTCCACAGCGGTATGAGTGCAGCGCCGGGACGCCCCGTCGCTGGGGCAGCTGTGCACTTTACAAGTACAACACATTTACATTTACATTTACATGTCTTACACATTCATCTGTCCAAGCAACTGTCACTCTTGGTTTGGAGTGATAAAAGATTGTTGCACTATTTGAAGCAAAAAGGGCATTACATTATCTTCATGCAAAACATACACAATATTGCTTACTTCAGGAAAAAGCAGCTTTCCCCAGCGGAGTTTCAAACTCAGACAGGACTGGGTGGGTACAGTGGTGAGCAGTAGTAGGTGGATGTCAACCAGTGGAGCTCTGACTCCATCACGTAGCTTCACCATGAAATGTGGAGTGGTCATTTCATAGGAGGACATTTACCCTCCAAAGTTAAGATCTGGTCGGATGATGAGGGCAGATGGGTCTTTGCCAAACTATAGTTAACGGGCAGGTCAGTGATTGTGGGGTCCCATCTATAACCCAAAAGTGAGCAAAACTCACTTTTTGGTCTATCTTTCCTAAGCCTTAGTGACTGTTTGGCGAACCCCCTTGTTTTCGGGGTGGGGTGGGATTGGAACCTGCCACCTGAACCTGTATTCAATCGAACCTGTATTCAATTGCACTGTCACCTTGACTATCACAAACACATGGACAGAGCTCGCTTGCACGATCTTTTGGAAGATGGTGCACTCGTGGATGCTTGGAGCTTGCTTCATGCCCACAATTCAGGATTATACTTTTTTCACAGGCTCGGGGTCAACGCGTTTCGAACCACAGAAAGATTAGGGGCTCTCCTCAGGACACGGACTGGAGGAAGCCATAACTGTATGTAGCACTCTAGACCACTTCAATGGGAAAAGTTGCCTCGCAAGGATGGAGTTTCTCAACCTCGGGTGGCATGGCGTGTGGAATGAAGATGCGCCGGCCGTTCGCCGGTCCGGTGACTCTTTTAGACGCTTGTGTTTGTTCCGTTCAATTGGGGTCGTTCGCTTAGTGAACCGCTCCGCTTCTTCGCATACGGCGTTTTGGCGTGTCACGTGTGCCACACGCCACGCCGCCAGAGGTTGAGAAACTCCATCCTTGCGAGGCAACTTTTCCCATTGAAGTGGTCTAGAGTGCTACATACAGTTATGGCTTCCTCCAGTCCGTGTCCTGAGGAGAACCCCTAATCTTTCTGTGGTTAGAAACACGTTGACCCCGAGCCTGTGATAAAGAAGAAGAGTGCAACTAGGGCTACAAAATAATACCAAGTTTTCCATCCCTAGGAGTGCAACCCTAGAATCATCTAATCTCTGGCTCAGTAAGACAGGCAGGCAGTACCTATGAACTGTGTTGTCCGCCTGGCTTCTGGTATATAATATAAAGGACTGGTGCCTAGTTAAAAAATCATTTTCAGGCATTGTATTTATGCATTTTTTGGAATTTATTTTTGGTGTTTTTGAAATTTAGTATTGATTTTGTACATATTTACACTTGTATATATTGCGCACACTGTTTTCTGAATTTATTCTTTATTGTTTGATAACTGTTATTTTGATGACATATAAAAAATCCAATGAAAAAGTGTTCTTAAAAAATAAGACAAAAAACTAAAATAAAATAGTAGACCACCCAGTACTGGTAGGCTGGGTGTGATCAAATGATAAAAAAAAGTAAACGTGTCTGGCTATTTGTTCTGTTTAGTATATTGGAGTGGTCCAAGCCGGTCAGAGATAGGACCCAAACCTTCCTTGTCGCCCCCTCTATTTTTATATCACCATTGAGAGTGGTGGGATTGGGGGAAAAGTGTAAACCAATTACCCTGACCAGTATATCGACAGCACATTCTCAGGGGTGGGGGTATGGGTGTCAAGATGCGAAGTATTGGCATTTTGCATATTCTGGTGATGGAACAGGTCTACTTCTGGTTTCCCCCACCTTTTGAAAACTTTCTCTATCACTGTCTCCTTCAGCTCCCACTTATTTATTTATTTATTTATTTTTTGCACTTATAATGCGCGCAGATACCCACAAAGGGTTTCCCGGCGCAAAGATTGGAAGGCTGAAAACACAGAAAGCGCAGAAAACAACCCATTCAAAGACCGCGATTATTTATCAAAGAGCAAGGTTTTAACGCCTTTCTTAAAGCTGGCGAGTTTTTCCTCCTTACGCAGGGCTAAGGGAAGGGAGTTCCAAAGGACTGGTCCCAAATGGGAAAAAGACTTTCCCCCCATACGGGCCAGTTTAAATCTAGGAACCACAAAGTATGCTCCATTTAAAGAGCGGAGGTTGCGTTCAGGAACGTAGGGCCTAACCAGTTTTTGCAGGTACTTTGGTGCGGTCCCTGCCTTGATTTTAAACATATAGGTCAATGCTTTGAACCGAACCCGGTTCTCAACTCTAAGCCAGTGCAGGTCCTTTAGATGCTTCGAGATCCTAGCTGTTCTAGGGATCTTGCATAGCAGCCTGGCTGCGGAGTTCTGGACCAGTTGGAGTCGCTTAATCACAGCTGAATTGGAACCCAGATATAAGATGTTACCGTAGTCAAGCCTAGATGTTATGTGAGGTGGATCCTTGTTTGCTCAGTTTGTCTGCTTCTATGTTGTTTACTCCTGGTAGATGTATCACTGTTATGGTTAACTGTCTCTGGATGGCTTATTTCTATATCACCTGTTTTGAAAGGGGAAGGATTTTTTTCCCGCCTGCTTGTTAGCACATATAGCACACCATTGTTATATTGTCTGTTTCAATATCTATTGATTCATTCCACATTTGCTTCTGAATGGCTTTTAAGGCAAGGAATAGTGGGCCCGATTCCCAGAATGAATTTAAGACTCAATCCTAAACGTACTACTATTTTGGTATTCACAGAATGCACTTACTCATTTCGGTATTCACAGAAGGCACTTACTCTTTTCGGTATTCACAGAAGTTAGTAGTCCTAACTTTAGGACTCCTAAATGCCTTCTGTGAATACCGAAAGTCTTAAAATTAGGATTTTTCTCAGTTTAGGAGTCCTAAAGTTAGGAGTCCTAACTTTACTACTACTAAATTGAGAAAAATCCTAATTTTAAGACTTTCGGTATTCACAGAAGGCATTTAGGAGTCCTAAAGTTAGGAGTCCTAACTTTACTACTACTAAATTGAGAAAAATCTTAATTTTAAGACTTTCGGTATTCACAGAAGGCATTTAGGAGTCCTAAAGTTAGGAGTCCTAACTTTACTACTACTAAATTGAGAAAAATCCTAATTTTAAGAGAAGGCATTTAGGAGTCCTAAAGTTAGGAGTCCTAACTTTACTACTACTAAATTGAGAAAAATCCTAATTTTAAGACTTTCGGTATTCACAGAAGGCATTTAGGAGTCCTAAAGTTAGGAGTCCTAACTTTACTACTACTAAATTGAGAAAAATCCTAATTTTAAGACTTTCGGTATTCACAGAAGGCATTTAAGAGTCCTAGAGTTAGGACTACTAACTTCTGTGAATACCGAAATGAGTAAGTGCCTTCTGTGAATACCGAAATGAGTATGTGCATTCTGTGAATACCGAAATGAGTAAGTGCATTCTGTGAATAACAAAATAGTAGTAAGTTTAGGATTGAGTCTTAAGTTCATTCTGTGAATCGGGTCCACTGACTTTTTTTATGTGGTTTTATCTTGCGCAAACTTGACCTGAAGGTATCAGAGCGCTTTACACAAGCACCAGTTGCATACATGAGGACACATACATTTTTGTTAGGCTCAGGAGATTAAGTGATTTGCCCAGAATCATAGGATGTTGTGGGTCTTTGCAGAGCCTCGAACCCAGTTCCCCAGATTAGAGGTCGACCGCTTTTACCGCTAGGCCAACTCCTCTGCCGACTGTTGTATTGATTCCCATGGCTTCCATGCATCCCTAATGTTAAGTTTCTCCATATGAGCTCCCCATCCCATATGTGAGGAGTCTGTGATGATTGTCACTGTTGGGGATGGCATCATAAAGCGTCTTTCTGCCATTATATTTGCCCTGTTCCATCACTTCATTTCGTCCTGCACTCTTTGAGTGACAACCACTAGCTCCTCCCAGCTCCCCGTCGCTGGTGACCACAGGATTTGGACCCATTCTTTGATCAGTCTTATGTGTAGTCTTGCATGTGGTACTAGGGGTATGCAGAAAGCCATCATTCCTAAAAATGTATGCACCATCCTCACAGTCAGAGACTGATCCTTTTGGTAACAGTGAGCTTCGTGCATTATAGCCAGGAGTCTTTTCTCGCACTGGAATGCCCTCACTTGTACTGTGTTGACTTTTGCTCTCAAAAAGAGCTTCTACTATTCTGACATGGGTTAGACCTTCTCCATATTTATTGTGAACCCCAATCTGTAGAGTGTTGTCATCACTGCTCTTATGCTGTCTCTGTATCTGTGTCCGGAACTTGTTCTCACTAGCCAGTCGACTAAGTGGGGGCACACATGTATTCCCTTTCTTCTCAGGGGCACAGCTACAGCCACTAGGCACTTTGAGAACACTCTGGGGGCTGATTTGTTACCAATGGGTAGCACTCCGAATTGTTTTTGTGTTTTGTCTATTAAGAAGTAGGTGACCTTCTTGTGTCTGTGATTTAATGGCATTTGCAGGAAGGCATGCTGGAGTTGAGGGATAACCTCAGGTACAGTTGTCATTTTGAATCTTTGTGTTTTTATGAACTTATTTAGAAAGCGTAGGTCTAATATGAGTCGTAGTGACTTGTCTGGTTCTAGTATAAGGTAGTAAGTGGAGGAGATTCCTTGACTGTTCTCTTTAAAAGGCACCTTCTGTATTTCCTGTTTTTGCAGAGGAATGCTTGTATTTTTCCTTGACCTGGGGTATCAATGACCTACTGGTTGCTGAATCTTTAAGTGCTTCTCTTCCTGGTCCAGGATGCATAGGAGCATCGGAAGGAATGGACTTACATTCTGTGATGGCAGTAGTGTCTCTAGTAGGAAGCATATCTCTGACTTCTGTTCATCCAGTTGGACCACGTACCTCTCTGCTACCTTCTAAACCAGCTGCTTCTACTTAGAAATGTCATCCGGTGAGCAATATCCTTGACGGGTAAGTGTCTACAGCTCCCTCAGGTTAATCTGCCTAGAGGTCATGCAAATGTTTCTCAACACCCTCCGACCCCTCGATGACCTAGTGCAGGCCCTGTACCTCTGGGTCCTCCTCCTCATAGAAGAGCTCTTGTTCCTCCTCTTTTTGATGCTCTGGTGCCAACGGGGGTTCCAGTTCCCCCAAGTCATTCTCCTCCTGCGTGGTCTCCATCAAAAGTTTCGAAGGTATTCAAAATCCCTAAAGGAAGGCGCTGAATTCCTTCTTCTTTTGAAGGAGTGCAGCTTTTTAGGCTTCGAGCCATCTTTTCTTGTGGTCTACTTTGAGGGTGCGCTCTTCAGTGTCGATTGCAGTAACACCTCTACTTTTTGGTATAAAATTTTCCTCTGTTGTTGACTGAGCTGCCATCTTCTTGTCTTTTTCTCAACCTCAATCATCTTTCGAGGCCGATGTCTTCTCTGAGTCTCTTCCACCTGCGGTATTCTTTGTATGGGACCCAGAGTTCTTTTTGTTTAAATTTGCCTTTGTTCTTTAAGATTTTAGGTGCCAATGCAGTCTTATGTGGCCCAGAGTCTGAAGCTTTCGGCTAGACTACTACCATCGTTTTTGGCAATACTTGTGTGCGCATATCCTTCCGTCTCTTGAGTCTTGAGTTCGATGATGACTTTTTTGGCGTCAGAGCCTCTCCTTCCTCTTCTTCGATGGAATTATCCTCTTCTTCGCTAGATATTTCAAGATTTCTGTTGGAGGTGGTTTCCTTCTGCCCCTTCATGCCGAAGTGTGCCTGCCTTTGTTTTTCTTGTCCCTTTAGTGTTTTTGGTTTGCACTCTGTGCAAGCCCCACAGGGTGCACACCTGGAAGCTGTCCCTTTGGGCAAATTTATGGTTGCACCACAGGCAGAAATTAAAAGGTGTGCTCTCCATCTCACACTAAGTATGGGGCCCTATGTCTGCGCATTCTCTGTCCTTTGCTCAGCACTATTTTCACTTACTTTGATGTTTGAAAATGATGTTTGAAAAACCAAATACAATTATTAAATACAAAAGTTTAAAAAAAATAGAACTGATAAGTTATGGTAATCACTCAATCAAAATCCTTCATTTGCAGCCTCTATGATCTGGCATGCAAAAGATAAAAATCCCCAAAACTCCCAAAGTGCACTGCGCTACTTTACTTAAGACCATAATGTCTGGAACGACTGCTGCACTTTTAAAAGTTCTTAATATTGTGAAGCTAGACAACATTCAGTCAGAAACTACATCTCATAAGTCACGCCACACTAAGTTACTGAGCACTATGGAGTCAGCTCTGCACTTCCATGTGGTATCCTGTTATCTTCAACCTTTACACTGTGCCACTTTGTGCTCTATTCATAAATAACAAAATCATCAATATTGACCAATATCGTTGATATAGAAATCTACTTGAACATCTCTATTGCTTCAGACATTCAACGACTCAAACACTGCTTGAACATCATCCAGAATTGGATATTCAATACCTAGCAGAAATCTGAATCCCAACAGAATTACTATTATTTGCCAGGAACAACAAACAAGATACAGTACAAACCTGGCTCAATGACAAGAACCATGATGCCTTCGTACGTCAACTTTCACTGAATGCCATTTCACTTGGATTTACCCAAACTAACCCTCAAAGAACATGTTGCCAAAAAAAACAAAGACGGCCTATTAACAGCTCTCTCTTCTAAATAAAGTCAAATAGATTCTTCAAGAAATCGGCATGAGAACAGCTGTTCAAGCCCTCTTAGTCTCTGGATAGTAGTAATGCCCTACTCTATAGACTCCCTGAATCCACATTGGCACCCCTTAGGAACATCCTATTTGCCACAGCCATTTCCTTCAAGGCCTGATGAAATATGACATAACCCTATCCTGATGGAGCTCCATTGGGTCCCCTTGCCAGTCACACCTTCAAGACCTGCTACATAAGTTTTAAACCCATCATGATCCGGATCCTCCTTTATATTGCAGACAAGCTTCTCATTTCTGATCGTTCTCTGCACATCTGTGTACCATCAAAGTACAGACTAAGAAGTGTAAAAAAAGAAAAATAAGAAAGAAAAAGGCAGCAGGCCTTTTCGTTCTATATATGTAGGATTTGGAAAATCCCTTTATCCATCAAGACTGCCACAATGCTGTTTTAATTAGGGAAAGAGTTGAAGACTCAACTCTTTAAAGAACTTTATGAATAAATAAACACTAAAGCTAAATGCAATAACCATCCACAACCGAGCTATTACTGGATGAAGGACAACTGCCTGAAGCTCAACATTGACAAAACAAAGTGCTGATCTTCAGCAACAACAAAAAACACCCTTTGGAAAGACTCCTAGTGGTCTTCGGAACTCGGACCTTCACCCAAACCGAACAACCATGCAAGAAACCTCAACATAATCCTGGACAGCAAACTGACCATTAGGTTTTAGATGAATGCAGTCCTGTCTGCCTGATTTTGTACACTTTGCATGCTACAAAGTCTTCAAATGGGTCCTCCTGAAAACTAGATGTAACGTCACTCACGCCATAATTAATCACCCGCCAATTAGACTACAGCAACACACCATACGCTGGGATCACTACACACCTTCTGCAGAGACTCCAGAGCATGCAGAACTCCTCTGCCAGATTCATCCTCGACATCCCCAGACAAACCCACATCACCGACACCTCAGAAAACTCCCCTCGATCCCCAAACAGAAGAGATGTAAATTCAAGCTGATAATCCATAACCACAAAGTACTGCACAACCAAGGACCAGCCTGCATCAACCATCACCTGAACTTTTAACACCCTACCTGACAACTATGCACCCCCCACATCCACCGAAGCATCAGAGGAAGTTCTCCTACCTAGTGGCGAATAGCTGGAACGACCTCCCTCTGCAGGTACAGACATTCACCTCTCTATTGGAAAACTGGAGAGCACTCAAGACCGGGCTGTACGACTTAGTAACCTAAACCATCATAATCCCTAAGCCCTTGGCAACCCTATCCGGTGATAAGTAAATCCACTTGATTGATTGATTACTCATTGCCTTTATGCTTTTCTTTAACCATGTACAGAGCTCCACTACTTTTTGGCTATGTTCAGGTCACAGAAGTACCATAAACATACATACATACATACTTCTAATGTTTAAGGGCCAGATTGAGGAAGTGCCAAAGGAGGAAATTTCCGACAGATGTGCTGAATAGGCTTTTAGGGAGTGTGTCTAGCAAGAGACTGTCTTCAAGAGGACTGTGCAGTGTTTATCCTGTACTTTGTACCACTCTTTATGACAATCAGTATTGGTGGCATGGAGGTATATGAAGTTGCCTTGTTTGCTTATCAGTCTTTTCTGCCAGTGGCAATAATTTACCTGGCCAACATACCTCTGAATTGACTGTTCTTTATTGTACTCTCTTCGGTAGCTATGACAATTGAGTCAGCCTTTTACGAGAACTGTGAAAGCAGCTTCTGTGCTTGCTTTGCTTCATTTCTTGCTTTGTGCAGCTCCTAAATTTTGTTTTTTTACTACCAAGCAATGACAGGTTCTCATGAAGTACCTCAGTTCCCCAATTTGCTGTTTCAGAATTTGCACAGTTTGATAGTTTGGTTAGTTCCCTGCTCTGCTACCCTGTGACTTACTACTGACAACTTTCCAAACAAGTCCTTAAGTTCTAGGTTAGCGTTCATTGTAGTATTATGGACTCTGCATTTTCTGCAAGACTCCCAGCTGTCCAGTCCTCCCCAACCCTGCAATGCATACTCCTCAATGTCCGATCACTCCACAAACATGCCATCGAAATCTGGGATCTCCTCCATAGCACCACCTTAGACGTAGGGTTCTTCATCGAAACCTGGACCAACACCACCTTGGACCAGACATCGCCATCGCCATTACCCAAGGATACAGGATCTCAAGGAAGGACTGTCCTACCTGCCTGGAAGGAGGAATCGCCATCGTCCACAAATCCACCCTCCACTTGAGCATACACCCCGATGAGCCCACAGACCTGATGGAACACCTTCACTTCAAAATACTGGCCAGCCCTACCACCACCCTCCAAGGAACCATCATCTACCTACCCCCTGGACCCCGCGGACCTTTTGCAAACTCCATCACAGACATCATCTCCCCGCAGACCATCGCATCCACCAACTACATCCTTCTGGGAGACCTCAACTTCCACCTTGACAACCAACTGGACCCGAACACCACATTCCTCCTGGACAACCTCCACAACATTGGACTCTGCCAATCCGTGACTGAGCCCACGCACTCAGCAGGACACACCTTCAACCCCCTCTTCACTACAAGAAACTCCATCACCTTCAGCCAAACCACTGAACTCCCATGGACTGACCATCGATGCGTCCACTTCACTTTCAGAACACCCACCATCCACAATAGACAAGCACCTGCTCCCACGAAGAAACTGGACCAAAATCACAGACGATCAGCTCACCTCCTCACTCAGCAACTCCACCCCAACCATCACGGAAAATGATGACCCCAACACCGCAGCCCAAACGCTGCACAGATGGATCTCTGACAGCGCAAACACCATAGCCCCCCTCAAGAAAGACAACAATACCCACGCCAAGAAAGCCAGATGGTTTACCACCCAAGAACTTTGAGAGTCCAGACACACTTTCCGCCGCCTCGAAAAGGCCTGGAAGAACACCAAATCCACAGAAGCCCACAATAACCAAAGAGCCGCCATCAACACCCACCACCAACTCATCAGAGAAACGAGGAAAAAAGCGATTGAATACAGAATCTCCACACACGCACACAACAGCAAAAAACTCTTCAACAGCATCAAGGAGTTCGCCCAACCCACCAGCGAATCTACTGGCATCCCTCCCTCACAAGACCTCTGCGACAAACTCAGTACCTTTTTCCACCACAAAATCAAAAGCATCTACGACAACTTCGACAAAGACAACCAACACACTGAACCCTCACGAATCACACCTCGACGCCCTGAAGCCAGCGATTTACAACTGGACAGCCCTCACCACCGAAGACACACTGAAGACAATGAAGTCAATCCACTCCGGGGCCCCCACGGACCCTTGCCCCCCACCACATCTTCAACAGAGCTGCCGACACCATCGTACCCATGCTCCGCCACACCATCAATTGCTCCCTAGCAAATGCCTTGTTCCCCGACGACTGAAAATACGCAGAGGTCAACCCCCTCCTGAAGAAACCCTCGGCAGACCCTACCAACCTCAAAAACTACAGACCCATCTCCCTGCTCCCGTTCCCAGCAAAAGTCATTGAGAAAGCCACTAACAGCTAACTCGCCACATTCATCAAAGAGCACAACATCCTCCACTCCTCTCAATCTGGCTTGAGAAAAAACCACAGTACGTAAACCGCCCTCCTAGCCGCAACAGACGACATCCGCACCCTACTGGACAAAGGAGAAACAGTAGCCCTCATCTTCCTTACCTCTCAGGAGCATTCAACATAGTCTCTCACTGCACCCTAATATGCAGACTCGAAACGACGCAGGGATCCGGGACAAGGCCCTCGACTGGATCCGCTCCTTCCTCTCCGGCAGAACGCAGCGGGTCAGACTCCCCCCTTTCCTCTCGGACCCTACAACTACCACCAGAGGAGTCTCCCAGGGTTCCTCCCTCAGCCCGACGCTCTTCAACGTCTACATGGCTCCATTTGCTCTCATCGTCAGAACCTACGGACTCAACATTTTGTCATAAGCAGACGACAAACAACTCATCCTCTCCCAATCCAACAAACCCAACACCGCCAGACACAACTTTTGAAAAGGCATGGAAGCAGTCGTCAAATGGATGAAAAACAGCTGCCTACAACTAAACACCAACAAAACAGAAGTACTCATCATGGGCCCAAACCCCGATGCCTGGAACGACACCTGGTGGCCCCCACCCTCGGAAACACGCCAACCCCCACAGACCACGCACGCAACCTGGGAATCATCCTGGCCTCCGAGCTCAAAATGAACCACCAGATCAACTCCGGCTCGTCCTCCTGCTTCCACACCCTCCACCTCCTACGTAAGACCTTCAAATGGATCCCCCTCAAACACAGAAAGACTGTCACGCACGCCCTAGTCACCAACAGACTCGACTACAGCAATGCACTCTACGCCGGAATAATAAAAACCTCACCCGCAAGCTACAGAACATTCAGAACACCGCCGCAAGACTGGTCCTCAACCTGCCAAGACACTGCCACATCTCCCAGCACCTGCGCACACTCCACTGGCTCCCCATCGAGGCTAGAGTCACCTTCAAGATGCTCACCCACGCACACAAGGCCCTCCACGACACCAGACCAGCATACCTGAACAGCCGACTCAAATTCCACGCACCCCAAAGGACCCTGCGATCAGCCCAGCTCTCCTACGACATGGTCCCTCGCACCAGAAAGACCAGCTCGGGAGGCTGCTCCTTCTCCTTCCTCGCGTCTGGAGCCTGGAACAACGTTCTGCTCCACCTCAGACAGACAACATCGCTCCTCATCTTCGCAAGAAACCTCAAAACCTGGCTCTTCGACAGACCCCCTCCTTAATGGAATAGAACCTGCACCCCCACACCACCAGCGCCTTGAGACCCTAACAGGTGAGTTGATTGATTGATACAACACATCATAACCTCCATTCTCACTAATGTGTGGGTGAAACTCAAATTTACCTTCAAGTGACAAAAGAAGAGTATTCATTCAGAACAATAGGAAAAGGCAAGGATTCAATATAAACCTTGAAAGTTCAAACTAGCTTGCATCTAAACAGCTGCAAGAAAAACATAAACCTGGACCTACATATTATGCTAAAAGATGGAATTCTCTGCTCTACCTCCACCTTATCAGCAATGATTTGTACACCTACTTGCCATCCTTCCAATGGAAAAGACTGCAAAAAAATCACCCTGCAACACAGAAGAGTCGAGAATTAAGTCCAGAATTGAAGTCACAGAGTAGTGCTGGGTAGATTCTACCTCTGCTTCCAACTACCTTTAGGAAAAGATCTAATGTTACCTTCCAACCACTCACCTCCACTTCAACCAAAGTAACCTTGTGGTTCAAAGAACAGAATGCAACAGCAGAGGAGAAAGACACCTCTTAGTTGCCAGCACTCGCCTGTGGTATGACCTCCCTATAAACACCGGAGCCCTACAACCACATGTTATTCAAATGTGAAAAGCCACCAATTCTGATTGCCCTGCCAATCGTTCTCCACTGTGATTTCCATTTTGAATTGATCTTCTATTTCTCCTTCACACAGAATGAGGCAGATTACCCCTCAGACTATGGGGCTTGCAAATAAAATGATCTAGTAGCCTCTCATCCCTTGTGCACTGTAATCCACCCTCAAAGCCCTAAAAGCAACTCAAATAATGCAGCATGCTGGAGACAAATATAATAAATAATAACAAATAATGTTAAAAAATTGCCAACGTCCCAAAAGTTTAGCTCAAGAGGCAGCAGTTTTAGCTTCAAATGCACTTTTTCTGAGAACAGAGTTCAAGTACAGCTTTTTTTTGCCTGGAATAGCCGTCTTTGCTTGGACTGAATACGGGGATGAAAACCTCACACACATCTCATTCAAACATACTCTGCAGGTCTGTGGAGGGCTGGAGTTACACAAGATCTTCCTGATTCGCTCATTACTATCAAGGTCACAGTGTTTTACTACACTGGCAGATGTTGGATACTCTCGAGTGTGACATGCGTGCGGTGCTATTGTTAATCTGGCTGCTACTAAAAGAGTTTATTTACTACAGAAAAAATAATAGCAGTTTATTGGTTGTCTGTCTACAGGGCCAAACACAGTTACGTGCCGGACCACACTCCATGCAGCATAAGATGGAAATGCATAGGTATATAATGCTTCTAGGTCCCATGCCAAGTATAACATATCAACCCTTACATGAATGCTCTTTTATTATGATACAATTTGGATTCTCTGGCTTACTTACACTTCAAATGTGTGCTTTCTTTACATGGTTTTCCATTTGTCGCATGATGAGAAATAGGCTTGTACTATGATGGGTTGTATGTTTCCCTGTTAGGCTATAGTTAATGCTTCACGCTTTCTACATTTGTGAAACCACAGATAACAGACTAGTGCTTTGGCTTGCTTATTGCATCCCTTTTTAAGCAACAAGTTGTGCGTCTTTACTCACTGTGTTAAAATATTCCACTCCTGTTGATGTAAAAGCCTCTGCAATTTCCTTTGTTGTTACAACACAAGCCATAGGGTGTCCATTCCCAATAGGTTTGCCCACAGTGACAATGTCTGGTACAAAATCGTCTCCCTGAAGTTGAAAGGACCAAAAGCGCTTGCCCACTCTTCCAAATCCAACTTGTACTTCATCAGCAATAAAGACTCCTCCAGCTGTCCGAATATGCCTAAAATGCAAAAACAATAATTTTTCCAATTATATTTTACATTTACTTGGTAATGCACTGCTACATACAAATTACTCACTATACTTATTAAGACACCCAAAAGGTTGGTCGACTGTACCCCATCACTGAGACATTCAATCGTTAAAGAAGAGGATTGCTGCACAGTTGCACAGCATAGGCTTGTCTCTAAAGCCTGGTACTAGTCAGCCCTTTGTCATTGTCCCTCAGACACAAAATGTCCATCAGATGTTTACAACACCAGTACTTTACTCTGCCAACAAAAAGGGCAAATACATACATTGTAAAAACCAGTCAAACACTGGCAGCAGCTGCTTATTGCATTCCCATTTTCTTTTTACCTGTCGTAAGAAATTTAGAAAAATGTTTTGACAACATCTGGTCCTGGAGGGATCAAACCACATTCTAGGCAGCCAAACACCCCGATTCTCTCATGCGTCCCCTGTAAAACTATGTCACCATCAACAGTTTTGAGCATGAAAAACCTATGTTCAAGCAAAACCTGTTTCAGTCTGTTTGGAACTTGCCTGGTGTATGGAATGGATGATTTTCGAGCTCCCACTTCTATTTGACGTAGGAGGAAAAGGTTTATATGATTAACACGATTGTTTAAAGCCAAAATATTTGTCAATGCCCAAGAGATTGTCTTTTTTCTTCAACTGAAAATGAATACTCATTTTATAACAAATGTTTATCTTACAAACTAGGTTGATACACCTTGACTACAGTGAGGGGGGATACACCTGTACATGGTCTTAGCATGAACAGACTACCGTGATTTAGCAACTAGTTGCGTCTGTGCTCAAGCCAAGTTTGTATATCTCCTTTTCCTAAGTTTCATCTTTTGTTGTCCTCTAGGGGTTCCAGCTCTGTATCTAAAGTACCTTATTCTAAAGGGAAGACCAGTGGTGGGATAACTTCTATCACACCAAAGCAACACATATACTACAGATTTGGCACATCATGGGACACTTCCTTAGACGTGAGTGAACAGAATTACCAAAACCATGCAAGAGCTATAATGAGGGAGTATGAATCCACCCCTTCTGAACTCTTATAGATCTAAATTGCACATTTCTTTCTTTTAAGTCAGTTAATTCCTATCAGAAGAATGGTTCTGTGATTTTCCTAAAATCAAGAAAAAGATATAACCCCGTCTTGGACCAGCATGGTGTTCAACACTTTAATTTCTGCAATATCTCATTTCAAAGACTACAAAGAAAAGGTAGTAGATCAAAAATATCTATCTATTCCCAAACAACTTATCTCACGTGCACTATGTATGTAAATATGAAGTATGAGGCATGTGTGTTTGCTAGATTGGGCCAGGCCCAAGTGCATGACAGTCAAGCAACATTATGAAGTCACGAGGAGACTGAGGCACAGACATAACACCAGCCTAGGGAAGGAAGCACCAGAGACAAAAAGCAGGGAGCTCAAGCTGTTCAATGTCAGGTCAGAGTAGCTCATTTATTCCTGGTCTTAATTTTGAAATCCGGTACTTGCAATTTGGGATTTCTCATTCAGGAGTACAAAGGTATTGCAAATTAACAGCATTAGCTGAGCAGGCTACTTTCATCAACAATAGACAGCCTGGAAGCACTTAATGGAGGCTGCAGATTTCACTACTTAACAAGCAGAGCATAGGAGTGCTTGGCACTGCTTTTATTTTTTGTGTTCTGGAACTTGCTGCATTGTTTTTCTCCATTATAACCTGGATAAGCTTCTCACACCTAATATAAGACGACTTGGCAGTGTACAAATAAATTCAGGTTCATGTCAATGAGCCAATTTTAGCCAGCTGTTGCTTGGTTTTCTTTGTGAATAGCAGGACTTCTAATTAGACTGATTGAGCTACATAAGTGTGAACATCCAGGTCTGGATGAGTCACAGTCAGTGTTCGAAACATTGAGCATCTGCAGCAGAACTGACTTTCAAGGCAAGTTGAGTGGTGTAGGCATTTTGTCAAATGTTGATGCAGTTAACAGTTATTAGGAATCCCAAGGTATAGGTTTCTTCAAGAGTGTGAGGATCAGGTAGGTCATGAGAGATTCCTTGACAATATCGTGAGTGAGGAAAACATTGGACATGGTGAGTAGGAGTGAAAAGGCATCTGAAAAGAGGGCTTTGATGAAGCATGATGTCACTTGGGTTCTGTTTTTCTCCCCTTTTGCCGGTGGATGGACCATTTGATGTTGCCGGGTTTCTGGAGTTTTAGGGTACTGAAAGGTTTTACTTGGACTTCTGATTTTTACTTGGAGCGTTGGTGTCCATATGGGTTCCCAGAAATACCCTGACGTTATTTAAAAGGGTGATGCCTATTGTTGTGGAGGAAGAAGGTAGAGGGATAAGTGTGAGCTTCAGGTTGTTGATAAAAATGTCTTTGAAAGTTTGTTGAGTGTTGTAATCGACTATCTGGAATAATGTATCCTCCCATTGATGTTCTCTGCCTTGCTGCTCAGCCAGCGTGTGGGGTCATTAGAATGCTGAGAGTGTCTGTGCTGGGATAAGAGTCAGTTGGAGTGTATGGGCTGAGCAGCAAGGAGGCTGCTCCTGCTGGGGAATTACATTGCAACCTGCCATTTTCCTGTTGCTGAAGATATAACTTGAAGAATAATCGTACATCCTTTTTCTACTTGACCTGACTACGTGGCTTCCTTCGTTTTAAGACTGGCGACGAGCGGAAAAAGATCCAAGCGTGAAGGGAAGGCTAATGCAGGAACAGAACAAATTAAGACATACTAAGAAGTAACTAGAGGAACTGCACATGAAACTTAGATTACCAAGGAAAAGAGATTGATGCACCTGGTAGCCTCACCGGTGTCCATTTTCATCAGATAGCCTGCAGTCCAGGACATTTGAACAGGCATGCTTCTGATTGAAATTGTGGCTGCATCAAACTACGTGTACCACAGCTTTTATTTCAGAGAAACCAACTACGTTTAAGTAAACTTGTTGCACTGAATTTGAGTGGAACTGGAAGTGCTAACTTTAAAGGAACCTGAAACATTTGTTTTGAAGGACAGTGCTTTGGACTGTTTTAGTTTGCCAACTGTATGCTCCGTTTTGTGATGTTACTATGGTGCAATCAGGATCATGTTGAAGATGAAACGGACAGCCCTACTTTACACCGAATGCAGCAAGTGAAGTATGGTTACGCTACAAGCGATGCAAGTAAATGGGCAGCAGATGGTGTAATGCTGGCATTGGAAGCACAAGATTGGTAAGCTGCGCAAAGTGGGTCCTACGCATCGCGCTGTCAACTGAACTCTAACATGCCTCTTTGGGGTGGGCTGCATGTGTCCTTATACCTGTGCTGCACCATTTCAATGGCCGCGAGGCTGCCATGCTATCAGGAGTGCCTCTCCGAGATCAAATGCCTGTGTGGACGGCTCTGTGTCATGCGAAGTCACAGGCGGTGAGAGTTGTCATCATCCCTATCGGGTGAAGACTTGTATTTTGGAGCATAAGCAAGGGAGCACGAGTTGGACTATGAACAGGTGAAACACCAGAGCCATCTGTCTTGTGACGTGTGGCTGAAGGCTAGAATACTGATCTACGGGGAACACAGCGGGTCCTTGGCTGTGAGACAGCATGTTGAAGGAAACCACGGAGTACTAGGAGTAGAATGCGGAGCGGATATAGTCTATTGCTGTGTGAGGCACCGGGGAGGACATGCATATTTCAGACATTTTAGGTCTGCAAAGTTTGAGGCTTGTGTGCACTCTAAGGGATAGTCGGAAGCTGTTTACCAAGCACTTTTGTGGGAAATGCAAGACTACGTGTGACTGAGGGAGAAGGAATATGCTACTTACCAGTATGCATCTGTTCTTGGCATGTAGGGCTGCAGACATTCATATCTGTGCATAGATCGCCGCCTAGTGTTGGGTCCAGATGATTGCACTTTGTTGTCCTGGAAGAGTCTTCGAAGTATCACGAGATAGGTGGCTCCTCCCTCGGACTACAGTGCGCATGGGCATCCTCTCCATCCTTAGATTGTTTTTCGCCATTGTGGCAGAGATGGAGTATAGTAAAGTAGGAGATGTCCATGCAAGAAAGAATGAATGCTACAGCTGCGACAGGCACCGGGGAGGTGGGTGGGCGATATGAATGTCAGCAGCCCTACATGCCAAGAACAGATGCATACTGATAAGTAGCATATTCCGTTCGAGGCACGTGGGCTGCTAAATTCATATCTGTGCATAGAATGTATAGCAGTATCTCCTCTAGCGGTGGCTACCTGTGCCAGCTGCAGCAGTCTGAAAAAGAGTTTTGAGAACAGCCTGTCCTACAGCAGCTTGCTGTTTGGAATGTACATCTACACAATAGTGTTTTGTGAAGGTATGTGGTGTAGACCATGTGGCTGCTCTACATATTTCCTCAAGAGGAATATTTCCTAGGAAAGCCATAGATGCCCCTAGTTTGCGTGTAGAATGCGCTCTTGGGGGAACTGTTGAGGTGCGATTTGCTTTTTGATAACATATCTGAATGCACTTAACGATCCATCTGACTAACCCTGATTTAGAAATTGGGTTGCCTTTGTGTTGTGGTGAAAAGGCAACAAACAATTGCTTAGTTTTCCTAAAATCCTTAGTTCTGTCAATATAGTAAAGAAGAGCTCTTTTGACATCTAGTGTATGTAGTGTTCTTTCAGGTACTGACTGTGGATTTGGAAAGAACACTTGCAGTTCTATTGTCTGATTGATATGAAAGTGGGATACCACCTTTGGCATAAATTTAGGGTTGGTTCTAAGCACCACCCTATTTGCATGTATTTGGATAAACGGTTCTTGGATAGTTAGGGCTTGCAGCTCGCTAACTCTTCTAAGCGAAGTAATTGCTACCAGAAAAGCTACCTTCCATGTTAGAAATTGTAATTCACGTGAATGTAACGGCTCAAATGGTGGTCCCATCAGTCTGGTTAAAACAATGTTTAGGTTCCAGACTGGTGAAGGTAGGTGTTTTGGAGGAATGATTTGTTTAAGTCCCTCCATGAATGCTTTAATTGCTGGCACTCGAAACAGGGAAAAATACTGTCTGTTTTGAAGATAAGCTGCTATGGCAGCTAAGTGTATTCGTATAGATGAATAAGCTAAATTGCAACGATGTTAGTGCAAAAGATAGCAAATGATGTTTTGTGTAGAAGCATCTAATGGGTTTATTTCATTATTTTTACAATAAATGACAAAGCGCTTCCACTTTGACGCGTAACATGCTCTGGTAGCAGTTTTTTTCTTGCCTCTCTGATAATATTCATACAGTCTGGAGGTAATGTTAGGTACCCAAACTCTATGACTTCAGGAGCCAGATCACAAGGTTCAGCTGTTGCGGATCTGGGTGCTGTATGTCTCCATGGCTCTGCGTTAGAAGAGCGGGTGTTAGGTGCAGTCTTTGATGAGGCACCACGGAGAGTTCTAGAAATGTTGTGTACCACGGGTGCCTCGCCCATGTTGGAGCAACCAGGATTAGTGTCATTGGATGCTGGCGTAGTTTGCGTGCCACCAGCGGTATTAGTGGTGCTGGGGGAAAAGAGTATGCAAATCTGCCTGACCAGTTCATCCATATCGCATTGCCCTGCGACTGCGGATGTGGGAACCTGGCGGCAAAGTACTGGCATTTTGCGTTTTCCTTTGTGGCGAACAGGTCTATGTCTGGTTGTCCCCATTGTTGGAAGTATGGTTGTAGCACTTTGGGATGAATCTCCCACTCGTGCATTTGATGGCTGTATCTGCTGAGCAGATCCGCTATTTGATTGTCCTTGCCTGAGAGGTGTTCCGCCATGAGAAAAATGTTTCTTTGAATGGCTCACTTCCACATGCTTTGAGCTAGGTGTGATAGTTGTGGAGAGTGTGTTCCTCCCTGCTTCTGTATGAAATACATTGCTGTCATGTTGTCCGTCTGGATCAACACGGTCTTGTTGCACAAATGAAACTTGAACGCTTTCAGTGCCAGAAAAACTGCCATCAGTTCTAGTAAGTTGATGTGCATTTTCTTTTGTTGTGTGGTCCATAGGCCTTGCACTGTGGACTTAAGGACATGGGCTCCCCATCCTAACACGGATGCGTCCGCTGTCATGACTATCTGTGGTACAGGCTCTTGGAACAGTCGACCTTTGCAAAGGTTTTGAGAATTCCACCAATGCAGAGAGTTGTGTGCACGACTGGTGACCAACACTAGGTCCTTCAATTGTCCTTGAGCCTGGTTCCACTGTTGTGCTAGGCACTGTTGGAGCGGACACATGTGCAGTTGTGCGTGAGGGACTATAAATATGCACAAAACCATCATGCCTATGAGTTGCATAAACACTCGGGCAGAGAGCGAGTGTTGTGGCTTGAACTTTTGGATGAGCAGTTGCATACTGTTGATCCTTGCTGTACTTGGGTATGCTTTTGCTGCTAGAGTATTTACTGTTGTACATGGGACGGCTGTAGGTGAGATTTTGGGTAGTTCGGCGAAAAGCCTAGACTGTGTAGGAGATGAATGGTGCGAGACATGTGGCTGGCACATTGCTGGGCTGACTTTACTTGTATTAGCCAGTCGTCCAGGTACCGGTAGACATGTATATGCTGTCTTCTTAGATGTGCAGCTACTGTTGCTAGGCATTTGGTGAACACCCGTGGGTCTGTTGTCACACCAAAAGGAAGGACTTTGAATTGGTAGTGTTGACCTTGTATTGTGAATCTGAGATACTTCCTGTGAGTAGGGTGTATTGGTATATGGAAGTATGCATCTTTGAGGTCTAAAGTTGCGACAAAGTCTCCTTGCTGCAGCAGTGGTAAGACTTGTTGTAGAGTGAGCATATGGAAATGCTCTGATAGAATGTATTGATTTAGGGGCCTGAGGTCCAATATTGGTCTGAGAGACCCGTCCTGTTTGGGGATTAGGAAGTATAGTTAGTATACCCCTGTACCCTGATGTTTTAGCGGTACTGATTCTATGGCCCCTTTTTGCAGCATACTGATAACCTCTTGCTGCAATAGGTTGAGGTGTTCTGTGGACATAGGACGGTGTACGAGTGGTATGTTGGGTGGTGTGGAGATGAGCTCTAGGCAGTAGCCATTTTGGATAATTTGCAATACCCACCTGTCTGTGGTGATGTTTTGCCAGACAGGTAGGAACTGCTGTAGACATCCCGACCGGTGTTATGTGGTCTGGGGGTAGTGACAAGAAGTCACTGCTTGGTGTTGGTAGAGGATCTGGTGGTACTACCTCCTCTTCCTCTGCCCTTGTTGCTATTGCCTCGGTATCCACCTCTATTGTTGTTTTTGTTGTAGGTGGTTTGCGTGTTTCCTTTGTAGTTTGAGCTCTGCTGTGATAAGCTACCTCTTGCAGCTCCTCTGTAATTGGAGCGACGAAAAGAGCTCCTATGTTGTCGGGACTGCAGGGCTCCCATCGACTTAGCAGTCTCAGTATCTTTCTTCATTTTGTCCAGAATGTTGTCAACAGCTGGGCCAAATAAGAAATCTGGATTCACTGGCTGATTTAATATAGTGGACTGAACTTCATTTTTGAAACCTGAGATGCAAAGCCATGCATGTCTTCTTAGCATAACACTGGTGTTAATTGACCTGGCAGCTGTGTCTGCAACGTCTAAGGCACATTTAATGGAGGCATTGGTTATTAACTTTCCCTCCTGTACTAGTTCCTCAGCTTGTTCCTTGTAAGGTTCTGGCAAATGCTGGAGGAGTGTTTCTAAGGTGTCATAATGTGCCCTGTCGTACCTAGCTAGCAGGGCCTGCGTATTTGCAATACGCCATGTGTTTGCTGCTTGTGCTGCTACCCTTTTGCCTGAAGACTCAAGAATTTTTGACTCTTTGTCTGGAGGAGGAGCTTCTCCTGTTGTTTGAGAGTTTGCACGTTTACGTGCATTGGATACAACCAATGAATCTAGAGGCAGTTGCCCCTTAATATATGTGGGGTCTAATGGTGCTGGCCTGTATTTCCTCTCTATTCTGGGGTTAATTACCCTTGCCCTAATTGTTTCCTTAAAAATGTCTCCTGCATGTTTAAGTACCCCTTTCAACATAGGTTATGTTTTTACAGACCTTTCTGATGTTGCAAAAGTGTCAAAAAGGAAATCCTCCTCAACGGGGTCTGCATGCATTTCTACATTGTGATGGAGGGCTGCTCTATCTATTAATGCATTAAATGCAGCTGTATTCTCTGTAGGGGAAGGCTTAGTAGGGTATGCAGGTGTATCTGGAATGGGTGTAGAGCTATAAGGGTCCACTGATTCCCCCCATGGTTGTGGCTGGGTGTCTGGGTCAGAGTTTACTGGGTAAATGTACCCCTCATTATCGTCATCAACCACCTCTTCGTCTGAGTGTGAGGGTGAATATGCGTATGGATTAGGCATAGCTGGATGGATAGGCTCACATAGAATAGGGGAAGTAGCACAGTCCCTTTTCTTTTTAAGTGGGATAGTATAGAAGTCTTTACTGGATACTGGTCTGACTTTCCTTTTGTAGAGAGTAACTTTGCCAGTCTTAGGGTCAATATAGAGTTTTGACTGTTCTTCTGCTGAGGGGTCTGGGTATAAGATCTCCTCTTCAGCAGTTCTTGACTTTTGCACCGACGCCTTTGTTTTTAACTGTTTCGGTCAGACACTGCTTTTTGGGTCGACCAGTTTTGACGTTACAAGAGTCTTTGGCGTTTTGTCAAGGGGAGTTGGAAGTCCAAATTTAATCGGTCCGAGTGCCTTCAGTATTCCAACAGTGTTTTTTGGCTTTGTTTGGGTCTTCGGAACCGATGTTTTGATCGGTTCGACGTTTGTAGTCGGCTCGATCGTCCCCTTTTGAACTTAAGGCGTCTTCGGAAGCTGTTGTTTCGGAACGATGCCTTGTGTTTTCTGCTTGATGCTCTTCTTTGGATTGATTGGCTTCGGCTCGATAGTCTTCGACGGAACCACTTTTGGCTTGTAGACTTTCTGTTTCGGTTCAACAACCTTTTTGGGATCAAGGCCTTCTTGAAGAACCCCTTTTGTTTTATTGGCGGTCGGAGACGATTTTATCGGGCCGACAGCCTTCGGTTTCGGAGTTTGTATAGGTACGTTGACTTTCGGCTCGGCGACCTTTTTGTTCGACTCCGATGGGTCTACGTAGTTCGGACCGAAGACTGTATAGTCTATCAGTTTCGGTTTTGGTTTCGGTTCCACTGTTTTTGGTTTCGATACCACCAGTTTTTGATACTGTTTATGAGATGGCTCTTTTTGAATATTCTTAGCCGAGCTGGAGTGCGGGGCTAAAGAATCGGTATCGAGATTTTGGCTAAGGCCTTCCGGCGATGTCGCAACCTGAGCCTTTGGAACTGACGTAATGTATTTGTGGGGCGGTGTACTCACGGTTCACCCCGTTTCGTCACTGGAGTCGTCCTCGTCGGCTCCAATCCCTTGATCGTCGTCTCCTACCTCGACGATGTCTTCTACGTCACCGACGTAGTAATTGTATTCTTGCTTGGAGTCTTAATTGGACTGTCCCTCCGACTCTTCGGCTTCGATAAGTTCTTCCTCATCGTCGAAGATATTTTCAGGCTCCGGCGCTGATTGCTGCATTATTAATCTAGCGGCCCTTCGATTCCGGATAGTCTTTTTGGATTGAAACTGGGCCCAGGCTAGGCAGTCGTCTTCGTTATGATCTGGGGATAGGCATCTGTTACATACAGGGTGTTTGTCTGTATGTAGGAATTTAGCGTTACATTGAGGGCATCTTTTGAAAGGAGTCCGTTCCATTGACGACCGGTCCACGTGGCGTCGAGAAGGCCCCGCAGCCCGATTCGACGTCCGAAGCTGGATAACTCTAAATAAAGTTTGTTTGCACCGATCGAAAAAAAATAAATATATAGAATAACTGTTTTCGATTCCGAACTTCGAGTAAAGGAAAGTACATCCGAACCCAATGGCGGAAAAAAACAATCTAAGAATGGAGAGGATGCCCATGCGCATGTAGTCCGAGGGAGGAGCCACCTATCTCGTGATACTTCGAAGACTCTTCCAGGACAACAATGCCCAATCATCCGGACCCAACACTAGGCGGCGATCTATGCACAGATATGAATTCAGCAGCCCACATGCCTCGAACGTACAAGTTACTTAACTTCGGTAACGATGTAGCTGGTAGAGACGATTCTAGCCGCAGATTCCGTAACGTAGAATTATCCCCAAGTGTGAGACTGGATCCGAAAAATTTTCTTTGCCACATAATCTCTCCGCGCCGGGGCGGTACCACGTCATTCCGTCCTGACGTCGTCCGCAGGCGTGACGTCAGCGAGGTCACATGAGCCCCACCTCGGAGAGCCGACATCAGTTTTCTTCGGAGATATTTTCTGCGCCACAACGCGGAGCCATCACAAACAAAAACTGTGAGAATATGGGAACAGTGTGCGAAGTAGCAGATAAACAGAAAGGAAAGAAGCGAATGGAGGGGAACAGCCCATTCGGAGAAAGTGCCAGGCACGGTGGCACCGAAAGTCATAGAAGGGAAGAGCAGAGCACAGCCATTGCAAAGCAACTCTGCAAGCAAATATAACATTCTCCCTGGAGACAGAAAAAAAACATGTGAAAAACTGTGCAGGAGACGAAAGAAGCCTTCAACCACAGTCCATTAACAGTGAAGGACAAGGAGTCCAGAAGAGTAACAACAATGTACCCAAAGACGACACCATCAAGGAGAGTTGCGTCCCCTGAAAGGAGCTAAGGCTGAGGTCCAGCCAAGAGAACCCGACTCAGAGGACTGCACATGTGTCAGAAACTCCAAGCAAGAAAAGGGGGAAGCATGAGAAGGGCCCACACTGGAAACACCAGGGTGTAGGGATGCAAGAGTCCCCATGAACCCACCAAGCAAGTACCAGAAAGGAAGGAGTGGATGCAAATCCACCGAACAAGCATCCCGCTAGGGAGGAGTGCGGGTCTAGGGATGCAAGAGTCCCCATGAACCCACCAAGCAAGTACCAGAAAGGAAGGAGTGGATACAAACCCACCAAACAAGCATCCCGCTAGGGAGGAGTGGAAGAGGGCACTTGCAGGAGACAAAGCACCCAGAGGCAGGAGAGTGCGGAAGACCAAGCTAAGGGCCCTCTCAGAACGGGGAGGAAGGGCGGGTCGTGAAGGAATCTGGGGCTAGAATCGTCTCTACCAGATACATTGTTACCGAAGGTAAGTAACTTGTACATCTGATAGAGACTACTAGCCGCAGATTCCTTAACGTAGAATAGATACCCACGGGGAAGGAGGGTCTGCGAGAGGACCCCACCAGCTTGGACATAACAAAGGGTCCCACGGGGGACGAGTCGACGGAGAGGGCGAGGGGCCCTGTCCCCTCAGGCAAGGGGAACCCCTACAGTCAGAACACAACTGATCCCAAGGAGGGATGCGAGAAGAAGAAAGGAAGAAAAGAAGAGGAAGCCCGTTCACACTCTGCAGAGGAAACAGGGGCAAGGCAAGAGGAGGCTGAAGCCCCACTTGCCCATATCAGGCAACAAAACCTCCATCCAAACCCAAGGCAAGGAAGAGGTGGAATATCAACCTAGAGACACCAAGGAGACGAGTCAAAAAGAAGGCAAGCCCCCCCACCGGGAACACACTGCGGGACGAGGGAAGCTGAGCCTACCACAGCCAGAAGTCAATAAACCAGACAGAACAGAGCCAACAGCAGTAAAGCAGGCGGAAGCAGAAAGAGTAGCCCGGGGGCACCCAGGAAGACCGGGCAGAGTGCGCCTGAAAGAGGGAGGAACAGAAATCCATCCCAGCCCCCAAGACAAAGAGTAGGAAGGCGAAGAAGGGCCCGGACACACTCATGGGAGGGATCCGCATACACAACACAAATAGACATGGAACCAGAGCCATGACGCCAGGCCGCAAACCGCAGGTAAGACCAGGCTTACAGTGCAGCGACCCCGGAGAAGGATACCCTGGGGGGACACCAAAGGCATTCCTAACCAACCAGAAGGGAATTGCACCTGCAACGTACCTAAACGCCAGGGAGAGCAGAGTCCCGAAAGCGACCACAACTCCCAAGCAGAGAACAAGCTATATAACAGCTACCACTACCCCACATAGCGTATGTTCAGTCCCAAGACATGGGAACCCTCTTAGGAAGAAACTTCCACAGCAGAGGACAACAGAAAGATCCGTGGGAAAAATCCCTGCAGAAGGCTTGTCGAAAAAACAGAAGGCCTAATCTCAGGGCCAACCTGGTGTAGATAACCCAAAGCAAAAACACACAGTCAAGAAGGGCCGGCCAGCAGCCAACAGAGCCACAGTCACAACAAAAGAGGACTTGCAGGCACATAAATCACACAGATCACACAACTGGGCGACCCGCCCCAACGGAAGAGCACCTCCCAAAAACCAGATCAACTCACAGGTCACTGAGGGGGGAGGAGGAGGAGGAGGAGGCCGAAGCCCCGCCAAGAACCTCCGGATGGCCGAGTCTGCCGGGGCGTGGAACAAAGAGTGCCATCGAAGGGAAGATCCACCAGCCGTTCCCGAACATTTTCCGGGAACACACTGTCCTGAAGCCAAGCATGGCGGCGATGGGCAACCGAAGAAGCCATGGCACGACCAAGCAGAGAAAGGCAGTCCGCAAAAGGGGGCCACTGGCAGAGGGGTGGAGGAAAAGACACACCGGGTCACGCGGTGCTGGAAGGTGCCGGCACGGAAAGTGTGGGGGCACTGGATCCCCGTGGCAGAGAGCCCGCAAGCACAGGTTAGAGAAGAACGGAGCGAACCCTCAAAGGGAAGCATCAGCTCCCTCCCACCAGAGCCCTGGTGAAGAGCCTCCAGAAGATGATCCGCGGTGAAATGGGCAGCTGGATCACCCATGCGCAAAATTCCCACATCGTGGAAACAGCGCGAGCGAAGGCCGCACCCGCCTCCGTGGAGCCCCGTGGTGGGGAAGCAGCTCCTCTGTTGGCGACGGCTGAAAGCTAAGGCGGCCATCCCCTAAGCCAATCAGAGTTGGGAAGGGCCATGTCCGGAAAAGGAGAAAGAGGCGAGAAGGAGTGGGGGACCTGTGGTTCCTCTGGTGAAAACCGCGGCCACGGCGAGAATCCGTCCTTTGATGACGTCGGGGAAAAAGTCACGACACGGTGGTTCATCTCCGGCAAGGACGACACGAGCAGGTGCCCAACCTCCGGGGAAGAGGAGACGTCCGAAGACGAGTCCACAAGCAGACGCCTGCCCGGTGCCGTAGAGTCCGCAATCCGGAGCAGGGCGTTGTCGTCGTCGTCCAGCGCCAAAGGAGACGCCGGACAGGCCTTCCGCCACATCACACAGCGCAGGAGACCGGGGCTGGGCCAGAGGCGGCTAAGGGACGGCGCCGACTCGACCTCCGACAAGGCAGCCACCTGCGTGGAGGGACGAGAGGCACCCGGGTAGTGACATGGAGTTCCCCGCCAGCCTCGAACCATGAGGGGACGAGAGATGCCCGCCGGCCCCCATGGCGGTGCCAAGGCCGACTCAACCTCCGGTGAGGCAGCCGTCTGCGTGGAGTGACGAGAGGGATCCGGGGAGTGACAAGGAGTCCCCCGTCAGCCTCAACCCATGAAGGGGACGAGAAGGGCCCCCGACCCCTGTAGCGCCGCCAAGGCCGACTCGACCGCCGACGAGGCAGCCGCCTCTGTGGAGGGACGAGAGGGGCCCGGGGAGGTACGAGGGGTCCCCCGCCAGCCTCGACCCATGATGGGACGAGGGGGGTCTGCCGACCCCTGTGGTGCCGCTAGGGCCAGCCGAAGCAGCGTCACCTCGGCCTCAGACAGAATAACCGCCTGTCCAAAGGGCCGAGAGGTGCTCGGGATGCGACCCGAGCCCCGTCAACCTCCCGCGACACCACAGGGACTCCCGCAGGAGTTTGCGGCAAAGCCAGGGCGCCGTGGTCCACAGGAGGGATCCCCGAAGGGCTGCATCCCAACAGCCCCACATCCTCCGAGCCTGGAACTGAACCAGTCGGCACTGGCGCTGGAGCCGCCGGAGGGTCCCGCACAGCGCAAGGAATCTGCCGATGTCCCAGGAGGGGAAGGAGGAGGAGAAGCCAGCGGGGTCTGCAAAGCCACCGCATATGTCTCCATTTGGGCTCCCGATGCCACCTCACCGGGAAATGGTGGATAGGGGTACGCTACGCGGGGCAGCATCACCGCGGAGAGCCATCGCCCCCAAACAGGTCGGTAACAAGCCTTCAGGGACAGACTGCAACACTTACCGACACAGGAGTGATGCTCTTGCGGCACAGGAGAGGGATGAGGACGACGACGATGACGCTTGCTTCGAAAACCTTCCGCAGAAGCTGATCGAGCTGACGAAGCCGATCTGGACATGCGAGCTGAGAGAAGTTTCATCCGGCGCTCCCTCCGCGACTTCAGCTTCAACGGTTGGCACGCCTCGCAATCAGTGGAGCCGTGATCTTCCCCCAAGCGCCACATGCAAATGAGGTGAGGGTCTGTCGCCGACATCAGGCGTCCACAAGACGAGTACGTCTTAAAGCCCTAAGGCATCCGCACACTGTTCCCACAAACACAATAGCTGAAAGGGAAAGGCCTAAACAGGCCCGGAGCACAAACCAGATCCGAATTGCACGTGGAAAAGGAAAAAAACGATGTTGGCGTGCAGGGGTGGGTCTTATGTGACCTCGCTGACGTCACACCCGCGGACGACAACAGGACAGAATCACATGGAACTACCCCCGGTGCGCAGAGATGCAGTGGCAAAGAAAACTTTCCAGATCCAGTCTCACGCCTGGGGATAATTCTACGTTAAGGAATCTGCGGCTAGTAGTCTCCATCAGATATAGATTTACCACACAGTGTACTGCGATACCAGTTTATCTCTCCAGTTTCCGGGGAATTTTGGGTGAGAAACCGCTCACTGGTGTTCAAAACATTGGATTGCCATTAGGAGTTGCTGCCTATGTGGATGTTGTATGCTGGTGTGTGCTATGTTAAAATGATAGCTGAGTGTATTTTGAGATGCTGTAATTATTTTGTGATGAGTAATGCTACTTTGATTTGTTACATGTGCTATGCAGCATGTGCATATGCTATGTTGTTTATGTTTTTAAAATACTTAGGCTGAGCTGTTATGTCGGTGCTTGTGTGGTACGCCAAATTTTCCTGGGGCATGTTATGTGCACCCAAACGTTTCTTGGAATTGAGAACCCCTGGTCTTGTTTGAATGTAGTTTGCGGCGGGGGTTAGGTTGGTCCTTATGTAAGACCATAGTTAAGGGGATCCATGGTCCAGAGGAGAAGTCGTGTTTGGGTATCTCTAGTCCTGAAATGTGACTGTGTTTGTTGAGTGATATGTTGGTCCTGTGTAAGGGTTGCAAGGTACCCATTGCAAACATGCCCTTTGTGTGTGGCAACGTGGGTTTCAAGACTCACATTCTTGAGGCTTGGGTGTGTTGCAATGTGTAGGGTTGAAAAGATATCCATTTGCAAGGATTCCCTGCGGTGGGGATGTGTAAGGTTTGGGAGATATCTTTTGTAAATTGCCCAGTGTGTGATGCGATGTAGGGTGAGAGACACCCATTGTGCAAGGATTGCAAGATATCCATTGTGACGATGCACTGCGTGTGAGGTGAGGTGGGTTGTGAGACACCCATTGTGTAAGGGTTCAAAAGATTCCCATTGTGAAGATTCAAAGGGCATGTGTATTGCACCCTTATCTTAGTGCCCTTCCTAGTTGGTTAAGGGCATGTTGTATGAACATTTTGCTATTTTACCCTGAGGGATGAGCAGAGGGGTTTCGGGGATCCTGATTAACATGTTCTGTTTTGGGGTGGTATTGATAAACTTGTTGGACGTGTTGCTTGTGTGTTTTTTTCATCTTGTGTCCATTGGATTTTCTATTATCTCTGTAAGGGTTGTAATCTAATGTCTGGTATAATGCATCCTTCCCATTTATGTTCTCTGCCTTGCTGCTCAGCCAGCGTGTGAGGTCCACCTTACTGTAAGCTGTAACTGAAGATATAAATTGAAAAATGAACTTACATCCTTTTTCTACATGACTTGACTATGTGACTTTCCTCGTTTTAACACTGAGCAGGGTGATGGTGACCTGGTCAGTCCAGAAAAGGGCTATGAGAGGCCTGCTATGGATAATGGCGATGTAAAAAAAAAAGACTAGACTGAGATTTGGCCTTTGGAGGGAGTTGGCAGGGTGACATGCTGTACCATGTTAAGTGTTTTAATGAGGTTGTTGTCAGAAATGGGATGCAAGTCCACCCCCCTCCAGCCCAAATCAACTCATTCCTGGCTTTTGTTTGGGAAGTTGTAGCCTTCTACTGTCATTGTGCATTTTGCTTATTTTTCAAAGGCATTTGAGCTTGTAATGCTGCTGGCTCATTCTTTAACTGCCGTGCGGGTGTGGAGAGAACGGAGGAGCATGCTGTGGCTCTACTTTCTTTAAAGCCTTCTGGGGCGGAGTTCGCCTTCTTACCAAATTGGCAAGGCACATCAAAAGGAATATCTATGAAAAACGCCTTGTCGTCATCCGAGAAGCCCCTGGATCGCACCCACCTGTGTCTTCAAAGCACCACGCTAGTCACAACTGTTCAGCCCAGACAGTTGATCATGTTAAGACCTGACCTTATAACATATCTGGCTGCGTCCTAGCCATCCTGAATCGTCTGCACCAAGTTGGAGCTGAATTCATAAGAGACTGCTAGCAAGATCACTGCAACCAAGTCCCATAAAACGTGAATGTACATATCCAGCAAACAGCTAGCGTTGACTGACCAAAGGGTGACCTGAAACGAGCGCTTTTTTCCTGAATGCCTCAATTCTCTTCAACTCTCTATCTGGGGGAAAAGCAGGAAAGGAGTTAGGGTTGATACAGTTAGTGGAAGCTTCAACCATAAGGGTCTCCACAGTAGCGTTTTGCATCAAGAAAGCAGGTTCACCCGGAGCAGAACTGCCTATTCACAGGAGGGTAAAAACAAGGTTTAGCCTAGATGTCCGTAGGGGTGTAGTCAAGGCTTCGTTGAATGACACCAAGAGCTCAGACGAGGTCTGCCCAGGCTGCAGAACTTCAGTGAATACATTGTTTTTTACTTCAACATACGGCAATAGTTAGTCCAGGATTTCAACTGCTCATCTGATGACCACATGAACATGAGAATGTCTCCTCTGTTAAGGCACCAGAAGGAGAATCTGGCCCTGTGTCAGGGAAGGTGACCAGTCCACTGGCCTCTAGTAGGTCCAAATAGAAATTGTCATCACACTGTGGGGGAAATTCACCCCATCACTCAATGGTCACCAAACACTAGCTGGCTTTTGTCGAAACTGGTCTGAAATATTTTTTGAGCAATGGAGGGCAGCTCCTAGACAAAGGTGCTGTTTTGTGTAAGTGATGCTGGACACTTCCAGATTGTACCATGAAGAAACCTCAGTTGAGGTCAAGACAATAGAAAAAGGCATCCTCCTCCAACATCAGCAGTGTTGTTGGTGTCAGTGACGATGTGGAAGGAACAGGTGTGGATCGTGGTGCCAGATATGGAGTCAGCTCCAGAGACAGAGCTGAACCCAAAGCAGGTTCAGGAGGTATAGATGGAGTGGTAAACCACATAGAGGCATCCGTAGATCCGTGGGGCCTGAAGGCCTGCTGGGGGAGCTGGCAGAGTATCAAATATTTGCAACATGGCTATTCTGAACGCATCAATCTGTTGCAATGTTGTTGAAAGCCCCAGAAATTAAGCTGCATTGGGATCAGCCTAGGAATCTGCTCCACAGTGGGTGACTGCAAACAAGAGCAATGAGCACTCTTGAGGGCCTTGCAACGTCTCGGAGAGAAAGTGGTGAAGGTGGGATGAGGCCAGTTTAGACTTCTTATGCTTCTTTTTGGACTTTCACTTAGTGAGGTCCTGGACCATAATGAAGAACTGTCAGGAACAGGTCTGTGATCTCAACTTCGAACGGGAACAGGACTTGCACAACCTCCTTTGAGTGTTGCTCGATGACGCACTAATTTGGATCCCAAAGCGCCTTCAGGTGCATATTGGCATACTCCTAACACAACTAAGACTGATGGCCCAAACCTAAACACCACAGACATACCATGTAGGGATATGTCATAGACGTCTGCTTGTGACAGTACCTACAAAACTTAAACACGATCATTTTTGGAAGGGACATGTTCTCTTGCACACTGGAAAATATTTGTATGCAGTTCCAGCCGTCACTTCTGGGTTGAGTGGTATCAAACCAGACGTAACATCACCTACTGGCGCACAGTGGCAAAGCTGAAAAATATTCTGGATCCAGTCAGGTGATATTCTAAAGGCGAGGAATCAGCAGTTAGAACTATCCATGAGAATAAATAATATACAATCAGAGTCCTCCTCTCCTAAAACCAAGCAATTTAGTTGGAGAAATCCAGTGTGCTCAACAGCTGGGGAGCTATGTTGGGCTTAGAAGCGATAAGACATCTGATCAAATTAAAAAATTGGTAGAATAATTACACTTGTCTATCTGAACAAAAATAATTTTACAAATTGAAGAGAATCCAATCAATGGAGAGTCCCACACTGGAAGGAAGTTGAGGCTGGATGAAATAATTGATGCCGAAGAGAAAGTAGGCTTTCAAAGATATATTGCTCTTTCAACTCTGTGGCAGACACTGAAGCTGTGCATCTATTAGGCTGAGAGGACATGCTCACTGGTGCAAGACTAGAATATGTAGACAACAAAGGAAGGATAGAACTAACTGGCTTGGGACTGGGTCATTTCAAATGCGATGAAAGGCTACTAAACTTGAGCTGCTTTCACACTTGGTCATAGGGGAAAGTTATTGCTATGATGCTTTAGTATTTGTAGGGAGATTCCCACTTGCACAATGGGGAAGATTCCTACATTTGAACCCATGAAAGCTCCAGGGCTGGCGAACATGCACCACACAGACATTCCCAAGGGTTTAACAACAATGGGCACCTGCAGAAGCTCTAAATGATAATAAACATTTGTTTAGAAATGTAAGATATAATTCTATATTCACAAAGATTTCCAAGCAACAGACCAAACTGGAAAGGTTACAGAACAGTGACTATATAATCCACAAACATGAATCAAGAGAAAGTGTTACTATTGTAAGGAGTATCATTAATACATACTCTGCTACCTTTTGGCAATAACCCTCTGGTGGAATTATTTGACCTCCAACACTGGGCAAGGATTCCATAATGAATGCAGCTATCTGTGAAGAAAAGACGGCTACAGTTGTAAAATGAACAATAACACAAACGTGTATTGAAAATAGTGAACCAAAGTATATTCTCAATCAGCCAAAGACTACTTTTTAAAACTTTTTGGGGAAAACTATCAATTTGGATTTTTTACAGTAGATTTTGGATATTGAATTCCTCACACATTTTCTTTATCTACTATATTTCACATGCCAAGCGAAAGAGTTTAAAGCATCAGAAAGGGGGAGGAATAACTGGGACTAACAAGAATGGCTGCAGCACCCCTTTATAGAAGGCTAGAGTTATTGTTGCCACAGAGGTATTAATATATTTAATGACATCTCAGCTGGGTTGAAGGTTTGGGTGAGCAGAGGGCATCTCCATACAGACTTGTTGTAGGGAAGCCACACAACCCAATTCATTCAGTAAAATAGAATGGGGCAAGCAAGCATGTGCTCTCAGGGGCACAATCAAGCTTAGAGGAGCCTAGAAAAGGTGCATCAGAACATAGCAAGCCCAGTTCTGTACACACACAGATTGACGAGAGGGGAGGGTTATTAGGAGAAAGTGTAGTGTAGTTCCTACATCCCTAATAGGCTCTTCTCATTGGAATAATATACATTATAGTTTTGAAATAGGACTGATCTCAACAAAACATCAGAATGGTGGGCCTTAGTAAAGGGGCTGAAGGCAGTGATACGGGGGTGTACATAGACACTTCGATATGCAGTTCCAATCCTGTGTAGTGTAGTTCCTATATTCCCAATAGGCTCTGCGTATTGGAATAATATACACTAGAGATTTGACATAGGACTGAGGTCAGTATGTCTCTATCGAGTACATTAAACTTAGGGCCCACATGCATCAATATCGGCATTTAAAAATTCTTATTTGCGAAAAATAGCGAATCGCAAATAAGAATTCGCAAAAGCCTATGCATCATTTTTTTCGCAAATTTTATGCGAATCAGTAAAAATCGAAATTTTTACTGATTCGCATGAAATTTGCGATTTTTCAATTGCGAATTCGCAATTCCCATTCATTCCTATGGGCTAAAAGGCCCATAGGAATCATTGGGAATTGCGAATTCGCAATTGAAAAATCGCAATTCATGAATGCATTTCAAGGGTGGAGAGGGTGGTCCAATGACCCCCCCCCCCCCCCCCCCCCCCCCTGCACCCATGAAATGTACTTTTCAGCACAAGTTACATACACACATGTCCTTAGGACATGTGTGTCTGTAGTTGCACAGTTTAAAAAAAAGCAATTTAAAGCATATTTAAACAATTTCGCAAATTACCACGAGGTTCAACCTCGTGGTAATTTGCACTTCCAGTTTCGAATATCGCAATTTTTAAAAAAATGATGCATTGCTTTTAAGGAATCGCAAATTTGCGATTCCTTAAGAGCAATCGCATTTTTGGAATTCGCTAAAAATAGCGAATTTTCCAAAAATGCATGATGCATACTAAAAAGGTATTTAGGGATCGCAAACGGCCGATTTTACCGAATCGCACCGTTTGCGATTCCTAAATAGCTTGATGCATGTGCCCCTTAATTACTTGTATGTGCCAGCTAAACTCCGAGGTCACTAGAAATTTTCTCGAATTAACAAGAAGGGATTAGTCTCTGACAACAGCATAAACATGACAACTTTGTTTCCCTTAGAGTCGGAACAATATCTTCAGAGTCGTGGAAACAATAGATAACCGTTTCACTCAGTCAATCGTGCATGCTTCGTTTCTACAGAGTAGCACAGAAATAGAGAGACGGGCGTTTCAATAAAAAGGGTGTATTGAACAGTCTTCTTTCTCATGCAAGAGAGGTGAACTGCTACAACCGTAAGAAAGAATGCGAAGTATAATGCGTACTGCGTAAACAGTAATATAAAATAATACTGTAAGAGCATGGTCTGTAGCTATGACATATATAAAAATACATACATAAATAACACAGGCTAAAATGCTCAACTGGTGCTTCTAAAATAATCCTACCCCAGTGTACCTAACCTAAGTCTAGTACGAAGAAAGAAGTAGGTGCTGTCTTAACATGAGTTTAGTTTTGTTTAGATTTGCCAAGGATTGCCAAAAGGTTTATCTAGGTTCTAATCATCTCCATACCTTAGAATGACAGAGGTTGGTATGTCTTTCCCAGGACTCGATTCTCTAACACCCCGCAAGGGGAGTCAGAAACACTGGAGCTGGATTCTCGGCGAGGAGGATGACAGCGTCTGGTCAGTGCGTCACTTGGGGAGATGACTTCCTTCGGAACTTGCTTTGGCGTGTCGCGTCGTGCAAGTAGGTAGCCGAACCGCACGTGTCTTGCCATAGCAAGTGAAGGTATATTTATAACTAGCAGGTGTTTAGGAATGCCAGTATTGACGTAGAAGTCGGGCATATGAACGTCATGAATGAACCCCTAAGGAATAGATGTTCATGCATAAGAAATTAGTTCTTGGAGAAATCAATATCCAGGCAAGGGGAAGTCCCTAAAGCTTAAGAGACTGGTTTTCCAAGAATTCGTTGTGATGTAGATGAACGGATGTAAGTAGCCATGCCGGTATTTGGGTAGCATGGACTATGCCTAAATAAGGACTGGGTTTCTATGCCTATATAACGGCAATGTGAATTGTACCAATATAAGGGCATGAATCGGGAAATTCCTACGAAATCTAAATCGATACACAACAAAAGGACTTATTATTCAATTAGCTTACTTTCAAAGGTACAATGAATCCTGACAAATACAAAGAATGCTGCAAGATGTACTTTCAGTCACTGTTTTAGGCATTACATTAAGAAACTATGACCTATATTCAATGTTGTTTGTGCACAAACAGAAATATGAAAACATTTTTGCTGATTTCCCAGATTTTTTCAAATATTTGTCTGTTTGTTATCTTCAGTCATCAAAACTGAACACAAAAAGCATGAGGTCGTGAATAATCCCCCCTGAAGTAAACATACACACAAGTAGGAAAAAAATATATATTACAGCTGTTGTTACTACAACGTGAGTTGTAATAAACATAACTGATTCTGAGGGAACATTATTATTATTTTTACCATTTCTTTTTTCAAACAGTGATTTTTAGAAAAAAACACGTGTAGCTTCATCCAAGCAGTGGAGAAGCGGGCCTTGGTGAAGTAAAACCAAAATTGCTTAGATTTTGATAGCAGAGTCAATAATTAATGTTATCCTAAATACATTATCCTCCAAAACAATCAAAAGATTGCACTGTCTGGATTATTTAACTGAACTGGATTCACTAGAAAAGGCAAAGGATGAGCATCCATCAAACCAGGCAATTTATTTAATATCTGAAGCTGCTTAGAAGAACTCTACAATTGATTTTGTTTGGTTTCCTGGTTAAAACTTTTGGATCTAGCCAATTAATGTCTACTCTGCTCATTGGTCGGTTTCTTTACGAGTTTTTTCTGTTCTTTTTTTTTTTTTTTTTAATTTTTGAAAACCTTTATTTGAGAAAATGGCTGCGTACAAATACGGGCCTACAACCCGGAAGCGGGCCACGGAGCAAAACTGGAAAGCATCACCATCAATTAAAGGCACAGAGTGGTTAGATGATATTACCTAACGCTGCAAGTCAATGTTATCAGCTAACTAGGACCACTCGACACAGGATTAGGGAAGGTTAATTTTATATAGTAAAGAATAAAGGATCGGTCGTATAGGTAGCAACCTGGAATACATGGCGGGGAATAATCCAACTGTTTCGTTGCAGTACAAAAAAGAGCAGTTATCAGAAAGGTCCATAGCATGCAAGACATAGGTTAGCTTATAATTCCTCAGTGGTAGTTTCCACGCCCAGCCACATGTACCCAGAGACTAACTGAACAGCAATTCCGCAACAATAAAAAACCCATCAGGGAAGCAGATTGGCTGCAATCACTATACATCCCAACCCCAAAAATAAGAAAACAATAAAACCAAAGAAGGAAAGAAGAAGGGGGACTCCACGTTTTTGTACCCGCCCCTCAGTGATAATAGCAAGCAATAATACAAATAGCGAATGTGCTTGGGGGCGGAGCGATAAATTCAGGAGAAACAGTGCATGAGTATCATGTGACGTAAAATACCCATTCCTCCCCTCACAGTAACTCACCCCATGGGGTTACACACAGTCGTGGAGACCCAAGGAAAGGATACAAAAGAGCCATAGAAACAAAGAACAACCTAATAGACCCTACTCCACCCACCCCACCCTGCACCCCGGCAGAAGGCTACGGCCTACCCCCCCCAGCAGCGTGCCTGTCGCCCTAATGATGAACCCGAAATATAGAAAAAGAGAATATAGAGAAACGGAAAAGGAAAGGGAGAAAGAAAAAGAAGGGCCTGGGGAGAGGAACCATCAGCACCGCCCACTTACGCCATGAGTAATGCCCAAAACGAAACTGGCAAGTGTTCAGCAACACGCAAATACGAAGGAATCCGCAAAGTATCACAATGTAGGGCAGTCCATAACTCCATTCACCAATCAGTAGTCCTCCTAAAAGAACCGGGTTCATCCAAGTCCCTTCTTAGCCAACGTCGCTATATGCGTAGATCCAGTGGGCATAGGACATGGCGAGGAAGAAAGGCCATGGAAAAGTTGCTGAAGTATCGACGGAAGCAGCCAATAGGACCCCCTCTCCCGAGAGCAATGCAGAAACTGTTCACAGCAGCCGTATATACCAATGTCAATGAACTCCAGCGGTTCCACCCGTTCATGAGTCGGACCATCGCCACCCCAACCAGAAAGCGGGGAACAATCAGCGACCACACCAGACCCATCCGCGTCCTCAAAAGCTGGCCCGGGAGGAATGGCGGGCATTACATCCCTCTGCACACAAGAATCCCGGACCAAGGACGATCTCCAGGACCTCAAAGCTTGCAGGACGTCGCCCACCGTGGGCTCGAGCTCACCAGTACAGGCCCAAGCGGAGTGCAAGGGCAGGAAATCGGCATCCCGGGACCCTGCACGGAACATGGCAGCAGCCGCCATTTTGCGACAATTACGCCGTCTCTCCGGATTCGTCTCCAGGGGTGAGCTCAACAACAGAACCCCGGCGGGACCCCCCTCAAGCGCACGAACAGCACCCACAACGCTGAAATAGTGGTCACAAGGGAGGGGGACCCGCCGGTGAAACCGCTCCACCAAAATCTCTCTTCGCCACCGAGTGAAGGAACCCGGTACGGCCGGACGGCAACAAAGGGGGGAGCCACCAGGCACGGCGTCCCCAACCCACAACTTGCCGCACACCACCTCTGGAGCACCGGACGAGTGTCCCAGGCGCGTTCATTTGCCTCCGGGCTCTTCGCACATCGGCATCTTCCGGCCGGCCCCTGACCTCCACCCGAGGCCGCCGCCGACACCGTCTCGCCGGCAACTCGCTAAGGGCGAGGCCCCGGTCTCAACCCCGGGGAGGCCGCACTTTCCGGGAGGGCACCGCTGTGGATCCACCGAACACCGGACCCACCGGGATGGATGGTAAGTTACTGCAAAGCTCTGCATATAAGTTGTTGTCCGTTTTGGGCAGGATAATCGACAGGATATTAGATCGTAGGCAGGTAGGGCGGCGGAGCCGAGCTAACGTGCGGCCATCTCGTTGTCGAGCTTGGCTCCTCCCCCAGTTTTTTCTATTCTGGTACTGTTTTGTTTGTAGAAGAAGATATCTAGAAGTCATAAAAAATAGCTGTTGTAGCTGAAACAAGACACTGGGTAAAGAAATTTCCTATTGGAAAAATATTCTCCCAAGATGAAGGTTTCTTGAAGTGTATGTGTTCACATTCAAAGCAATGATATACTTTGCAAGATTTGTATTTCTACCTGTAAAGTTATTTGTTCTATTACTGAGTTCTGTTTATATGCTACATTGTAATCAGGATATACCAGTAAAGAATGATCTGGTAAACCCATGCACACTAAAGATCTAATTGAAAATATTTAGGGCCTTGTTTAGACTGTTTTGGAGTGTGTTGGAGTGCAGAGCCACACTGCAAATCAGCCTGGCAAACCCGTTGTAGCACATAATGCTTCTTTTTCATCCCTTGAGAGCAGCTAGTCAAGTACATTTTACGCTTCTAGAGGTTGAGTAAGATTTTGTAGTTAAAAGCAAATACAAATTAAGTGTCAATAACACACCTAGAAGGACTAATGCATTACTGCCTCTGAAGGTAGCAATTGCTCATTTGTTACAAAGGACACACATGTTGCTTTGAAGGGATTCACAGGGCGAACAAGTGATTGGCATGTGTCAAGGAAAGCGTTGGGCAAAATTAGTTTCTGGAGTATCTACATTTTCCATCAACGCAGCTATGAATGGTAAGTTTAACACTGAACAGAAGGTTGTGTATGTCATCTGTGATATGAACTGCTCATTTACATGAGTAGAGTAACCAGTGCTTGTCTTAGGAATGGGGTAGGGAACAGATAGGCTGATTGTGGAGCAAATGTTTGGACTGTAATAGAGTGAATGATTAGGGCACTGTCAAGTATGCACAAATGTTTTTCAATAGATTAGCTTAAAAATATAAATTTGAAACGAAGATGGTGAAAAGAAAGACCGTGGTTGCAGAAGAAGTCGGAGTTATTGCTTGGGCTATCTTATGGGTAGCAGATGTGTGAATAGTTTCTGTCTCACACAGCTTTAGGACACAAGCGAGGGTTCAACCTTGTTGCCTGTATTCAGCTTAATGCCCCCATGACCTCGGAGTGGTGTGCAGTTTTCCTAACTGGTGTAAATCAAGAACTCAAGCCTTGCTCAAGATACTAAAAGTTCCCCGAAGTGATATCCCAAAACGAGGATGGTGCGCCGGACAATAACGAGTGGTACAGTGTTTCCGGTCCTGAAACACAGGACCCACTTTTACCAGGTGAAGATATGCACCTGGTAAATGCATGTCTGGATAGTCCTGCTTGCCCACTCAAGCACCTTGAGGTGACCAGCCAATGCATTCCCCCAATTGGAAGCCTGGCATGCCAGAATGGGAGATTTCGGCTCCCCAGTATCTCCACACCAAATAAACGTCAACTCTTCATATGATGATAATGTGAACACCACAACCAATAAACATGAGAGGAAGTGAAAATGTTTCCTTTATAACCTTTTCAGAGATAGCAAGTTGCCAAACCAATAGCTATAAATCCTGTTGGCTGTGAATATTATTGTTTTGGCACCAGTGGACTGTCAATATAAGAACTCAAAAGGGTGGGCAAATGTTTCCATTCTACTATGTCAACTGAAGCCCTTCCATTCTTGCTGTTGATGGTGGGTATTAGAACAGTCTACGACAAGCCTCAGAACTTCCTGTGAGGAGCCCATGCGGTATATGAAAAAGGTATACCTAAAAACTATGGCACAAAGCTAAAACTAGGTACAAATTATTCTGTTGATACACAGATTTCTTAAAGTTTTGGACAGTTTACAAATCACATTTTGTCAATTTTGGATATCACTTGAAGGTATTCTACTGCTTTCTGAATTTCCATGCAGAGAGAAAGCATGTAGAAACACCAGAGCGGGCAAAGGAATGCCTAAGGTCTAGGACATGGAGCCATAGAGGTTATTAACCTTACTGGCAACACAGAGGGCCATTGACTGCCATACTCATTAGCTTTAATTTTCAATAAATTTTTTTATAAATGTAAACTACACTGCTTTACAGTTAATTGGTCCTTTTATCTGAAGTCCAAGATGCACTAGTACACAACAAGAAATTTTGGAACTACCACCCCAAATCGAATTTCTATCTCATCAGGCCCACCTCCCCCCATATCCCTCGCCAGCCACCCTCAATTACAAGCCTTTGCATAGATTACAACGTATGCATCATTAGAATTCTCTTCACACATGCAAAGACTCAAAACAATCGCAAAAGTCCTCCAAGTGCATCTACTATCAGCAGCACCCTCAATCTTCTTGGGACATTGGAGTGTTCCATAGTCCTTCACCAGACACTATAACAGCAGGCTACACATTTTCGAAAATGCCTTCTCTTTCTTATGTATACAACTTCCAAGCTTCTCCATACTTAGTAAAGACCAGATCCTCACCCACTGTTGGAGAAGCCTGGGATCCCCATCCAGATCAGGAGAGGGAAAACCCAGGCTTCCGCTACACTGCCAGGATCTCCGCTTAGCTTCAAGGAGTAGGTTGACGATAAGTTTGCCTTTCCTCATTTGCGGAAGATATATCCCGTATGAGGGGCATCCCAGTGGGACTATTTCAAGGCACTTATCTATCTTGCTTCCTTTTATCTCTTTAGATATAATTGTTTTCAAATTATCCTCTCAAAAACCCCAGTACCCTAGCACAATACCACAATAAATGAGAAATACTTGCAACTTTGTCACAACCTCTCATGCATTTGTCTGGCTTGTGCAGGATAAACACATGTAAATCCTTCAGGGGACAGGAGCAATCTATAAAGTATCTAACTTTCTAATGAGTATCTCATATCACTGGTCTTTGTTTAAGTGGAGGATGAGCACCCTCTCCTCTGCTTTCCTATAGGCCCCTTTATTTCCCCCATTGAGTTTCTGTATACCTTGATGCAGGCCAATGACCCCATGTTTAATATCGCTGTGTCACGCAACCCATTTTTCCAAGGGAGTTAAGCCTCTAGCAGACCCCACTCCATCCTACTGTAGAATGGAGGGCTCACTTTCACCTGTGTGTACCAAAACCGTCCCCAGACAATTCATATTCTTGCTGGATGCCCTCAAACCGTTAATTTGATCTCAATTGAACATATAACCTAATATGAAGTATTCAGCCTCAGGGAGGCGTGGCCTAGGAGGTCAAGAGGGCGGATGCGGGCTAAACTAGCTCCGCGTCACACTCCTGCCATCCAGAACCCTACAAAATGGCGGATCGCCATCTGGCCCTCTAACTCGCCACCCGCACTGGATACACTGCCGGGAAGCGGCCCTGATTAAAAATAGCGGCCACCGGACCCCGAAGAGCACCGTGACCGGCGTCCACATTGAGTGCAGGGCCTCGGCATGTTCCGGCGGGCCTCTCACAGTCCTTGTGCAGTACCCATGGGTGATAGCATGGCATGCTGACGGCTAGCTGGAGGTGGGAAGTCGTCGGCGCTGCCCGGCTGGCCCCCGTGTGGCGCTAGACCTTCAAGGTCAATTGAAAGGTGCGGGCCGGCACAGACTGCGGTACCCTTAGGAAACCCCACTCTGCAAGGCCTGCTTGCTGCGCTTTGGCAGACAGATGCCCGGACCCTGTGACCTCTGAGACACTGCCGGGAAGTTACCCGCTTTAGGGCTCGCTGTACTCCAGGTGCTGAGCCCCCCCCGATGCCCGTGCTGAGTGCAAGGCCACCCCAGTGTGCACGGCAGGTCCACCACTTCCTTCACATGGTTTTACAGAGCCTTACTGCGACTGCTCACAACGGTGAACAAACAAATCCCGTGCCTGTAAGATACACCCTGTTGGGCCCCGTGAGACATATGAAATCTACGGTCTGGCCTGTACTCTGTACCATAGAAATCTAAATCACTGGGCCCACACTGCATCTAACGCAACAGACATGACCTGGGGAACCCGCCGGTGCCAGAGGTCAGCGAGGCCTGTTGAATCACCTTTGTGCATTGCTGGGCCCCAGGGGACGCAATGGTAGAAGAGTTCTACATCAGTCACCAAATAAGAAACAGACTGGGTATGAGCTGTACAACACCTCCTAATACTATTTCTCTGGTATCCTCCATTGACCTCCAGCACCTATTACCAGCTACCAGCAGCCCCCCTTTGACATTGTACCCCATGCCTCCATTAGTGAACCCTTACCCCACAGGCCAGATGTATTGCCGCAGTGGGACCATGCACAGGCAATGCTACGCTTGCATGCTGGTAGCCCCTGTCCCCTACGGGCTTCTGCCCCAGAGCTCACACCCCTGGAGGACCCCCTGTGAGGCACTGTATCAACACAAGCCATCCTATACCACATGTGTTAATCCTAATTTCTGGTACTTGGACCCCCAGAACTTGCCACACACTGACTGTTGCCACACACTATAAAATAATGACCCCAGTGTTTCCCCCTGCCTCTCCTTAGATAATCTATGTTGTTCTTCTATATCACACAACCTACTGTACCTGGCATCGTCCTGGATTAAATGTACCTGTTCCGCCTCTCTAGCCATGTGACATTCCTCATGCATTGAATGTTCAGCTGTACTGTCCTACTGGTGCTTCAGACTGGGGTGCTCGTGCTGTGAGGTGTTGTCCACACCACCATACAGTGCTTAGCGAATTACTGAACTTACAGGTCGCCTGTCAGACCCAGAGATTGTCACTGATTAATTGGATGTAGTACTTGCAATTGAAAGATCCCAAGCCTCCATGGAGTCGAATATTGATGCTGTAGCTACAGACCTCACCCTGCTGCACGATGACCATCAGAAACTTACAGACAGGGTGCGGTCTGCGGAACAAGCAGTAGCACCTCTCCAACCACATACCTCAGACTTGCAATCCCACGTCACCACTTTACAGGAGAAAGTACACATCCTGGTGGAACTCGCTAAAGATGGCAATGGGGGAATTCGACAAAACATCAGAGTGGTTAGCCATCGTAAAGGCGCTGAAGGCAGTGATACAGGGGTGTACATAGACGCTTGGATATGCCGTTCCAACCCTGTGTAACTACTGTCACCTTTTTTCTCTGTGGAACGTGCCAATAGGGTCCCTACATGACAACTCACTCCTGGTGCTCCACTCCGCCCGTTGGTGGCACGACTAATGCACTACAGAGACAAGGATGTTATCTTGAACGAGGCACATAAGAAGAACAATTTGCTGGTGGACAATGTCTGGGTAATGGTATTTCCAGACTATACACTAACAGTTCAACAGAAACATCACACTTTCCGTGAGGATTAGCGCAAACTGCTGGAACACCACATCCATTACGCACTTCTTTTTCCAGCACATCTACGTATCCAAGCAGATGGTAACATTTCATTCTTCACCGACCCTGCGGACACTTGGTCCTGGATGGAACAACGTGGAATAGCTGACTCTGGCACGTTTCCAGGTACGAGCAGAAAACCCAGTCAGCAAGTCAGACATGCAGGAACCGTGCACAATGTCCAAACTTGACGACCTATGGGCACATGGTTCTCCAAACCTACAGGAAGTCATCCAAGAATGCCGTAAGGTACTAGAGATGGTGGCTGACTTCTGCAATCCTGCATTACACCACAGAGCTCCAGATCTCTGGGTGACAAAGACTCACTTACATCTGATATTATCTCCCGAGCACTGATGGAATGCCGATGGTGACTCCCCAAACAGATGACAATATCCTGGTGGTGTGATTGTACATGCATAACCTTTCTTCCCTTGCTTCCCCCCCCTATTGTACGCTGTTTGTGAAATGTTTTGTTTATGTTCCACGGGGAGATGGGTCTTCATGATGGTTACCTGAACTTCAAGGGATGAATTACGAGTCCGGTGGTTCTCAGACCGCCAGACTTGTGGTGGGGTGGTCTACCGTCTGCCACATTACGACCATGGCATCATAGCACCCTGGGACCTCCATTCCCTGGCAGAGGTGCAGTGGTCAAGAGGCATCAAAATACTTAGATGGAGCGTAGCGGTCCCGCCATGCATATTACAACTTTCCTCACTGCTGAAGATTTTGCGGAGGTCTTTCCTCCATGAAAACACTGGCGGTGAGGAAAGAAAGGGGGCCAAACAGGGCCTCCTTGTGCCTCACTTCGTGTGGATACACCCAGGGGGACACAACATGTGCCCCACTGTGTGCATGCACCCCCAGTTTCAGCACAGCATGGACTTCAGAGTCCATACTGTACTGGAACTTCCTTTGACGTTTCCATTGCGGTGCATATTTCATAGGTACCGCTGTGGGAACGCCAAAGGAACCGCCCACCAATGACAAAAAAACTTGCACAGTGAAACTCATAATCCTGCCCTTAGTATGCACCCCATGCTAACCTTGACACATCTGGCCTAAACTACTCCTAGACTGTGGGGGCTAGGTTATCGTCCAGACAGATTTTCTTTTCTGTTCAATCAACAGAGGAGGTGGCAGCTCTTCAAAATCTCATATCCCGCTCACCCCCTAGATCGGCACCTCCTTACCAGTCTCTTTTACTTCATTGGCTTGGGTGGGTATCCGTTGTATGCCTGCTCTATAAGGTATTAGCTGTTCGTTGTTAATTTATTGCATTTTTGTTTGTTTATTTTTAGGAGCTGCACTCGCTCTTATTTCTAATCTTAATTAAGCTCAGGAATCCCTGCTTAGGGTGCCCGGAGCTGCTACACCCTCAGACACCACACCATGGCTGCCACTAACATCCTCACCAGGCATGTGAGAGGTATTCACACCCCTTCTTGCAGATACGCGGTATACTCTTACCGCAGACACACACACATTTGACTACTTACAAGAGTCACATATTACAGGTCAGGAGGAATCCAGACCACAGAAAGGATGGCAAGGCCAAGTGCTCTTCACAAATTATTCTACCTATGCTCAAGGGGTCTTGATATGGATCAGGGCGGGAGTCCCCTTCGCAGTCAAAAAACGGTTGTGGACCCAGAGGGTTGATATGGGTTTGTGGCTGGCTATTTGGATGGTAGGCGGTTGCTCCTAGGACCAATATATGCACCTAATGTAGACCAGGCTCCTTTCTTTCACTCCTTAACCATGACTATGGCCTGATGGAATGGCATTCCCTGGGTTCTGGGATGAGATTTCAACTGTGGCCTAGACATGGGACTTGTTCACCCCTTCCCTGGCATAGATCAGTCATCCCTCTAGCTGGGTGCACTATACCAGTGGTGAGGGTACAGGTGCGTGAGCCCTGTACCCCTACAGTGTCTAAGTCCATTCTTAGACATTGTAAGTGCAGTGCTGCCATTAGGAGTATATGGTGCTGGGAGTTTGTCATTACGAACTCCACAGCACCATAATGCATACACTGAAAACTGAGAACTTTGGTATCAAGAGCCTGCTGCTCTCTGGGGCCTGAAACAATGCACATCCTGGGACGAGGTGCCAAGACTCCTCCCCCAGGATGGGCAGGGTTCATGAAGGAGAAGCTTCAAAGGCTTGCCACCTTTGTGAGCTTCCCCAGGCTATTTGCTGCTCTCAGCAACTGGTCCCCACTGGTTCTGACCCCCACTTTGGGTGGGAGAACTGGGGAGAACAAGTAAGGAAGAGAGGTGTCCCCACCTCTATCAACTCCACCCCTCAGGTGGGGGATGCAAGGTGAAGCACAACTCTCAGTCCACGCCATCTTGAAGCTGGGAGGATTCAGCCAACCAGGGACAGGCGCATGCCCCCCTCCCACTGGAGGGTGGCATAATAGGGGGTGTACCCACCTCAGGGAAGGGACCCATTGGTCCCTGCCTTTTACCTACCTGTAATGCCCCTAAATCTAATATTTAAGCCCCCCCTAACCTTGCTTTCTTAGATAAGAACAAACTACAAGAAGAAGAAGAAGGACCGCACAGCTGTGCAGCAGCTAACAAGAGGAAGACGCCCACTGACTTGGCCCCAGCCCTACCGGCCTGTCTCCCCTTGAACCTGCTCCTGCAAAATCCCAGTGTGTCCTGCAGCCAGCAACCTCGAAAACCCCGGAGGACCTGCCTGCCTTCAACCGTCCATGGCCCGAGCTCAAGTGGCCAAACACCATGAGGAGGTCACCCCGGCGATCCTGACCAGAGATCCGGCGACCCCTTACCTGCCTCAAGCCTCCAGTCAATGCCTGCAGTCCAAATCCAGAAGGTCCCCCCTAACCGAGACCAGGAGTTGGTAAGAAGATCCGACCCCAAAAGGCACCCTTGCATCCGACACCCCAAGGCCTTGTGTGCCCAAACCAACGGTGCCTAACCAACCCCTAGCTTTCCAATTTACCTCTCGAAGTGGTGGTTGCACCCAGAAGACCTTCGTCCCCCAGCCTGCAGTGTTATTGCAAACCGGAGGTTCTCCATTGAAAACAACAGTCCAACGTCGAAACAGCACCCTGCACCCGACCGCCCCAGTGCCACTAAGGGTGCACCTTTGGTGCTACTTTGTTTCCTCATTTGCCCTGAGCTAAAGTCCAGGAGTTTTTCTCCCACAGCCAAGTGGCCTGCTTGCCAGCAGCCACCAACCGGAGGCCTCCTATCCCCCATTGGATTATATTGGGCTGCAGAACTCTGCACCCCGCCGCCCTAGTGCCGCTTAGGGTGCAACTAGAGTGCATCCTTGACCCTGGGGGACCCCCTAGTCCTACCCCAGAACCTCAACTCCCACTACCAAATACTTACCTCAAAACGGATGACACTATTTTCCTCCATAGGATAACATTAACATTGACTGTTTTTCTGTGAAAGTGTGGAGTTTGAGAAACTAAAGAAATTCTTTAAAATTGCATAATCTAACAAAAACAATTTTACTTACCTGTTTTCAGGAAATGTCCCAGAGTAGTATCTAGGTATACCACTCTGTGTACGCCTAGTAATCTCAAAAGTTACTTTCCTGCTATTTTACTGAAAAGCCTATTCAGGTCTATGTGTTGCATTTCTCTGCATCCATACTGTAAATCAAACCAAAGTGCATATATAATTATCATTCAAACTGCATTTCAATTTCATTACTATTGTAAAGTACTTACTGCTTACCTGTGCCAGGCTTGCTTAGTTTTAGAAAATAAAAGAACTAAAAGAATATTTTAATACAAACAATTGGTCTGAAGTTCAGTCTTTGAGTGTGGGAATTCATTTGCTGACTGAGTGTGTACAACAAATGCTTAACACTGTCCTCTGATACTGCCTTACTGCTTGACCACACTACCACAAATAGAGAGTAAAGTTCTATCTGACTTTACCTCTGTCTACCTTTAGAGGTCCACTAGACTCTGTGCACACTATACCTCACTTTTGTATAGTATATACAGAGCCACCTTCCTATAACTCCTGCTATTCATATACACATGGACTTCACGTCCGCATCAACAGGTTTACTTGCACCCATGACATCATTCCGCATATCACCCACACAGAATACCTTGGCCGCACGCACTCTGACCATAATCCACTCCAAATACAGTTCTGTTGGGAACACATCCCTCCACCTTTAACCCTCTGGCGACTTCAACCATCCACACTGGAAGAACCCCCGTTTCGTGTTTCCATTGCTGATAATGTAATGGAATACTTTGACATTAACTATGGCTCAGCCTCCTCCCCCTTAATAGAGTTGGATGCTTTCAAGTTATCCATTCTGGGACACTGCACTCAACATGCACTTTTGCCTCACCATTGGCATCTCACAATTGGAGGGTAGATTAGAACTAGCTCGGACCCGGAGCAACTACACCAATCCCAATGGGAGCATTTTGCCCTAATGGAAAAGCTGCACCGCCTTAATTATGCAGAACACACTAAACACACACACTCAGACTACCCAGGTACATTACTGGTGTGATTGACATGTCTGGAAGTGAAAAGACGTCCAATCCTGCCTATCCTTTCCTATGAAGGACAATTGCTCCACACACAGTAGGACATACACTCTGCCTTCACGTGCCACTACACATGGTTATATACATCAGTGTCTACAGTACCGTTGGATGCCGTCAGTGACTGACTTACAGGCGTGACCCTACCGCGGATCTTGCCTGAAAACAAGGAAGAACTCAATGAACAAGTCTCCAACTTTGAGGTGCTTGAGGTGATCCGTGCACTTGCCACCAGCAAAACCCTGGGACCGGATGGCTCACCGGCTGAATTCTATAAAATGTATGCACCTTTACTGGCACCCCATCTGAAAACATTATACGACACCGCTCTCACTGCAGCATCTTTACCACCTACTTTGAAGGTTGCCCTCCTCATTTATTTTCCTTAACCGTGTAGAGATTCGCTTGGCCCAGAATCCTACAGACCTCTTGCGCTGTTATATACGGACTACAAAATCTTAGCCAAAATTCTGGCAGATCGTTTGGCCTCTCTGGTACCACATCTCATTCACTCGGACCAAAACGATTTTGTACCTGCCAGAAACACCTCCTTGAAACTTAGTTTTTTTTCCCGTATACTTGCACATTCCCAAGAATGATACCCCACAGGGTGCTTAATTTTAGAAGCCTTTGATTCTCTCGAGTGGCCCTTATTTGAAGTACTTCAATGGTATGACCTGGGAACCCGCTTCCTTTGGCTGATCAAATCACTGTACACAAACCCCACAGCTTAAGTAAAAATTGGCTATCATATTTCAGATTCCATCGCAATACAGTGAGGGACTCGCCGGGACTGCCCACTATCTCCCTTGTTGTTCTCTCTGGCACTAAATTAATTGGTGCATCACCTGAGTAACCAGGGTCAGCACTGGGAGATCCTCTTGGGGGACGGTACGAACTCGGTCCCCCATGCAAATGACTTGCTGCTCTATCTTAATTATGTCTGATCTATACCTCCCACTATTGTAAACCTCCTGACCAACCTTGTCACTGTCTTAGGCCACCCAGTTAGTTGGACCAAGTCGGGTCTTTCCCTTTTCAACAGATGTACTCCAAACCCGGTGAACAGCACCATTCTTACATAGCAGACATCTACTTTTCATTACTTGGGGATACAAAATTACCACACGCTGAAGGACCTCCTGGAGGGCAGTTTGGTCCATGCAGTCACTGCGCTATGGGTGCAAATGTCATTTTGGCAGAACTCTCCACAGCCGGTGGTGGGAAGGGTGGCTCTGACAAAAATGGTGGTCCTACCGAGACTATTGTACTGCTGCACTAATCTCCCTCTTTTTATACACCAACCATTCTTCCGTTCCTTACAGAGCATGATGGGAGATCTTATCTGGCACAACACACATCTGAGAGTAGCGCTGCTCAAGCTTTGCCTCCCAACAGGTAGCGGCAAGCTCAATGTTCCCAACCTCAAACAATATTATTTGGCCTCCCAACTTCAGTGGGTGTCACAATGGTTTGCAGGTGACAATCTGGGAGATCCTGCATGGGATTTGCCCTCTCCCATCCCCTTGACAGGGAACTGCTATCGAGTGTTTCCCTCCTCCAAACAGCCTACCAATGTTATCACAGAGCCCTGTTTATTACTCGATAGACCAGATCATACGCCTCAGCTTTGCCTCAGCTTTGCCAACTTGGAATGCCGCGCGGACACATGTCCACTTATCACAGGGAATTAACTTCTGGCTGGCTCCAAACTCCCACCTGGCCAATTCCTATTACATGCTTCCTTTCTTGGGGAACTGAGCGGATACAGCAAGAGCCCCCGCAACATCTTGTCATCCAATAATTACACGTCTAAGGTGTGTGTGGACACAGATGTCCGCTCAATAACCTGCATAGGCACTGGGATACAGATCTCGGCCATGCTTCCACTGACAGTGAATGACAAACCATTCTAGCCTATGCCATTTTAGTGTCCCTAAACTCCAGTTTTAAATTAATTAAATTCTATATCCTACACCTACTTAACCTCCAACAAAATAAATTGTTATTACCACTGCACTGACACTGTATGTCCCTGCTGTTTAACACATGAAGTGGAAATAGGGCACAAGCTCTGGTCATGAATGTCACTGACCTTCTATTGGCACAACATAATCTCACATTTGACGCATTGCACTGGACTGCGGTAACCTACACCTGGGAGACATGCATCCTTTGGCTTTACCACGGTGTTAAAAATTATAGGGTAGCAAAACGGTTTGCAGACCTCACCCTCCTACTGGTGAAGATATTGATCACCCGCAAGTGGAAAGCAGCAAACCCCGCAGGGACCTCTCTGTGGGTTCTGTCCATGCTGGCGTGGGCCGAGGCGGAGAGTGCACTGTTGCACAGAGTAGAGGTCGAAGAGCCTCCGTAAATACCCAATTTCTGAGACGTGGGATGTTGTTTTGGAGAAACATCGTGATGGGGCGCCAACTATTCCACACCCCTCTTGAAAACTCTAGGGATGCACATTCTTCCTCCACCCCCCCTCTCCTTCCCTACCACATTGTGTATCCACTACCACAGCTGGGTCATTCTACCACTTGACATCAGCAGGAGCATCTCTACTCCAACAAGCCCAACTTATGTGAACGTTAAACTACCACTTGTTAACTTAATTGTTGCTGTTCCAGTAGTCCTAACTGGAGATTATGCACGGGCACCCGACCTGTATCAAAAGTACTGCTATACATTGCTGTATTCTTTTGGACGCACAACTCTCACACACACACACACCTTGTTGTGATATGACAAATGTTCTGTATTGGAATTGTATTCGTATAAAAATGCAAATAAAAACCATTTAACAAAAGTCAAATACTCAGCCTCTGTCAGCACTTTCCCCACAAATGTTTAAACTGTAATGGATGTGTCGTCAGTTTCACTTTGCTATTTAAAGTGTCCTATGCCTTCATTACTGTAGACGCTACTGGGGACAGATACGTGTATCTAAGTGACTGGGATTTTGGTTTCCATGGTGTCTCCCACAGTGGTGTTGCTATTTTTAAGTCCACCAGGGAAGACTCTTTATCCAATTCTCTTGCAATACACTGGATCAAAAACCTGATAAAAAAAGTCTATATTAGGTACACCCAGACTTCCCTGCTTGGTGTGCCTGATACTATGCATTTTCTGCATCTGTGGTTTTGTGACTGGCCATATATACTCAGTTAGGAGTTTTTGCAATATCCTTAAATCTCTTCTTGGGTAGCATATCATAGTACATACAGTATTTTGGTCAGAATAGGCATTTTAGAACATGCTATGTGGCCTCATCAGGAAATGTTATATGATCTCCAGGATTGTCAATATACCCCTCTAATGGACCTGAAAGTGACATTGCTTCGTTGTCTATGCTGTGAAGTAATCTCTATTCCAAGATATTTTAATCTGTTGGATGACCATCAAAACAGGCTACCCTGCATCAGCCTCTCTATCTCAGCACCGTCAACCATGATCAATAGGCCCTATGATTTGGACTTTGGACATATTGACTTTAAATACTGCCATGCTTCAGTACCTTCACGTTCCTCCATTACTTGCATAGTCGAGCTACACAGATCTGTCAATGTTAACAGCACATCAATTACAGACATATGAAATTTGAATGGTGTCTTCCCTCCGAGTCACTCTCTTGATATTTTGATCATCCCTAATCTTCTGCTACAAGGGCTGCACGTATATCCCAAAAGGGAGAAGAAACTATTTTAGTGCCCCTGCCAATAATCACCCACATTTCTTTGTTTGAACTCGAGTTTGTCTTCCCTTAAAAAGCAGGCCTGGTCCGGGGCGACTAGTTTGGGAAAAATGTTTCTAGGCATGCAGCAAAGTTGGTGGCAAATAGCTTGTAAGTAATATTTAGTACAGATAATGGCCTATAGTGCATTGGCTGTCTTTGATCTTCCCCTAGCTTCAAGACCAAGGCTATGGTGGTCCCCCACATGCTGACCATTATGCTTTATTTGTTTTGAAGCGTTTAATAGCTGTTAAGATTTTCTCCTTGGAAATAGAGAAGTTTAAAATCTCCTTTTGCTCTTTTGTTAAATGGAGTAATCACGTACCCTGCAAATAATCTTCGCGTGTGCTTCTAAAGCAAAGTTCTTGTGTATATAACTCATGGTAGAAGGTGTAAATTACGTCTAGTTTATCAGCTTGAGATGTTGCTCATCCTCCACTTTATCTTGAACTTCGCATTGTGCACGTGGTCAATTAGCCAATAGGGAACCCGCCTTGTTCCCCTTCTTGCTCACTCCCTCATAATATTTTAAGGTTAGCTTAATATGTACCCTACTTTCTCTAATCACAGCAGCTTTATCTTCCCCCTTTGTGCATTACTATACGCCATGTCTTTTGTAACAGTTTATTTTTATGTGGCTCCTTGAATACAAGGAGTTCTTGCCACAGGGACGGTAGCTACACTTCCACTTCCCTTTCTCCACGCAGTCAAGTGCCTCCTGCTTAGTAGCTATCAAAGTCTCATCTGTGTTGTTGAACTGAATGCATTCTTTAATTGCATTTTACATTTACATTTACAAATGCATTTTACATTTACATTTTCAGAGTCAATCATTTTTATTATGCAGAAAGAAATATGGTACACAGCCCAGCTGCCTACAGCAACTTGCCGGACCGAAGTGGCCGCCCCGCCTGTGCTGTGGCCACCGCCTTTTCAGAAAATGAACAAAAGGAGAAGTAAATGCCCTCCCCCACCTCCCACCCGCCCCCCACACTGACCCCCCTCCCAGTCCCACCCCACTTCGCATCAGCTTTTAACTACACAATTACTACAAAGATCCAGCAATTCTCCAAGGGAAGGTTCAAACCACTGGGTTAGCCCTGCCCGGTTCCAAGGGGATGAGTTGTAGGATCTGTAGGAATTTTGGGCAAGTTACTTCTCGTAGGTCTTTGGACAGGAGATGCAAGAACGGGCCCCGCAATTTAGCATACTCCGAGCCTTTCCCATCCATCCCCATCGAGAGCCTTTCCATCGCTAGAATATGTCAAAGTCTTTGGAACCAGTCTCGGGGATCAGGTACCGTCGGGGAACCCCAATTCGCCAGGAGCACCTGCCTCGCAGCTAACAACGCTAGCGCAATCTGTCTACCTTTCAGCGAGCGCAGAGGGAAGAACTTAGGATGGGGAAGCCCCAGCAGAGTATGCTCCGGAAGCCGGGGAAATGTAATCTGAAACGCCTCATCCAGCTCGTCCAAGATCGTGGGCCAGTACCTCCCCAACTTTGGGCAGTGCCATAACAAGTGCGCCTATGTCCCTGTTAGCCCACACCCCCTCCAGCAAAGACCTGATTTGGTGGCATCCCATGCTCTAACGAGCGCCGGGGTGTAGTACCAATAGGCCGCCACCTTATACGCTGATTCGGCACCTGCCGTATTAGAGGCCGTGTGCTGCGCGCGGTAAAACACATGCTCCCACTCTTTTTTCGACAACGGGCGTCCCAGCTCCGTCTCCCATCGGACCTGCGCAGGGGTGCGTTGTCTCCTGGGGTGACTCAGAATCATAGAATAGAGCTCTGAGATGAGCCTCCGGTCATCTTTCTTACAGACCAGCCACTTTTCAAACGTCGTCAGCGGCCGGGACATGTCGGCCACATTAGCGGGTGGGGTAACCCAATGCGCCACTTGCGAATAAGAAAAAGTGTCCACCAGCGGGAATTGGAAGAACTCCGTTCCCAGCCGGGGAAACGGAACCAAACCATCCAAGTCGAAAAGGGAACCCACCCTCTTACAGCCTTCCTCTCGCCAGCGATGGAAGACCGGGGACGCGCGGCCCGGCAGGAAGTCCGGATTGTCAACAATAGGGGTCATCGGAGAGGGGAAAGTAGTCCACCCCTTCCGTTGCGGCAGCTGGTCCCACGCCTTAAGAGTCGGCGCCGTCACCGGGGAAGAGTAAAGGCCCCAGGCTCTATGCTTGCGGGGCAACCACAGCTCTCGCCAGATATTGCAACCCGCCACCGTCTGGTCCATAAAGTTCCAGTGCTTACTGGACATGGGCCTGTTCCATTCAACTATGTATCGCAGGGTGGGCGCTTGGAAGTAGGCGGACAGGAGGGGAAAAACCAGTCCCCCAGCCGCCCTCGGAGTAACCGCCACGGACAGTGCCTGCCACGGCCGCTTATTGTCCCACAGGAATCTATTAAGGAGTCCCTGCAGTTTTCGCAGGGTGCCCTGCGGCGGGGTCAGCGGCAGCATTTGAAACAAATACAGTATGCGGGGGAGAACAGTCATTTTCAGAGCTGCCTTTCTCCCATACCAGGCCAGCTGGAGCTGGGACCAGTCGGAGAGAGCCTTGGTGACCTGCTCAACAAACATCTTATAGTTCAGGGACACTGTTTTAGGAATCGAAGGTGCCAGGCGGACACCCAGATACTGGATATCGGATTGCGTCCACTGGAACTCAAAGTCCTGCTTCAGACACAAGACGTCTGCCTCAGGGATGGACAGATTAAGGATATGCGATTTGGTGAAATGGACCTTGAAACCTGCCACTTTCTGAAACTCCGACAGTTCTTTCGAAAGGTTCCGTAAGGAGGAGCGAGGGTGTGCAAGTGAGAGGATGACATTGTCCGCATACAGACTAATCTTGTGCGTATCCGCCCCAAACTTGATCCCGGAGATGTCTACATTGGACCGAACACGCTGAGCAGAGGGCTCCATATAGAGCGCAAAGAGCAACAGGGATAGGGGGCACCCCTGTCGCGTTCCTCTTGCAATAGGGAAAAGAGCAGACCTGCAGCCATTGACCCGCACCGCCGCCTTGGGGGCTGCGTAAAGACACCGGATCCATTGTATGTAGTTATCCCCCAACCCGAACGCTTTTAACACAGCAAACAGGTAGTCCCAGTCTACACAGTCAAAGGCTTTCTCCGCATTTATGGAGAGCAGGAAAGCCTGTGTCCTAGAGCGATGGACTAAGTCCATGAGGTGGAGCAATCTTTTAGTGTTGTCTCCTCCCTGCCGTGTAGGAATGAATCCCGCTTGATCAGGCTCGATGAGTCCGTCCATCAAGGGGCTAAGCCTGGCTGCTAGCACCACAGCAAACAGCTTGGCATCAATATTGCGAGATCGGCCTATACAATCTGCACCCTTTGGGATCCTTCCCTGGTTTGAGAATGACAGTGATGGCCACCTCCGTCATGGACATTGCTACGTCCCCTGTGTCCAGAAAAGAATTAAAAAGGCGGGTCAGAAGCGGAGCCAGCTCCCTGCAGAAAGTTTTATTACAAATTGCAGAAAAGCCATCTGGCCCCGGTGATTTTGCCACCTTCAGTTCTGCAATGGCCGAGATGACTTCCTCGATGCGGATTGGCATGTCCAGGGCCTCTGAGGATCAACATAGGAGGGGCGTAACATTACATGACTACAGATAGTCTCTTATTCCGGTAGATGTCACACCCACTTTGTGATACAGGGCCTGATAGAACAGCCGAAAGGTGTCTACAATGGCGGAGTCCGTGGTATGCTCCTTCGCACACCGATCCCGAACAGCGTGGATAGTGGTCAGCTGGAAACGCGCCCGGAGCCTGTGAGCCAACATCCGCCCTGCTTTATCTCCACAGAGATAGAACTTGTGCAGCAGGCGCTGTAAGGCATGCATAGCTCTATCCGTATCCAAGTGCTTCAACATACGCCTCTTCGTCTCCAACTCCCGCCAAATCCTTGGCGCCCCAGTCCTCTTATGAATTGCCTCTAGGCCACTAATATCCCCCTCTAACTCCGCTCTTTTCTCCTTGCGCAAGCGGGAGTACGTCGCTGCAAGCGCTATAAGGAATATGCTACTTACCAGTATGCATCTGTTCCTGGCATGTAGGGCTGCTGACATTCATATCTGTGCATAGATCGCCGCCTAGTGTTTGGCCCGGATGATTGCACATTGTTGTCCTGGAAGAGTCTTCGAAGTATCACGAGATAGGTGGCTCTTCCCTCAGACTACAGTGCGTATGGGCATCCTCTCCATCCCCAGATTGTTTTTCGCCATTGTGGCAGAGATGGAGTATAGTATAGTAAGAGATGGCCATGCAAAGAGTGAATGCTACAGCTGCGACAGGCACCGGGGAGGCGGATGGGCGATATGAATGTCAGCAGCCCGACATGCCAAGAACAGATGCATACTGGTAAGTAGCATATTCCGTTCGAGGCATGTGGGCTGCTGAATTCATATCTGTGCATAGAATGTAAAGCAGTATCTCCCTTAGCGGTGGTTGCCCGTGCCAGCTGCAGCAGTCTGAAAAAGAGTTTTGAGAACAGCCTGTCCTACAGCAGCTTGCTGTTTGGAATGTACATCTACACAATAGTGTTTGGTAAATGTATGTGTGGTTGACCATGTGGCTGCTCTACAAATTTCGTGTAAAAGAATATTTCCTAGGAAAGCCATGAATGCCCCTAGTTTGCATGTAGAATGCGCCCTAGGGGGAACTGTTAAGGTGCGTTTTGCCTTTAAGTAACATATCTGAATGCACTTAACGATCCATCTGGCTATACCTGATTTAGAAATAGGATTGCCTTTGTGTTGTGGTGAGAAAGCAACAAACAACTGTTTTGTTTTTCGAAATGCCTTAGTTCTGTCTATATAGTATAGCAGAGCTCTTTTGACAGCTAGAGTATGCAAGGCCCTTTCAGCAACTGTCTGTGGATTTTGAAAGAACACTGGCAGGTCTATTGTTTGATTTATATGAAAATGGGATACCACTTTTGGCATGAATTTAGGGTTTGTTCAGAGAACTACTCTATTTGCATGTACTTGAATGAATGGCTCTTGAATAGTTAGGGCTTGCAGCTCACTAACTCTTCTAAGTGAAGTAATGGCAATAAGGAAAGCCACCTTCCAAGTAAGAAATTGTAGTTCGCATGAGTGTAGTGGTTCAAAAGGTGGTCCCATAAGTCTGGTTAAAACGATGTTTAGATTCTAGACTGGTGAAGGTGGGTGCCTTGGGGGAATTACTCGTTTAAGCCCCTCCATAAATGCTTTAATTGCTGGCACTTTGAACAGTGAAAGGTGTTGCCTGTTTTGGAGATATACTGCTAATGCTGCTAAATGTATCCTGATGGATGAGTAGGCTAAATTGCAACGTTGCAGATGCAAGAGATAGCAAATGATGTTCTGTGTAGAAGCATCTAATGGGTTTATGTAATTGTTACTGCAGTAAATGACGAAACGTTTCCACTTTGCTGCACATCATGCCCTGGTAGTGGGTTTTCTTGCCTCTTTGATAATATTCATACAGTCTGGAGGCAAGTTGAGGTACCCAAATTGTAGGATTTCAGGAGCCAGATCGCCAGGTTTAGCTGTTGTGTATCTGGGTGTTGGATTTCTCCATGGCTCTGAGTTAGAACATTGGGAGTGAGTCGCAGTCTTTGATGAGGCACCACTGACAGTTCTAGGAACGTTGTGTACCATGGTTGCCTCGCCCATGTGGGAGCAACTAGGATTAGCGTCAGTGAATGTTGGCGCATTTTGCGTGCCTCTAGCGGTATTAGTGGAGCTGGGGGAAAAGCGTACGCAAATTTGCCTGACCAGTTCATCCCTATCGCATTGCCCTGCGACTGCGGATGTGGGAACCTGGCGGCAAAGTACTGGCATTTTGCGTTTTGGCTTGTGGCGAACAGATCTATCTCCGGTTGTCCCCACCTCCGGAAGAATGGTTGGAGCACACTGGGGTGAATCTGCCATTCGTGCATTTGTTGACTGTGCCTGCTGAGCAGGTCGGGTATTTGATTGTCCTTGCCTGGGAGGTGTTCTGCCATGAGAAATATGTTCCTTTGAATGGCCCATTTCCACACACTCTGAGCTAGATGCGATAGTTGTGGGGAATGTGTTCCTCCCTGCTTTTGAATATAATACATAGCTGTCATGTTGTCCGTCCGGATCAACACAGTCTTGTTGCATAAGTGTTTGTTGAACGCTTTTAGTGCTAGAAAGACCGCCGTCAACTCTAGTAGGTTGATGTGCATCTTTTTCTGTTGTATAGTCCATAGACCCTGGACTGTGTAATGCATGGCATGGGCTCCCCCGCCTAGCAGGGATGCGTCCGCCGTTATCACTATTTGTGGGACAGGCTCCTGGAACAGTCGTCCTTTGCAAAGGTTTTGTGGATTCCACCAATGCAGAGAGTTGTATGCCCAACTTGTCAGCAACACTAGGTCTTTTAATTGTCCCTGAGCCTGGTTACACTGCCTTGCTAGACACTCCTGTAGCGGACGCATGTGTAGTCTGGCATGAGGGACTATGAATATGCACGAGGCCATCATGCCTATTAGCTGCATAAACACTTGAGCTGGCAATGAGTGTTGTGGTTTGAACCTTTGGATTAATGTTTGCATTCCGTTGATCCGTGCTGTGTTTGGATATGCCTTTGCTGCTAGTGTATCTATTGTAGCTCCCAGGTACTGTTGTACGTTGGAGGGTTGTAGGTGTGACTTTGGGTAGTTCAGCAAGAAACCTAGACTGTGCAGGAGATGAATGGTCCGTGACATGTGGCTGGCACATTGCTGGGCCGATGGCGCTTGTATTAGCCAATCATCCAGATATGGGTACACATGAATGTGTTGTCGCGCCGCCACTGTTGCTAGGCATTTTGTGAACACCCGTGGAGCTGTTGTTACACCAAATGGTAGGACTTTAAACTGGTAGTGTTGTCCTTGAATTGTAAATCTGAGATACTTTCTGTGAGCAGGGTGTATTGGTATATGAAAGTATGCGTCTTTGAGGTCTAGAGTTGCCAGGAAGTCTCCCTGCTGCAGCAGTTGTAAGACTTGTTGCAGAGTGAGCATGTGAAAATGTTCTGATAAAATGTACTGGTTGAGGGGCCTGAGGTCCAATATTGGTCTGAGAGACCCGTCCTTTTTGGGAATGAGGAAGTATAGTGAGTATACTCCCGTTTCTTGATGTTCTAATGGGACTGGTTCTATGGCTCCCTTTTGCAGCATATGGATGACCTCTTGCTGCAACAATGTTATATGTTCCTTTGACATTGGACGGTGTACGGGTGGTATGTTGGGTGGTGTGGATGTGAGTTCTAGGCAATAGCCATGTTGGATAATTTGCCTGACCCACTTGTCTGTAGTGATGTTTAGCCAGACTGGTAGGAACTGTTGTAGCCTTCCCCCGACTGGTGTTGTATGGTCTGGGAGTAGTGCTAAGAAGTCACTGTTTGGTATTAGTGGAGGATCTATTGGCATTGCCTCCACGACCTATGCCCTTGTTATTATTTCCTCGGTATCCACCACGATTTGTGTTTTTATTGTATGTGGATTGTGTATTAGTCTTGTATGTGGAGGATTGCTGCGATGTGTTACCTCGCGCTCCTCCTCTGTAGTTGGAGCGACGAAAGGAGCCTCTGTGTTGTTGGGACTGAAGAGCCCCCATTGACTTTGCAGTCTCTGTGTCTTTTTTCATTTTGTCCAGAGTTGAGTCAACTGCTGGACCAAATAAAAAATCTGGGTTGATTGGCTGGTTAAGAATTGTGTTCTGGACCTCATTCTTAAATCCAGATATGCAAAGCCATGCGTGTCTCCTAAGCAGTATGCTTGTGTTGATAGATCTGGCAGCTGTGTCTGCCGCGTCTAGAGCACACTTAATAGAGGCATTAGTAATGAACTTTCCCTCCTGTATAAGTTCATTGGCCTGCTCTTTAAAAGGCTCAGGTAAGTGTTGGAGAAGTGGTGGTTCTAAACTGTCATAGTGCGCCCTATCATATCTAGCCAACAAGGCTTGAGTATTGGCGATTCTCCATGAGTTTGCTGCCTGAGCAGCTACTCTTTTGCCTGATGCTTCCAAAATCTTTGACTCCTTGTCAGGAGGAGGAGCTTCTCCAGTAGTTTGTGAGTTTGCACGCTTTCATGCGTTTGAGACCACCAGTGAGTCTAGAGGCAGTTGTCCCCTGATGTAAGTAGGGTCTAATGGTACAGCCCTATACTTTTTTTTCAATTCTAGGGTTGATGGCACGTGCCCTAGCAGTGTCTTTGAATATGTAATTTGCGTGCTTTAAGACACCTTTTAACATAGGAAGTGTTTTGACAGTCCTTTCTGATGACGCAAGAGTATCAAACAAGAAATCTTCCTCTATAGGATCTGCATGCATGTCTACATTATGGTAGAGCGCTGCTCTTTCTATTAATGAGTTGAATGCCACCGTGTCTTCTGTAGGTGATGGTTTAGCCGGGTATGCAGGTGCGTCTATAATGGGTTGAGCCTCATCAGGGTCTAGTTCACCCCCCCCATGGTTGTGAATTGGGGTCTACATTTGGGTTTTGTGGATAGCCAAAACCAACATCTGTATCCTGATCTACATCTGGGTTGTAGTCAGAGCGTGTAGGTGAGTATGGTGCATATGGAGTAGTAGGCATAGCTGGAGAGATAGGCTAAAAAAAAAATAGGAGAGGTTGCACAGTCTCTTTTCTTTTTTAGTGGAATAGTAGAAAAGTCTTCAGCAGGCACTGGCCTTTTCTTTCTTTTGTAAACCGTCACTTTCCCAGTATTTGGGTCAATGTATAGTTTAGACTGATCTTCTGTAGAGGGGTCTGGATGGATGATCTCCTCTTCCACAGTCTTTGGTGCCGATGATTTAGGTTTTGTCTTTTTCGGTTCGAAGCCTTTTTTCGGTTCGACCTTTTTCGGTACCGGGATCTGCTTTTGAGGTTTTATGGACAGTGTCTGTCTGCTCGGTTTTGTCGGTGCGACATCTTTCACAGGTTGCACCACCTGCTTGGTCTACTTTCGGTTTTGTTTTCGGGTCGACGACCGGCTTGGGCGTAGCCCCTTTGCTTTTGTAGACCAACTTTTGCCCTTTTTCGGCTGTTGAAGTGGATTTGTTCAGTTTGGCGGCCTTTGGTTTCGAAGGTTTAGATGGAACGCTGGCCTTCGGCTCGGCGCCCTTTATGTTTATCCCCTTCGGTTCGACGACGTTCGGTCCGAAGACTGTTATGTCGATGACTTTCGGTTTCGATGGAACTGGTCTTGGATAGAGTGTTTCAGAGGGCTCTTTTTGTATGTTCTTAGCCGAGCCGTATTGCGGGGCTAAGGAATCGGTGTTTAGATCTTGGCTAAGGCCTGTTGGCGATGCCTCAACCTGAGTCTCTGATGTCGGTGCAATGTCTGTGTGGGCCGTTGTACTCACGGTTTGCCCCCCGTTCTCATCGGAGTCGTCTTCGACAGCTACGATGTCTTGGTCATATTCATCGACCCCGACGATTTTTTCTTCTTCGTCGATGTAATATTCAGAGTCGTGCTCGGAGTCTTGATCCTCTTCTTGATCCGAGTCTTCGACGTCAACTAGTTCTTCCTCGTCGTCGAAGATATTCTCTGGCTCCGGTGCCGACCTCTGCATCTCTTGCCTCGCCGCCCGCCGATTCCGGATCATCTTTTTGGACCGGAACTGGGCACAAGCTAGGCAATCGTCTTCATCATGATCTGGAGATAAACATTTGTTGCATACAGGATGCTTATCTGTATGTAGGAACTTGGAGTTGCACTGCGGGTAATATTTGAATGGACTTCGTTCCATCGACTGTCGGTCCATGTGGCGTCGAGAAGGCTCGACGACCGGAGTGCACGTAAGTTGTGAAGAACGCTTTTCGGTACCGAACGAAAACAATACTAACGAAACCGAAGGCCTTTTAGCCTATTAGAGAAGTTTAAATCCATTCCGAAGTTGGAGTACAGGAAAATGCATCCGAACCCAATGGCGGAAAAAACCAATTTGGGGATGGAGAGGATGCCCATGCGCACTGTAGTCCGAGGGAGGAGCCACCTATCTCGTGATACTTCGAAGACTCTTCCAGGACAACAATGTGCAATCATCCGGACCCAACACTAGGCGGCGATCTATGCACAGATATGAATTCAGCAGCCCACATGCCTCGAACATTCGCCCCGCGCCACTAATTTCAGGGCCTCCCAGACTGCCACCAGGGGTGTGTCTGCCACCTGGTTCTCGGCCAGGTAATGAACTATTGTCTCTCGAATCTTCGTCACTACCGACTCAGAGTGGAGAAGGGAGTCACGAAGGCGCCATCCCGCCGACGGCGGCCTAGCACCACTAGAAGTTAAGATTACTGAGTTAAGCGCATGGTCCGACAGGGAACGCGGCGTAATGTTCGCCGCTGACAAGTGAGGCAAGAGGGAGGTCGTGGCCAAAAAGTGGTCTAAGCGCGCGTAGGTCTTATGGGCTTCTGAATAGTAGGTATAATCGCGCTGCTGGGGGTGCTGAACGCACCACACATCATGCAACCCTCCCTCCAGCAACCACTGTTTCCCTCCCTGTGATAATGCCCCCGTCTGGTACACCCGCTGCCCAGACCTATCAGCCTCTGCCTCCATCACAACATTCAAATCACCACCCACCAGGATCTGGGCATCCGGGGAAGCTAGAACCTGCGGTAGCGCCGACTGCAAGAAGGACTCCTGATTAGTGTTTGGCGCATATATGGACCCCACAGTGAACTGCGTGTCTCCCCACTGCACTCTCATAGCTAAAAATCTTCCTTTAATATCTACAACGTGGGAGATAAGTTTGCACTGCGCACGCGCGCTAAAAAGAATCGCCACACTGTTCTTTTTAGTAGGCCCGAGGACCCAAGCTGTAGCGTGAAGTGCCTATCTGCCATGCGCCGTGTATCTTTGGAGAGGAGATGGGTCTCCTGTAGCAGGCACACAGTACCCTCCGAACTGTCTAGCAAGGATAAAATGGCCGCTCGCTTTATCGGACTATTGAGGCCTCGGACATTAAGGCTCACTATCTTCAGCTCCTTAGTCTGCATAACCATAAGCGGGGTAAACCTGCTGTCCACCTCCCCGTGCTGAAACTCCTAAAGGACCACCATGCCCCAACCACACCCCGGATCCCTGCCCATTGCTCCCCCCAGCTGCTGCGGAGTCCCCAAAGCACCCCCACGCCCCCCAACTCCCATCCCCCACCCCCCACACACACAAGCCCCAACAAGACAAAAATTAACAGTTAGAGAAAAGAGAAGCAAACAACAGTTCGTCAGACAGGCCCCAAGAGCTGGGGAACATGGCACCAACAGTCCATTTAACCAATTCCTGATGCAGGACTCTTCTCCCTTCAAGGACATAAAGAAATCAACAGCCAGCTACTAATAGGCAGCCTCCTCCGGCGCCAGCCACTGGCCCATTCATTGCCACGGGTAGGTCCCTCTCCTCAGGTGCCCCCAGCCGCATCTGTCACCAGGGCCACCGAAGCGACCGCTGCTCCTCTCTCAAGCCGGCTTGTTGACAGGTCAGGTTTTGCGGCAGGTGCCGGTTTACCAACCCATTGCAATTCCATCAATCGCCTATGTTGTCTGGTGGGAGACTTGGCTTCTCCCGGCGAGGGAACGGTCCGCTCCAGGCCTAAGAGGTCGAGGGCCGATGTCAGGGAGCGAACCTGGATCAGCTTGCCATTAAGCTTGAACATTAGCCTGAACGGGTGCCCCCACGAGTAGGGGATAACTTGCTCCCTCAGATAGTTAGTGACAGGCTTGAACTTCTTTTTTTTGACCAACGTGGAGGCCGCAAGATCCTGAAAGAGCATCGGGTGGTGCTGGCGGAATTGGAGGGGGTTGAGGTCTCGAGCTTTCCGCAAAATGCGCTCCTTGATCTGAAAGTCGTGCATGCACACCAAGATGTCAGGAGGGGGAGCCTTGGGCCCCCTTGGCAGGCCCACCTGGTGTACCCTATCCAGTTGGATATTCTGTAGGTCCTCCTCATCTAGAATCTGACGGAAAAGGGCTCCCACGTATTCTCGAAGATCCATCCCCTCACCCTTCCAAGGAACAGCCCGGATCCGGATGTTATTTTGGCGAGATCTGTTCTTTAAGTCCTCAGCCTGCGCCTGGAGGTCCAAGTTCTGCTCAGTCAGCCGAATCACATCCTGCTGGAGTTGATATACGTCGCCCGCCATCCCTAAGTCATGCTCCTCAAGCGTCACCACCCTCTCCAATACCATATCCACGTCGCGCCGCACTTCTGGTAGGTCAGAGGCCAACTGAGAGCGTAGCTCCGAAATGTCTTCTTTGATGGCCGAAAACTCCACCATGAAGGTCTTAGTGGCTGGTGCGTTGTCATCCTCAGGTCACGGAGACTTATCAGCAGCCTGCTGGGTGGATTGACCTGCTAGCTTCAAAGGCGTGTCTTTCGGGGGCTTATCTTTCCTATTCCTGGCCGCCGCCATCTTGTCCCGGTCGGGGTCGATGCGTACACAGGCAGGCCGACGTTGTCATTGAGCCAGGGCCAGGTAAGTTACACTGCCCACTTTCTCACCGCACTGCTAGGCAAGAGCGGACTGCGCATAGAAAGCCTTATACTCCTAGAAGCAGAGATGGGGCATATGGGTGAAGGCTCTGAAGGAAGATGCAGGCCCCTCAACCAGGCCGGTCAGACCAGCAACCCCAGGTGACGAGAGCGCAGGAACGGACCTCCTGATAGGAGCTGGCTGAGAAGGGCCCGACGGCCAAGGTCAAGGTCCTCACTGCTGCGGAGCCTGGGCATCGCTGCTTCCGATGGGGCCTCTCCACAGCTTCACAGCGCTGCCAGGTGACCGCTCCTTAGCCCGGTCCCCGTGCCGAAATGCGGGCCAAATGGAGGCAAATCAGCAACTCTCAGCGGGGGGGGGGGGAGCAGGAAAACGCACCCCCAATCAGGTCCGCTCACCGCTCAGACTCCTTCAGCTGCCCGGCCCAGAGGCAGAGTTGCGCAGTCTCTCTAGGCCCGACCCCCAGGCCCCGAAGGCTCTCACTCCCGCTGCCAGACCGCACCGTCCGCAGTTTCGTGGACAGAACCGCTGGGTCTCCCCGGGGACCGCCCCCGCACTCCTCCCCTCCGTCACCGCTGCCCGATCCGCGGCACAGCGTGGGAGCACTCACCCGCGATGCGTGGATCTCTACCTTTGCGGCCGCACCGGGCTTCCAGGCTGCCGCTTTCACCGCTCCCGGCCCAGGCTCTGCCTCACTGCCCGCTTTCACCGTTCCTGGCCCAGGCTCTGCCTCGTTAATGGCGGCTCTCGCAGGCTGAACTGCTCTAGGCGCTGGTCTTCCTCCACTCCGCCATCGGTCGCCACTCCCGACCGCCAGGGGAGGACCCGCCGCTCTCCGGCCTGCCTCGTGGTTCGCCCAGCTCCGCATCGAGAAGGCTGCACAGGGCTGCAGCGCTTTCCAGCCGCCTCGTCCGCGAAATAGCCGCTCAGCTACACCAGTGCAGGCAGGGAGCAACCACGCTTGTCCCCACTTGCTGGGATGGGCACTTTCAGGGGCGATGTACAAGGCTAAAGATAGGAAGGCGCCGGAGGGACCGTAAAGCACGTCCTACACCGCCGCCATCTTGGCCACGCCCCCCTTGTTTACATTTTTAAACACCTGTTCATTATTAAATAAGTACCTATTTCGTGACCACCCAAACATGCTCCTTTTGTTCTTTTCAGACTAGCCCAAGTGTTAATGACACTGCAGTGGCCCATGGTCAGATAATGTTATCAGCATCTGTTCTGTGACAACAATGGTGCTTCACAACTATTTATTTTTTATTATTTTTTATTAATATGTTTATTGGCATTTCGTAAATTGAACAAAACTCAAAGACAATCAAATGATTCAAAAGACCAGGCATAGGCACACACAACCATGACATCATCAGTTTGACCATAAAATATAGCACCAAGGCATCCCCCCCCCCCCAAAACATCAAGGATTATCTACCCAGAACGTTTATGCAAACTGTTATAATTGTGTACAATCCGTCAATGCTCTGACATGGCCCCTCATTCCTGATCTGACAGAGGGCCCATTCTAAGGGTCGTCCCCGCGTCCCCAGCCTACGGTCCACCCCAGGATGTGTGTGAAGGGGGAACCTATTCCTCATCTCCAGACTCCGTGTGTGTCAGGTCCTGGGTATTTGCCTCCACTGGAGTGGTCTCGTCCACCTCCTCAGTTGCCTCATCTGTAAGTCTTGAACTCAGGTAATGGGCCCAAAAGTTTTTGGGTCTATTCCGGGGAGGGATCAGTTCACTATATAATTCTGTCTGCGTACTGCAGTAGAGCATTTCCCTATCCCATTGCACCAAGGTGGGCGATGGGCCCCTCATCCAGGATAGCGCAACACGCCTTTTGGCCAAAAGAAAAGACATATCCCCCAGTCGCCTGAGGTTCTTATGGATCGGTTTAGAATATCCCAGTATCGCTAAAAGAGGGTCAGGGGCTAGCCCTAGGCCCGTTACCCGGTTCACCTCCGCATACACCTGGCATCAAAAGTGAGCAATCCCCGGGCAGCTCCACGCCACATGCATATAATCCGCAGCCAAGACACCGCACCGTTCGCAGTGTGGGTTCTCGCGTAGTCCATATCGGTGAAATCTAACAGGAGTATAATAGACCCTATTAAGAAACTTAAAGTGGATCAACCGGTGAAGACCATTCGGCGAGACACATTTGCTACTCGAGCAGCAATACAACCACTTTTCATCCATCAGTTCCACGTTCAGGTCTCTCTGCCATTCCAAATGCGGTTTAGTGTAGTCAGTTTGACTTTCAGATAGTGCCATGCAGTACAGTCTAGACACTAGCTTATCGGGGGACTTTGCCTGTATTATGTAGCTTAAGGCCTAAACTTCTGGAGGTTCAGTCAAGTCCTCTCCCAAAAGACTCTGTGGGGCATGTCGCACCCTGTGGAACTGAAATCGCGAGACCATCGTATAAGACTCCTCCGGTGCCGCCACCTGATCCCGGGGTCTGGCAGTGCCGCCCGCAAAAAGGTCTCCTATGGAGTTTATTCCCAACGCTTTCAGCGCCGTAATTACCCCGTTGTCTTTGCATGGGGAAAGCCAAAAACACCAGTGTATAGGGGCTGATGGCGCATAGGGTAAGCTGCCGGCCTGTATTTCTAGCATGTGATGCCATGCGTATGTAACAGAATTCAAGGAGTCCATTATTCCTGTGCGACGATCTCGGGGGGGGGGGAGGGGGGGGCGAACAAAAGGGCCGGTAAGGGGGTTGGATCAGCGACTATAGTTTCAATACGGACGTGCAGGACCTCAGCAGGACCGTGTATCCATTGATAAGCTTGAGTACACTGCGCAGCTCTATATTAGAGTTCCATGTCAGGAGCACCCAGACCTCCCGCCGCATACGGGCGGGTCAGAACTTTCCAGGCCACCCTGGGCTGTTTGCCCGCCCACGCTAGTCGCGTCAGCAGGGTGGTCAATTGCGTAAAGGAGGATTTTTACAATAGCATGGGAATGTTAATAAATAAAAAGAGGAACCGTGGCAACACGATCATTTTCATCAGAGAGACCCTTCCCAGCAGGGACAATGGTAGGGAAATCCACCTTTCAATATCATCTTCCAATTTGGAGATAGCTACACCATAATTCTCTCTCAACACTACTTCCGAGTCCGTATGTAACTGAATGCCCAAGTAGCGCACCGCGTCCTCGGTCCACTGCAACGGATACTCCGGGAACACACGTGTTGTAGCCGGCGTGAGAGGGAACATTACAGATTTATTTCAATTGACATTGATCCCTGATAGGGAGCTGAATAATACCACCTCACGTAGAACTGGGGAAAGGTGTTCTTCCGGGTCACTCACATATAGGAGAGTGTCGTCAGCGTATGTAGATACGATAAGGTGATAATTCGGAAAGCGCACACTTCTGTGTCCATGGTATTCTTGCAAGGCACAGGCCAACGGCTCCGCCACTAGGGCATACAGCAGCGGTGACAGGGGGCAGCCCTGTCTCGTGCCCCTGCATATGGATATCGGTTCAGTGACCAGTGATCCAATGCGGATACAAGCCTTGGGAGCAGAATACAACGTCGCCAACAGTTGGAGATAGAGTGCTCCAACACCCATACGGTCCAGGACATGACGTAAAAAAGGCCACTCAACAGAGTCGAAGGCCTTTTCCATATCGAGGAATACTGCTATCGCCGGGACTTCAGGACGCGTGTGTTGCATGGCCGCAAACATCGTCCTGAGATTCTAGGTGACATTATGACAGGGCACAAAGCCTGCTTGGTCCGGTGCAATGAGGGTGGAAACCAGAGTACTAAGACGGTTAGCTTTGAGTTTCGCAAGTAGCTTAGCGTCCACATTTAGCAACGACAGCGGCCTATATGAGGCACAATCCCCTGCTGGTTTCCCAGGCTTAAGGATGGCCACCAATATATCCTCCCGCATGGACGGGGGCATCACGCCTGGCGAGCAGATATCTTCAAAAAGTGCAAGTAGCTGTGGAATTAATAGGTCAGGGAAGGCCTTATAAAAGGCGACGGTCAGACCATCACTTCCCGGGGCGCTATTGGCCCTCAAACCCGACAGGGCCAAGACAACTTCCTCCTGTTCAACTGGTCTAGCCTGGAATCTCCGGTGGACGTCTGTTAGCCACAGGAGTTCTATATGAGTCAAATAATCCAGAATACGTTCCTCCGGGGCAGGGCCTCGGGAGGCATACAAAGCATTATAATACTCCCGGAATCTCTCAGCCACCTGAGCCTCTGATAGGGGGGGGGGGGATCAGTCGGCGCCGCTCTCATATCAGGAACCACCGTTGTACTCAGACGTTGGCGTGCCAACTGCGCCAGTACCGAGCCCGGTCGTTCCCCCTCACCATAGACTCTTGCTGTGGCATATTTACCCATATGTTTAATTTCGGCATCCGCCTCATCATGGAATTCGCGTAGAGTCTGGGTCAGCTCTTGTTCTAGCAATTCATTCCAGTCTGTCAGCCTCCATGCCTCCAATTCCGCTATCCTGGACTCTAATCGCTTTAGCCGGCCACGTATCGAGTTTAAGACCCCTGCATGCTTAGAAATAGTGATCCCTCTGATATATACCTTAAAAGCTTCCCATACTGTCTGATAGGAGTCGACCGAGCCAACGTTCTTATAAAAAAACAGCTCTATGGCCGTGGCTATCTCCTCCCTAACTGCGTCATCAAGTAATGAATAGGGGGGAAATCGCCACATGAATGGGGGGACACGCGGTTTGGGCGAATCTATAGTCAGTAAAAGTGGCGAGTGGTCAGAGTATGTGCGAGGTGGGATCTTACACCCCTTTATCTGCTGGACCAAACCCGTGGAGGCAAGCCACTAGTCTATCCTAGTGAGAATATCATACGGGGCGGAGTAATGAGTATAACCCCCCTGTGCAGGATGTCTCTGTCTCCATACATCACACAAATCCAGTCTCAGTGTAGTCGACTCAAGAACTTTGGCCGGGGCCCGAGGGGCATCTTTCTGGGCCATCCGACCTATCAAGTTCCGGGCACCTGGTCAAATTAAAATCTCCCTCCCAGAGCTGTAATCCCTGGGCGTGCAACTGGGCTTTATTCGTCAATGACGTGTAGAAAGCGGGATGATGAAAATTAGGACCATAAATATTTACTATGCATATCTCAAGACCCTTACCACTACATTTGGATATAGTGTAGCGCCCCTCTCCATCTGTTTCCAGAGGTGTTAGTGTCAAAGATGCCTTCGGGTTAACCCATGTCAGCACTCCTCTAGCATGTGAGGTAAACCCTGCTGCATGTATGTTTCCCAAGAGTCCTCTAGAGCGTAATATTGGGCTGTCCAGGCGTAAATGCGTCTCCTGTAGGAGAGCAACATCCACGTGGTGTCTAGTGAGGTAGCTAAGGACCTGCCGTGTCTTTCTGTGGTCGTTAAGGCCCCGCACATTCCATGTCAGCAAAACCAACAAATCTGGGGACCGCTCCGGAGGGGTCGCCATGGGGTCAACTGTAATCGTCTGAGTCATGGTTTAGTTTCACAAGTCTAGTTTCCTGATGTGCGTCCTGCCCTTCAAGTGCACTGATGACTGAACCAACTGCAAGAGCCAGCAGATTAACAATCCCTCCCGAATAACACTGAGCTTCTCCCCCTCGCCCCCCCATGCCCTCCCCTGTCTGTGCCCCTCAAACTACCCGCACCAAACCCTCCCACGCCTGCCCTACCCCAACTTGGCCGCGAACACCGTCCCTCCCGCACTCCCTCCGCCCTCCCCTCCCCCCACAGATCCCAAACATTACAACCATTTCACTATTGTGGTACACTCGAGGGAGGAGGTAGCCCGTAGTAAGGAAAGTCTCTGCGCTGATACATACACAGAAGCCACCTCCCTGCCCCACCAATCAGAAAGAGAAAGCAAGCCTCACCACGAAATGTAATGCCGCAGCACTATACTTGCCTGCACATGTCACATTGATCAGCTTTGTATCAACCCTCTCCTAATTCCCAGGGTCCCCCCCACTACTCAGGAACCCCAATATCTATCCTTGTAGTGCATGGCCCTCAGAAGCCGCCTCCACTCCCCGCATCTAAACCTGCCATGTATCCACAGGGCCAGCTTCGGCACAGCAATCTCTTGCCCCCACATACCGGTTCCAATGCACGTCGTGACATTATCAGCCCTCCCTACTATGCATAGTCACCGCAAACATATCAGCAGCACGACTGCATGTTCGCTACCTCAGCACCCACCCCCCCACAAAGCCCCCCCCAGATCTAAGCCTAACAGTACTGTACAAATAATGAAACATAGAACCCAAGGGGGAGTGGATCCCAGCACGCAGGCCCATCACAAGGGCGATCTGGGCAATGAATGTCGCACACAGTACTTAGCCGTAAACGGCCTCGCCGCGGGCCTAGTCCTGATCGTCCAATCCGCCTCCTGCCGCCTCGTCTGGAAGAGCCCTTTCCGTAGGGGACCGCAGCTCCCTCTGCCATTCCTTCAGGGCCTTCTGCAGAGCCTTAGGGTCCGTAAAGATCATGGAACGCCCCTGACGATTGACCGGTAACTTCACAGGGTACAGAATAGTGTAGTCGGCTCCCGCTTTATTGGGACAAACTGTCGTCTCGCCTCCTGAACCCTTGCAGTGAAGTCAGGAAATAATGAAATCATCGGCCCCTCTTACTGTAGCGGCTGTTTTTCCCTGGCCAGTCTAAGCGCTGTGTCTCTATCCCTATAATTCAGCAATTTTGCAATGACGGGTCGCGGTGGAGCACCTGGCTTTGGCCTCGGGCCCAGAGATCTGTGAGCCCTCTCTATCACAAACATCGCCAAGAAGGTTGTATCACCCACCAAGGTCTTCAAAAGGCGTTCAATAAACAGCTCCATGTTCCCGGTCTGGGTAGTTTCAGGGAGGCCAGTAATGAGGAGGTTGCATCTCTGAGAACGTGCCTCAAGGTCCTCTGTCTTGTCCTGTATTACTTGCAGGACCCTGCTCAGCTGCTTGTTCTCAGAATCCAAGGTAGTATGGGCCTCCTCAACCTCTGTTAATCGGCGCTCGGACATGTCTATACGTTCCGCATGTTTATCTATTCTCTCCGCCATACGGTCCATGCGGTAGGTGAGGGAATCAATCTTAGTCCCCAGCGAAGCAATACCTCCCTGTAGACTCTTTTCCATAGCCATCAGTAGGCCGCAAATGTCTTGTTGTTGGGACCCTTCGGCCAAGTCCGACCCGCCAGCCTCCTCCTCCAATAGAGACTCTGTAGACTTGGGCCTCTTCAGGTCGAACATCAGCTTGAGCTGGCTCCTGTCCACTCGCCCCATCACTTGTCTCGGGGGGTTCCCTGGCGAAAGATCCACTCAGTCCGAACCAAGAGAGTAAGGGGGGGGGGGGGAATTCCACTCCCCAAGCACTGCGTCTGTACCAGGCCCCACGTATGTCCGGGGTGACACAGATGAGGAGCACCACCCCCAGCAGAAGGCTATCCCCACACTCGTGGAGGGCCGCTCAATCACCGCTCCTGCGCGCTCCTCACCAGCCACGTGCTGTCAGCTCCCCTCCAACAGGCTAGTAATGACTCAATGGGCCCCAGAGGGAAAGGGGGGGGAACCTCCCACAGCAAGCCTCCGCAGTCCTCCAGGCACAGGCCTAATAGCAGGCTGCCACGCAAGAGTGGGAGTACTCCAGACCCTGCACGTCGTAGCGAGGCCCAAGCTCGACCACCGCGTCTCCCAATGCCACCTAGGGACCCTCTGAGGAAGAGGTAGCCCCAGGCCTCCGAGACCAGCCACAAGCCTCAACCGGAACAGGGCCACAGCCCAGGCAGTCTCCAATATAGCCCCCTGTTAGAGCAGAAGACGGGGGGGGGCAGGTCTGCACTCTCCTCCGGCGAGCAGGGGGCCGGCCACCTCCAGGGGAGGAAAGAGCAGAGGGCCTCTCCGTTCCGATTCCGAGCAGCCCGTCCAGCCGCACTCACACAGACAGACTCCAGGCGGCCGCGAAGGTCCTAGCGCCCGCCCGAGTCTGCTTTCCGGGCCTCCTCTTGCATGTGCTCCCGTTCTCGATACACTCCCGGCCCTATGCTCTCCGCCGAAACCCCAGGCACGGGAGGGCCGTCCAGCGCCACGGAGCAGCAGGCGGCACCGCAGTTGCTCCACGCCCCAGTGCCAAGCTCTGGCGGGATCCCGTGAGTCGCGCTCGCCTCAGAGGTCTCACCAGGGGCCCGTAGGCCAACAGCAGACCACACACTTGGCCCATTTGTCACAATAAAGGCAGGAAGGAGCCCCGGTCTTCCAGGCAACCTACGCCGCAGCTGTTCGGGGACACAGTCCGAAGCAAGAAAACAGATTAAAGGTGAGCTGCACGCAGGATAAATGCAGGATAGTTCGGTGTAGGCAGGGAGCTATTGGCTCAAGCGGCCATCTTCGTCGCAAGCTAGCTCCGCACCCCCTTCACAACTATTTATCCAAGAACCTGTAATCAGTTTGCACATATATCTTATGGGCATGGAGTAGTGAAAGTAATCTATGTGAAGAGGGTCTCTGTGTCGCCACCCACCTTTAAGACCTTGATCTCAAAGTAATTTCTGGCTTTTCGCTAGATAACCTGTGTGCTACCGCCGCTTTGGGTAGTCCTATTAGTCTCTGCATATAATGTTATGTTGATGCTTTCCTCCATCCCCTACGATTCATGGCCCTATAGCTTTTGCTAACAATCTTTGTGGTGTCTGAAGTACACTTTAATTTTCAATCAAGGGGAGCCTCACATTATTCCATCGAGCATGATCTATCTACATCATGGGTTTTTAAGGTTCTGCATCTTCTCATATGCAAACCTCTTTGAAATTAGCAATCATACCTCACCTTTTTTCTTGTCCTTGACCAAGAACGGTTGTGGAGAGAGTTGTGATCTAAGGCACTTGTGATCAGCAGGTAAAAGTATGAACATTACATCTGTTTTTACATGCTAGAGTTCCCTCAGACTTGTCTGCCTTTTTCCTGGTTTATTCATCGATCATATATTTTAAGTAGAAAACTTGTGGTTATTCCTTGCACTACCTGGATAGGGATCCTGCAGTGCGTGACTGACAGCCCATGATGTCTTGTTACTGCTGCTCCTTGTGGACAGCCTCAGCACAGGTCTTCCTTTCTCTCTCAATCGTCTCTTTGAGGTGGTGAAGCCATACTCTGTCCCCTTTTCCCTAAATCTAACCCTGTTTATTTATTTGAATAGTTATATAAAGCGCGAACAAGACCCGAAGGGGTATCAGAGCGCTGTACAGAGTTGGCTCATACAAGGGTACAAATGCATTGTGAAAGCAGCTGAAGTTACAACATAATGGAAAAAGTTCAGGTTACGAGTTGGGGTATAAATGGTGGCCTAGAACACGAAGAGCAAAACATAATAAAATAACATGCGCCAGAGAAGTGCAATACGTATCAAGGAAATTTTAACAAAAGTATGAACAAGATCACAAGTTAATGCAATTAAGGAGCCACAGAGGACTAGATCAAAATAACCTAGAAGCATACAATAAAACGCATCAGTGTAGTACAACCAAATTGGGTAATAATCAAATCAAGAGCATGATCACAGGATGAAGGTGTTAGCGTTCATTCAGGAGTAGTCGTTTGACCAGTCTTTTAAAGGATGTCGTGGAAGGATTGTATCTGATCTCGGATGGCAGGGAGTTCCACATTCTTGGAGCAAGACCGGTGAAAGCACAGTTGTAAGATCTTTTCTTTTTGAGGTTTCAAGAGAAGGGTGGATATAAGGTTCCGGCTGGAGTCTGATAGTTCAAGCTTATTTGCAAGGGAGTAAGGGGTGTTATAGTGTATGGCTTTATGAGTCAGGCAAGCTATCTTGAGTCTGATTCTGTCTTCAATAGATAGCCAAATTAGTTGCAAAAGTTCTGGGGAAATGTGATCAAACTTTCTCGAGCCCGTTATGAGTCTAGCCGATGCATTCAGGGTAGCTCTGAGTGGAGCCAAACTAGCTTTATGAAGTCCAGCAAGGGTCACCAGCACATAATCCAATCTAGAGATAATCAGTGATTGAACCGCCGGTCTGAAGGCTTCGGGGGGGGGGGGGGGGGATTTAAAGGTTTGATTTTCTAAAGTGCGTTAAGTTGAAAATTGGCTCACCTAGTAGTAGCACTGATGTGCGCTTGCATGTTTAAGTGTTTATCCAGGGTGATACCTAAGGATTTGGCAGAGTCTACAACATGAGGGGGGCAGTGAGATGTTTAATCCAGTCAAGGGTAGGAGCCGAATGATTGGGTGGGGAGTGTAGGAGAGTAGGGTCTGCTTCCTATGGTCACCCCCACTTTTTGCTTTTGCTTTACGACTTAGATGTGGCTGTGGGCCTGCTAATCAGACCCACAGCCCAGATGCACTCTCTCTAAATTTACCATGTACGCTAGGTACATCCACAATTGGGAATTGGTTCACCTTGTCAGCTCCTGTAGAAGTGTACCATAGGTACTCAGGGCATAGGTGTAACCAAAGCCTACCAGGGGCTGCAGCATGTATTATGCCACCCCGGCTTGCCACTCAAATAGACACAACTGGCTGACCACTCAGCTGGGGCAAGGTTGTGTAACCACCCCTTGCTTAGGTGTAGTATTCCTATACCTACTTACCTATAGACACATAGTAACCTATAAGTCACTCCTATGGCAGGCCTTAACAATCCTGGAGGCAGAGTGCTTGGTCATGTGTGAGATGGTGCTCTAGCATGAGCTGAGCCTGTCTGCAGCTTTCTGAATCATGTCCTTATAGCTGTTCTATGATATTGCCATACCATATACTCTTAAGTGCATTATGAACCTCGCGGTTAAATGCTAGCTTTCGTTTGGCTTTATCCAAACATGTTGTGTAAGGTGTCATACGCTTTGGAATACTACCCCTTCTCCAATTCTGGCGACGGGGGTAGCATTCCACCCTTCTAGAGGGAGAAGACATGTTAGTTCTGACTATCCAGGTTAAAGTTAACCAGAGCCCCAGCATCACAAAAGGGATGCTGCTGCCACAGACACAAGTCTGACCTCCTGCTGCAAGGAGTCCTTCCAGTCACGGAGGTTTGGACAATAGGTTTCCTGCTTGGGGAGGTGCGAGCACCACCCCAGACAGGAGGATGTGTATTGGGACAGGGAGGGCTGAATAGAAACAGACACTGCCTGGAGCACACTAGGTGCTTCATGCATACCCCAGTTCAAACCGGTTGCTGGGGCACTCCAGCCCCAGCTCTGGCGCGAAACTGGACAAAGGAAAGGGGGTGTAACCACCCCCCTTCCTGGTTCCACCCATAGGAGGGACCTAGTGAGCAAACCAGGCCCCTTTAGTTGTATAAAGGTAGGAGCTGACCCAGGAGACTTTAGATTAATCCTGGAATCAAATTGAGACGAAACTCTGGACCCTTTGACATTCACCTTAGATGAAGACTGAAGAATCTCCCTTGTGGCCAAGGAGTGACCCCCCTGGGCAACCAGGTACCAGCCAGCAACTCGACGGCTTGCTTTGTCCCCGTTCCCGTCGGAACCCGAGCACAGAGCCCGACAAGACCTCGACTCCCGGACCTCTCTGACCCCGCTGCACGACTCCAGCACAGCCGAGCCCCGTGGAAGGCGTCGGAACCAGGCAACTTGGAAAGTCTTCAACTTGCTAACAGTGCAGCTCCTGAGGCATCCTCGAAGCTGTGCACTGGGGACTGAGACACCCCGACACCGAGCTCCACCTGCACCGAAGACCAGCCCTCCACACTCTACGAGATCTGCGTGGGGCCCTTCTGCTTGTGTTCTGCTCGACGCGTTGTCCGGTTGCTAGCCCGTTGGCTAGTAGCCCTGTGGCGACGATCCTCTTGAAAATCCATCGCTGGTCTGGTTGCTCCAGACTGGCCCTTGCTTCCCTGCAAAGGTAAAGTACCTCAGACCCTCCTGGTCTGCACCAGAAGCCTTTTGTGTATTTTGCGTGGGTTGCCTTTGCTTAGGCTTGTTGGCTCCGATCTTGAAGCCGACCCCTCTATCTGCGAGAACCTCAGTGGGACAGCTCCTCTCCAGCACCTGGTCATCCTCGACGCCTCCTGGTCCGCGTGGCTGCAACAACAAGCTTCACGACAGCACCTGATTGCTCCTCGACGACGTCTGGTTCCTTCCTGGTTCCACCCGGTCACTGGCTAGTGACCTAGACTCTGTCCCCTCTGCTTTCAGGTCTTCTTCAACTCCGGGTCACAGGCCAAAAAGTACTTACCTGAACAGGTGCTGCATCTTGGAACAATAGACCAGACAACAACCAAGAGAAAGAGCAAGAGGGTTAAGGCTGTGCCTTCCCCCTTGCCTCAGGTTGAGGATTAGCCCTCCCATGAGTATGATTCTGAGATCCAAGAAGGAACTGTCCTAGAAGAGCTTGAACCTGATCAGGTTGAGTTTCTTGGGACAGGGGGACCTTCCAGGGCAGATCTGAGGCAGGCACAATTAGATTGTTCCTCTCTTGAACCCCTCAGACAGCAAGCTGCTGCTGAGGCTGCTGGGAATGCTCAAGGTACCCATAAAGTGTATTGGGATGATGGGCTTCTTTATTCAGAGGCTAGAGACCCCAAGCCTGGTGCTTCCAGGAAGTTGGTCATAACGCTGCAATGTATGGCCTTCCTTCTTACCTTGGCCCATGATATTCCCTTAGCAGGACACCTGGGCCAGAACAAGACTTGGGACAGGCTTGTCCCTCACTTTTACTGGCCCCACATGTCAGAAGATACCAAGAGTTTTGTCGCTCCTGTGTTACCTGCCAAGCCAGTGGCAAATCAGGTGGCACAACAAAGGCCCCCCTCATACCACTACCTGTGGTGGGGGTACCCTTTGAAAGAGTGGGGATAGACATTGTAGGACCAATGGACCCCCAAACAGCATCTGGGCACAGATTTATACTGGTGGTAGTGGATCATGCCACCAGGTATCCAGAGGCTATTCCCCTGAGGACCACAACAGCTCCTGTTGTGGCAAGGGCCCTACTTGGAGTTTTCTCCAGAGTGGGGTTTCCAAAGGAGGTTGTTTCTGACAGAGGTACCAACTTCATGTCAGGATACTTGACTGCAATGTGGAAGGAGTGTGGGGTCAACTATAAGTTCAAGAATTAGTAGTGGAAGAGGCACTCCAGTTTAAACAAAAATGTATTTCTTTTTGCTAGTGATCTAAGCGTGCTGCAGAGGAGGACGCAATGCCCATGCTGCGTCGAGAAGAACAAACATGAAGGAATCAAGCTGAACAGCCTGACCTCTGCGCACTGTGACTTTTACCCCACTGGGTTAGATTATGCACAATATGCAACGTTTTTCAAAAAAATTAAAACACCACAAGTTGTGATTTTGATTACATCCAACTGTATTGTCAAATCGTAGTAAGAGATTACATTTAACTTTCTCATGTAATTCATTCGTTGGAATGAGAAGTTTTTTCTCACGTCAAAAAAATTATAATGATTTACATCTTACAATTTATGGCCAACAGTTATCATGCCCAATGCATTTCGGGCCATGCGGCCCTTCGTCGGGGGCAGTACCTGAAAAAAACATAGAACATTTTTTTTTTGTAGCTTGATGACATGGTCTCACTACATGCAAGATTGCAGGGTGACACAACTGGTTGTTAGCTAGTATGTTGGCAATCCACGTATTTAAAGCTGAATTATAACGTTTTAACTGACATCAAAACAATGAATAGACCTGCATATGGTTGTACATAGTTAAAATGAATAATACTGTACAATGTGGCACTTTTAGAACATAGTAAAAAACATAATACAAAACATGATGCTGAGAAACCTGTGGGTGACCGTGTGAAAAAAAGACTCACTTATCTGGCCTAAAGAGCTAGCAGGATCTGGAATTTATACAGGATTTGAGATAATTCAAAGAAGCGTCCTCCCATGAGCTGAGTGAAAAAAGAATGAAATAACCGGGAATCACTACCCCAGTATAGGGACAAGATGAAACAATACAACTTATAGGGTTATGCGCCCTGAAAGGAACAAACTTACATCCAATATTCTGGAAAAAACGAAGGATCGTCGATGGTATCCAAGCGCAACAAATATCAAGCCTGTGAACACAAAGTAAACCTCGGTTTTACACGCAATGCATAGTGCACGTCCATCTACAATATGCTACCCTACCGGTCAAGTTACTATAGGCTACACACTCATTTAAATATAAAGCATTCGAATTGCGCTAACAACGTCCCCTGTTGAGTCTTTTACCAAAGGCACCAGTGCCATAACGTTACACTCGAATTTGTGAAAACTAACCTAGGCGATAAGCCGTCACCGTCCTGCACTCTGTTTAAATACCGCTCTACCGGCAGATCCCTAAAACGAGAAAGCGGCAATAATATGATACTCATAACAAGCTGCGACGCAGTGCCCCTTCATACAGAGCAATCCTCCATGAGCCATACCTGCTCGAATTTCCTAGACGCGTTCTCAAACCCGGACCATAACCACCATTAGATCTGTCTCACACTCGATGAACCCAGCGCCATTAAGTGATGCGTTCTATAACATAGAAACTGACGACGGACTGCTGAACAGACGAGGGACTACAAAAACGGCCTAAACAAAAACTGGAGCATGCTTAAGCGCCATATTGGAATGGGTTAACTGTGGAAGTATTAACATATCTACAAGGTAGTAACAACACGGTCACCCGATGGAAAAAGTAAATGATCAATAAACATATAAACAATAATCAGAGAATATAAAGGGGTACGTTCACATATGCTGTCTACATTAGCCTTCTGCATACATTAGTGGAGCAGAATCTCATAGAAAACAAGTAAGATCTACTCGATCATTGATCCCTTTGGGATCTTGTGTCTGTAGTCTGCGGATCCAGAAGATTTCCCTTTGTAACAAGGTCTTGGTGATACATTTCCCAGGGGTTGGGGTAACCATTTCGAGAATCTGGAATTTGACCTGCGCTATGGTATGTCTGTGGGTTTCCCAATGTAGAGCTAGACTGCTCTTGGGATTCTTATTTCTGATTGTACTTTTATGTTCCGATATACGGATTTTGATTTTTCTTTCTGTTTTGCCTATGTACAACAACCCACACGGGCACTTGATAGCATATATTACATTCGAAGCATTGCAGTCTGCGCTGATCCTGATGGGGATAGTTTCTCCCGTGTGGGGGTGTTTCACACAATCAGTCACGATGACATTATTGCAATGAACGCAATTATAACATTTCCTCATTCCTTTGTGTGCCTTGGATGGAGTAGTGGGATGATGTTTCAGCATTTCTTTGATGTTTTTTGAGCGTTTATACGCAAAAATGGGCTTGTCACGGAACAGTTCCTTAAAATCAGTCTCATCTCTTAATAGCTCCCAATGAGTGGTGATGCTTTTCTTGATCTCATTTGAGCTGGTGGAGTACTTGGAAACGAAAACCTGTCTAGTTTGTTGCTTTTTCATTTTGGGAATGAGTAAAGAATCACGCATTGATTTATCCGTTTTGTCTTTTGCTGTTTCAAGTACAGAAGGAGGATATTTCTTGGATGCATACTTATCTGTGATGACTGTCAAATTGCTTTGGTATGTTTCTGCTTGTGAACAGATTCTTTTCGCTCGTAACATCATGGAGTACGGCAAGTTGTTGATAAGATTCTTGGAGTGGAAACTGCTGTACATGAGTGCCGTATTTTTGTCGGTTGGTTTATGATACACTTCAGTTTGTATTGTGTTGTCTTTTATTCTCACCAAAACGTCCAAAAATGCAATCTGCTCCTTTTGTATGTTGCTAGTAAATTGTATATTCACATCATGCGAATTCATCTGAACAATCTTTTGTTCCAATTTTTCTTTAGTGTCTTTCCAGATGAGGAATATGTCGTCTATATAACGACAATATAAACTTATGTTATCTGTCCATTCCTTGTCATTTTTCAAAAACATATCCTCATACCTTGCCATATACGTGTTAGCGTATGCCGGTGCTCCGGAAAAACCCATTGAGGTGCCCTTGTTCTGTAAATAAAAGTCATCATTCCACCTGAAATAACTGTGGTGTAAACAAAAATGCAACAATTCTAACAGAAAAATCTTTTCGGCTGGTATCTCCTCTTGTTGAAGCAAAGCCCATTCCACAGCCTCTAACCCCTCGGAATGTGGGATAGAGGTGTAGAGAGCCTTGACATCTAGCGTGCACATGCATGCCTCAGAGGTTACTTGTGTTTCCATGAGTCTTTTCAGAAAGTGTGTAGTGTCTTTGGTATAGGAATACCAATTTTGAACAAAAGGTTGGAGAAATTGATCCAAATATTGGCCCAGAGGTTCGAAAATGGTCCCGCACCCGGTGACAATGGGACGGAATGGTGGATTCGAAAGATCCTTATGGACTTTTGGTAGCATGTAAACTGTCGGTTGTTTAGGGAAAGATACTGTGAGGAATTGACGTGTTTTCTTACTGATCCATTTCAAATTTTCTGCGCGTTCTAGGATATTTTCTAGAGTGATTTGTAGTTCTTTGATCGGATCATGATTGAGTTTGAGATAAGTGTGAATATCAGATACATATTCAGACACTTTGCGATCATAGAATGTTTGATCCATGACGACTATGGCGCCGCCTTTGTCTGCCTGTTGGATATGTATCCTGGAGTCTTCCGCTAGATCTTTAAGGATCATTTTGTCATGTTTAGAAAAGTTCAAACGACACTGTTTCTTGGTGTTAATCAACTTCAAATCCTTAAGCACAAGGTTCTCAAAAGCATCTAAGATTTTGTGTGTGGTGGGTGCCTGGAAAGTAGATTTGGATTTGAACTCCATATATTCCGGAGGGTCAATTTCTGACATTGGGTCAGGTAGGGTGGAAAAGAAGTATTTGAGACGCAAAATCCTCATGAACTTGAAGAAATCTACTTCAGTTTCTAGGGAGTTGGTATGGTAAGTTGGCACAAAGTTTAGTCCTTTGTTGAGGACTCTGATTTGTTGTGTGGTCAATTCTTGTGAAGAAATATTGATCACTAAGTTTGTTTGTTGCTCCTCAGATTTGGCTTTACCACCTCCTTTGCCTCTCCTTGTTTTCCTTTTACTTTCCCTGGCGGTTGTGTGACATCCGCGTCCTGTGCGGAAAAAGACGTTTTCGATGAAGAACCTGCTTCCATTGTTGTTGTGTCCCTGCTGTCAGGGATTTTTTCAACTACTTTTGGTGGCGCTCTGTTGATGTTTGTATCTCCCTCTGAGGCTACACTTTCTTGTGATGAAGTATTGGTAGTTCGTTTGACAAAGGTTCTCCTCTGGGCATACACCTCTGCCCAGGTATACACTTCATTTAATTTGTAGTCCAGGGTGTCTCGTTTATACTTCCTTAGTTTCCCTTCTTGAATCTCCTTTGTGTGTTTTTCCATTCTAGCGTTCATTTCCTCCAAGAATTTAGACCAGTCATTTGTGTCCATTCTAGTCTCAAGATCTGATTCAATGGTTGTAATTTCCTCAGTGATCTCCTTAATGACAACGGATAGTTCCTCTATCAACAATAGAATCAAGTCTAAAGAGCACTTGTTCAAGACTGCATACCAGCGGTCCATAAAGTATTTCTTCAAGTGGAAGCGGAATAACATGGGTTTTATGGGCATTCTTAATCCTCTAGGTATCCTCTTTGATCGGTGATACTGCACCAGTGTGGATGCATGAAGGCGTTGGTTAAGGCGTCTTTTTGTTAAGAATTCTAGCTGTTTTAATTGTTGAGGCAAACTGCTCCCTTGTGTGGTGAAAGACCGGATGTCGTCTATCAAGGAATATATCTCCGATGCCTGGTCATTAGTAAAAGCTAAGGTATCGGCTCGATTATCAGTAAGACCTGTAATGGTATCAAACGACATTTTTATGGTGGGTGCTCTCTCCCTGTGGACAGGGAACAAAACAAGAATTAGTAGTGGAAGAGGCACTCCAGTTTAAACAAAAATGTATTTCTTTTTGCTAGTGATCTAAGCGTGCTGCAGAGGAGGACGCAATGCCCATGCTGCGTCGAGAAGAACAAACATGAAGGAATCAAGCTGAACAGCCTGACCTCTGCGCACTGTGACTTTTACCCCACTGGATTAGATTATGCACAATATGCAACGTTTTTCAAAAAAATTAAAACACCACAAGTTGTGATTTTGATTACATCCAACTGTATTGTCAAATCGTAGTAAGAGATTACATTTAACTTTCTCATGTAATTCATTCGTTGGAATGAGAAGTTTTTTCTCACGTCAAAAAAATTATAATGATTTACATCTTACAATTTATGGCCAACAGTTATCATGCCCAATGCATTTCGGGCCATGCGGCCCTTCGTCGGGGGCAGTACCTGAAAAAAACATAGAACATTTTTTTTTTTGTAGCTTGATGACATGGTCTCACTACATGCAAGATTGCAGGGTGACACAACTGGTTGTTAGCTAGTATGTTGGCAATCCACGTATTTAAAGCTGAATTATAACGTTTTAACTGACATCAAAACAATGAATAGACCTGCATATGGTTGTACATAGTTAAAATGAATAATACTGTACAATGTGGCACTTTTAGAACATAGTAAAAAACATAATACAAAACATGATGCTGAGAAACCTGTGGGTGACCGTGTGAAAAAAAGACTCACTTATCTGGCCTAAAGAGCTAGCAGGATCTGGAATTTATACAGGATTTGAGATAATTCAAAGAAGCGTCCTCCCATGAGCTGAGTGAAAAAAGAATGAAATAACCGGGAATCACTACCCCAGTATAGGGACAAGATGAAACAATACAACTTATAGGGTTATGCGCCCTGAAAGGAACAAACTTACATCCAATATTCTGGAAAAAACGAAGGATCGTCGATGGTATCCAAGCGCAACAAATATCAAGCCTGTGAACACAAAGTAAACCTCGGTTTTACACGCAATGCATAGTGCACGTCCATCTACAATATGCTACCCTACCGGTCAAGTTACTATAGGCTACACACTCATTTAAATATAAAGCATTCGAATTGCGCTAACAACGTCCCCTGTTGAGTCTTTTACCAAAGGCACCAGTGCCATAACGTTACACTCGAATTTGTGAAAACTAACCTAGGCGATAAGCCGTCACCGTCCTGCACTCTGTTTAAATACCGCTCTACCGGCAGATCTCTAAAACGAGAAAGCGGCAATAATATGATACTCATAACAAGCTGCGACGCAGTGCCCCTTCATACAGAGCAATCCTCCATGAGCCATACCTGCTCGAATTTCCTAGACGCGTTCTCAAACCCGGACCATAACCACCATTAGATCTGTCTCACACTCGATGAACCCAGCGCCATTAAGTGATGCGTTCTATAACATAGAAACTGACGACGGACTGCTGAACAGACGAGGGACTACAAAAACGGCCTAAACAAAAACTGGAGCATGCTTAAGCGCCATATTGGAATGGGTTAACTGTGGAAGTATTAACATACCTACAAGGTAGTAACAACACGGTCACCCGATCGAAAAAGTAAATGATCAATAAACATATAAACAATAATCAGAGAATATAAAGGGGTACGTTCACATATGCTGTCTACATTAGCCTTCTGCATACATTAGTGGAGCAGAATCTCATAGAAAACAAGTAAGATCTACTCGATCATTGATCCCTTTGGGATCTTGTGTCTGTAGTCTGCGGATCCAGAAGATTTCCCTTTGTAACAAGGTCTTGGTGATACATTTCCCAGGGGTTGGGGTAACCATTTCGAGAATCTGGAATTTGACCTGCGCTATGGTATGTCTGTGGGTTTCCCAACGTAGAGCTAGACTGCTCTTGGGATTCTTATTTCTGATTGTACTTTTATGTTCCGATATACGGATTTTGATTTTTCTTTCTGTTTTGCCTATGTACAACAACCCACACGGGCACTTGATAGCATATATTACATTCGAAGCATTGCAGTCTGCGCTGATCCTGATGGGAATAGTTTCTCCCGTGTGGGGGTGTTTCACACAATCAGTCACGATGACATTATTGCAATGAACGCAATTATAACATTTCCTCATTCCTTTGTGTGCCTTGGATGGAGTAGTGGGATGATGTTTCAGCATTTCTTTGATGTTTTTTGAGCGTTTATACGCAAAAATGGGCTTGTCACGGAACAGTTCCTTAAAATCAGTCTCATCTCTTAATAGCTCCCAATGAGTGGTGATGCTTTTCTTGATCTCATTTGAGCTGGTGGAGTACTTGGAAACGAAAACCTGTCTAGTTTGTTGCTTTTTCATTTTGGGAATGAGTAAAGAATCACGCATTGATTTATCCGTTTTGTCTTTTGCTGTTTCAAGTACAGAAGGAGGATATTTCTTGGATGCATACTTATCTGTGATGACTGTCAAATTGCTTTGGTATGTTTCTGCTTGTGAACAGATTCTTTTCGCTCGTAACATCATGGAGTACGGCAATGAATGAATGAATTACATGAGAAAGTTAAATGTAATCTCTTACTACGATTTGACAATACAGTTGGATGTAATCAAAATCACAACTTGTGGTGTTTTAATTTTTTTGAAAAACGTTGCATATTGTGCATAATCTAACCCAGTGGGGTAAAAGTCACAGTGCGCAGAGGTCAGGCTGTTCAGCTTGATTCCTTCATGTCAACTATAAGTTCACCACCCCCTATCACCCACAGTGCAATGGGCTTGTGGAGAGATTCAACAAGACCCTCAAAGGGATGATAAAAGGGTTACCAGAAAAGCTGAGGCGAAGATGGGACATCCTTTTACCCTGCCTTCTGTTTGCTTACAGAGAGGTCCCACAAAAGGGGGTTGGCTACAGCCCTTTTGAGCTTTTGTTTGGGCATCCTGTAAGGGGACCCCTATGTCTTGTGAAGGAAGGATGGGAGTTACCTCTCAAAAAGCCTAAGCATGACATAGTGCACTATGTATTTGGTCTCCGCTCCCGGATGGCTGAGTACATGGAGAAGGCTTCCAAAAACCTTGAGGCCAGCCAAGAATTACAGAAAGCTTGGCATGACCAAAAGGCTGTGCTGACTGTGTACCAGCCAGGACAGAAGGTATGGGTATTGGAGCCAGTGGCCCCAGCAGCACCCCAGGACAAATGGTCTGGACCCCATACAATAATTGATCAAAAGGGAGAAGTCACGTACTTGGTGGACCTTGGGACTCCCAGAAGCCCCCACAGGGTGCTTCATGTCAAAAGACTAAAGGCATTTGTCGACAGGGCAGACATGGGCTTGCTCGTGGCTACAGATGAGGGACAGGAGGAAGAGAGTGACCCTCTTCCAGACCTGCTTACTCAAAACCCTGATGATGGCTCAGTGGATGGTGTGGTCTTTTCAGACAGCCTCTCTGACCATCAGCAACAGGATTGTAGACAAGTTCTGCAGTCCTACAGACATGTGTTTTCTTTGATCCCAAGTCAGACAAGCTGGTGCACCCATGAGGTGGACACTGGTGACAGTCTGCCTGTCAAGAGTACGATCTATAGGCAACCTGACCATGTCAGGGACTGCATAAGGACAGAGGTCCAAAAGATGTTGGAGCTGGGAGTCATTGAGCCCTCAGAGAGCCCTTGGGCTAGTCCTGTGGTCTTGGTACCAAAACCTCACACCCAAGATGGTAAGGGAGAGATGAAGTTTTGTGTAGACTACAGAGGTCTCAATGCTGTCACTAGGACAGATGTCCACCCCATCCCCAGGGCTGATGAGCTCATTGATAGATTGGCTTCTGCCAAGTTCTTGAGCACATTTGACCTGACAGCAGGCTACTGGCAAATCAGATTAGCTGAGGATGCAAAAGCCAAGACAGCATTTTCGACCCCAGGAAGACATTATCAGTTTGTGGTAATGCCCTTTGGTTTGAAGAATGCACCTGCCACTTTCCAAAGGTTGGTGAATCAAGTTCTCACAGGACTGGAAGACTATTGTGCAGCTTATCTAGATGATATTGTTGTCTTTAGCTCTTCCTGGGAGGATAACCTGGTCCACCTGAGGAATGTTTTAGAGGCTCTGCAAAAAGCAGGCCTCACTATCAAAGCTACAAAGTGCCAGATAGGGCAGAGCAAGGTTGTGTACCTGGGCCACCTGGTAGGTGGGGGTCAGGTTCAACCACTGGAGAGTAAGATCCAGACCATCAGAGACCAGACACAGGTCAGAGCTTTCTTGGGCCTGTCTCGGTACTACAGAAAGTTTGTTAAAAACTATGGGTCCATTGTGACACCACTGAATGACCTCACTTCCAAAAAGAAGCCACAGAAAGTTCAGTGGATAGTTAGCTGTCAAAAGGCATTTGATGACCGGAATCAGGCCACGTGTACTGCCCCTATTCTGAAAAGTCCAGATTACTCCAAAGAGTTCATAGTCCAAGCAGATGCTTCTGAGTTGGGTGTGGGAGCTGTACTTTCACAACTGAATATAGATGGTCAAGACCAGCCCATTGCTTTCATAAGCAGAAGGCTGACCCCTAGAGAGAAACGTTGGTCAGCTATAGAGAGCGAGGCCTTTTCCTGTGGTTTGGGCCCTGAAGAAGCTGAGGCCATACTTGTTTGACACTCACTTCAAGATTCCGACAGACCACAAGCCCCTCCTATGGTTAAATCAGATGAAGGGTGAAAATCCCAAACTTCTTAGGTGGTCCATTTCCCTACAGGGGATGGACCTTACAGTGGAACATAGACCTGGGACTGACCATGCCAATGCAGATGGACTCTCCAGATATTTCCACTTACAACATGAAGACTCAACTGGTCAAGGTTAGTTTAATGTTCCTAAGTTGGGAGGGGGGGGGGGGTTGTGCTGGAGAGTAGGGTCTGCTTCCTATGGTCACCCCCACTTTTTGCTTTTGCTTTACTGGTTTACGACTTAGATGTGGCTGTGGGCCTGCTAATCAGACCCACAGCCCAGATGCACTCTTTCTAAATGTACCATGTACTCTAGGTACATCCACAATTGGGAATTGGTTCACCTTGTCAGCCCCTGTAGACGTGTACCATAGGTACTGGGGGCATAGGTGTAACCAAGGCCTACTAGGGGCTGCAGCATGTATTATGCCACCCCTGGCTGGCCACTCAAATAGACACAACTGGCTGATCACTCAGCTGGGGCAAGGTTGTGTAACCACCTCTTGCTTAGGTGTAGTATTCCTAGGGCCTAACTTTAAATTGTGCTATTTAAAGTATTTCTGAGAGTAACTTGTTATGTTCTTTTGCCTCTGACCTCATAAAGAGTTCAGAGGAGTGTGTTAGTAAATAAATACATATATATATATCCTGTGTGGTGTCCTTTCATTTGGTATTCAAGGGGTTACATATGGTAAAACAGTTGGCTTTACACACCCTCAAGAGTATTTTAGCCTAAGACTGTTCTGTCCACGCTACCTCTAGGATAGCTGGTCTATAAGGTTGACTTTACAACCATCACCATAAGGGTTGTTTATACTGGTGCAAGGTGTTCACTAGAATAGTGATCATCATATACCAGGCCAACTTCTCACAGGGAGATCAAAAGAAATTCAGTTTTGAGAGTATTTAGAAGGAGATGGTTCTGAGCTAACCATTGTTGGGTAGGTGCAAGTGCAGCATTTAATGTTTTTATGTCCTCTTGAGATGAGATCTTCAGGTACATTTGCGTGCCATCCGCATACATGTGGTACTGAATATTCGCTCGTTTCAGAATGACAGCAAGTGGCTCCATAAAAAGGTTGAAGAGGGTGGGCGAGAGCGCTGATCATTGGGGGACTCCAATCATGACAGGGGTACTGGATGCAAGGGAGTGTTTAACTTTGATTCTTTGCGTGCGGTTACGCAGGAAGGAGGCAAACCAATTTAGAACCCGGCCCGAGAGACCCACCCTTTGAAGAAGATCAATTAGGTTTCCATGTTTGATGGTATCAAAGGCTGAGGACAGGTCCAGAAGGATCAGGAGACACGGGTCATTTTGGTCAAGGGCTCGCAAGGCGTCATCGACGTTAGTGCCCTTTCAGTACTGTGCCCTGATCTTAAACCGGACTGATCGGGGTCAAAGAGTTGGTATTTCTCGATGTGGTTGCATAGCTGCAAATGGACACATTTTTCAAGCAATTTAGCTACAGTCATAATGTTGGTTATAGGTTGGAAGTTGTTTGGGTCAGATAGGTCCGCATTGGGCTTCTTAGGAATGGGAGTAACTTGCCCAACCTTTAAGCAGTCCGGTATCCTTGCCTGTAAGAGGGATTCATGAATGATCCTGGACCAAAGAGTGAGAATGGCTGAGTTTAAATCTTTATATAGCTTAGCGGGTAAAGGATCACTGAAATTGTTGGAGGGTTTAAGGCAGGGGTCTCCAAACCGGTCCTGGAGGGCCGGATCCATGCCAGATTTTTAAAATTACTACATGCATCTCAATGGGGATATCCAAAAAATCTGGCATGGATCCGGCCCTCCAGGACCGGTTTGGAGACCCCTGGTTTAAGGGATGCCATGTTGTGAAGAAGCTCCGTGTGATCTGGGAGGAGAAAAGAGTTCCACAACGCGTTATTTTTGAGCGCGCAGCCCAAAGGTGATTTCCACTGACACTTGTTACCGGGCTCTCCGCTGTGCCTCCAGTTCCCTGTCCAGCGGCCGGGCTTGGCTCCGCACCCCCATTGCTGCAAACGACCGGCCGGGCTTGGCTCCGCCGGTCCGACGGAAGAGACTACAATCCCCAGGATCCCACGGGGGAAATCGTTGACGCTACTAGCCAGCGCGCCAGGAGGCGCATAAAACAGCGCCAGGGGCCGAGTTCCCCGATTTCCACTGACACTTGTTACCGGGCTCTCTGCTGTGCCTCCAGTTCCCTGTCCAGCGGCCGGGCTTGGCTCCGCCCCCCCATTACTGCAAACGACCGGCCAGGCTTGGCTCCGCCGGTCCGACGGAAGAGACTACAATCCCCAGGATCCCACAGGGGAAATCGTTGACGCTACTAGCCAGTCTTAGACAGTCCGAGACAGGCCGTGACTGGACTGGGCATGATATACTGTCCGTGCTGATATACAGCTACTTCCTTAAAGTAAGACTTTTTACGTACGGTTATTACCCTACTGAGAAACACTATCTAGTCTTACCCTTTCTTTTTTTTTTTTTTTTTTTTAATTTTTGAAAACCTTTATTGTGCATGAATAAAAGAACAAATACGGGCCTACAACCGTCAGGCCGGCCACGATACTTCGTTAGCACAGGTGCAAGCATTACGGTTCCCCAGCAGCAACAGGTGAAATATCAACAATCAATGAGCAGTACATTGGGAGAACTCATGTCGCTGGGGAGGAGGAGAATTTAAGGTCAATTTTTAAAGTTTTTATATGTTTTCATCATAAGATAAATCAGTGAAGAATAAGAACTAAGGAGATTCGAGTCCGCACAATAGCTTCACGACATGGGCAAGCGGCGTCATAGCTGAAAACAACAGTGGAAGTTACACCACGGGAAATATGGCGGTGCAAAACAAACAGCAATAACGTCATCCAGCATTTACGCACCCCATTCAGCGCCGCCCCCTCCCTACCAACCCCAATCCCGAACCCAGAATCGAACCAGATTAAGAAAGCGCAGAAAACAGAAAAAATAAGGCCCATAGAAACTAATAAGAAAACTAAAGTACCCCCCCACCCTACACCAATGCGGAGGCTACGGCCTACCCCCCCTCAGCAGAGTGCCTGTCGCCCTTTAAAGAACCCGAAATATAGACAAGAAAGAAGAAGAAAGAGAAGAATGAGAAGAGGAAGAAAGAAAAACCTTAACACTTGTATATAGGGAGTGAGAAAGAATAAACTAATCTAAACTCCCAAAAAAGAAGAAGGTGGGGAGGAGCCCAATCGGTACAAGTCACCCGGAGTCCCCGGCCCTCCACAACTTCCACACCATGTCCAGTAGTAAAGTCGGAAGACACAGAACCAAGGATAGGAACAAAATCAGTCACACCCAGGTCCCCGGGACAGCACCGAACACACATCCCCATCAGGTGGAATAAAACCCCAGAGCATAGCAAATACAATTTTAAGTGGGGAGAAGCAGTATAGTAAACAATCAGCATAGCAAAAATGCGGGTCTGCCCATGTCAGAAAGTCACCGATACACAAGGAGGACACATTTGTAAGTCTACCGAACTTCTCGGCCATGGAATACCCCCCATCCCCAACATAACACCAGAATCAGGACTTTCATGCATGATGTGGAATAGGGAGAGACATCATAGATCATTGCAGTACATGTTAAGGAAGCGCCACCCCCCGGGTCCCCGCCCGCCCAACATTCACGTTCCGTAGGAATAAGAACTTTCCTAGCCCTGGCCGGATTTCAAGCGTCTCCCTGAACCCGGTCCCGGAAAACCCCACAATAAACAACAGTCACAGGAAAAATTGGGGAGAATAAACCCATAGAGCGATAGAACATAGTAAAAAAGAGCTACGTCTCAGGACCCCACCCGCCAAACCAGCGATTTCCAGTAGCGAAGAATTGTCTTAGCCCTGGCCAGTTCGCAGAGTTGTCCCAGCACACGGGTACCTCGGAAGATCCGCCCTCACTAGGACACAAAGACAAAATGGCCGCACACAGTGAAGAAGAAGTGTCCAAAGACAAGATGGACGTCGCCAGTCCCAAACAAAGCCGACAACCAACAGGAGCTGCATTGTCAAAGCAGCATTACGATGGAAAACACAGTTTAACATTGTCACTACGAGATAGGGGCAGTCAGCCAAACTAATCCGGTCTTGTATCAGCAGCTCCATGGATGCCGTGGGCGAGGTCGTAGTCTGCGCCAGGGAGAGAGACATTGTAGCAGCACTGGTGTGGTCGAATCTCAGTCCACACATAGTATCACCGCCAGGAAGCTGTTGCATCACACATTGTCGCGGCAACAATGTTTCACAACCAGGGGACAGCAGAGGCTGATCAACGCGGCGAAAAAGGTGGACTGGCAAAGAGTAGCCCGATCCGGCTGCAAGCCCGTCCAATTTCTCCCCCAGCAATTTTGAACCCTCACACCACTCTGTCCTCAGTTGAGCAAGAACAGTAAGGACTGAGGCGCAGGTTAATGGCGATTGCTCTTCCACCACTTCCGCTGTGCGAGGCGCGGCAGACTGACCAGCTTCACACTCGGGTTCGCGCTGGGCACACAGGCCAAGAGTCGAGGTGCCATCCGCCATAACCACTGAGGAGCCGGCCGCCATAGTCCTGTCGTCAGGGGGTAGCAGGGGTTGCCAGGCGAGGTTAGCGCTGTATTGAAGGGGTCAAATACCCAGGGACAGTACGGAGCCGTGATAGCAAACATCCACAGCGAGGGACCCCCTCACGTTCGGCCAAGGCAGAGATGAGCTAGCAGAGGGGCTCCGGCTGCCAGTGCACCTCCGAGCTGGAGGAAACAAAGCGTGGCTCACCTTCAGCGTCCCTTCGACGGAAAGCAATAACTCAGACTCACGGCCGGCCAATATTCACCCTCCACGCAGGTGACCGATGCAAACGGCCACACAGCCCATTGCCGGTCGCCCGCTCCGCTCCGCTCCGCTCCGCTCAGCACAGGCGACCCCCACAACTTCGGTAATCACAGGCGGTGCGTGGTAGCGCAGGTCTCGGTTCCAGGGCCAGGGCAGACGCCGGCGGGTCAGTTCAGTAAATGCTCAGGGTCTCAGGCAGGTAGTGACACCGGAGGAACACCCACAGCATCGGCACACTTTCCCCAGCATCCCGTTTGGACGAGACGGCAGGATATTAGTCAGGATAATCATGCGGGAAACAAAGGCTCGGGGAGCCGGGCGACTACACGTCCGTCTCCGCCGCCATCTTGGCTCCTCCCCAGTCTTACCCTTTCTTATTGTATATCATTATTACATGGTATTCAAATCGCACTGTAATTAATATTATACAGTATGCCAAAAAAGATTCCTGCCGCTGTGTCTAACACTATGGATAATTATTTGGTTCAGGTAGTAACAAAAATTAATAGTGATAGAAGGCAGTCACTATGATTAAGCCAATCCCCCATTCTCCACTCCTTGAGTCCACCTCCAAACTCCCCATGGATAGATATACCATCTCAGGCTGTAGGCAGCGAAGTCCCTGACACTGATCTCCGTGATAGCGAAACTCTTAATCAAAGTGTACTCTTAGAGGTTGACCCGGAAACTGATCAAGATACCGACCCTGAGTCACAGGTTGATGTTATAGTAGGAGGTTCTACCACACAGGTGGACGTAATAGTAGAGGAACCCCCCATCCCTGTGCCTGTAATTAGGGCAGTGAGAACATGTAGAAAAATCCAGTCTAATCGCAGAGGGTCGCGATCAGGGAGAAAAAGGGTTGCATCACCAGTGAAAACAAGGGATAAAAGTAGGGGGTATAGGGAAGATAGTGATAAACAAACCATGGATGATGAGTTATTTAATAGGATAGCGGAGATGATCGACTGTAAGATCAAGGCCATCATCAAACCGCTGGTGGCGAAAATAGACAAACTCACCGCTGAAGTAAAGAAATTGGGTGGGGCCCAGACCAAGATAGCGGAAGAGGTTGCTAACACAACAACCCTAGTTTCAAACCTAGCCCACACAAATAAAGAGCATACTGTGAGTGGGACAGAGGGAGTTGAAAATGTGGCTCCGACTATCCCCCTTGGACAGGTACCAGCAACAGAACATAACCAGCCAGAGATAAGAGAAGATTCCTCATCAAGACCTACTGTAACGACCACACCAGGCTTCGAAAAAGATTCCTTACAATTTATAGTAGAAGCCTCACCCTTGGTGTTGGTACTAGCAAATGTACCTCCTTTGGCACCTGGCCAATCAGAATCTCCAACATCCTTGATAAGTAAGGCTTTGCACTGGTTGTCAGGCAACATGCAGATGGCTCCCGGGGGGAAACAACAGTTAGCAGGGGAGATTAAGATGGCTAGAAGGGTCACCTGGATAGGGAACAGTCCAAAAAAGTTCAAAGGAGATTGTATAGTATTGAACTTTTCTAACTTGGCTGTACTCCCCAATGTCTTGTTAAATATTTTCCCCCCTCAACGCAGGAGTGATACTATCGTTCCACTTACTTTAGAATTTTTCTATGGGAAACAGCGAAGTATGACATATCCTAAGACATATCCTAAGACATACCCTAACACTACAAGGCCAGGGTGGAATGCAATGACAAACAGATGGGGCTTAGGTGCTCCTGATAACGATTGGGGGATCAGTTTAGAAAACAGGTTTGGTGTTCTTTCAGGGTTAAATGATTGTGACTGACTTAAGAGAGATCAAACCTCAGCATATAATAGATCACATAACGCCCCTAGAATGTGTGAGCTTTTAGTTCAGAGAATGAACCCTACAACCAATAATCCCATGTATGAGAAAACTAGGATGGACGATTGTAAAAGTCTATGGTATCTGGGAAGGGCAAATGGTTTTGAACAACCTCTTAAATTAAACATTCCACCAGAACTTCCTAAGGTACTGAATAATCCGCCCACTGATGTAACATCCACCCCCAGAATAAAGGGTGGTACCGAAGGTACTTTAGGAGTGATTGATCCAACTAGTCTAGTGGTTCGTCCTATAGATATAGATCTAGTAACATCAGGGACTAGTGGAAATGCTGCTATGGCTCCAGGACAGACTCATTGTAGCGGAATAAGGGAGGCAAAATTAATTTCATGGAACATCGCAGGAATAAAAAAGAATTTACCCGACCCAGCTTGGCATCAATACCTTGACAAAGGGGATCTTATCTTATTCCAAGAAACTTGGGGGGTAGAAATTTTTTATAAAGTTGGCTATAGGTCTTTCTTTATCCCAGCTGTAAACACACATGGGGGTAGACCCTCTGGGGGTTTGATGATATGGGCTAGAATCACAATGGGGACCACTTTTAAACAAATAGATTCAAATAGCCCCGATATTCTGATCATAGAAGTAAAAAAGCCAAAAAATGGGTCACTTTATGTGATCAATATATATAATAGGCCGCATAACCCATGTAGGGAATCAGAAGTAATAGTCCAGCTATGTAAAATCATCTCGGACCTAGGCCACAACCCTATGTTGATTATCTGTGGTGATTTCAATAGGAACTTTGAGCCCATATTGGGCTTGGAAGATATTTACAGGGATGAGGATAGTGCTAATAACATCCCCTATGTTGACGCAAATGACAAAGTAGCCTGCACAACTAGTGCCCTACAAGTACTTAGTATGACACCGGAATATGGTCTACGTGCATGTAATGGACGCCTGCCCTCTGACTGTCCTAGTCAGCCAACGTTTACTAGAGGGGGCTGTTCAAGTCACCTAGACTATATTTTAGTCTCCTTGGCCTTATGGCCAATGTTGGTGGACATAAAGGTGGATAAGCGTATAGAAAGTGACCACTTTCCACTTTCCTTGACTACCCAGAACTTACTCTTTGCCTCATCTAATATTAGGGATAGCAAAGACCCCAAACCATCACCTGAACCTATAGAATCAAATAATCGTAGGTCTTTGAGGTAGCCCGTAGTCCTGGGCAACGGGGGAATTATTAAACAGATTTACCAACTTTTTGTCAAACACATGACCCCGCTAGCTGACATAGATTTAGATAACTCCCCTATGATAGAAACCCATGGTGAATTAATTACCCAACTTGGTGGAATTCTAACAAAAGCTATAAAAAAGTTAGAACCTGGTCGCCATCATCCCCCACAGGAAAATCCCTGGTATAACAAAGCTTGCCGAAGTGCTAAAACAGATCTCATTAAAGCAGTGAAGGGAAACCAATTAGATGTTGTTAGAGCTTAAAGGACTCACTACAAAAAAACTGTCCAATTAGCTAAGAAAGAGTGCGATGAAAGACTATGGTCAGACTTGCTTGAGGCTTGCAAGTCAAATGACCAGACTACCTTTTGGAGCCTCATTGCAAGAGGCACGAAAGGGACCAAAGAGACACAAGATAGATTCCTTGAGGAAAGTACCTCGGTTAAACATTTCTCCCTGCTTTACTCCTGCGAAGTAGATGAAGAAGATTGGGCAATAAAACAAATTAAGTTAGCCCCTTACGACAGCCCTTTAACATTTAGTTTGAATGACACTATCTTAGCAATCAAGGTGGTGAAATCAGGCAAAGCTCCAGGTCCAGATAGAATACCCGGGGACCTCTGGAAGCACGAGGACTTTATTTGGGCACCCTATATTAATTTGCTCACAAATAAAATAGCACGAGGAGCTCCAATCCCGGAGACCTGGAAGGGCGCAGAAATCGTGACAATTTTTAAGAAAGGCGATAGGTCTAATCCATCACACTATCGACCAATTAGTTTGATCGATGTTCTGCAAAAAATCTTTGCCCGCCAAATTCTTAGTCGGCTTAATGCATGGGTCGAGGACCATTTTATTCTTACAAAGTACCAGGCTGGTTTTAGAGCAAAAATCAGTACAGTGGACCAGGTTTTCAGGTTTTTATGTATACTTTGGAAATACATTAACATAAAGAGCTCCCACATATATGTGGCCTTCGTTGATCTAAAAGCTGCTTTTGATCTTGTCCTCAGGGGGAAATTATGGCAAACGCTAAATGATATGGGTGCCCCTGGGAACATTCTTCAACAGCTGATTAGATTACATGAAAATAATTATGCAAAAGTGAGATGGGGGCCCAATGGGGAGCGAAATGAGAAGATAGACATAGTGAAAGGTGTTAGGCAAGGATGTGTTATGGCGCCAACCCTAATCTCTCTTTATGTTAATGACATCCCTGACACCCTCTTGGGCTGCGAGCATGACTCTCCCAAGTTGTGTGGTCAAGCCGTTCCGGCATTACTATTTGCGGATGATACGATTTTAATTTCCCAAACCCCTAAGGGACTTCAGAACCTTCTTAACAAATTTAGGTTGTATTGCCAGGATAAGAAACTTGAAATCAATTCCTCGAAAACTAAAATAATGACAATCAACCCACATAAAGGTTTTAATAAAATTTTTACTATAAATAATGAAAAAATTGAGGAAGTCCAAAGTTTTAAATATCTGGATATCACTTTAGACAGCAAAACATCTTGGAAACCACAATTAGAAATTTCGAAGATCAGATTAGTCCAGAATCAAGGCCCTATTTTAAGGAAACATAGAAATAGTTATTTTAAGTCAGTCTCGCCAGCAATTAGTTTGTTTAAGTACAAAGCGCAATCATCCTCTCTCTATGGGGCAGAATTGTGGGGACATATTTCGAAAAGCACCTTTTTAGTCTCAGAAAATAATTTTATTAGACAGATCTTAGGTGTACCTGGTTCTACTCCCCTTATCCCTCTTTTATGGGACCTTAATTTTCGCCGTTCTGATGACCATGCCCTTTTACGTCCTCTGCTATACTGGGTTCGCCTGTGGTCTACTGACGAACTAATTGATTATAGAGATGCGTTAAAGGAGATAATGTTTATAAAAAATTCTACGCATTTAGCATGGCTGGCTTACATTGAAAAGTGGTTCATAAAACTATGGTTAAGCAGTTTTTGGTCAGAACCAGATTCAATTACACATAGTTCTAAAAAACTGCTTAAGAACAGATATTGGGAATATAAAAGAGATTCCCTACTGGAAAATTCCAAACTGGGGACACTGACACTTAAGTTTTTTTAACTAAAAATGGATATGAAATTAGAAAGCTTTGTGGATGAAATCTACCCGCCTATGACCAAATCATTATATCTAAAATTTCGCTACAGTGTCCTTCAAATAAAATATAGGACTTCAAAATGGCACTGTAATAAAGGTCCAGGGGCAGCTTTGGCTCCGACCTATGTGAACTATGTGAAATGGGCTTGAGGGAAGATGAGGCTCACGTGCTAAAACCAATATGTCAACTTCTGGGCCTTCGCCATATCAAAGATGGTGAAAGAGTCTTTAAAGGAGACACTTCACGACCAATAGTATTTAGCCTGAGCCGTTTCCTCCTATCGTTAGCGATAGTTAGAAAGAGGAATGGCTACCAAATGTAAATAGATAGCTGGTATTTACGAAGAATAGCTACTGGAATGCACTTTGATTTGCACTTTATATTGTGATTTGCACTTTATATTGTACTCGAAACAAATATTACAATTGTAAGGTATGCTGAAATAGGTGTGCTATATGTAATGATAAATAGAACTAGATTGATAATTATTAGTGGGGCGTGAAATGGAATATGTTTTAAACTTTTAGTGTATTTAGAGTGTATTGTCCAAATTTAGGATAGCGATAAGGGGAACTGGTCTGATAGTAGCGATTAGTGCTGTGCTTCGTTTTAATCCTGGTGCCTTGTTTTTATAGAGCTATGTATTAATTCATCAAATTATTTAACTTATTTATTAATTGTTCCTCAATTCATGGATGTTAATCTTACTATGAGGTACTGTTGTTGATAGTGACTCCTTCTTAATTATAATTTCTCTCAGGTGGTCAAATATTGTTAAACACTGTACTAGAGCACGTAAGGAATGTAATGTCTTATTTTTAAACTGTTTCTTTTAAGGTTGTAAACCGAAATAAAGAATAAATGATTGAATAAAGAAGATCAATTAGGTTTCCATGTTTGATGGTATCGAAGGCTGAGGACAGTCCCAGAAGGATCAGGAGACACGGGTCATTTTGGTCAAGGGCTCCCAAGGCGTCATCGACGTTAGTGCCCTTTCAGTACTGTGCCCTGATCTTAAACCGGACTGATCGGGGTCAAAGAGTTGGTATTTCTCGATGTGGTTGCATAGCTGCAAATGGACACATTTTTCAAGCAATTTAGCTACAGTCATAATGTTGGTTATAGGTTGGAAGTTGTTTGGGTCAGATAGGTCCGCATTGGGCTTCTTAGGAATGGGAGTAACTTGCCCAACCTTTAAGCAGTCCGGTATCCTTGCCTGTAAGAGGGATTCATGAATGATCCTGGTCCAAAGAGTGAGAATGGCTGAGTTTAAATCTTTATATAGCTTAGCGGGTAAAGGATCAATGAAATTGTTGGAGGGTTTAAGGGATGCCATGTTGTGAAGAAGCTCCGTGTGATCTGGGAGGAGAAAAGAGTTCCACAACACGTTATTTTTGAGCGCACAGCCCAAAGGCGAGGATACTGTCGAGGCTTCTGCCAACTCCTCTGATCCTGCGGGAAGTTTCTTAGGTAACAGATTTGGGGTGACTTGTAGTATCTCTAACTCTATTTCCTTGTTTTTTTTTTCGAGAAGTGAGGTGTGAAATTATCCCCACTAGGGAGCAGGGGTATTTGAGTAGAGATCTGGTTGGAAGACTGGTTAGATTGTTCCTTAATGATTTCAAATAGTTTTTTGGGCCTATTTTTGTCCCCATCCAATTGAGTTCTGAAGTGGTTTGTTTTAGCCAGGCGGATGTGTTTGTTGTAGGAGCTTCTCACTTTTCTAAGTTGAGTGAGATTTGTGGTGGAGGGCGAGTTTCTCCAGAGTCGAAGGTTGAGCCATTCATAATTTAGGGAAACATTAAACCATGGTTTTGAAAGTTTGACGGGAATCCTTTTGAGCTGCTTCAGTGCAATAAAATCAAGAATGTTAGACAACGTGTTAATGTAATGATCTGAGAGATCATCAAGGTTGGTCATATGGGGAGGTGGGGTGGGGGAGGGGGGCTGTAGTTTATTTTTGGTCATTGAAGTTAGCATATTGATGTTGAGGTCTTGCATATTGCGAGTCAATTGTTTCTCTTTAAGGGGTTTACCCTGTCTACCCAAACCCTTACTTCGGATGAGAAAAGGAATTTGAAAATGATCAGACCAGTCGCAGGGTAAGATCTCTACTATTTGTATGATGTTGTCTTTGGCAATGATAAGGTCCAGAGTGGCGCAAGTATTGTGTGTAGGACCTTTACAAAGCTGGGAGAGGTTAAGGTCAGAGAGGAAGGTCTTAAATGAACATACAATAGGATAATTTGTGTCATTCCAATGCAGGTTAAAGTCTCCAAGGAACATGTGGCAGATTTGATCCAAACTTGAGCTAATGACTTCCATTATTTGCTCTATGAAGACCAGATTGTCACCAGGAGGGTGATAGAGTGCAGCACACAGATCTTCTTTCCTTTATTCCAGATTTCAGTTACTAGCTGTTCGAAGGAGTATAACACAGCACATAGAGATTGATTTACTGTGAGGTTGGAGCGATGAATACAAGAAATGCCCCCCCCCCCACCCTTCCCTCTGTTTTATCCAGTCAGTCACTTCTGAGAATGGAGTACTCAGGGTTGATTAAGATGTCAAGAGCCAGGTTTCAGTGATGATCAGAAGGTCCAAGTTTTGCGCAATGATAAGTTCTGAAATATCAGCTGCATGTTTCACAGCTGATCTACAATTAAGTAGCAGCGATTAGAAATGCAGATTGGAAGTGACCACTTCTTGAAGAGAGGTGGTTATGTGAAGTAGGTTTTCTTTGTTCACTGTTCTGTGCTTAAGACTTAGTTCCCTGTCAGGATCCGCAATGATGGAGGGGATGTTAAGAGTCGAGTTGGAGGAGGAGACCGTCCTCGAGTCAATGTGGGAGAAAAGGAGGGCGAGAAGGTCCTCTTCAGATAGCTGAGGATAGGGTCTGTGGGGATTAGAGTGATGATTAGGTAAAGGCCTAGAGCTCCAGCTGTAACTAAGAGAGGAACAGAAAGCAGTATGGTCTGAATAGGACAGATGCTGTGATTTGTAAATATCATTCCTCTGAGCAGTGGGAGAGATCCAACGCTTCTCCATAGTGTCAACTATAACTAAACTAAGAGATCCCTTTAGTCTATTTTTTTCATACTAAACTATCCATTCTACTTTCTTATTCTTGTTAGAGCCTGATACTCAGAAGAATTAAGACTGTACCCCTTTCAATTTCCCTAGCATTTTGTATACTGCACAGTCCTTGATTGTTCCTCTTTTTTAGTTGGGCTTTCCTTAATGAGTCACTGGTGAACCTTGTGCCCTACTGCTCTGTGTTCTGGAATCAGTTCTGTGCTCCGCACTTTCAAACTGACCTCTTTGTTTGGCATACATAAGATATGGCAGGGTTATTCTAGAGAATCTGTGTTTTATTATGAGACATTCCAACTGAAAATGATCCTGAATGAGTGGCCCTACTAAAAATCATGTTACGTCTGAGAAAGTCTGTAACCGTCTGAAAAGACTTAAGCGTTAAGAGAGTGATCACTGGATAGGCCTAATAGAAAGGCTAGACCCAACCACAAAGCTTCTCACCTGCTGCATTCTTCAGCCTCCCTTCGCTTTAGTTGGATCCTGGGGGACTCCAGCCTTTCCACTAACTACTCTGAAGGTTGTAGGCTCACCGCCTCCAATTCCTACCACAACTCCCCACCTCAGGGAACAGACTCCATGGAGGAACCTGTAGCCCCATTCTCTCTTCGTAGCGGAGATACTCTCACTTCCCAAGCCGAGAGCTCCCTCCCTCCACACACCTCTGCTGTGTCTGAACAATCTTATGGACTTCCCCAATGCTCCTTCTTGGGACACTTCATCACACAGTCTGCTTGGTCTCTCCACAGCCTTCTTAGTTGGCAACCGCTTTCTTGATGCGAGCCGGACCTTTGCAGACTCTATATTCCTCCTCCTTGACAGAGCTTTGTACAGCTAACCCCAGCCTATGGCAGGGTCAACCCCCACCAGAGTTCTCTTCATTCCTGTTCAATCCAATGGTGGTGTATGCAGAGTTTATGCGGAGCTCTATAATTAAGTGACCAGTGTCATCCTGATCCAGACCCCACCTCACCACACCCCCGTATTAGCTTTAACAGTAATTCAGCTGAGTTGCAGTATGAATTGGGAAGTCACTCTGATTTCTGATCACTGAGTGTGACAAGCACAGGGGCACGGTTAGATGTAACAGTGTGGAAAATTAATACAGTTTGGTGAACATTATCCACGCCATCTTGCCTCTTTCGAGCCCATTCGTGCGCGTAAGCGGCAGCCATTTTGAGCACCATGGCCTCCCTGCCCCTCGCTGATAGCCAGCGCGTCTCTCTCTCTCTCTTAACCTCGCAAGCATCCCCCCGCACGCTGACAACCCCCCCCCGCTCTCTCATGCCTTGGGTCATAAACCCCTCTTCAGCGCAGCTTCACCGCAGAATCCCATCCTGTTCCCAGCGCGACACCTCCCTTCATTCCTTTCATGGTCTCAGACCCTTTTGATGCAAACCCCCTTTTCCTGTGTCCCCGTTTGTCTTCCTTGTTCCCAGGCCGCCACCTGGCCCTGCGGATACTGTTTATTACCCCGTACAGTAGGAAGCTTCCCCTCCCCATCAAAAGACCCTCGAGCCGATCAAAGCCCCCACCCTATGAGATCCGATCAACCCCATGCATTCCGTGAATCGGCGGAATGCCCTGCTGCGCGACAACCATCACCTGTTGTGACCGGGGTGGGGAATTCAACTGTAAATGTATGTGGGAACGGGCCTGAAGGGGAGATTCCGAGGATGTTCTTTCAAATATCAAAATGTTGCGAGAATGTGTTACGTGCAATAAAGGTCATAAAACCTAGTATAAGAGGCCAGGCCTCAGAGATGTGGTTAGAGCACCTCGTGACGATACTTGCTGTCTGAATTGATGTGTTCTCCTCCGGAGAGAATAAAATCCTCGTTTCCTGCCTTCCAGTCTCCAGCGCCTGCTTCTTCATTGATTAATATTGGTGGGTCATAGAGGCGACACCGCCGGGCAACATAAAAGGGTCTTTGGTTACTGGTTGTCTTTGAAACACTTTTTAACAATTGGCGTCCCAAACGTGGGGCCCATCAGCGACTCGTGGATCCAGTGGGAGAGGTCCTGACGACAGAGTGAACGACTGCAACGATCGGAAGGTACCCTGTCCGATAGACCCTCGTCTGACAGCCGATCATCCGAACTTCACTGGTTCCGAACAGACCTCTCTCGAGTGATCTGCGGTCCTGACTGGGAACCATCAGGAGTGCCTCGAGAAGTACGAAGAGAAGAGGACGATCGGGCGCTGGATTCGGAAGACAAGAAACTGTCCATGCGGTCCGGGTAAGGTCGTATAAACACGACGAATTGCGAAAGTGATTGATAATTGAAAGTGATTGATAATTGATGAGAAAATACTAGTATTACTTTTTGTTAATTTATTTGGAGATTCACTGTCTGCAAACGGAGAAACAACAGGCTCTCCCTTTATAAACAGCGAAGGATAGGTACGCACCCGTCGGACCTATCTTTCTCCCCCACTGAACAATTGCCCCTCCCCCCATTGATTAACTGTTATAGATTGTTTTCTGGAGATTCTCTGTCTGCAAAAAGGGAAGAATAGGTCCCCTCTTTGCAGATAGTGAAAGGGTAGGTGACGCGAACCTTTGCGAGCCTACTTATTCTCCCCATTGACCATATTGATTTTTTATTTTTGACCTAACATTGATTGCTCAAGATTGGTTCATGAGGTATTCACTACGTGCAAACAACGTAGAATAGAAATATTCTGTCTAGTCTTTGCACGCAGTGATAAGATAGGTAGTGCTGACTATTATCCCATTGTGATCCGTCATGCCTGTCTTCTCCCCACTGGTTAGTAGCCTGTTTAGCCCGGACCGCTTATTAGAGATGAACCATCCGGCTCCGCTGGAAGGCACCCCTAATAAGGACATGTTCATGAAGCATGGATTGATCGCTATAGCCTATAGTGAGCTGTGGCATAAATATACGAAAAAGGATCGAGAAAGTCAGTGGCCACTGAGAGGATCCTTCGATCTTGACAAAATAGAAACGGTAGAAATAGCCCTTCGTAGGAATGAAACAACACCTATTATGCTCGATAGTCTCGGTATGTGGCGCAAAGAAGCCACACGACGAAGGGAAGGCGACGAATTCAGAAAAGGTGAAGGGACACGACGGACAACCCTCCAAACGTCTAGTAGGCAAAGAGAAGGGCCAGCGATGGCACAGTTCCGAGGAGTAGACATGAAAAGGGAACGGTGTAAAGGGATGTGCCGACAAGTCAACCCCGGGACACAACGACCCGAAAGTAATCCCCCGACACTATGCACAGGACGAACAGATTTAAAACAAAACCAATGTGCTTTCTGTAAATGTCTCGGGCACTGGAAAGCCCAATGCCCGACTCTGCAGAGCATAGGTAAGAACGGAGGGTCGACAGAAAGAACAGGCCGACAGAAAGGGAAAAGGCGCGAGATAAAAACCAATCAGACTAGTGCAGACAGGACAGATAGAACCACCCCGTTTGATTATGCTCGATGGCACAGATTTCGTCAGACCAATTTTAACGACATGTTAGAGTTCTGGGACTGATTGCTCTCTGTTGCTCCCCCACTCTGAAAAACAAACACAATTACAGGCCAGTGTAAACAACCCCCGTTAGAGAAAGGACTCAAGGAAGCCAAACGTCTATTATATAACTTAGGATTTAATTACGGTAAAGAAAACACACAACCAACGGTAAATAGAATAACTAGTAGAACACTCTCTAAAACAAACTGTACTAATAGGAGAAATATAAAACATATTATGCTCACTCCGGAAGTCCTCGAAATGTAACAGTTCGATGGTCCCGCCCACCCGAAACACATAGCACGTGTGGGGCGGGGCCTGCCAGTAGCCATGGACCAAAAGAGATCGCCGGCGAGAAGGTACCGGAGGCTCCACAAAGCAGGCAATGAAATGGTCTTCCCATACTACCCTTCCAGGGATGGCGTCCCCCGGGCCACGAGTAGGTAGGGGGCGGATGCAAATGACCCCCTCCCTTGTATCTCCTGGTCCGGCCATCACGAATTCCTCCATCGAACGGATGCAGGGTGGGCAGGGAGGGAGAGGCGACACGGACAAGCCTCTCCCGCCTCCGCAGGTAGGAGGCTTCCCTGCCCTGGCCCGGCGCCGATGTCCTCCAGCCGGACGACGGCCATATACCTGCGCAGCACAGGACATACAATGCCCGACTGGTATATTTGCGCAGCACAGGACATACAATGTCCGACGGGCATACTTGAATAGCACCGGACGTACAACGGTCCCCCAAGAGTCGGAGTCAGGGGTGTAGGGTGGTCATCATGTGCACCCCTGATTCGAAGGGACGGCGTTGGATGCGCCGGGAGAGGGAGGCGGCACGGATGAGCCTCCCTCACCTCCCCAGATGAAGGCTCCACTGCTGCACCCTGGCGCCCCGAACCAAAATGTCCTGCTCCAACAGCATGATGTCCTGTCTTTGTCGCCACAAGAAGTTTCTTCCACTCCTGAAAGATACGACGGAGGGCGGCTGCCGCAGGGTCTCAAAATGGCGTCTGGGCCCTCGGAAGGCGGGTCTAGGCCTCTGGAGTAACTTTGTCCAAAATTGCAACTCGGGCATTTGCCCACTTGGGCGCAAGCCCCCACCATCGACAAACATCCCCTCGACTTTGAAGATTCTACCAAAGTCCCAAGAGCCCTCAGCCCCTTCAGACTTCCGGTGGGGAACAGCTGCATTGATCACAAATGAAATAACCACGGCACAGCAACAAGATGGCGGTGCTCTCGTGTCTGCATCAGCTTCCGTCTGAACCACCCAGGAACATTATGGGCTAACGAACTCGAGTAAGTTCCGGCTGAACATCAACATGACCCGGTAAGAAAGACTCTACCCCCTCCCTCTCTTGATTGACGGTCCACACCACCAGCCCCTCTGTTAGCACAGTTTTTTGAACTGCCGAAAGGGACCCTGGTCCAACCGCCAATCGTCGGGGACATTTTTGCCCCTGATGCTACTTCCGGACTAAACCGGCCTCGCCCAAAATGGCGCCGGAATCAATAGGAACTAACAGATGCCTCGTGGTGTTCCTTAGCTAATGAAACTTGGTGTACTAAGATTTATATACGAACCTTTGCGCACTTGATGAAAAAGGAAGGAGGGTTCACTTGACGAACATTTGAAAGGGGTCCCGTAAAAAAAATGTTGATTTCAATGAACGATTTATTTTGATATTTATTGTAACTGGTACATAACGTCGCTTATGATACACACCCATGGTATGCATCTAGGAAATGTGATTACAATGAGCTTGACTGTGTTCCCATTTATGAACTGAAATACCCCTGATCCCTCATCACGCAATGAAACGTTTTTAGTTACTTGCAAATAATTAATTAGGCCTTTCTAACATGTTCTTGTGCCGCAAAATAACCCCCCCTACTGTATGTGCTTCCATCATCGACATGTCCGGCCAGAATATGATCGCACTCTCACATTTTACGTACTGAACGATTATGCAAATAAAGGTTTTCCAAACTATGAATAGGCATCACATACTTTTGTAAATGCGGGAATTGGTGGGAGGGCTTTTTCTGTGCGCAACCGTTCTGCTCTTTTTTTAAGGTTATCTGAGAAATGGTTGTTCGGCCCTGGATTGATGATCGAATCAAAGGTATGATACGTTGCCTCCAAAATATGCGACTAAGCTCAGGAACTAACGTATGAAGAAGGACCTCGACTTCTGAGAATGGGTAAAGTAAAGCGGTGTGATTGATAAAATGTTATAAAGGTATGGTGGTCGAAGGTACTAAGGTACAGGGTTGACCGAAGAACTGATATGCCTTAGAACATCACAGCTTTGGGAATGATTTAAGGATCCCGATGGCCAGATACATCTACAAAACCGGGTACCTCGCGCTAGGCACCTCTGATTCCTCTTTTTAGCGTTTCCCTACACACGATCCATAATGCCATCCTCGAACCCCCCCATGAACCACCTATCACATTGCCCGCCCCCTTGACTTCAGAAACCAAGACCCTAGGGATTATATCCCGAAGAGATAAGTACGAGTATGCGGTAAGTAAAGGACTTTCGTGCCCGTACATTTGATGTGTTCGAATGTTGTCCCCCCCCCTCCCCCTTTCCCTCCTTTTTTCCCTCTGCAGGTTACATTAGAATCCCGATTAGAGTATCGTAAGGGATCTGGAGCCACGTCACGCCCGATGCATGAAAACGGACTAACGCTGCAAGACGACACAAAAAGACGCCCTACCCAATGCACGACCTTTTTGTACCTGACCTAATGCTCTTCCGTCCCAAAACTGCATGCTTTCTACATCCTAACAGACCCGAAACGTCTAACGTTGGGTAACGCACTGAATAGCCCAAACAATACACGGTCATTCTCCATGTCACACGTGTACTGTTTGGCCTATTGTTTCTCTCTCTCTCTCTCTCTCTCTCTCTCTCTCTCTTTCTCTCTCTCTCTCTCTCTCTTTCACCCCTCCACACTTTCCCTCTTCCTAGCGACTGGCACCTAATTGGCGAACCTGGTGCACCTCCTGATTGGCCCCAAATACCACAAGTATTTGCACAAATTCGTCCTAAATAAAATTGAATCGATACCACGTTACTACCTCTCCTTTTCTGCTAAATATGGATGAAATTTAAATTGGCCAAAAGGAAAGGGACAGGTAAGACGACTAAGGTTCCCTAAATTTGACCCACAGTCAGGGAACTATTTGTCAGTGGCTTCTATGATAAAATATGTCTGTGGTAATACGACCATCCCCATTCCAAATTGTCTCCATACCCCAAGCAGTAAGAAATGATCGAGACACCCCCGTCTTCCCAAAATGCCCCCAGTTTGGTATCAGCTGCCCTGAACGAGAATCTGAAAAACGCCCCTTGCTCCAATTCGCTGTGTTCCTAAATTGCTTTCCATAAAATCCCACCCACCCCAAGGATAAGTTTAATAATTATCGCAAGCCCCCCCGAGTTTTTGTAGTAACCAGGTTGCGAGAATTTATATAGAAAGTTAAAAAGATGTGTGCAAAGTTAAAATTAGATCGAAAACCGAAAGAACTTGTTGCAGTAAACCTTGTTGAAAATAGGATGTTTTGATGTAATGAAGAGTCGTTTAGCCTATGTTCATCCCTCAGAAGGATGCCTATCAAACTATGGTGAATAGCACGTTGCACTTTTTCGTAAAATACAAAGCCCTGAAGACCAGCCTAGCCTTGCAAGACTCGTACTAGGGAAATGGGTCTCTACCAGAAGAACTGACATCTACTGTAATAGACGAATACAATGAATGGGTACCAGACCTCGTACCTATTACAAATGAATGTAATAACCAACAAAACGCCAAAGAATTAGCCACAAAGGAAAGTTGTAAGAAAATCCAGCAAACCCATCATCAATTGTTTATACGTTGGCTGCAAAATCTCAAATGTAGCGAGTGTTTACCCCAGTTGCTTGGTGTTGGGAGAGAAATAGATTTATGTAATTACCTTCTTCTGCAAAATCTCTAAAGACTGTCTTTTCAAAACTCATTTAAGGGTACCACTGTCGGAGGAGAAAGAGACCGGATGTGGGAGCACGCGGCCTGACTGCGGATCGTGGAACCTCAGCGACGGAGGCCGAGGCGAGACCACAGCAGTAAGGAGTCGCAGGATGAGGCACTGTTTCAGACAAAACTAAGGAAAGGGCTGACCTGAAGCCCCTGCTCTATGATCGACGTGTGCCAAAAGGTCCCCGCTCTCTGAACCTGGTTATGGACCCGCCTGTCTCAAATTCTCCGTCCCCCTGATCTGTTCCCGACTTGGCCCTGCTCCATCCCCTCCTCCTCCGCCCTACCATAAGGACTGTTCACACCCACACCTTTCCACCTGAACTTCCAAGTTCCTCCAAAATCCTACTGAGCTACCCAGAGAAGGGTATTCCCTGCGTCAAAAGGGAGGGAGCTCCGACTAAGTAGACCACGAACTATGTTAATCTCAGAACGGTGACCTAGAACTCCACCAAGGGTCGCACCTAAAGAGAAGATGAACGAAGTATGTGGTTCTACCCGCTGCTGAACGCCTCGATGATGATGGAAGCAACAGGAAATACCCACCACAGAGACTCAAGAAACAAACAGATCCCACAACTCAAGGACAATTGCACTTTTCATCACAATCCTATGCTCTGCGTTACGGAAGAAAATGCACCTGCTCCAAAACCGTAACGCATTTCTCCTATGAGGTCTGACGAAACCAAACAAAATGTACCCCTACCCGCAGACCCCCAACGACTCAATCCACATGAACATTTCTGTTGACAGAACGAATTGTAATCCAGGTGCTTAACAGTGCCAACAGAAGACGACAAAGACACCGAGAACTCTGATATTTTTTTTACTATATCTCCTTTCTCTCCCAATCACCATTGGACTAACTATGCTCCCGCCGAATACAAAAAGGACTTACTTATATGATAACTTACCAGCTCCTATTCCGAATGACTATAAGTATCTATGATCTGTACCCAACGCCCTCGCTACGTAATTCTAGTCTGATATTGCATTACGATGACTTTTTCTGCGACCAACTTAACGATGAACCCGCCTACTAGATGATGAGATTTTTCAATATGAGGTTTATGATGTGATGTTTATGTACAGTTCCTTTGCCTAAGTCCCCTCTCCCTTACTTATGACCGCTGCAATAGGTATAGATAGGAAATAGGCCAGCAAGATGTCTTGGAAATGTTAAAGGGAGGACTGTGGAAAATTAATACAGTTTGGTGAACATTATCCACGCCATCTTGCCTCTTTCGAGCCCATTCGTGCGCGTAAGCGGCAGCCATTTTGAGCACCATGGCCTCCCTGCCCCTCGCTGATAGCCAGCGCGTCTCTCTCTCTCTCTTAACCTCGCAAGCATCCCCCCGCACGCTGACAACCCCCCCCCGCTCTCTCATGCCTTGGGTCATAAACCCCTCTTCAGCGCAGCTTCACCGCAGAATCCCATCCTGTTCCCAGCGCGACACCTCCCTTCATTCCTTTCATGGTCTCAGACCCTTTTGATGCAAACCCCCTTTTCCTGTGTCCCCGTTTGTCTTCCTTGTTCCCAGGCCGCCACCTGGCCCTGCGGATACTGTTTATTACCCCGTACAGTAGGAAGCTTCCCCTCCCCATCAAAAGACCCTCGAGCCGATCAAAGCCCCCACCCTATGAGATCCGATCAACCCCATGCATTCCGTGAATCGGCGGAATGCCCTGCTGCGCGACAACCATCACCTGTTGTGACCGGGGTGGGGAATTCAACTGTAAATGTATGTGGGAACGGGCCTGAAGGGGAGATTCCGAGGATGTTCTTTCAAATATCAAAATGTTGCGAGAATGTGTTACGTGCAATAAAGGTCATAAAACCTAGTATAAGAGGCCAGGCCTCAGAGATGTGGTTAGAGCACCTCGTGACGATACTTGCTGTCTGAATTGATGTGTTCTCCTCCGGAGAGAATAAAACCCTCGTTTCCTGCCTTCCAGTCTCCAGCGCCTGCTTCTTCATTGATTAATATTGGTGGGTCATAGAGGCGACACCGCCGGGCAACATAAAAGGGTCTTTGGTTACTGGTTGTCTTTGAAACCCTTTTTAACAACAGTATGCAAAGGGAAAAGGTGAGCTGAGGAAGGTGGGTGAGTATACAGATATTCTTGTATTAGGACACAGAAAGGCTGCCAGTGAATGGAAATGTACAATAGAGATCAGGACAATGTTCCTATATTTTTTATTTAACTTGTTATTTGAATATTTAGGGTTGTTGAAAATAAACAAGGTCAGAAGTCTGTTGATCTTCCACTATTGCACAAGTTACTTACCTTCGGTAACGATATATCTGTAAGAAACAATAGTTAGTATTAGATTCCTTACCTTAGAATATCCCCAGGCGTCAGACTGGATCCGGAAACTTTTGTGTAGCAGTACCCTTGCGCGTCGGTAGGCGTCGTCTGCGGCTCTGCGTCCGTCATCGGCGTCGTTGGCGCCGGGATGACGTCGCCAGGGAGTACTTAGACGCCGCCCTCGCGCGCTGACGTCAGTTCTTATACATAGCTTTTCCGCACCAGAAACGCAGAGCCATGATAAAAACCAACACTGGTGCCATGAAACTAGGGCCCTGAAAGAGGATGACCTTAACCCTAGATATCGGTTTGCAGAACGGGGAGGATGGGTTGGGCGGTAAGGCATATAATACTAACTACTGTTTCTTACAGCTATATCGTTACCGAAGGTAAGTAACTTGTGCATCTGAAAGAAACAGGTTAGTATTAGATTCCTTACCTTAGAATAGATACCCCAGCAATACCAACTCCGGTGGTGGGTCTGCGAACCAATGATCACACCAGAAAGTCCTGGAGAACGGAACGGCCAAAGAAGCCATCTCTCCGGACTTGGCTGTCCAGGCAGTAGTGTCTTGCAAACGTGTGCAGCGAGGCCCACACGGCTGCCTGACAGATGTCCTGCAAGGAGACTCCCGGATCCAGGGCAGTAGTAGCCTCCATGGCCCGAGTGGAATGGGCCCTCAGCCCAACAGGAGGCTCCTTTTGAGCCATGGAGTAGCATACCTTGATGCACAACACGACCCACCGAGAGATGGTCCGCTTGTGCACCGCCAGACCTTTCTTAGCGCCCACGTAACCAACAAAGAGTTGGTCATCCACCCGGAACTGGCATGTGCGTTCCAAATAGAATGAGAGCGCACGTTTTGGGTCCAAACGGTGGAGCCTCTCTTCCTCTTTCAAGGGATGCGGAGGCGGAAAGTAGGTGGGCAAGGTGATGGACTACCCGATGTGGAAGGCTGTGACTACTTTGGGCAGGAAAGAGGGTCACGTCCGCAACACAACTTTGTCCGGATGGACAGAAAGGAAGGGAGGTTTAGAGGAAAGAGCCTGGAGCTCACTCACCCTCCTGGCAGAGGTGATGGCAACCAGGAATGCAGTCTTCAGAGTAAGGAGACGAAGAGGACAGTTATAAAGTGGCTCGAAAGGAGCACACATCAGATAGGTCAGAACAAGTTTCAAGTCCCACTGAGGCATCACAAAAGGAACAGGAGGAAACATATGAGTGATGCCCTTCAAAATCTTATTTACAACTGGGAACTTGAACAAAGAGGGCTGATCAGGGAGCCTTAAGAAGGCGGAAATAGCAGATAGGTAGCCCTTGATAGTGCCCAGAGCAGAGCCCTGCTGGGCAAGAGAGAGAAGAAAGAGGAGAACCTCTGAAATAAGGGCAGAATGGGGTATCCACAGCCTTTGCTGTGCACCATGCCACAAATTTGTTCCACCTGCAGGCGTATACCGATTTCATGGAGGGACGCCTGGCTGCCAGAATCACATTACAGACTTCAGGAGGCAAGTCAAATGACCTCAACTGCCACCGCTCAATCTCCACGCATGTAAGTGGAGACTGGACAGGTTCGGGTGTAGGACCGTCCCCTGCTGGTGCGACAGAAGGTCCTCCTGAAGAGGCAGACGAAGCGGGGGATCGATAGACATGCTGTGTAGCTCGGGATACCAGTATCTTCGGCCCAGTCGGGAGCCACAAGGATAACCTGGGCCCGGTCGCGTCTGATCTTCTTCAGCACTCTGGGCAGAAGTGGTATAGGCGGAAAGGCGTACAATAGACCGCAGCTCCACTCGCGACGAAAAGCGTCTCCGAGCGAGTGCCGCCTTGGAAAGTCCAACGCGCAGAACTGATGACATTGCGCGTTCTCTTCTGTGGCAAATAGATCTAACCAAGGCTCTCCCCACTGCTGAAAGAGGACTTGTGCCAAGCCCGAGTTCAGACGCCATTCGTGATCCATCACGCACAGACAGCTGAGTTTGTCTGCCCTGTCGTTCAGGGAACCTGCCAGATGTTGAACCACCAAGGTCACGCCCTGATGTTCCAGCCACTGCCAGAGGCGCAGAGCCTCCTGGCATAGGGTCCACGACCCCACCTGCCCTGTTTGTTGCAGTATCATATGGCGGTGGTGTTGTCCGTGAACACCTGCACAACACTTCCCTGGTCAGAGGGGAGGAATGCCTTCAGTGCAAGCCGGATCGCCCGCAGCTTCAGAAGGTTGATGTGGAGCCGGGACTCAGTCGGAGACCAGAGGCCTCTGATCTCCCCCTCTCCCATGTGGCCCCTCCAAACCTGGAGGGCACGTCCGTCACAACTACGTGCTCCGGTTGGGGTAGGGAGAGCAATCTGCCGCTGTCCCAATTGCGGTCCGTGAGCCACCACTGCAACTGCCTTGCAGTGCCCTCCGAGATCAGGACATGGTCGGACAAGTTGCCCTGATGCTGGGCCCACTGAAACTTCAGGTCCCACTGCAGAGCTTGCATCCGCCACCGGGCGTGATGTACCAGAAGGATGCAGGAGGCCATCAGCCCCAAAAGCCGCAGCGTCAACCTGATCGAGACTCGGGATAACGGCTGAAAGATCGGAATCAGAGCCTGAATATCCCGAACCCGCTGTTCGGGAGGATATACCCGAAACTGCGTCGAGTCTAGAACTGCTCCAATGAAGAGGAGCTTCTAGGGAGGCACACAGGTGTGACTTCGGCACATTGATGGAGAACCCCAGCAGGTGCAGGAGGTCAGCCGTAGTCTGGAGGTGGCTGATGACTGTCTTGGGCGAGCCCGTCTTCAACAACCAGTTGTCGAGGTAGGGGAAGACTGAAACAACTAACCTGCGCAGATGAGCTGCGACCACCGCCATCACTTTTGTGAACACCCATGGGGCGCTGGTAAGGCCGAAGGGGAGCACGGTAAACTGAAAGTGCTCGTGGCCTCGCAGGTAACGCCGGTGGGCCGGTAAGACGGGGATGTGAAAATAAGCGTCCTGCAAGTCCAACGCTACCATCCAGTCTCCCGGGTCCAGGGCAGCTAAGACCTGAGCCAAAGTCAGCATCTTGAACTTCTCCTTCCGGAGGATGCCGTTGAAGTTCCCTAGGTCCAAGATAGGGCGTAGGCCCCCTTTGCCCTACTTGGGAACCAGAAAGTAGTGGGAGTAACAACCACACCCTACTTCTGGCCCAAGAGGGCCGCAACTTCCTCTCGCAGAAGATTCAAGTGATCCCCCGACACGCAGTGGTACTGCGGTGGCATGGCTGGAGGGGTCGCCTCGAAGGGGAGGGAGTAGCCCCCTTGGACGATTTGCAGCACCCACCTGTCCGATGTGACAGTGCGCCAGTGAAGGAGGTGATGGCGAACCCTGCCCCCCACTGGCGTCAAATGGGCCTGAAAGCTCAGACTAGCAGGGTTTCGAGGCGGATGCTGCAGGGGTAGGTGTGGACTGACCTTGCCGTTGTCCCCACTGCCGCCACGGCGGTTACCACGTCTGCCACCGCGCTGGATGTTAGTCTGCGGTCGTGGCTGGCAGGACGTGTAGGGGGGGCCCCTTCCTTGGCCGCGAAAGGCAACAGTTTGCTGTCGCGGGGCCGAGAGGCCCAAGGACTTGGCCGTAGCCCTGGAGTCCTTAAAGCGCTCAAGCGCACTGTCTGCCTTGTCGCCAAAGAGGCGACGGCCATCAAACGGCATGTCCATAAGGGTGTTTTGGACATCAGCCGAAAAGTTGGCGGACCTTAGCCAGGTATGGCGACGAATCGCCACCGTCGTTGCCATCACCCTGCCCAGCGAGTCCATGGTATCCAGCCCACACCGGATGGAATACCGTGCCGCATCTCGACCCTCCACAAGGGCTTGGGTGAGTTTAGTCCGGACCCCCTCCGGATATTGTGGCAGCACGTCTGCGACCGTGTCCCACAGAGGGGGTGTAATGGCCTAAGAGGCACGCGGTGTTGACTGACCGCAACCCCAAACTTAGTGAGGAGAACATCTTTTTACCATACTGTTCGTACCTCTTGGATTCCCAAACGGGGGGAGCCGTCGGGAATGCGGTCTGAGAGTTAGAGGCCTGGATGACCAGGCTCTCGGGGGTGGGGTGGGTGGACAGGAAGCAAGGGTCGCCCGGAGCCAGGCGGTGGCGCCTGGCCACGTTCCTATCTACAGGCGGACCTGTAGCAGGCTTGGACCAAGTGCCCAGAAGACCGTCTGACAAGATCTCATTAAACGGCAGCAGAGGCTCAGCCGAGCTTGCCTGCGGTTTAAGGACCTCAGTGAGGAGGTTAGTCCTCATGGCCGCGACGGGGAGCTCAAGGCCCAAGGCCTTGGCAGCCCGCGTCAGCACCACACTATAGGCAGCCCCCTCCTCAGTAGCCACGGTAGGGGGGGTGGAGACAAAACCAGTGTCGGGCGAAGTGTCCAGACCACTGGCCTCCCCAAGCTCACCTGCCCAGTCCTGAGAAGACTGGCACTCACGTGCTAGAGGGTCATCAGACCCCTCCCAATCCTACTCGCCACCCATCTCCTGGTACTCAGGTTCAAAGGATGGGGCCGGGTCGTAGAAGTAGAAATCTCCTACCGGCGTCGAATACGGCGCCGCTCCGACACCGGACCCAAATTGAGGGTAGGACCGGGGACGGCGTCGTCCTGGGACGGCGCCGGGGGCGACACCCTGGGGGCCGAAGCACCCGGTCCGCTTGTGGATTCAGTCGGGCCGCTTGGCCCGAAGGCACCGCGGAACCCGACGGAGGAGTGACCGACCTCATGGCCATGAGGAAGGCCTCGATCTCCTCCGGCGTCACGTTCTGCCCTGGGACCGGCGGGTATGGAGCAGGTTGCGGCGCCTGCGGCTCCAGCGGAGCCGCGGGGGCGGTGTCGCCTGAAACCCCCGGCCGCGTCGCATGAGCGTCGGGGGGAGTCAGAAGAGCAATGTTGCCTCTTTGACTTCTTGTGCCTTTTAACTGAGGACTTCGAGCCTGAAGACTGATGACGACTTCCGGAACTGTGGTGACTCCGGCCCCGCGACCGGTCCCTCGACCTCCTTCCGGACCGAGACCTCGAGCGGCGCGGGGCTGACTGCCGGAGCTCGAGTCGCTTGCAGGACCGCTCCCGTCTAGCTTTGGACGTCAGGGCCCGGCAGTCGGAGCAGGACTTGTCGTCGTGGTCGGGGCCCCGACAGTGAAGGCACTGGCAATGGGGGTCGGTAACCGACATCAGTCGGCAACAATCTACGCAGGGTTTGAACCCGGTCATCCCTACCGGCACCGCCGGAATCGAGAGACTTCGAAAGACGATCAAAAAGGATCGAAAAAGGTAGTCAAAAATTGACTAAGAGTACAAATTTTTCCAGATCGGCGCTTGCTGGCGCGGAAAAAAGAGTAACTGACATCAGCGTGCGAGGGCGGCGTCCAAGTACTCCAGTGACGTCGTCCCGGCGCCAACGACGGACGCGGAGCCGCAGACGACGCCTACGGACGCGCAAGGGTACTGCTACGCAAAAGTTTCCGGATCCAGTCTGACGCCTGGAGATATTCTAAGGTAAGGAATCTAATACTAACCTGTTTCTTTCAGATATTTTAGGCACTAATGTAAGAATCATTAAGATTTTTCACTGTGGAGAATGTACATTTTTAGTTTTCAAATGGGTGGCTCTGGAATATCCAGTATGCCTGATTTGCAACTCTCCCTCATGTTGTGTTTGCTTGTCCAGCTTACGCTTGACCAAGATTCCTCTGGCTATCGCCTATTTGTGGAAAATTGGCCACACATAGTTATTGTACAGCCCTCAGAATATCAAGAATAGATTGTCATTTATCATATGCATGTTCAGTTGCTAAATACCTGGGTGCAAAGTGGCTCATAAGAAGAAAGGCTCTGCTCCTCTAAGAAGTATGACCCACTCTTCCTTGGGGTCAATTCATTAGTATATTGTACCTTATGTTGCATTGCTTGAGATGCTTTGCTATTTAGCTGATACACACGACTGTTGTATGCATTTCTACTGTCCGATTGATTTTATTTTAATCTGCTTTTCCTTTGGAACAATTTGAACTTGATCTTCGTACTAACTCATGAAATTCTCTTTGTCTACGACTTCTCATGTCAGGTAATGTTGCACCAGACAACAAATATGTAGAACCAATGTGGCAGCTTTATCTTTTTAGATATTTATTTATGCATTTTAAATTGTTTTACTGTATACTTTATGGCCTTAGTTGCTTAAATGAAGTTATTTTTAATGTATATTTTAAACTTTTTACGCACAAAAATGTGTAACATCTGCCCAAGTGTTCACATTTTTTCAACAGATTTGGAGTGCCTCAACTAAGAATCGTCCAGTGGGGCTGGCAGAATTCAGAATGACACCCAAATAGCAAGCATAATTACTAGTGAATTTGGTGAGAAGCAAGGGTGAGTAAATGGTCAGGCAACTGGTAAAAGGGTCAGTGGACTTCCCCAACTTGAAACCAGTGGATATCAGTTATCATAATGTACACAGACGGCTATGAAATAATATTTATTAATTAATAAAAACGTCAAAGCGGATAATCACTCTGCCACAAAGTTTTTCTCAGCTGGACATATTCAACATTGAAAATTAAACAAACCCCCTTATTGGGGTAGAAGTTAATGAGATAAAACAAGTGTTTAGCAAATAGAGAATAGATAGAAAGAAATCACTGTGCACTTAATTACAGAAATCTGAAATTTATATCTATCCTTATGTAGATAAAAACACATTTCCCTAAGTGTCGCACAAGAGTCATTCTGCAGCCTCACTGTTAAGTAATGTGATGCAGGATTAGTTCTGGAGGCTTAAGTTTCTTATTTACAGCTCAGACTCCTTGCTGATCTTCTGCAGGTAGCAAAGGAAGGTTCTGACATGTCCCAGTCTTCAGACCTAATCAGATTAGAAAGCACATCAGGACCAGGTCAAAGCTTGTATATGACACTGCGAATCTCTCGAGTGGTCTGTAGACTATGTGAAGGACGAGAATTTGCTGTGGTAGTAGTAGAGAAGTTGGTATGTCTTTTTAGTTCTCCCCTATACACATTCTTAGCTGTCTGTCGATAAAAACCTACTGTCTTTAATACATTAAAACTTATACATACATTGGCCTTTGGGTGAGCCTCTTTTTCTTGATTGGATAGTCTTCTTGACTATATCTTGTCATTACTTCCATCTCAATGTTTTTCATTCAGACTGTTTATTCCCCCTTTGGAGCACTTCTTTACTGTTTTCCAATTGCTTTACTTGTGTCCTTCCACTGCTTGCCTTCAGCGAACAGCTTTGTTTCTATTTATACTACTATTCCATGGAGTGCACATGCTTTCTTGATCTCTCCCTAATATCGTCTGGGGCTATTACCATGCGTCCAGCACCTTCCGCACTGGCAAAACGACTCCGCAAAGGCGGTCTGCCGCTAATGCGGCTTAACCACGGCAGATATGATGCACCTGCAAAGAGCTTCTGGCAGAACGGAGGCACCTGCTAAAAGCCTATTTTAACCAAAGAGGGATTCACACTCGGAGACAAGCAATGTTGGCCTGCTACGCCCTTGAGGACCCGCGGCTGAACTGCCGAATGGTGCGATTCCTTATATTGGTGGCCACGAAGATGCCAGAAAGTGACTCTGAGAGATTTTGACTAAGTACCTTTGGAGCTGGACCTGTCTACTTTGTTGACTCTACCACTGATAGGCCATGTGATTCTAGTTGCAGGGCAATTCCTCCTGTACTCTACTTGTCGATAGCAACTCTAACAGTGAGTTGCCAGACTCCGTTCGAACTTGAATTGGCAGCACTCGTATGGAGCATTGGATCAAATCTTAGAATGATCTCTATTTTTAAATTCTTTGGCCGATCGATCCTGCTCCCAAGGGGTGTCATCAATGAGGGTCCTTCTTTTAATGTCGCACAACCTGCACTACTGCACACTTTGCGTATTTAAGGTTTTACTAACTGTTTCATTATCCTGTAAAGGTTTCTATGGACTGCTTTTATTGCCATGCAATGTTTTACTTCTCTATAGGGTTTTTATGGATTATTTTTATTGTTATGCAATAGTTTTATGTAACAATGCTAATTGGGCTGGTCCTTTCTAAATGCACAACTTGGTACGCTGTTTTATTCCTGTTTATTTACAGGTCCAAGATAGGTGCAAATCAAATGGTGACTGCATGATGCAGTATCTATGTATATGTCATCAGACTTGGCGTGCGTTTAAAAAAAGGTTTCTTTTTTTTGCCCATACTGTTCAGCATATGCAAAGAAGTACTTTTTTTGTTTTCTCATGCGGAACAACATCAGAAAAAGGGCATTAGCAAAGCATTGCCCGCATTGGTTTTAAAAGGCGAGCCTGATTGACTTTGCCAATACTTGTTCGTCTTTATATTCCTTCCAAATTCCTCTTCCCCACCCAATGGCTACCTGTTTAAATGCAGAAATAGACTTTACTTTATCCTGAAACTTTGGCAGAGGCTAATGCAGCCAGACTTTGATTCCATATACGACTTTACCTAAAACCCCAAATTTGATGCATTTGTTCTTAGTCCTCTAGTTCTTAGAGCAATTTTAACAGTTTAATCCTTTTGCCATATATACTGTCTGGTGAAAGTAGTGAAAGAGACCCTCCCACCATAACAAACATGCTTACCAGGAATTAATTAGTGTTTTCATTTGGACTCCATATGCCATTTTCTCTGCAACTCTTATTTATTCGACATCTTCACAAAGTTATGTACCAAAATTCCTCTGCTGATAGCCATTTGATGAAATTCTTTGTTGGGGACGCAACCCTCGCCAACACATTCCGTATGAACAAGTTACTTGACCTTTGGTAACGATATATCTGTAAGAAACATTAGCGGCAGCGTCTTTTTAAAACTCCCCTGTTTTCTATTTGCTTTATTTTAATTTCATTTTACCCTGCTTTTATTCATGATAGCGCTCCCTCACCTGCACGATAATTGGTTTTTCACCGCACTTGGCGGGTCCCGGGTCACTTCAGCTTTGGCCGCCATCTTGGGTGAGTCTTTTTCCTCGCCGGGCCATTTGGGGGTAGCAGATCAGCTGTCATAAGGACACGCTGACCTTTATATAAGGGGGCATTCTAGGCGGGCCATTCTGTTTACATCTATTTCGGACGCCTGACACTGATACTGCAACACAGTAGTGCGCTGCAGGGCGAGTTATTTCACGAACGCGGCAGCGTCTTTTTAAAACTCCCCTGTTTTCTATTTGCTTTATTTTAATTTCATTTTACCCTGCTTTTATTCATGATAGCGCTCCATCACCTGCACGGTAATTGGTTTTTCACCACACTTGGCGGGTCCCGGGTCACTTCAGCTTTGGCCGCCATCTTGGGTGAGTCTTTTTCCTCGCCGGGCCATTTGGGGGTAGCAGATCAGCTGTCATAAGGACACGCTGACCTGTATATAAAGCAGCCATTCTACGCGCAGCGTTCTCGCCGTAGTGACGCCGGAGTCATGCCAGAGTCCAGCCCGTCTGCGCCCGTCAGCGTCCCGGAAGCGGTCGGAGCGGCGGGAGGCCTGGATCTGGTGGGCCAATTTTACCTGGTGTTATTATGGTCTGCTATACATCTTCGAAGCTGCGGTCCTTACAAAAGGTATTGTGTGCTTGCTTTAAGGTGTTTCCTGGCCGCCATAGGGGCAAGAGGAGATGCCCGGGCTGCGGCTGGTCGCCAGGCAATGCTCCACGGACACTCCCTATTCAGGAGATGGTTACTGCGAAGCATCTCTGTATGCTGTTAAACACCAGGTCAGTGCGCAGTCACGCTCAGGAGCTCTTTGACCTCTTGACCACGGAAAAACCGGTGTGCCTGATGCTAACAGAGACCTGGTTAGGAGTTTCCTCCAATCCTGATATCGCTATGGCGATCCCTCCAGAATACAATATTTATAGGCAAGATAGGCTGGAAGGAAGGGGCGGTGGTGTAGCACTCGTGGTGAAGAAATCCGTTGTATGTTCTATTATTCCCACTGAGGCTATTAAAGGGTCTGAATCCCTTGCCTTCTCTTTAACATTGGCGCCGCATCAGTCAGTGAAAGGGCTGCTAGTGTACAGACCCTCTGGTCCAGTTGGTTCTTTTTTCAATGAGCTCCAGTCTGTCATGTCAACGTTGGTCTTGAGAGCTGACCACTGTATCCTGGCTGGAGACCTCAATTTTCACATGGATGAGGCTTCGGACCTAGATGTGATCAAACTGTCCGACATTACGGCATCCCTGGGCCTAGCCCCCTATCTTTTTGAACCAACGCATGATAAAGGCCATACTTTGGATCAGGTCTTCTCTACGTCCCCCATAGAGGTGACGGCACTTCTGCCGGTCCTGTGGACAGACCATCGGTTGGTCAATTTTTACATACTGGGCAATAAGAAATCCCCGAGTAGTGCCCCCAGACAGCAAGGATCAGCGTTGAGGGCATACCATCGGGTGACCCCAGAAATGTTGGCGCAGGCATTGTGCGAACATCCTTGCCCTCTTACAGGGGTTTTAGATAGGGACCTGGAGTCTCTGCAGGCCTGGTTTGTAGACAGGCTGAATGACTTGGCCCCTTCGAGGGCTCCGCGTTGGCTGTCCAAACGGGTCTCTGCTCCCTGGTTCACCGAAGCGCTGCTTGCTTCCCGCAGGCAATGCAAGGTGGCGGAAAGGGCCTGGCGGGCTCAGTACGATCCTGCTGCCAGACTCGAATATAGAACCATGGTCAAGGCCTATCATCGAGATATCCTCCTCGAGAAGAAGAGTTACTTTGCTAGGAGGATTGAGGCTGCCTCGAATTCCTGCAAAGAGATCTTCACGATCATTAGGGAATTCATTGCCCCACGGTCGAATGCGACCCAGACCGCCCCCACCGAGACGTGGGCGTCGGATCTCACATGCTTTTTCACCACTAAGATTAAGCTGATTCAGGACTCTTTTCCATTGAGGCCGGTTGCTGTCTGCCCTTGCTTTGAGGATGGACCAGTTCCATCGGTTCCCCAAGGGTCAGTCCTGACAGACTTTCCGCCTATTTCAACTCCTTCGTCATTGACACTCTTGGCCAATCTTAAATCGGGCTCGCCGCTCGACCCATGTCCGGCCAAATTTCTGGCGAAGATGGCGACAGTGGTAAATCCGCTGGTGAATCCCCTCCTGAATCTCTCTCTGAGCCAGGGGGTGGTCCCACCGGCCTGGAAACAGGCTATGGTCATTCCCCTTATTAAGAAGCCTGGTTTAGATCCCGAGGTCTTGGCCAATTATAGGCCCATTTCTCTCCTTCCTGCATTGGCTAAGATCCTGGAGAAGCACGTGCACACTGTGCTTTCTAATTTTTTGGAATCACACGATCTACTCCATTCCACTCAATCGGGCTTTCGCCCTAATCTTAGCACTGAGACGGCGCTGCTGGAGGTGTCCGAAGCCATCAAGGAGACGCTGGACTCGGGTGGCAGAGCCATGCTGATAATGCTGGACTTGTCGGCGGCCTTTGACACCGTCCCCCATGAGGGTCTGCTCGTCAGACTTCATGAGATCGGTCTGAGGGGGACGGTGCTTAGCTGGTTTACCTCTTTTTTGGCTGGCCGCCGACAAACGGTCTGGGCCTCCTTTAGTTCTGCCGAGATGCCGCCATTGGGAGTCCGAGTCCCGCAGGGCTCTGTGTTGAGCCCGACTCTCTTTAACATCTTCATGACCCCTCTGGCGGCCTTGGCTGAGTCTTTCGGGGCCCAGATCGTATCCTACGCCGACGACACCCAGTTGCTCTTTACCTGTCGGAAAGGAGAGGATTTTGATGGAGAGAGTATCCGTGAGTGCCTTGGGGCTTTTTTTAAATGGCTCCAACTGAACAGCCTCAAGTGCAACTCAGACAAATCGGAGGTACTCTTCTTCGGTTGTCAATCCGATCCGGACTGGCAGGTATGGTGGCCCGCTGACATGTCTCCTCCGGTGCGATCGTCTCAGCTGGCTAAGAATTTGGGGATTAAAATTGACAACGGCCTGACCTTAAGATCTCCGATCCTTGTCCTCACTGGCACCTGTTTTGGTGTCCTCCGTATACTTCGGAAGTTTTTCCCTTTGCTATCTGATGACCACAGGAGGACTACGGTACAGGCCTTGATTGGTTCAAGACTGGACTACTCTAACGTCCTATATCTTGGCCTGCCGGAATATCTCCTGCAACGGATGCAGGTGGTCCAGAACGCGGTAGTGCGTGCCATTTTTGGCCTGCATAGGCGAGTCAGAGTTTCTGGCTTGTTGCAGTCCCTTCATTGGCTGCCTATCCGGAAGCGGATAGTTTTTAAAACCCTAACTCTTGCACACAAGGCCCTTTATGCCGCAGGGGCTAAATACCTTCAAAGGAGGCTCGTCTTTTATCGTCCGTCACGATCTCTGAGATCAGAGTCGATGTTTCTTGCCACTGTTCCTCGTGTGAGGAAGGCCCGTATTGGAGGTCGCTCCTTTATGTCCCGGGCTCCACAGCTTTGGAACTCTTTGCCTCTGACATTGCGCAGTACCTCAAACCTGTTGGCCTTGAGGAAGGGCCTGAAAACTTGGCTTTTTGCCTCCTAGACTTCTTTTTTTCTGCTGACCCCGTTCTCTTTTAATCTGTGTGTTGTGTTTGTCTTTTTCAGGCTGTCAATAAAGCGCCGGGACACTCTTCCGAGTAGCCGAGCGCTATAAAAGACACAAATAACATAACATAACATAACATAACATAGTTGGTGATAGATTCCTTTCCTTAAAATTACCCCCAGGCGTCATACTGGATCTGGAAAGTTTTTTTCAGCAGTACCCCTGCGCGTCGGCAGGAAACCGTGCGGCCCTGCGTACGTCGTTGCCGTCGTAGTCGCTGAGATGACGTTGCGGGAGCTACTTAGATGCACCCACGAACGCTGCTGTCAGTTCTGTACATGACTTTCAGCGCCAGGAACGCAAAACCATGCAAGATACTGGCCACTGATGCATTGAAACCAGGGCCCTGAAAGGGATGACCTTAACCCTAAAAATCAGTTTGCAGAACGGGGAGGATGTGTGGGGCGGTAAGGAATCTATCATTAAGTAATGTTTCTTACAGATATAGTGTTACCGAAGGTAAGTAACTTGTTCGTCTGAAAGAAACACGTTAGTGATAGATTCCTTACCTTAGAATAGATACACCAGCAATACCAACCCCGGTGGTGGGTCTGCAAACCAAGATCACACCAGAAAGTCACTGAGAACAGAACGGCCAAAGAAGTCGTCTCTCCGGACTGGACTGTAAAGGCAATAATGCTTAGTAAAAGTGTGCAGTGAGGCCCACATGGCTGCCTGACAGATGTCTTGCAGGGGGACACCACGTCCCAATGCAGTTGTAGCTGCTGTAGCCCTGGTAGAATGGGTGACCAACACTACCGGAGGTTTTTTAGCGAGAATAACAGGCCTTATATATATATATAATCTTTATTGCTTGATTACTTAAAATCATTGCAATCACAGCATAATAATTAACCAACAAAAAAACACAATTAAATTTTAAAACAAGAGAACTTCTCTTTTCATAATTCAAAAAAACAATCCCATATATAGTTTAAAACCTTATTGATAGGCCCAAATCTAGCCACCTTACGTCTTGAATTACATAATACAGGTTAAAGTGACGGTGTGCTTTACATACTTTTCCATAAATATCATAAGGAAATATTATCGACCAATAAACATTAATTTCCCATACTTTCGGATGATCTAATTTGCAAAAAGTGCATCAGTTTGCTGCGATGGAAACCCCGCTGATATTACATTTCAAATTAATACCATCGTAACAAAAATGTATTAATTTAATCAAGATTATAAATCATTCAAATCTATAGCACCAAGGTCATAAAATTAGAGGGGATCCACCCTATATTAAACATTTATCTACTGCCATTAAAAATTTTACCAATTGACATAGTAGTGGAACCGATTCACCGGACAATGACATGATTAATGCCTGACGAGCAGATCTCACACCACTCATCAGAAAATAAGGTCTCAGAAAAAAACGTCTAAGATTAGTCTATAACAGGCCTCGATACACAAGACGACCCAGCGGGAGATAGTCTTCTTGTGTACAGCCTGGCCTTTCATGGCGCCTACGTAGTCAACAAAGAGCTGGTCATCCGCCCGGAACTGTTGTGTGCGATTCAGGTAGAATGAGAGCGCATGTTTTGGGTCCAGTCGGTGGAGCTTCTCTTCCTCTCTGGAAGGGTTCGAAGGCGGAAAGAAAGTGGACAAGGTGATAGTTTGCCCGATGTGGAAGGCATTGACTACCTTTGGCAAGAAGGAAGGACGAGTGCAAAGCACATCCTATCTGGATGAACAAAAAGAAAGGGAGGCCTACAGGAAAGAGCCTGGAGCTCACTCACGCGCCTAGCAGGGGTGATGGCAACCAGGAAAGCAGTCTTCAAAGTCAATAAACAAAGAGGACAGTTGTGAAGTTGCTCAAAAGGAGCGCACATCTAAGTAAGAATTAGATTCAAGTCCCACTGCGGCATAACAAACGAAATAGGAGGGAAATGGTTTGTAATGCCTTTGAGAAATCTATTTACAACAGGGGACTTGAAAAGAGAGGGCTGATCAGGGAGCCTGAGAAAGGCCTAAATTGAAGAAAGGTAGCCCTTAATAGTGCCCAGAGCAGAGCCCTGCTGGGCCAGAGAAAGAAGGAACAAAAGGACTTCTGACAGAGGGGCAGAAAGGGGATCCACAGCCTTTGCTGTGCACAATGCCACAAATTTATTCCACCTTCAGGCGTATACTGAATTAGTGGAGGGACGCCAGGCTGCCAGAATGATATCACAGGCTTCAGGAGGCAAGTCAAATGGAATCAACTGTCGCGGCTCAATCTCCATGCATGTAAGTGGAGGCTGGACAGGTTCGGTGGAGGACCGTCCCCTGCTGCTTCGACAGAAGATCCTCCCGAAGAGGCAGTTGGATCGGGGGATCCATGCTCATACTGAGTAGCTCGGGATACCAAACTCTTCGAGCCCAGTCCGGAGCTACAAGAATGACTTGGTCCCGGTCACGCCTGATCTTCTACAGCACTCTGGGTAGAAGTGGTATAGGGGGAAAGGCGTACAATAGACCGCAGCTCCACTCGTGACGAAAAGCGTAGCCGAGCGAGTGCCACCTTGGAAATTCCAACACGCAGAAGAGATGACATTGCGCGTTCTCTTCGGTGGAGAATAGATCTAACAAAGGCTCTCCCCACTGTTGAAAGAGACCTTGCGCCACCTCCGAGTGAAGACGCCATTCGTGATCCATCATGCACCTGGGGCTGAGTTTCTCCACCCTGGCGTTCAAGGAACCTGCTAAGTGTTGAACCGTCAAGGAAATGCCTTGACATTCCAGCCATGTCCAGAGACGCAGAGCCTGCTGACATAGGGTACACGACCCCACCCGCCTTGCTTGTTGCAATACCACATGGCGGTGATGTTGTCTGTGAACACCTGCAATACTCTCCCCTTGACAGATGGAAGGAATGCCTTCAGTGCAAGTACTATCGCCCGTAGCTCCAGAAAGTTGATATGGAGCCTGGACTCCGCCGGAGACCAGAGGCCGCTGATATCTGCCTCTCCCATATGGCCGCCCCATTCCAGGATGGACGCATCCGTCACCACTGTGTGCTCCGGTTGGGGAAGGGAGAGGGATCTGCTGCTGACCCAATGTTGGTTCGTGAGCCACCACTGCAACTGCTGTGCAGTGCCTTCCGAGATCTAGACATGTTCGGACAGGTCCCCTTGATGCTGCACCCACTGGAACTGCAGAGCCCGCATATGCCATCTGGCATGATTGGTCAGTAGGATGCAGGAGGCCATAAGGCCAAGCAGCCTCATAGTCAGCCTGACTGAAACCCAGGACAAGGGCCAAAAGATCGGAATCATAGCCTGAATGTCCCGTACTCGCTGCTCGGGAGGATGTACCCGAAACTGCGGCGTGTACAGAACCGCTCCGATAAAGAGGAGCTTCTGAGAACTTCCTGCTGGAGAAGTTTCAAGTGATCTCCCGACATGTGGTGGCACTGTGGCGGCATGGCTGGAGGGGTAGTCTCGAAGGGGAGAGAGTAACTCCTTCGGACTATCTGCAAAACCCACCTGCCCGAGGTGATGGTGCGCCAGTGGGGGAGTTGATGGCGAATCCTGCCACCCACTGGCATTTGCTGGACCTGAAACACTGGACTAGGAAGGTTTGGAGGCAGTGGCGGCAGGGGAGGTGGTGGACAGACCCGCCCGCTGGCCCTGTGACCCACCTCTACGGGTCCTGCGGCTGCGCTGAGACTGTTGCTGCGCAGGCCTGTGGCTCTGAAATGAACGTGTTTGGGCGCCCCTTCCTTGGCCACGAAATGAGCGAAAAGCAGAAGGAGTGCGCGTGGCCGAAAGGCCTAAGGACTTGGCCATAGCCCGTGAGTCCTTAAAATGCTCCAATGCACTATCTGCCTTGTCGCTACAAATGTGAGCGCCATCAAAGGGCATGTCCATCAAAGTGTTCTGGACATCCCCAGAAAAGCCAGTCGTCCTCAGCCAAGCGTGGCGGTGTAGTGCCACTGTCATAGAAATAGCTCTGCCCAGCGAGTCAGCGGTGTCAATGCCACAACGAATTGTGAACTTGGCTTCGTCTCTCCGCTCCGCAATAGCTTGGGAGAGCACTGTCCGGGCCTCTTACACTACGGACACGGAGGCAACACCTGCTCGACTGTGTCCCACACAGAATGGGAATAATGGGCCAAAAGGCATGTGGTGTTCAAAGAACGCCGCCCTGAACTGGCGGAAGTGAAAATGTTCTTCCCAAACTGTTCCAGTTTCTTGGATTCCCTAACTGGTGGTGTGGAAGGGAATACGCTTGGGGACGCAGAGGCCTGGACAACCAAGCCTCAGGGGTAGGGTGTTGGGAGAGGAAAATGGGGTTGCCGGGGGCCGGGCGATGGCGTCGGGCCACGTTCTTATCCACTTAGACCCTGTGTTGGGCCTGGACCAGGTGCCCAAAAGACGTCCCAAGGTGCGTCATTCAAGGTCAGCAGCACCTCCGTAGAGGAAGACGCCGGCCAAAGCACTTCTGTCAGGAGGTTCGTCCTGACGGCCACCGTAGGGAGCTTGAGATGGAGAGCCTCGGGTGCAGTACGCAACACCACAGAATATGTATCACCTTCCTCCGTTGCCACGGTAGAAGGAGACAGTGTGCCAGGTTCTGGAGTAAAATCCAGGTCATCTGCATCCTCCAAATCCTCTTCCCAGTCTGGGTCTAACTCGCACTGGGCAGCGAGAGGGTCCTCGGACCCCTCCCAGTCCTCCGCGTCCTCCCCAACCTGCTGGACAGGCGGAAAAGAGGGAGTCGGATGGAGAAAGGGATAGAAATTGCCCATCGGCGTTTATCGACACCAGTCCGGCACCGTCTCCACGTCAGGGTGGAAGTCTGGGACTGCGTCGGCCATGGAGCCGGCCGGCCGCGCAGGTGGCGGTGCTGTAGACGTCGGTGGAGGTCATACGAGGCCACCTGACATCAGCTGGGATCCATGGATGGATCCATGGGGGTCTCGTGGTGCGAAGACCGGCGTCGCCGATGACCTCGGGACCGGAACCGGCGACGAAGAGCAAGGACCACCAGCCGAACCCGCAGGGCCTGAAGGCGTGACGGCAGGGCCCGATGGGCCAAAAAGGCGGGCCATGGATGACAGAAAGTACTGTAGCTGGGCCGGAGTCGCCAACGGACCCGGAAAGGGCGGGTAGGCTGTCGGCAACTGTGCGGGCTCCGCCGGAGCCGCGGGGGTGGCACCACCCGCACCCTGAGCCATGTCGCGCAACAGACTAGGGGAAGGCGAATAGCGACGATGCTTCTTCGACTTCTTGTGCTTTGCCTTACCTGACTCAGAGTGCGAAGACTTCGTCGAACGAGGGTGGTGGTGGTGGCTCCGCGACCGGTCCTTCGACCTCCCACGGAAACAGGACCTTGAACGGCGCAGAGCCGACTCCCAGGCCTCCAGCACCTTTCGGGACCACTCCCGCAAAGTTTTCAGAGCCATGGCCCGGCATTCGGGGCACAACTCGGAGTCGTGGATTATTTCATACGCAAGTTAAAGCGAAATATACCAACACAGATAGTAGACAGAACCTATTTTTTTAAATCTTGAAGAATTGTCGAGACGGAAGGCGGAACAGCTGTTAACAAGAGCCTTTAAAGCCTATACCGGAAAATACAGTATGTGGAACGGATACACGATGTGAAAGAATTTGTTCAGAACCTGGATTAATGAGAGTAGGAACCAGGAGAAATTACATTTTATGGCACAAAATGTGCTCTTACCACTTGTAGAGTATTTCTTTGCCAGAGTATTTCTGTGCCAAAACAAATGCAATCCTACGCAATGGGGCCATTTTATATGGGGGCAAGAAGTATAAGGCTGAATTTCTTTGGAATTAACGCACAAGTTACTTATCTTCGGTAACAATATATCTGTAAGAAACAGTAGTTAGTAATAGTTTCCTTACCTTAGAATATCCCCAGGCGTCAGACTGGATCCGGAAAATTTTGCTTAGCAGTACCCCTGCGCGTCGGTAGGCGTCGTCTCCGGGTCCGCGTCTGTCGTCGTTGGCACCGCTATGAAGTTGTCGGAGTACTTAGACGCCGCCCTCGCGCGCTGACTTCAGTTCTTATACACAGCTTTTCCGCGCCAGAAACGCAGAACCATGATAAAAACCAACACTGGTGCCATGAAAACTAGGGCCCTGATAGGGGATGACCTAAACCCTAGATATAGGTTCGCAGAACTGGTAGGATGGGTGGGGCGGGAAGGAATCTAATACTAACTACTGTTTCCTACAGATATATCGTTACCAAAGGTAAGTAACTTGTGCATCTGAAAGAAACAGGTTAGTATTAGATTCCTTACCTTAGAATAGATACCCCAGCAATACCAACCCCGGTGGTGGGTCTGCGAACCAATGATCACACCAGAGAGTCCTGGAGAATGGAACGGCCGAAAAAGCCATCTCTCCGGACTTGGCTGTCCAGGCAGTAGTGTCTTGCGAACGTGTGCAGCGAGGCTCACGTAGCTGCCTGACAGATGTCCTCCAAGGGGACTCCCCGACCCAGGGCAGTAGTAGCCGCCGTGGCCCAAGTGGAATGGGCACGTAGCCCCACAGGAGGCTCCTTTCTAGCCAAAGAGTAACAAGCCTTGATGCACAAGACGACCCATCGAGAAATGGTCCGTTTGTGCACCGCCCGTCCCTTCTTAGCGCCCACGTAACCAACAAAGAGTTGGTCATCCACCCGGAACTGGCGTGTGCGGTCCGGATAGAATGAGAGCGCACGTTTTGGGTCCAGACGGTGGAGCCTCTCTTCCTCTTTCAAGGGATGCGGAGGCGGAAAGAAGGTGGGCAAGGTGACGGACTGCCCGATGTGGAAGGCTGTGACTACCTTAGGACGGAAAGAGGGTCGTGTCCGCAACACAACTTTGTTCGGATGGACAGAAAGGAAAGGAGGTTGAGAAGAAAGAGCCTGGAGCTCACTCACTCTCCTGGCAGAGGTGATGGCAACCAGGAATGCAGTCTTAAGAGTAAGGAGACGAAGAGGACAGTTATGAAGTGGCTAGAAGGGAGCGCACATCAGATAAGTAAGAACAAGGTTCAAGTCCCACTGAGGCATCACGAAAGGAACAGGAGTGAACATATGAGTGATGCCCTTCAAAAACCTATTTGCAACTGGGGACTTGAACAAAGAGGGCTGATCAGGGAGCCTTAAGAAGGCGGGAATGGCAGAGAGGTAGCCCTTTAGAGTGCCCAGAGCAGAGCCCTGCTGGGCAAGAGAGAGAAGAAAGAGGAGAACCTCTGAAATAGGGTCAGAAAGGGGATCCACAGCCTTTGCTGTGCACCATGCCACAAATTTGTTCCACCTGCAGGCGTATACCGATTTTGTGGAGGGACGCCTGGCTGCCAGAATCAAATTACAGACTTGCGGAGGCAAGTCAAATGGCCTCAACTGTCGCCGCTCAATCTCCACGCATGTAAGTGCAGACTGGACAGGTTTGGGTGGAGGACCGTCCCCTGCTGCTGCGACAGAAGGTCCTCCTGAAGAGGCAGACGAATCAGGGGATCGACAGACATGCTGAGTAGCTCGGGATACCAGTAAATTCGTGCCCAGTCCAGAGCCACAAGGATGACTTGGGCCCGATCACGTCTGATCTTCTTCAGCACTCTGGGCAGAAGTGGTATAGGCGGAAAGGCGTACAACAGACCGCAGCTCCACTCGCGACGAAAAGCGTCTCCGAGCGAGTGCCGCCTTGGAAATTCCAAAGCGCAGAACTGATGACATAAAAATAGTATAACTACATCCCACCGGGATCCAGTTCTGAGCATTTCAAAGCCAAGTACGCAACCCCCTTGTTATCACATCTAGGACAGGTTACATTTTACAGACTATCCTGTTGTTCAATATATACTCTGTGTAAATACTGTAAAAGCAATACTTTAAAACCATTCAGTCCTCTGCTCAGGTGATTTCCACACTATACCCATAATCAATAAACTTGCTAGTAGAAAAGCTTTCAAATGTTTTCTGACTCACCTAGTGAGTTAGGGATAGTTATCACTCACTAATTTGGTTAGCAAAACATTAGTTAGCACTCTCCAATCCTAACCTATAAGATCCTTTGAGGTATTACAGCACTGGGCAATTATTGTGTGGGTAGGTTGTGTGTGGAGTAAATATGTGACTATATTATGTGTATTAATGTCAAAATGATGCATATTAGTAGTGATGAATGAGTTACTTACCTTCGGTAATGATTTTTCTGGTGGATACAGTATCTGCGTGTGGATTCCTCACCATGTCAATATCCCCCTGCGTCATCAACATTCAGAATATCTTGTAGCTTTGCGCCGACGTGGACGACGTCCCAGAAGTACGGCATCGCGCACGGCTCCGCGGACGTCACCGACACAATAATAGGCCCACGTCGGCGTGATGACATCAGTTCCGCCCTTTTTTCCGTGCCTTTGAGGCACACGGACGGATCAACAACAGTAGATATACACACAATGTACACAGTACCAAATAATCAAAACAACACACACAGTGTGTAGTCAATGCCGGAAAGTAAAAACATTAACACATTTTCTTTGACAATAAAATATTAACATTACAGTAAATCAGGTATAGAAGAGTGAACAACGGGGAGACAGGTGGGCCAGTGAGGAATCCACAGGTAGATACTGTATCCACCAGAAAAAGCGTTACCGAAGGTAAGTAACTTGTTCTTCTGATGGATACATCTGCCAGTGGATTCCTCACCTTGTGAATAGAGTCCCACAGCAGTCCCCACTCCCGGAGGAGGGTGTCCAATCTCCTATACCAGAAAATCCTTGAGGACAGAACGCGCAAAGTGGCCGTCCCTCCTCACTTCGGAATCCAAGCAGTAATGCTTCACGAAAGGGTGGAGGGAAGCCCAAGTCGCTGCTCTACAAATGTCCTCCACAGGAACACCCCTAGACAAAGCAGATGTAGCAGACCTTACTCTAGTGGAATGAGCTCTTAAACCTTCAGGAGGTTCCTTACCCGCCGAGGAGTAGCAAATCTTGATACACAAGACAATTCATCTCTACAGTGTGCGTTTGTGCACCGCCTTACCTCTTCTGGCTCCAACAAAACCTACAAAGAGCTGGTCATCCACGCTGAAAACTCTGGTTCTGTCCAGGTAGAAACTCACCGCCCTCTTCGGGTCCAAACGGTGAAGTCTCTCCTCCTCCTTGGAAGGGTGAGGAGGAGGATAGAAGGTAGGAAGGGTAATGGACTGCCCTAGATGGAAGTGAGTTACCACCTTAGGCAGAAAAGCAGCCCTGGTCCTGAGTATCATTCGTTCAGCATGAATGGTCAAGAATGGGGGCCTTGAACTAAGAGCTTGAAGCTCACTTACCCTCCTTGCCGAGGTAATTGCAATAAGGAAGACCGTTTTAAAAGACAGTCTCAAGGGACACTTGTGCAAAGGTTCAAAAGGTGAACCCATTAAGAAAGTAAGTACAAGGTTCAAGCCCCTTTGAGGCATAATAAAGGGAGTAGGAGGAAATTTATTTGTAAGGCCCTTTAGAAACCTTAAAACAATAGGAGATTTAAATAAAGACGGCTGATCTGGCAGGCAAAGGAATGCAGACAAAGCCGAAAGATAACCTTTCACTGTAGCTACAGCAAACCCTTGCTGAGCGAAAGAAAGCGCAAACTGAAGAATGTCAGACAATCGAGCCTTCAAGGGGTCAATGGATTTCTCCCCACACCAAGAGACAAATTTGGACCACCTATAAGAGTAAATAGACTTGGTGGAATGACGCCTGGCTGATAAGATGACATCTACCACATCATGTGGGAGAGAAAAAGAATTCAGGTTGCCCCGGTAAATCTCCAGGCATGAAGGTGTAAGGTCTGGAGATGGGGGTGTAGATCCTGCCCCTCCATCTGAGAGAGGAGATCTGCCCTGAGAGGGAGACGGAGCAGCTGGCAAGAGGAGAGGTAGAGAAGATCTGTGTACCACACCCTTCTTGGCCAATCCAGGGCGATCAATATGACTCGGGCCAGGTCTTGGCAAATCTTCCTCAGAACCCGAGGAATCAACGGCATGGGAGGAAACGCGTAAAGGAGATGCGAGTCCCATCTCAACTGAAACGCGTCCCCCAAAGCTCCCTGCTTCGGATACTGGAGACTGTAGAATGACGGGCAGTGAGCGTTCTCGCGAGTGGCAAACAGGTCCACACGAGGAGTTCCCCTCGTCCGAAAGACGTGACTAACCACCTCCGGATGGAGCCTCCACTCGTGGTCGGCTGAGAACTGCCGACTGAGACTGTCTGCACGCATGTTCAGAACCCCGGCCAGATGATTTGCCATCAGACAAATCCGATGGTCCTAAACCCAGGACCAGAGACACAGAGCCTTTCTGCAAAGGCACCACGACCCCACACCTCCCTGCTTGTTGACATACCACATCGCGGTAGTGTTGTCCGTCAGGACTTGAACTGACTGACCGCGAAGGGAAGGGAGGTAGGCCTTGAGCGCCAAACGTATCACCCACAATGCCAGAAGGTTGATGTGAAGCAACCTTTTCTCTGGAGTCCAAAGAACCTTGACCTCTAGATCCCCCAGACGAGCACCCCACCCTAGGGTGGATGCATCCGTTATCACTGTGGTCACCGATGGAGGCAGTTAAGGCTTTCCTTGAGACAGATTGACTTCCACGCCCCACCAAGTCAGATCGGCTGCAGCTTCTCTGGAGATCCTCACAGACTCCCTGAGATCTCCACTGTGTTAATACCACTGCCTGCGGAGGTACCACTGGAGCGCCCTCATGTGCCTGCGTGCATGGTTGAGCAACAGAATGCAGGAAGCCATCAGACCGAGCAGACGAAGGACCTTCAGGACTGGAACGACCGCTCCATTGTAAAATAAAGGAATCATTTCCTGTATGTCGCGAATCCTTTGAGGAGGAGGGAATACCCGACACACAGATGTATTCAGTACAGCACCTATGAACAGGTTGCGCTGGGAGGGCACCAGGTGAGATTTGGGCACATTTATCGAAAATCCCAACCTGTACAACAATTGAGTTGTGCATTGCAAATGATGGAGCACCTTCTCTGGAGATTCTGCTTTGATAAGCCAATATTCCAGATAAGGGAATACTGGAATCCCTGACCTTCTGAGATGGGCCGCCGCCACCACCGCCACCAACGCCATCACCTTGGTGAAGACTCGAGGTGCAGTAGTAAGACCAAACGGAAGGACCGCAAACTGGTAATGTTGCGAACCCACCGTGAAACGGAGATACTTTCTGTGCGACTTCTGGATGGGGATGTGGAAATAAGCATCCTGCAAGTCGATCGACACCATCCAGTCCTCTTCCAGCAGCGCCTGAAGAACCTGCGCAAGGGTGAGCATCTTGAACTTCTCCTGTTTCAGATAAAGGTTCAAGATCCTGAGGTCCAGGATTGGACGAAGCCTGCCATCCTTCTTGGGAATCAGGAAATACCGGGAGTAGCATCCCCGACCCCTTTCCTGCTCCGGTAACACCTCTATCGCACCTTTTCTTAGTATCGCCAGGACTTCCCCCTGCAGAAGCAGCAGGTGGTCTTCTGAGCAAAACCCTTGACAAGGAGGGTAATTCGGAGGGAACGCCCGAAAGGGAAGAGCATACCCATTCTCCACGAGATTGAGAGCCCAAAGGTCTGATGTGACCGATTCCCAATCCCGCAGAAAGTAGGTAAGCTGACCCCCCACAGGACCTGCATGATCCGGATCTAGTGCTGCTTTGCTGAAGTTGGAGCGGGGTGGGAAGAGGAAGAGGAGGAGGAGGAGAAGGAAGCTTGACGTCCTCGAGGACGAGCCCTCTGTCTGCCCCTGTAAGATTTGTACAGCGGATTTTGCTGCTGCTGCTGCTGTTGCGACTGCTTGTAGGCTCGAAAGGAGGACTTTCCGAATCCCCTATACCTTTTGCCTACAGTTCCCCTGCATTGCAAACCCAAGGATCTGGCCGTAGCTCTGCTGTCCTTGAATCTCTCCAACGCAGCATAAGCCTTTTTCCCGAAAAGGCCCGAACCATCAAAGAGTAGATCCATTAAGGCAGCCTGGACATCTGTTGAAAATTCAGAGGTCTTCAACCAAACCACCGTTCTGGTGGAAACTGAAGATCCCATTACTCTCGCCACCGAGTCAGCAGTATACAACCCACTCTGAATGACCTGCCGAGCAGCAGCCTGAGTGTCAACCAGAACCTCATTAAAGTTCTTTCTATCTTCCTCTGGAATCTTAGGAGCCAGCTGTTTGACAAAATCCATCAAAGCATGGATATAACGCCCCAAGAGACATGTAGCATTTGTTGACTTAAGAGCCATACTCGCTGATGAAAAGACTTTCTTTGCAGCTTGATCCTACTTTTTTGATTTCTTGTCCCCAGGCACCTGAGGAAAAGCACCTGCAGATTTTTTGGAGCAGGCAGCCTGTACAACCAAGCTCTGTGGCAAAGGATGCGAAGATAAAAAGTCTGGGTCACCAGGAGCCACCCTGTATCTTCTCGCAACAGCTTTTGAAACAGCAGGAGCTGTAAGAGGTCTATTCCACACTTCTAAGATTGGCTCCGTCAAAGCCTCATTGAAAGGAAACATGGGCTTCACAACAGAGGATGGCGAATGGAGGACTTCTGTCAAAATGTTCGACTTGTACTCTGCAGTAGGAAGAGTTAAGTTCAATAGATCCGCCGCCTTCCTGATGACTACATGGTATAGAGTCACATCCTTAGAAGGGGCATCAGAAACAGAGGCTAAATCCCAACCAGGAGAGAGCTCCAGTCCACTAGCCTCCCTTAAATCGCCAAAGAAATCCTCTGATTCCTGCAGCTTAACCTCTTCCATCTCGGCTTCTCAGTACCTTTGCTCCTCCAGGAGTCGCTGGGCCTCACGCCTCGACCTCTCCTTCGGGAACGGCGTCGGCGGATCCGAAATCGACTCCGACGGAGCCAGCGTCGAGCTCGGAGCTGGAGGACCAGGTCGCTGTTCTCGAGGACGGACCGGAGCCAGCGCCGGTGGCAACGGCATCGGCGACGAAATCTTCGGCGTCGAAGGCTTCGGCTGCGCCGAGAAATGCCAAGGCGGTGTCAGAGACGGCATAAATGGCAAGAACGGTGCTGAAGCATAAGACTGGGGGACCCCCAGGTTAAACGCCATCGGACCCATGGGACCAACCGGTGCTCCAGAGGGGTACAAGGCTCTAGAATAGACTCCATACATTGCGTTTAAAAACTGTGTAGGGTCTTGACCTGGGGCCGGAAAAGGAGGGTACGAACCCACAGGCTGCTTTCGAGGAACCGGAGTCATCTCGACCTCTACCTCGGGTTGACACACCGGAGTCGTCAAACCCTCTGGCAATGGAGCCTCTTCTTCCTCTCGAGTTGGTGAACGAGATGGAACTGGAGAGGGATTCGACACCGGAGCCGGTGAATGCTCCGGCGACTCCATAGGCGAAGCCTCACCTTCTGGATCCAGAACTTCTGGTGAAGGTGAAATCTCATCCCTACGATGTCTTCTCATTGGCGACTTTGGTCTCGAATCCGAATCCTTCCCAGAATGATGTTGTGATCCATGCTTCCTCTTCTTGTGCTTCTTTTTAGCCGATCTGGAAGCATGCCCAGATGACGACCTTGAGGGCGACTTCGAACGAAACCTCGACCTCGAGCTCGTCCTGTCTTTTTTACCTTTCATCTTAGCAACCAGGAGCTTCGCCTCTCCCTCACGAAGGGCCTTGGGATTCATCTTCTTAAAGGATGGACAACCCCTGGACATCATGGTCCGAGCTAAGGCACCAAACGCAGTCTTCATGCGGGTCCGTGATCGACATCATCTTACCGCATTCACCAGACGGCTTGAATACGGTCTTCTTCGATTACATATCGCCAGGAAAAAGCGATACAAGAAACACGAAAACCAACAAACAGTAACAAAGTTACTATCAAAGCTACAGAGGATTCCTCGAAAACCGTTCGCGTCGACAACACTGAAAAAAGGGAACTGATGTCATCACGCCGACGTGGGCCTATTATGATGTCGGTGACGTCAGCGGAGCCTCGCGCGATGCCGTGCTTCTGTGACGTCATCCACGTCGGCGCGAAGCTACAAAAAGAATTTCCGAATGTTGCTGACGCAGGGGGATATTCACAAGGTGAGTTATCCACCGACAGATGTATCCATCAGAAATCCTCTAACTTGACCATAATACTTTGTATGGTGGCATAAGCCCATAGCACTAACGAAGAACATTATGTGCATTGATGAGCAATTACGGTAGAATTTGAGCTCATTCTTGAATCTTATTTTTTGACAATTAAATAAAAAGGTGATTCTACTAAATGCCTCGGTTTAGGATTGAGAATAGACAAAAATGGGTTAATGGCATGTGCGCTTTATAGCATACAATATTTTTTTTGTGCATTGCTAATTGAATGGCATAGTCATTAAATGTGATTTTTTTTCCAGTTATTTCTTGAATCATTTTGGGGGGATTTCATGATCCTTTCTGAGTAATTTAGGGAGTTAAATTTACTATAGTTTGCCACTGAAATACTTCTTACAAATACTCTCTTCACAAACCTCTGGAAAAGACGGATTCTTTTGTTGTGCTTGGTTGAGGTGTCTATCATACATATTCTGTTTGCAATACGGAGCTTGCTTGCAAACCATCAAAGTGCCTGAAGGACAACTGGGTCACTCAAGAACCAAAACACTGAAAGGTGTTACACATGAATTCTTGAAGACATAAGCATACAGAGAGCAGACAAAAGAAAGAAATGAGTATGGCACAGGTGTGAGCACAAGAAAGGAGAGAAAAACGTGCAGAGGAGAGACTGAGAACAAGAGAGACAATGTTAGTGAGTACGGATATATATCTGCATGATTTTGTCATATTGGTACAGTGCAAGGCATGAATCCCTGTCCCTAACCTAAGCAGAACACATGTTTTGTAAAACTTGGTGACTACTCACATATGAATAATTACCACTTGATTCCTTTGTTTCCTTGTATGAAATCTAACCCAGTCTAAAAAAATATTCACGTTATTAAATATATACATCATGACTATCTGTCTTACCTGCCGATTGTTTTTCTGTGCATCTTCAAGGACTTTCCTCACTTCATTGGCATAGGCAGCGGCTGGATCACTGTGATCTTCTCTGTATAGCCCCCTGTAAGTGTCTGGTAGGGGAGCCTGCACACAAGTATATAATAAATGTAAGTGGCCAAACTGCTAACCTGATAGAACTGATATAAGCATTCTTTGATGTGTCCAAGTACATACCACATGAACCCACTCCTTTTGTCCTTCCAGGGTTCTGAATTTGTAAGGGCTTATGTCAATGAGAGATGTCAGGTGGCCGTGATATGCACTAGAAAAAACAAAATTAGCTGAAAGTACAATCTTAGGTATTATGGATGTATACCCAAGTAGAAGTAACCCAGGTCAGTTTCACTGTCCCTTAACAATACCAGCAATACTATTCTTACAGGGTTTTTAACTAAATAACCCCAATCAAAAGAAAGAATACAACAAAATGAATGTATTTATTAATAACACTTTATTTCTGCCGTGCTGCCCTAAAAGTAGAAAATAAAACGTATGCACAGATATAACAATTAGCAGCAGTATGTACGTATACCTAACTAGGGCTTCCAAATTACAAAAATAAAGTGCATTGGAAGAAAAAGATGAAACTTATTTACACTTCTCTATGTGTTATTAATGTGATGAAACTTTCTAAATCAGAGAAATTCTTCAGTGGAGCAACGCGGATCAAATATTTTATCTTGAATACAGTGATATCATTAGCTTCATAATTCAAGTTTCTCCTGATAGTTACGTTGTAAATTCCAGTTAGGAGTCAGTTTAAATCTTACTATATGACAAAGTATAATTTATTTACTTATTTGGCGGATATTAGGATGGATTCATACCTTTGAGGTCACTTGGAGCATTAGCTTTTGGTTAGAATTGCAAACATCTCACACAACAAGACGCTTCGATCCATATGTTAAAAAAAGGTCAATGATGAAGCTGCAGGAATTGAAGAGGTGCTTGGACAACGAGGGTTGTTTTGGACTCCTACAGAGCTTGAAGTGGTCACTCTGAGATCTTAAGCTAGAGTTGTGGCTGTTCCGCGTTTCTGGGCCTTTGACTTACAAAGCATGCCTCATACGCAGGGACACGTGAGTTTACTAGAGATCAGACTTGCCGTCAAAGATCTTCATTCCTGTTTTTGTATATCTCTGGAACAGTAAACCAAAGTACCCAGAATCAACATTCAATCTGGTTGTACACCGACAGAGACAAGACGGTTCTCTTAACATTAAATTGGTGGATAGTAAAATTTACTAGTAGGTGCTAATTGCTGCGCGTACGGCTTACATTTCAAAACTCCTCAATGCCTCACTGATTACTAAACAGGGCATAGTAAACTGTTTTATGTCCACACATCGATTTTTTTCGTCTTGGTCAAAGAGACGATCCCAGAGGCCCAAGGCCCGTATGTCTGTAAACGGGGATGTGTTGCATGGCCACCAAGAGAGGATATAGTCCCTGGGGACTTTGTGTACTTCATATGGCATCCAGGAAGACCCTCTTGTGTTTTCTCTTAACGCCACAAAGAATAAGAAGAGCTTTCTTAGTTTGGAAAGTACTCGCTTCTCTACTGCTGCCATTGTAATATTGAAAGGTTTCACAGTCTCAGCAGATGACTGGTAGACCTCGTTCATGAATCACATTCACAAACTAATGAGGTCCACTTGATGAATGAAAACCCAGTGAAGTGCTCTGCCTGTGGACTTTCAAAGTAGGGCAGAACTCTGCTATATACCTTTGCATAAATGATCGTAAAATATAGCGGAGCTGTAATATCACCAGAGGTTTTCTACCCCCTTTTTTATGAGGATAATAACCTTATTCTGTGTTATAGTCAGTTTTGGTGGTGGCTAGTGTAGCATGTTCAGATTTTTGAGGACCTAGGGTTAATATTGCACTCCAGCTTTGTACCAGTTGGAATTGCTTCATTCAATTTTGTTTTACTAGAAGACTACATTGCATAAGACTACAGCACTAGCGCTGCCAGTCTGGTATTCAGGATTCTTTTTTTAAGGGGGGGTCATGCTTAACTAACCGAGCAGTAGTGTTGCTGTTGAGCGACTCTCTGTTCCTCTTCCAGTCAGCGCTCGCCTACCGACACTTCTTCTGTCGTATATTGCAGGGAATATACTGCAGCATTCCTTGCACAAGTGAATCCTCTGCCTGAAGGGAGTTGTATAGAGTTGCCCTGTAGAAGCACAGCAGTGACAAAGCATAGAAGGTGTTTGGGATAACAGTTTATAAAGAAGTGCATTATGAGACAATCTCCCTGGGGAAGCAGAGGTCAACAGTCCAGATGAGAAGGCGAGCCTCACTCTGATCATTGGAGTCCTACCGGGTCTTGACCCACCTACATCCTGGCTTGTGGAGCCCGCCACCTCTTACCCTGCCCGAGTCTCTGGATTGCATTTTGCCTATGTGTCCTTTTCTTCTTTGTTTAAATTAGTTTAAAACAGGGGACAGCCACGAAGGGTACTGAGATGCTAGGCCAGCGCGCAAATGTCCAGGTATTTCTATGAAAAAACACACAAGTGCATGAGGTAAAGAGGACTGTTGTCCTGCTCCTTAGAAAGGATATGGGGTAAAAGGGAATTCGATGCCTGAACATCACCAGCAGGTGAAAAAAAGCGTGATACATTCTCTTAGAACCATTGGTGGCTGCTTAATTGCCTATTGCATTTGGACAGTGAGGGTCCTTATACTTGTTCATGAGTGTCTAGGAAATGGCAGATCCCTGATCATTAGCAGTGCCTCCATTCTTGCTCCTCAGCTATTCCATTTATACATCTGATCTCTGGAATAGACCTATCTATTATCAGCTCAAGCTACGCTTCACACACTAACCTGCCACCCTGTCTCTGGATGATCAAACATTATTTAGAAAAAAATGAAACTCCTCTTATACAAACTTTAGCATGAAACTACAACGTGAGCATCACAAGTCACTTCTCTGGGGACCCGGTTAGCCTGACCTTACTAAGTCACTTTAGGTTTCTTGCATGTTTGATTGGAGGAGGAAAGCATCGGTGGCACCTTTTAAACATCTTACACAACAAACATGACATTACGGAATAACTTTGCACACATTATCTGGAATCTCTTCTCACTCTGATGTTCAGAGTGGGTTGAAAATCCATCAGTCAACTCCATTTGTTTCCTGTGTTGATTTCCTCTCAAATATTCTAGTGTTCACATACTTTTAGAACAAACTAACAAATAAGCATTCAAAATAATGCCATTACTCTGATTCTCGGCTAAATAGATATGCAAGCTGAGATTATTCATAACCTGGTAGGGTTACCTGTTCCTCGAATCCCCAACTTTACCTTTCCCTGAAATGGAATGCATCACTTAGTAAAAGACTACACATCGGTCAACTCAACTCTTTAGGAAATATGCCTGCTCTCTTATGTCATAAAGTGACAATAATTTGTGAGTCCTAACTCCAACTTCATTTTCATATTCCCAATGTCTTGTATTCGCAATTTTGATAATGGTTTGCTCAAACAACTCATCCCTAATCCCCAGTTGGCGTGGCCTAGCCCCAAATAGGTGCCTATGCTGTCTAAATGGGGACTGTCTGAAAGGCACCCATAATTCTTGCACTCATGAAACACTGCTAACTCCCGCTTAACTTGCCTTACCTGAAAGTGTGATAATGAGGTATGCCACTATTACAATAAGGGACACTATGCTGCAAAAATAACACCTGGGCATCTATTCTATGGCTAGCCTCAAGACAAATGTGGTTCATTGAGCATAACACACTTCTGTCATCAGCTGATCCCCTTCCAAACTACCTCTCACTTCTGCAGAAGGCCTTCAATTCCATTTTCGGGAAGGCACATAGCACTTGACATATAGCAATATCAATGAGAGTAACTTCCAGGTCCTGTAGGATAAGATATTAAAGCTCCATTATCCCCAACACTTAACCCCTCAACTGCCGATCCTTTTCCTCTGTTAGCGCTAAACCTTTTTTTAAAGATGAGCAGGGTTTGTGGAATCCCTCTATCCAAAATATAGCAACATGTTGGGGGGGGGGGGGGAGGAGTGGGTGACAAAAATGGGGGGAAAGGCAGTGTGCATGAAAGCACTTTTTTTTTTGCTTTGCTGAAAAATCACAATTTCCCCAATTTTATCGCAAAATTTGCATTTTTCTAGGTGGTAGTCAATTTTTCCTATTTTTTGTGGTTTCCCCCTACTTGTAGTTTGTGGTCAAAGCAGGTGTGAAACCAATGGGTGAATAAAGAAACCTATACATTTCTGAAAACTATAGACAAAATTCAAAATTCAGCAAGGGGTCTCTCAAGGTCTTCTCAAAGAAACTATCTGTTCAAATACAAAATAATGGGAACACTGGAAAAAATAGAAATATCTGACAGTGTTTTCAATTATGATTTTTTTAATCCTGATAGCCAGTTACAAAAGCATTATAGTGTTAAGTCAGTCAGACATACATAGTGTTTGTTGGTTGATGAAAAACATTCAATACCAATGGCCAACAACCAAGCAGCAGCTTATAATAAATTTTCAATGTGTACCGACCATACAGTAATTCACATGGGAAAATCTAATGAATGAAAATAGGCATGAACGAAACGTACGCTTTTTTAAAATATGTCCTAGACACTAAACTTTGGAATAGTGGTTATTTCAACACCTTTGAATTTGGGGTCACCGATACCATCACCATACTTATGTAAGTGATCCTAGAGCCCAAGGTAGGAGAGGCCGCAAAATGCAATGTGGCAACATCAAAATGTTCCATGGAAGAATTGACTGTTTTTGGTGATGTTGGTAGATACGGTATTTGGGCCAAGGCTCAGCCTCCACCCAATGAATCCTATTCAACTCAAATATTTCTGAAAACTAAACACCTAGGCTAGTCCAGGGCAGTGTGGCTTGCATGGATCCCACTTCGTTTTCTTACTCAGACATTTTCCTCACATTTTGTATGTGAAAATTCCTGAATCCTTAGGATCAACAAAATGTGAGTTACTGGACAGGTGGCTGAAATGTCCTCTAGTTGTACGAGTGAAGGTGACACATTTACATACTTGAGTGGGAAAATCTTTTCAATCCAGTGAGCCAGTGGCACCATCAAACTGTTGGTTCTACTAATGCAGCAAGGACACTCAGACTTTAAGAAATCTACGTTGTTTTCTTAGATGTCAGCTTAATCAGCAGCAATAGACCATGCAATGATAATTGGCACAGATGGCTTCCCTTCCATGACAGCCGCTAGATTCGAGAGATGGTGTGGTAACATTAATTTAAACTACATCTGCCCCGCCCTTTTCCCCAGGGACTGTCACATGAAATATATTCATAATGTAAAGTAACAAAAGAAATACCTATGGACAAACTTTAGTTACATTAAATACTTACTGGTCTAAAACAACAATATCGTTTTTCTTGGTATACTGGCGTGCCAATCTCAGGGCGAGATCGTTTGCTTCTGATCTACAAAAAGAAAGGCAAGTACTTTAATATGTAACCTAAGAAAAGAAAATGAAAAAAGGTGTAATCCTCCCTCTGCCTCAGTTCGAATATCTTGCTAAATTTGGGAGAAACTAGCAGCATCAAATCATGTCAGCTGCACATTATTATTAAGATGGAAGCCAGAATTAAAAGTGGAATTACAACTCTGTCAGACTGCATGTCACAGCAATGCCTGGTAAGCTGTCAAAGTGACCATTCAGAAACAATACACAGGCTTGTACCTTTCAATAATCTTTATGAATTATTTCCATGGACGCAAAACAAAAGCATTGTGAAAAGTTGGCTTTAGCAAGCATCCAATGCATCACTCCTTTAGTTATTTTTTGCAACATATGCAGTAATAAGCAAAAGGCAACCATATAGAAATTATAAAAGTAAAAGAGTGGCCCTGCAGCCCAAACACACCAGCCTGTTCACTTAAGTGTGCTCCGTTTCAGGCGCCTGTGCACATGCGAACACGCAAAATACAATCACTGCCAGTGCAAGACTGCCAATGGATGAAGTGGGCTAACCCGTTGCCCATTGCTCTGCGCCATGGTGGATGGAAGCAAAATGAGAATGACACTTGAACAGACAAATGGATGCATAGGACAGACAGAAAGCTCCTGTTTAGAATATCATTTTCTTGTGAATTTTTGGGAAAATAGGAGCCTGGCGAGACACTATCTCTATGCTAAACTTAAAAAATGCGACCTACTAGACGATAAAAGAGGAGGATCAAAATGGACATCAAAAAAGGAGATCTTGCTGTATTTTTTATTAAAATCTGACAGACTTGAGAGGCATTGCCATGTATATTTATTTGTTCTTGTTTTATATGGAGATATGGCAAGCTGATGACTACATATGATGACGATATCCAGAGAAATCTTTTTTAAAAATCTTTTTTGTCTTGTAGCTCTGCTACATGAGGAGGTCCTGTGGAAAGGCTATGCCAATGGATATTTGTACGAAAAAGCAGCAGCGGACCTTAAAGTGCCGCACCTAAACTCCAGTTCCAAAATAAGTCAATATTTAAATATATTTTTCTGTGCTGCCAACCCCGACACCAGCTGCTGTTTGGCGTCGCTGTGCTCTCCAGATCAGTTAAACAATTTTTTCAATGCTCATGGGGGCGCACCAAAATAGAAGTCCAAGAGAAAGTAAGTAGAAAAATGTTCTTTATTTATCTTTGTCCGTTTAAAATACACATCATCAGTAAAATATGCAACGAGTTCAGCCAACGCGTTTCACTCCCTACCAAGGAGTTTCTTCAGGGCACTGCAATTCTTTCTGGTGTATTGCGTTCAGGTGCTTCCCCTGTTTTCAAGCTAGTTTTTTTATGCCAGTCGTTTGTTCACTCCTGTATCCTTCTTTAGTTCATGCAGTTTCTGTCTTCCCTTAATTTTTTCACGTTTTCAAAACTTGATATTTCTTGCCCATAAGTCAAATCAGGTGGTCCACTGTTTTTCCATCCCTGGCCGTATTAGTGCAAGGTCGTTGCGATACTGTATTATTCGACGTTCGGTGTCAGCGTATCGGCATGGCTGGTTCCAGCCTGGAACCAGCCATGCCGATACACTGCTGCTTTGTGATGATGAAGTTGAGAAGGCTGTATGTAAATGTAATGGCATAGGTGCTTTAACTAACACGCATGCTACTCTATCAAATATTTGTATTAAAAATGCGGTATTGTGCTAGAAAGATTTACATTTATAACCACAGATTATTTTTGTTTTAGGTTTTCAAAACTTGTCAGTCAATAGGTTATCAAATATAACTTACCATCTGCTTTTTCTGAAGAAGGCACACAGTTATGGTGATTATGCCAAAACATCTCTTTATCACTAGCGGGTTTATGGATGTTGCCTTCGGATGAAAAGTTTACAAAGTATACTTTTAAGCCATTGTTTATTTATTTTAATCATATTAGTCATGTGTCAGTGTTGTTGGTGCATATTATGTATATGTCCACCAATTTAGCCAACTGCTTTGGAAAACAATGTAAAATTACATTTTAGGAATTTTGTATTTATCAAATGTAGTTTTTATTCCATTTTGTAAATTGATATAATTGTTTGAATCTTTGCATTCTGTAAATTTGGTGATGCTATACAGTGGCACATTTCATACATTTTTATACTCCTTTTATGGGCTTGTGGGTTGTCTTTTTGTATATGGTTTCTTTGAAAATAATAACCAAAGGGTTGTCTACTTGAATACATTGTTTATTTCTGTGTTTTAAACAGCACTGCAGATCACATAGGCCACTCGAATGGGCTGATTAAGGCAATCTCCCACCAATTGCTTACTACTGGTTGGCTTTATTGTCACTCATGTGCTTGCTTCATTGTAATCTTACACTGTGCTTAAAGCCTGCCCATTGCTTATCATTAGTTGTCACTCACTTGTTTGCTGCTTTTTTCATAGCTTACTTTCCTCCTCTTGCGTTTCCAGCTCCTGGAGAATAGAATCTTTACGGTCCTTTTGATTGGTTGACTCATATCACTCTACTGATCACATTTAGGACACTACTTTTTTCAGCATCCATGTGAATGTATGTGCTTGCCAGCTTAGGCACACAAAGGCTTTCCTGGCGCCGGGAGATGGCCCATCTGCTGCACTTACTCGGCTGGAGACTGGGGCAACATGGCATTTCTCATGGAGGCCTATATATGTGCTCCATGGGATAGTGCAGTGAAGCAAGTGGCAGAATCATGTGGAAAGTAATTGGGTATTGTTGCTTTTACATTTTGTTTAGTTTCCGGAGCGAAAATTATTTGAAACAATTAACTTTGCCATTCATGAAAATTGAAAAGAATGAATAAAAATGTACACAGTTGAGCTATCATAAGACTCCTGTTTGCTTTTCGTCTACTATCTTAACATTTTTTCCCTTTGACTGTCTTTTTCAACTGTGCTTTATAGACAAGCAGTGGCAAAGAGAACAGCTCGACACAATACATAAGGCGAGATCTACTGGCGTTGCTCATTAATGCTGGTTTTGAGTTTATCATGTACAACACCGCCCCTGCCCGTTGATTAGAGTTCACATTTCATAAAATCGGTTGCTTACCCTCAGGAACTTTTATTCTTACTACAGTATGGTCTAATCTACTACGAATCAACAGCATCGTTTTTCGGTGCGCAAATTCCTCATGCAGTAAGTATCGTCTGACGGTAAGCACGTTTCGGAAACTCACCCAGAATTCACAAAATAGAAGACGCACAGCTCCTCGGGGAGCGTCTTCGTGAGCCTTGTTGCATATTCTACCAAATTGTCGTGAAGGTAGCGAGCGTTTGTGTTCAGCAACTGGTTTTGCTCATGGGCGGCATTTACCACCACTGGGTGGCAGTAGCCGACTGGAAAACAGAAAGAGCAAATCAGCTTAAAGGGAGAGCCTAACTATTCCTTTTTTTAATACAAATATTTATAGTTTGCAAGTAAACCTTATGTACATCTTAAAAGAAGGAAATACAACATATTGTTTCAGATTTATCAGTATTTAAACAAGATAAAAATAAAGTTGCAACTGGCTTCACTATTTTTTTCAGAATTATATTCTCTTCCTCATTAGATATAGGGAGTTTGGGGGGCAGCCGAGCACCGCGAGGTCTGCCCCACTGGCAAATTGGGAGGCGGTTGGGGGCCAGACGGGCGCAGTCATTTCGTGCCTTTGGGCCGCTTTGTGAATAGCCCAAATGCAGCCCAATGTGAAAAAATAGCCCAAGGCTACTTCAGGGTTATTGGCGCCTCCCCAGCTACCATTTTAGGTTCTAGTGACCTGGTGGCTGGGAGCGCTGTAGTGCAGGAATTTTTGTCAGGCCTGGGTGGCGTTAGTTGGTAGATTTGGCAGTGAATTTGGTGTTTTGTGGTCGCGACATGTCTTGTGAGGATTATCATGTCCTTGAAGCCATCCGCCTGCCTAGTGAGGCAGGGCGGATGGATTTGTTGTTGGCCCCCCCAAGGAGGGCGCGCGTCCCATGAGGCACGCGTCGGCGGGCGTGGCGGCGGCCGTTTTCGCCTGCTCGCCGCCACGGAAGTTGCCGATGGTCCAGGTAAGTGGGCAGGGCTGCGCGAATGCCAGGGGCGCGGCCCTGGATATGGCACGGGGGGGCTGGAGAACTAAGGCTCAGGTCTCGGCGGGGGAGCGCGTTGCGCGTATAACCCCCGCCGTCCGTGTCTGATTTTGACCGCCCTGGGACATTGGGGGTGGTCAGGATGCGGCAGGGCAGGGGGCCCGGGGCTCGCGGCAGCGAGGCGGGACTGCGCAGGGGAGGAGAGGCGCGGGCAGCGCCTCTTCTTAGCGTGCGCAAGAGTTTTTCTGGCCTCTCCGAGTGCTCGGGAGCGGCCGCGGAGGTGTGGGCGGGGAAGCAAGTGGAAGTGGGAAATGGAAGGCTGCGGGCCGGCGCAGGGGGCGAATGGAGTCCCCCTCCCCAGCACCTACCCCTGCAGACAGGGGGCGTGCACAGGAGCAGAGTGCTGGGGGCAAACAGGTGGTTGGGGGAGGGGAGGTTGGGGGAGTGTCTCGAGGCCATAGATGGATGGGGGGGGCCTTTGAGGGGGTACACGGGCAGCAGGAGGCGGAGACAGCGACAGGGAGGGGCGAGGGGCCAGCTGGGGGGCTTGTGGGCAAGGTGGGGAGGGGGTTGAATTGGAAGACTGGTCCCCGCTGCTGGTTGGGTCTGAGGGCAGCATGAGGGTTTGGGGAGGTCTGGATGTTTTTGATTCGTGGGCGGAGGGGGTTAGGGTGGCGCACGGACCGGGTAGGGGTGGGCGCACAGCGGGAGTGGGGTTTTGGGGTTCCCGGGAGCAGGGAGGGTTGGGGGGGGAGGTGCTGGGTACAGGGGGATGGTGTGATGGGGGGACTCCTCAGGTAAGGGGGCGGGAGGCGGAGGCTTGGCATGGAGCGAGGACGAGGAGGATGGGAGAAGGGGGGGAATATCTTAGAGCGGTCGGTAGGGCAGGGGTGGCTGGCGCACACGGAACGGAGGTGCGGTATGAGGGTGTAGGCGGGGGGCAGAGAGAGGGACCCAGCACACCAGTCCTGCCCTTTGTTTTACAAGAGGAGGCACGTGATGGGGTTCCAGACTTGAAACAGCAAAAACATTGGCCAGGTAGATTGGTTGCAACGACAAAGTCTAGTACCACTTATCCAATTGATCTAAGCGGACACACTTTTCATTTAGTATTTTTTACTCAGTTTTTCATTTTTCGAAATCATCATTCATATATGTCTGAAGAATGATACCATTTCAGTAGTAAAATTCACATAAAAATACAATGTTCAAAACATAAATTTGACACTCACTGTGAATGAGACATATTTACATTTACACAATATATACAAAAACACAGACAAAAAATGCCTATTTTCATTAAATGTTTGAGGCACCAGTCCTGATATACAACCTACGGACAAGCAAGGGGCCGTTCGGTATTTTTGCTGGCCTGCTCGCTTGATTATGCTGGAACCTGGTAACTACTAGGGTCAAAGTTCAGGTAGAATTTATCTACAATTGAAATCCTGATATGCCCTTCCTGAATCTTGTTCCAGCATAGAGTCAACGCGTTTCGAACCACGTGTTATTGAGGGGTTCCCCTCAGGACCTGGACTGGAAACTGTCCTGTACTGTGAAATGTAATGAAAAAAAAAATAGTCGTGTAAGAACAACCGATCCCTTCTACAGTTAGCATAGGAATTCCCTCTATCTCAACTAGGAGTACCTGAAATGTGGCCTTGGCGGAGCAACAGTATTCTTTTTCTCAGGGGCACTGCGGTTCTGTGTTTCTGAAGGTATACAAAGATTGTGTCAAAAGTGCCTAGTTACGCTACAATGTTCTCTTATGAGAGGCTCGGTCAATAATAAACCACTCTGCGTGGTAGACTTGCCTACCTCATGGTAGAACTTTTCTCAGATAATTCGAACTTGTGGAGCTGATATCCGGTACTGTGTGCTGTGAAAGAGAATGGAGCGTAGATTGAATTGTCTGTGTTCGATATCTAACTGGCACGCAACTCGTCTGGGGCATCATTTACACATACCCCATAGACGGAGGAGGCACGAGTCAATCGCAGTGGACGCAGGAGATTTACTTCAAGATCCTGCCGGGTCTGTTGATGGAATGTGAAACGCACATTAAGGCTGGGTCGCTGCCAGTCGCGTTGATGAGAAATGTGCTTACACGCGCTTCACACTTAAGTTCGCTCAGAGTTCGGCATTTCGTCTGTCTCTCCGCTCTCGACTTCCGAGTATGTCGTCAGCCCATGGGGCCGGGCTTGTCGATGTTTTGTGCAAAAACGCAAGAGGATCTCGCGGCGTTTTTTTCTCTCTCCCCGGGGCACTTGGTCTTTGTAGTGCACACTATTTGTTCGTCCTGTTCGATTGATGTGTACAGGCATCTTCGACTTCACAGTTTAAAAATCTATTGAGATGACCATGGGCACCACTCCTAACTTAAATTGCTCAACTCAGACAGTTCATTTGAACCAACATTGGTTGTGTTAAATTTCAGAATTAGGAAGGCCTCCATGCGTGATAATTGCAGATCTGGGTCACCTCCAGATCCTTGGGCGATTTTGATGGATGACAGAATAGTCCATTTGAATTCATTTGGGCCATGCTTTTGTTCCAGAAAATGGGATACAAGTGGGGCAGACATTACCTTGTTCTTTATCCTGGATCGGTGTTGGGTGATCCTTTGTCGCACTTCCTGCATCGTTTTTCCAATGTATATTAGCTGGCACGGGCACTTGATGGCATATACAACGTATTTAGATTTACAGTTTGTAAACACGTTGTGTCTCCAAAATATTTTGCCATCACTGAACAATGTGCCCTCTTCAGTTGTGTCACATACCGAGCAGGTTCCACACTTGTGATGTCCTTTAACTGGACCTGCCCCTAGGATTGTACTCTGGACTGTCTTTTTAACCAGTGGACGTGTTGGCACTATTTGTTGCCCAATGCTGCGATTTTTCTTTAGTGTAAAGAGCGGTTTACCCACTTGGGGGATGGCAGTGGATAAGGCCAGGAGGAAGGCGATTGTGGAGATGGTGAGGTTTTGTCGGCATTTCGTTTTTTGAAGAATATATCTCAAGGACATTTGTTATGATGCGCCGGAATGATCCAGGGGCCACGGGGTGCATCTTGGACAGCTCGGTAGGGATCTGTATATATGGGAGTGGCGAGAAGAGCTGGCCAGGCTGCTGAGTGCACAAATCTTGAGGGGATAGATTCGCTCGGCAGATGGGTGGCGAGGGTGGGGGGGGGGCAGTGAGTTAGGGCTAGGGGGCAGGGTGGCAGAAAAAGGGGAAGGCGGTGTATTCGCCTACCCTCCCACCTTTTCCTGGGTGGCGGAGTTGTTTTTGAAGTTGGTCAAGTTTGGCTGGAGTTTGGTAGTTTATAGTTAAGTTGGGGGAGTTGGTGAACAGGAGCGGGGAAAGGTTAAGCAGGGTGCAAGTTTACATTAGAGGTTCGTTAGTTACAGTTGCAGGAAGGCAGGTAGGATTGTAGGTCATGGGAGGGTAGGAGTTTTTAAATGCTATGTGATAAGATTGTGTAATATTTAATGTATTGAAATGTATGCATTGTATGTTGCAGGGTGGGGGTTTTATCATGTGGGGATCGTAGGGGTGGGGGGAGGAAAGGCAAGGGGTCAGGTAATTTGATGTTTAGAGAGGTTTTAGTTTTGTAAGGCAAAGTGCCAGTTTAAATAAAATTGTGATATGCACCTGTTTCAATAAAGCGGCCTTTTACACACACAAATGGTTGTCGGTGTGGCTTGCCCCCTCATCCCTCCCAGTGCTAAGTCCCTCAAAAATGAGGTCACTCCTGATTCTACTTACGCTTTGCAGTCAACTCCGATATATTTCACTCTCTCCTTACATAATTTGTATTGAGTTTTATATACTGTTCTAAGGTCTATAAGAAGTCCTGGCGGTCAGACCTGACCGCAGTAAGAAACTGAAAGCTCCCTATGGTCCGCTTCAATGGCCCAACAGAGGACAATATAAATTCCCTTAGGGAAATGTACAGCCTCCTGCTTCCACTTCCGGGTCTTTTTGTAGTAGGGAGAAACTTCAACACCATACAGAATATAAGGTTAGATTCGTCTCGTAGGAATGCATCCCAAAATAAACCTAGAGCCTCTTGTTTCTTGAAGTAAAGCGAAAGTCCCATCTTATGATTTCTGGGTACAAAAGATGAAACAAGTTAAATCGAAGGAAACACTTTATACACAAAGAGTGAGGGCACTAATAAAGAAATATCAGAACATTTGGGAGGGTAAGCCAAGTTAGCAATGAGATAGTGTAATTGATATGTGGTATGGGGAATTTTTACTCTTTGTTTTTGTTCTTTTTTTGGTATATCAGAATCATTTATAAGAATATTCCACATACATATGAATTTTGAGCAAAGGAGAAATAATGTCTGTTCTTTATGGGTGATACTGCTTTATTTTTGCTTGGTATCAATCATAGAACGATCATGAGATTTTCAATGATTTGTAATGTCATTTATCCTTTCTGCCTACTTAATTAATTAAATTATTTAAAAAAAAGAAATGTGGAGGCTATTAGCGAGATCTAACCAAGAGAAGGGTTTTTAAAGCTTTGTGAAAATGCAAGAGTTGGTTTGGGACGTGCAGAGACTGCAGGAGTGAGTGCCAGAGTCTTGTGGCTGTCACCAAGAAGGCCAGGCATCTCAGCTGACACTTTTGCTGTAGGCTGCAAAGAATATGCACATCATGGACTTGAAGATGACCCTTTCAGCTGCTGTAAGCCAATGAAGGGAATTCAGTGCAAGTGAAGTAGAGAGGTAAGGCGGAAGACTGACAGCATGTCGTGTCTAATAATTAAAATGGCCAGTCCACCAAGAGATTACGAACATCAGGGGAGGGATGGGGGCCAATAACAGACGCGGCTTGAAAAAAAGCTGAGCGGAGAAATAGTCACAGAAAAGCCAAGTTCGGAGAAAGGAAAGTCTTCTAGGCTTTCTTGCTTAAAAGATCTCCTACAGAAACTTTACATAAAATTAAAAAGCCAAGTTTTAAGGCTTTCCTAAAAAACCAAAAGATTTCTTGTTATTTTTAAATGAATAGGTAGGTTATTCCAGGAATGTGATGCACTGTAGATGAAGCTTCTTCCTCCCCACGAGGTATGCTTTTATTTAGGAAACAGGACATTGTGTGCTGTGGAGGACTTCAGGGTTCTTGATGGCTTATACAACTTGAAGTTACTTACCTAGCCGCAAATTCCTTACCTTTGAACTGCCAGGCATCAGGCTGGATCCTGAAGAATTTTGATAGCAGTACCCCATGTGTGCCGATAGGAGACATTGGTCAACTCCGCGTGACCTTGTATGTGTCGGGATCATTGGCGTTATAAAGTCTGCGTCATCTATATAGGCACCACCCCGAAACACTGACATAAGTACTTTCACGACTTTCCATGCCAGAAGCGCCGAGCCATGAAGTGACTGACTGACCATGGTGCATCAAAAACTAACTAGGCCAAATGCGCAGTGCGGGGATGATGGGTAGATCAGTCAGGAATCTGCAGCTGGATTATGTCTCTACCAGATAATGGGTTACTGAAGGTAAGTAACTTGTCCATCCGATTGGGGACATCTAGCCACAGATTCCGTACCTTTGAACAGATACCCAAGAAATACCATCCCTGGAGGAGGACCAGCAGGAAAGCTTCAAACCAAAAAGTCCTGCAGGACAGAACAATCAAAAATGCCCCCCCCTACAGACCTGGTTGTAATGCTTGGCGAACGTGTGGAGAGATGCCCACATGGCAGATGTCAAGAACCAGAAAACCACGCTGAAGATGTAATGCCCCTGCCTTTGCCCTGGTAGATGGGCCCTAAGGCCTTCAGGAGGTTGTTACTTTACCAAAGCATAATATTTTTATGCAGAGGATGACCCAACACAAAAATTGTCCTGTTCTGGACAGCACACCCCTTCTTTGCTCCAACATACCCTACGAAGAGTTGGTAGTCCACCCAGAACACTTTAGTGCGGTCAAGGTAGAACGACAATGCTCTCTTTGGGTCCAGACGGTGGAGAAGCTCCTCTTTCTTAGAAGGATGCGGAGGCGCTTAGAAGGTGGGCAGGGTAACAGATTGTCCCAGATGGGAAGGTGTTACTACCTTAGGCAAAAAAGAATCCTTAGTTCGGAGCAATAATTTGGCCGGAAAGACGGTCTTGAAAGACGGCTGAGAAGACGGAGTCTGCAATTCACTCACCCTCCTGGCAGAAGTTATTGCCACTACAAAAAACAGTTTTGACAGTGAGCAGCCAGTGGGGGCAATTGTGCAGCGGATTATACTGTGCACACATCAAGAAGGTGAAAACCAAGTTAAGGTCCCACTGGGGCAAGATAAAGAGTGAAGGAGGAAACAAATGAGTAAGTCCCTTCAGAAATCTTTGTACAACAGGGGATTTAAAAAGTGACGGTTGATCTGGCAACCGAAGAAAAGCAGACAAGGCCGAAAGGTAGCTCTTCATAGTGGCAGAGGAGTACGCAGCTGGAACAACAAAAGAACGAAAAGAAGAATGTCTGAGAAGGTGGCAGACCAAGGGTCAACAAACCATTCTGTATAACATTTACAAAATCTCTGCCATCGGCAGGCGTATACCGACTTGGTGGAGGGACGCCTGGCTGCCAGAATAACTTCACAGACTTTGGGAGGAAGGTCAAAAACGGTCATCTGTCTCTACTCAATCTCCAAGCAGGGAGTTGAGTAGACAGGTTTGGGTGGAGGAACCCCTTCCCTGCTGCTGCAACAGAAGATAGTCCCAAAAGGGCAGCCTGATTGGAGAATCGATGCTCATTTGCAAAAGCTCGGGAAAACATACTCCAAGTGCCCAGTCTTGGGCCACAAGAAGGACTTGTGCCCGGTCACTCCTGATCTTCTTGAGCACTCTGGTATGGGCGGAAAGATGTACAGGAGGCCTGTGCTCCACTTGCGACACAAAGCTTTGCTGAGTGAGAGCTGCCTTGTAAACTCCAAGATGCAAAACTGCTGACATTGCGCGTAGTCTTAGTTGGAAAACAGATCTAAACAAGGCTCTCCCCACTGTTGAAAAATAAATTTTGCCACCTCCAGATACAGATGCCACTCATGTTCCACTAGGCATCGACAGCTGAGTTTGTCTGCTCTGGCATTCAGGGAACTATCCAGATGTTTAACCACCATGAAAATGGTCTGTTGTTCCAGCCAAGTACAGAGAAGCAAAGCCTCTTGACAGAGGCCCCACCCGCACTATTTATTGCAGTACCACATGGCGGTAGTGTTGCCTGTGAACACTTAAACTAACTTTCCCTTAAGAGATGGTAACAAGGCTTTTAGTGCTTTCACAAGAAGTTCCAACAGGTTGATATGGAGCCCTGCTTCCGCCGGATACCAGAGCCGTCTGATCTCCACCTCGCCCAGATGGCCGCCCCATACCAGAAGCGACGCATCTGTCACTACTGTGAGGTCTGGATGGGGAAGAGAAAGGGGTCTACCTCTGACCCAATCGTGGTTTGTAAGTCACCACTGCAGGTCGTTCGCTGTGCTCTCCGATATCTGAACCAGACCGCTGAGACTTCCCCGATGCTGTGCCCATTGGAACTGCAGGGACCACTACAGGGCCTGCATGTGCCATCTGGCATGGTCTAGAAGCAGGATGCAGGAGGCCATGATGCCAAACAGCCTCAGAATCCTTCTAATCGAAATCCAGGATAGAGCCTGAAACATCTGTATCATAGCCTGAATATCCTGGACTCGCCGCTCAGGAGGATAAGTCAGAAACGGCACTGTGACCAGAACTGCTCGGATGAAAGGGGGCATCTGAGAGGGAGTCAGGTGTGACTTCGGCACGTTGACAGTGAACCCAAGTGAATGCAGGAAGTGTGCTGTAGTCTGGAGGTGGGAGATTATTGCTTGGGACGAGCCCGCCTTCAAAACACAGACGTCGAGATAGGGGAAGACTGGAACCCCTGATCTCCGAAGATGGGCTGTGACCACCACCATCACCTTGATGAACACCCGAGGGGCACTGGTGAGGCCGAAGGGGAGCATGGTAAACTGATAGTGCTCGTGGCCCACCGTGAACTGCAGATAGCGACGATGGGCAGGCATTACGGGAATATGGAAGTAGGCGTCCCTCAAGTCCAACGCTACCATCCAGTCTCCAAGGTCCAGGGCAGACAGGACCTGAGCCAGGGTGTGCATCTTGAACTTCTCCTTTTTGAGAAAGTGGTTGAGGGCTCTGAGGTCGAGGATAGGGCGAAGGCCTCCAGCCTTCTTTGGCACCAGAAAATAGCAGAAATAGCAACCACAGGCTATTTCTGGCTCAAAAACCCTCTCTGTAGCACTAATTGGCCAAGAGAGTCTTGACTTCCTAGCGGAGTAGGGCAAGGTGATCCTCCATCAATTGATCATAAGTTGGAGGCATGGAGGGAGGGGTAGACTTGAAAGGGGGGTGGGGGAGCCACTTCAGAATATTTGCAACACCCACCCGTCCGATGGGATCTCCTGCCAGTGGTGGAGGTGATGGCGTATCCTGCCACCAATTGGATGCCCATGATCTGGGAGGATCGGACTATGAAGGTTTTGCGGTGGAGGGGGGGGGGGGTCTGTGGCTGGATCTGGCTTCTGGCATTTCAATCCGGGAGGTTGGGGTGAACCGCGTCTGAGGCCCTGCTGAGGTTGGGAGCCCTTTCCGTAGCCAAAGGCCGGGATGACATGGCAAGGCCCAAGGACTTGGCGATAGCCCGCGAGTCCTTGAAGTGCTCTAGCGTTGCGTATGCCCTGTCTCCAAAGAGACGAGAGCCATCAAAGGGCATGTCCATAAGGCTGGCCTGGACATCCCCTGAGAAGCCAGACGTACTCAGCGAGGCGTGGCGCCTAACGGCCACCGTTAAATAAATCACTGCCCAGGGGGCTGTCGCGTCTAGGCCACAACGTATAGCAAACTTTGCTGCATCTCCCCCATACCCAACAGCTTGGAAGAGGAGAGCCCGGTCCTCATTCGAGCCTTGTGGCAGCACCTGCGCAACCATATCCCATAGTGATTGGGCACAAGAGGCATGCAGTGTTTACCGACCGCAATGCTAGGCTGGTGGAAGAAAAGATCTTATCAAAGCTGTACAGCCTTTTGAATTCCCTGTCCGGACGTAGAAGAATGAGCTACGAGAAGTAGAGGCTTGGACCACCAAACTCTTTGGGGTGGGATAAGTGGAGAGGAAAGCTGGGGCGTACGGTGCAGGGCGGTGGGGGTGGGCAATAGTTCTGTTCACAGGAGCTCCTGTGCTGGACTTGGACCGCTGCGCAGTAGAACATCAGCAAAGGCCTCATTGAAAGGCAGCTAGGATTCCGAGGTGGAGAAACCAGGCTGCAGGACCTCCATGAAGACTTTAGTTTTGACTGCCACCGTAGGGAGTTGCAGGCCCAAGACCTCCGCAGCCCTACGCACCACCATTGCAAAAGAAGCCCCCTCCTCCGTAGTCAGGTTAGGAAGAGACAGCAATGCCAGGCTCTGGGGAGGTGTACAGGCCAAAGGCATAACATTGGTCCTAATACCAGCCCGTTTCCTCATTGGAAGACAGGATTTCTAAGGGACCCTACTGCACCTCCCAATCATCATCCAACCCAAGCCCTTCCGAATAAGGCAGAGGGCATGGCATGAAGCTCAACGGCTTCGTTGGCACCAGTCTCGGCGTTGGTGGACACCCAACCGCTACTTGTCATCTGGAATGACACTGCAGGAGGCGCCGCCGGCGACACAGAGGGTCTTGACATCGGATATGGCACCGGGGAAGGTCGGAGTGGTGAGACTGGCGCTGGTCTAGATCCAGGAACAAATCCAAGAGGAGCTTGTGGCACCGGAGGTGCAGATCTCACTGGGACTCCTTCTGCTGAGCCTGCAAGGGCCGATGGTGCACTGGCACACATGACATCATAAAAGTCCTTTAATTGCGCAGGGGTAGCTCCTGGTCGCAGACAAGAAGGAAAACGAGGAGCCGACCCAGGCACCCGCTCAGCGGAGCGGGGCCTCGAACCTCGAGATTCCTCGGTCTCGTTCGGGATGGACGGGGTATTATCGAAGCATGCTTCGACTTCTTGTGTTTCTTGTGGTGCTTCTTACCTGATCTCAACAACTTCGAGCGGGAGGAAGAAGACTTCGACCCCCTGGAGCAGTGCTTGGACATTCCTCTCGACTAAGAATGGGATGGACGGGGCAATCTCCATGGCACTGGGCGCCGGCCACAATCAGCTTTAGGGATAGCTCACTCAAAGCTTTCGGCGCCATGGCCCAGCAGTCGGAGCACGACTTTATGTCGTGGTCGAGCAGCAGGCACCAAAGACACACCAGGTAGGGGTCCGTGAAAAACATGTATTGTTTGAACCTGAGTCTTCTTGCTGGACATTCCTACACACCAAAAGGGTCGATAATAAGTTGAAAAAGTCTGTCAAAAATGACAGGGGGTAGCTCTCCCAACAGATCTGCGCTGGCTGGCGCAGAAAGAAAAGAACTGACATCAGCGCGCCGGGGGCGCGCCTATATAGAAGACGTGGACGTCATGACGACGATGAACTTGATGCCTCCTATGTCATGCAGAGTCCACTGACGCCACCTATCGGCGTGCAGGAGTACTGCTATCAAAAAATCTTCCGGATCCAGCCAGACACCTGGAAGTTTAAAGGTAAGAAACCTGCGGCTAAATGTCCCTGTTGGATTTTATTCGTAAAGTAATCAGGGCCCATTCCATGCAGTGTTTTAAAGATGAGGAAGACCGACTTGAATATCAATCTCGGTCTTATTTGCAACCAGTGAAGCTTTTTTTAGAGCACCTGCTAAGGATTTAAATTTGGGAATTCCTAATAGCAGTCGAGCGGCTGCATTTTGTAAAATCTGAACTTTGTTCATATGTTTCTGTTGCATAGTCGAATAGAGGCCATTACAGTATTCAAGTTTTGAAAGCATGTCAAAATTACTACTGTTTTTTGAAAGGAGGATGGCAGAAAAGTGAGAATTTTTAAAATTGTTTTGATGGTGTAAAAGACAGAGGAGGAAACAACATTAACCTGTTCATTATATGCGAATCTCTCATCGATAATCACTCCAAGATTGTGGGTTGATTTGACTGAAATATGAGGAGAACCTAATTCAAGGGGCCACCAAGAGAAGACTAGAAGGAGGGTGATTTTCTAAAAACAATGACCTCTGTTTTATTAGAATTCAACATAAGGCAGTTGGTTGCCATCCAAGTGTTGACTGCTAGTATACAATCTCAAGTCTATATCACGATCATTCTCCGTTACAGAGGTGACAATTTGTGTGGCATCTGCGTAGGAGGTCAACAAGAACCCAAACTGTCTGATCAAAGTAGCTAACTTGGAAACAGATATTAAACAGAGTCGGACTTAATGACAATCCCTGTGGCACTCCACATAGCAGTGAAAAGAAGTCTGAAGTGAACTTTTCTGTGAAACATAGTTTCTGACTGGTCAGAAAGGATTTTAGGAGAGCAAGTGCCCCTCCTCCAATTCCTAGGTCCGCTAGTCGGGCTATCAGCAGCTCGTTGTTCACTGTGTCAAAAGCTGCTGACAGGTCGAGTAGTATAGGAGCTGCCCTACCTCCTTGACCTAACGTTTTTCTGATCTCTTCTGTTGCCTTAATCAAGGCTCTAACTGTGCTGTTCCCGCTTCTAAAACCATTTTGAGTTGAGTACAGAAGGTTATTATCTTGTATAAATGATGCTACCTGCTGATTCATAATCTTTTTGACAATTTTTGCTGGAAAAGGTAGTCTTGAAAGGGGGCTGTTGCTGTTTGTATCTGTTGGGTCCAACAATGCTTTTTTAATAAGAGGCAATATGGAAGCGGGTTTCCATTGATTAAGAAAGATTCCTGTATTAAACATGAGCTTGAAAATTGCAATAAGATTCAGGGCAATTGATTCTGGTGCCATCTTAACTACAGAAGGGGGACAGGGGTAAAGTGGGAATCCAGATTTTGTGGACTTTATGAGTGTGATAACCTGCTTTAGAGTAGGCTCGATAAATAAAGTAAAGAGGTTGCAATTCTCATGAAAAGGGTTAGGGGAGGCAGTTTCAGATGAGCGTTTAGTAAGGGGAACATTTAAAATAGGCATCTTTAACTTTGTTTTGAAAGAAGTTAGCCAAGCGGTTACCAAAATATAGTGGCTGGTCATCTCTATATCTAGTAGTGTAAGTTTCCTTACTATTTGAAATAGTTGTTTTGTTAAGTTTTTAGCAGCTTCTATTTTTTGCCTACAGTAGGAAGCCTTTTCATTCCCCATCATTAATTTAGTTCTAGTTTATACTTTTTTTTTTCAATGTCGCAGTAATTCTTTCTCCAGAAGCGCTCTTGCCTTCTGCAGTTTTGTTTTTGGGCTCTAAGGGAAGAAGTAAAACAAGGTGCTGTAGGATGTGGCCTCTTGCTGCGAGATGCCTTTGGTGGAGCAAGCACATTAACAGCAGATTTAAGCCAAGAAGTAGGATTATTAACCATGGTATCGATCTCATCTGAGGTTGAAGGTATTGACTCTTGCAAGACTTGCTGTAGATTGTCTGGAAAGATATTGTGCCATAGTTGGATAATGAGATTTTTGTAAAATGCCCAGTCATGTTGTGGGGGATGTGGTTAATTGATGTCAAATGTTATTATTGAATGATCTGACCAGGTCACAAGTAATCTATTAAAGTTGGTTAATAGAAGGATTATTAGTGAAAATGGCGTCAATACAATGCCCTGCTGGGTTGATCCTACCACTACCTGCTTAAGACCACAATTTGCTGTCACCTCAAGAAAATTTTCAGTGTCTTTATCAATATGATTTTCAAGATAAAAGTTGAAATCCCCTAGGAGTGTAAAATCAGTAAAATGTGCACAGGATTCCAAGATAGTCTTGGCAAAAAGCTTGCCTGGGGCTGAGGTGCAATATATAAGTATGCTGATAAAGATATGGGCTTTGGTTAATTCTATGCTAAAGGAAAGGGCTTCACAATGTGGTAACAAACCAGGTTTAAAATTCACTTTTTTGTGGTGGAGTAAAAAAATGACAAAGCTTCCGCCTTTTTTGGTTTCTCTGTCTAACCTGTATGACATATAGCCTGGTGGTGTGGCTGCAACAAAGTCTGAGCCAGACGGCTGGTCGCCTCAAGTTTCTGTAATAAACAAAACATCCAGCTTATGGGATTTTATCAGGTCAGCTACTTCAAATTGATTTTTTACTGAAGATCTGGACTTAATGAGCACATAGCAACTCATTTTGGTTTGTAGCTGCCTGTGAATTTAGAGGCGATTGAAATTGTTCTTTAGCTATTCTTGAGCTGTCCTCTATGTGTAACTGAAACATGCATGTATTACAACAGTGTTCCAGAAGCACAGACTCTGAAAATGAGTCTACTACAGAGCAGCACTGGGACTTACTTTTTTCACGAATGGAGGCGAGTTCCTCCCTTGAGTACACCCTTCTAGTAGTTAGATATGGGGCAAAATTGGCAGGGCTTCAGACCTTGGCCGCTGTCCAGGCGCGGACGGGCACAGATAGGATTGCCTTTGGCGCGCCCACAGCGCGGACTTCCTGTGAGCTCGTTTAAATGTCCGTCCATGAAGCGGAGTGTGTCAGGGGGTGGAGCTGAAGTGCGATTTGCGCATATAGAAGCGGTGGGATTTAAAAAAATCACTAATGGGGGTCCAGCAACCCCTAATCATGCAGGCAGGCTCTTGTGCTGCATGATCTACTGGTAAATCACGTTATAATTAAAATAATAGTGGCAAACAGAAAACATAAAAATGGCGCCCAAACTTAGGAGTCAGGCACCTCCTGAAAGAGAAGCACCAAGTGGCTCTTACAAGGTAAATAAAGCGGGCATAGTTCCTCGTGAGAGCAGATTTGTATCCAGGTTCAACTGATGAGGTTAGTAAAGCGGTTTGTAGCATACTAATAAACCAGAATTTTATACGTAATTTACCAAAGTTTCTGCAGTCATAGACAAGACGCTAAACTGGTTAATCCAGACTCTACCACACTACGCCGCACTGGCTTTCAATTCCTTCATGAAGCAGCCAGATGTGGAGCACATGTGATGATATATGGAAACCCTCCGAACCTCATACACTGTATTTGAAAACCAGCTAAAGTGAAATCTTATTCTTGCTAAGAAAAAGTGAAACACATGAGGAAGACGCCGCGACCATAAGCATGCAGGTCAAAAGATGGTCTGTAAAAGGCTTGCTGGGTCTGTGCCACCACTGCGTCCTCAGAGAATGGGTCCTCTACTCTTACTATGTTTACAGCAGGAGAAGGTGAACTGTACATTAATTTGATTGAGCAAATCCCATGTGGGCTAGTCTACATTAAACTGTGTAGTCTTGCTACCATGCTGGCTCCGGGCTGCTTTGTGGGCTTCAAATTCCCCCTTATTTACATCTCTAAACTTAAACAAGCATTTGAAATGCAATCGGTTTCACATTTATGAAAGTTAGAGCTATCGGCGTTGTAAATGACAATGTTTTTTACTTATGTTTTTTCTATTTGCAGTAGAGTGATTAAATAAAAAAGTGCACGTGACAGCACAATATAATCTTTCACAGCAACTGTACAGTAAAGCTATGGCTATGTTAATGTAAACTAACTGGGCAAAGTACACATGTCGCTGACTAGAAAAGATGTGTTTATAATCGTAAAACGATATGGATAGAATACATACAACATAGATGTAATCAGCATTAAGGTATTGCTTGTCCTTAAGAGCTAATGGGGTTACTGGACACTTTTGTCGGTCTAATGTTTCTTTCTTTTCATATATTTACCTTTCAAGCACGACTGCCCACATGCTTCAGGAAATCTGAAGCGATTAAAAAGGTCAGGGAAAGAGTTGAAAGGTAGGCAATTATGCCTTGGTGTTTTAGTGCAGGGGCTGAAAATGCAACAAAAGCTATTCTGGAGTAATGCGTTGGATACATCAATTTACATAAAGTTATGATGCGTTTGGGTAACTACACTGCTAATGGATTTTAGAGTGGTGTTGGTTTCCAATTTCTAGTGTTTCAGCATAATTGGTAGGCATTTGTTTTATTGGGCGGTTTTCTGGATAAATGTTGATGGCAGGGTTTCTGTTGAAATTGTTTTTTACCTGCTTTAAACGTTATTAACGGATTAACCATGACCATTTGTGTTTATTTAAATGTTGTCTCTATCTCTCTCTCTCTGTCCATTGGCTGGCTTCACTGTAAGTGACAGCATTCAGACCTTTCACAAGGAGCATATCAGCAAACAAAGTAGTTTTGCTCAGTGGCAGGAACTACTGTGGTAATTAATTTGTGCTTTTTGAGACCCAAAACTATTTTTGCTTTTGCCAATGTTTGTTATAATGAGGAGGGCCCGGCAGCTCCCATACCAATTAAGGTTTAACAAAAACCATGCCAAAACAAGTCACACATTGACAAAATCAAAAGGCTAACCACCAATTTCAGACCTGCTGGCTTTGCCAATGCTTGTTTATTTTTATGTTGCCCATAATCTTATTCAATCAATCAATCAATCAATCAGGGGCTTATAAAGCGCGCTACCCACCCATGAGGGTATCAAAGCGCGGGGGGAGCGGCTCCGTATCAGTCGAAGAGCCAGGTCTTGAGGTCCTTCCTGAAATTGTACAGGGTAGGGGAGCGTCTGATGTTCACAGGGAGCTCGTTCCAGGTCTTGGCTGCGATGTAGGAGAAATCCCTCTCGCTGGTTCTGTTTCTGCCGATGCAGGGGACCTTTGCCAGGGCAAGGTTGGTGGAGCGAAGATTCCTCTTGGGTACGTGGAAGGATACTCTCTCATTGAGGTATTCGGGTCCGATGTTGTTGAGTGATTTGTAGGCGTGGGTGAGGAGTTTGAAGGTGAACCTCTTCTCAACTTGGAGCCAGTGTAGGTCTCGTAGGTGTTGGTCATGTGCTCGTGACGAGGTGTTCCTAGGACGAGTCTGGCAGTGCATTTCTAGATGGTTTGGAGTTTGTGTAGAAGAGTTCTGTTGATTCCGGCGTAGAGGGCGTTGCAGTAGTCCAGTCTGCTGGTTATGAGTGCGTGGGTGGCGGTTCTTCTGTAGTCGTGGGGGGGGATCCATTTGAAGGTCTGATGAGAAGGCAGTTGAAGCTAGTGGAAGTGACGGCGTTGATCTGGCAGTTCACAGAGAGGAAGGAGACAAGGATGATGCAGAGGTTCTGAGCATGGTCTGTAGGGGTGGGTGAGCTCCCTAGGGCAGAGGGCCACCAGGTGTTGTCACAGGCGGAAGTGCAGGGTCCGAGGATGAGGACCTCAGTCTTCTCAGAGTTGAGCTTGAAGCAGCTGTCTTTCATCCAGGCTGCCACATTCTTCATTCCTTCCTGAAACCAGAGTCTGGTGTCTTTGGGATTCTTCATGAGTGAGAGGATGAGCTGGGTGTCGTGGGCGTAGGATAAAATGCTGAGCCCATGCTGTTTGACGATAGCGGCGAGGGAGGCCATGTAGATGTTATAGAGCGTGGGGCTGAGTCACTATCCCTGGAGTACTCCGCAGTTGATTTCCCTGGGTTTGGAGAGGAAGGGAGGGAGTCGAATCCTCTGGGTTCTGCCGGAGAGGAAGGATTGGATCCAGTCGAGGGTGGCTCCTTGTACCCCCGCGCCGTGAGTCTGGCTGCAAGTGTGTGATGTGATAAGGTGTCGAAGGCTGCGGAGAGGTCTAGGAGGATCAGGGCCGCAGTGCGTCCCTGGACTAGTAGCATGCGGATGTCGTCAGTGGCGGCGAGGAGGGCGGTCTCTGTGCTGCGGAATCCAGACTAGGAGGCGTCTCGGATGAAGTTCTCTTCAATGAAGGCATTTTCTTGTCTCTCAGTGACTTTGGCCCCAAAGGGGAGGAGAGAGATGGGCCGGTAGTTTTTCAGGTCCGTTGGGTCGGCCATTGGTTTCATTAGGAGGGGTTACACCTTCGCCGGTTTCCAGTCGTCTGGGCAGATGCCGGAGCTGAGGGAGGAGTTGATGGTACGTCCTAGTTCGGGTGCGATGACGGCGGCTGCCCTGTGGAATATGTGTGGTGGGCAGGGGTCCGTTGGGGCTCCTGAGTATGTTTTCTTCATGGTTGCCGTGATGAGTTTGACGGTAGTGGATCCCAGGACGTGATGGTTAGTTTATCGGCGGCGGTGGGTGGGGGGGTGGTGTTCGGCAGCGGTTCTCTGAAGTTGTCCTAGAGGACTTTGATCTTCAGATGGAAGTAGGACCTGAGCTTGTCGCAGAGTTCCTGGGAAAGTGCGATGTCCTCGGCTTTGCAGGTGGGTTTTGCGAACTGCTGTATAAAATTGAACATTTTCTTGGCGTTGGTCTGGACTTTGTCTCTTATGAAGGTCCGTTTGGTGTCTCCTATGCACAGGTGGTATTCCTTCAGGGCGCTCTTTTGGTTGTTCCGTGGTTTTCTGGTTTCACCAGGTTTTCTCTAGGCATCTGCAGGAGCGTCTGGCTTCTTGAAGTTCTGTGGTGAACCAAGTGGCCTTCTGCAGGCGTTGTTTGGCGGGGAGGCGAAGGGGTGTGAGCTTGTCGGCGCAGCAGGAGACCCAGCAGTTAAATTCCCTGGCTGGGGAATTGGTGTCGGTCATGGCACTGGGGGGGAAGGGGGAGGGGGGGTTGACAGAGGGTGGTGTTGAGGTGTTCCTCTGTGACCTTGCTCCAGTTCCATCATGGCGGATGCGGGGCGGGCTTGGGTGTGGTGGTGGAGTTGAAGGAGAAATGGACACAGTGGTGGTCCGGCCAGAGGGGCTGTGTGGTGTGGCTGAAGCAGATGTTTGTTCCTTCCGTGAAGATGGGGTCGAGGGTGCGACCCGCTCTGTGGGTGGGCGGGTTGGCGAGCTGCTTCAGTCCCAGGTTGGTGAGGAGCTGCTTCAGTCCTAGATTGGCGAGGTTGTGGAGGGCAGTGGTGGAGTCGGGCCGTTGTAGTGTCGAGGTGGAAGTTCAGGTCCCCGAGTAGAATGTAGTCCGTGGAGGTGATGGCGTGGGGTGCGGTAAGCTCGGCGCTGGTGGTTGCGGGCTTGGTTTGAGGTCCTGGGGCTGGTCTGGAAGTGGAGGTGGAGGTGTTGAAGTGGGGGTCACTTGTGCTGGGTGTGGAGAGTCGGAGGGGGGTTTTGTATTCGATGGCGAGTCCTCCTCCTGGGTGGTGCAGACGGTCCTTTCTCTGGATCTTGTAGCCGTCGGGGATGGCAGTAGTGATGTCTGGGCCGGAGGTGGCATTGGTCCAGGTTTCCGTGAAGAAGGCAACGTCGGGTGAGAGGGTGTCGAACAGGTCCCAGATTTCTAAAGCGTGTCGGTGCAGGGAGCGCACGTTGAGAAGGATGCAAGTCATGGTTTCGGTGGTGCGTGCATCCGGCGGGCCTTCGGTGGTCGTGGGAGCTTTGTCGGAGGTAAAGGATCTGCGGCAGGGTCTGCACGAGAACTGGCCATGGGTGGTGTTCGGTGAGGATCTTGCACAGTCGGCGTGTCTTCCGGGATTGAGTGCGTGGAGGGTGGTTGAGTTGTAGCTGTGGGGTCTGGGAGGACCAGGGTTCTTGGCGTTGGTCGCGGTCAGATCGTGGACAGGCGCAGACGGGCTTGCCTTAGGTGCGCGACTGCACAGCAGTCACCATTAGTAGGGGAGGGGGGTGGGAGCAGAGGTAGCTGAATCGGGGGGGGCCGCCACACGGGCAGCAGCGGCGGGAAGAATATGACCAAGTGACGCGGGGAAAAGCAAAAACAGTAAATACAGTACACAGAGGCCAAGTCACACGGGGAAAATTAAACACAGAATATACACTAAATACATAACAAAGAGGAATCATTGAGGAAGCAATTAAGGAAACAAGGGGAAATACCAGTGAAAACGGAACGGACTGCAGGCAAGGGGAAATACCAATGAAAACTAAACGGACTGCAGGCAAAGGTGAACCTGTTGTTCAGGGACGGGCTGCCGGCTCGAACCCTGATCGGAGAAGGGCTCTGTGCAGGTGCGGTCCGGCTGTAAGGCGGAGCTGCTGGGGAGAGTGTTGGCCTTGGACCAGAGCAGTGGCGTCACTAGGGGAGTGCGGGGGGTGCGGACCGCACCGGGTGTCACCCCATCATGGGGTGACACCAATCTGGTTACGCTGGCTCGCTGTATAACACAAACACAGCTACAGCTCTGCACTGCAGTGCAGACAGACAGTGCAGCCTCACCTCTGCTCTGCTGCTTTGCTTTATTATAGTGCAAGCGCACGGTCACCTGTGAGCACCTGCTTACAAATTAAAATACTGCTGCTGCAGTCAGTGCAGTGCACGTCGCCACGCACGCACCACTGACTGACTATATTGGTGATGTGATGATGGTGCGATGCGGAGTGGCGTACCCAGTTTGTGGGTCCCAGGGCCGTCAATGACTGCTCTGGTACAGCCCCCGCGCGCTGTGCTCCTCTGACGCGTTGCAGCGGTCGCGCGCCAGCACCATGTCGGACGGAGGAGAGACAGTCTCGGCAGGCCAGGGGAGTGTGCGTTCACTGCTAGAATAGGAAATGTCACCGTGGCTTGCCTTTGATATCGCGAGCGCTGCGCCGTCGTCTCCCTTTCATCCGGTAATTTGGGACTGACTGGGGTCCGGAGGCCAAGGTGAGAAATATATCATTTATATGATGAAGTTTAGAAATGTGGCACACAAACATAATCAGATCGCATCGCAATCGCATTAGACTCCCAGTCCCCAGGGCCGGCCCAACACAGTCACAGTGCTATAAAAAAGGAAGGAAGCTTTAAAGACGTGTCAAGAAGCGATTTATTTTCAGAGCTGCCTGGTGTTCGCTATCGCTATATGAAGCATCTGTGTCGGGAGCAGCACCTAGCTTTGTATCTAATCTATTATTGTATGTCCACTGAGGTGGGATCTAGAACACCTACCTTTAAAGTGACCGACCCTGGAACAATCATCGATTATATATTTGTAACCCCAGGTGTTTTAAACAGGGTTAGCTCCTATTGCACAGTTCCCTCTCCCTACAGTGATCATAATCCTGTCCAACTTGAGGTTGCTTGGGGAGATTTTACGGGGCCTAAGCCGGGGCTAGTAAAACCAGGACATATTCTACGTCCAGTCGATCAGGGAAGAAGGCTTAAATGGGCGAAGGTGGTCCCGGAAAATTTTTATGCAGAAGTTTTCCCGAAAATTGAGGCCCACGTGGCGATATGCCAAAATCCAAATGCTTTAGATAGTGAAATTATAGGGGCCTTCCAAGCAATCTGTGGACAGGTCTCGTGGGACTTAACTGCTAAAACCAGGAAGGGAGTCTTTAACAAGGAGCGCTGGTTTGACCCACTTGTTCAAAAGCACACAAATCCCTAATGGCAGCCTTAAAGATAAAACCTAGGCCGAGGGCAGATATTGCCATATTGAGGAAGGAATACATGCGAGCAGTCAAGACCAGACAGGATAATATTAAGAGCGAAGCCTGGGAGAATCTTCTTTCAACGGCCGTCCTGCGGGACAGTAGGCAATTTTAGGCCATAATCAACCAGCCCTTCTTCTCTGATTCAGCCAATGCCGCCATGGATTGTGTTATCCCTGACGACAAATGGTTGGCTCATTTTAGAACAGTGTATGGAGATAATGAGACGGACTGTCAAGCTTGTCACCTGGCGGTCCCGGAGGCACCCCCGATATGTTTCAACAGTGTAGAGGTCGAGAAAGCTATTCTGGCCACCACCAAGAACAAGGCACCTGGCCCTGATGGGGTGCCTGCTGATTTTTATATACACTCACCCAAGTTATGGGCGGGAGTTTTGGCAAATGTCTTCACCGCTGCTAATGGCAACCCTCTACCAACCACTTGGGCAACTTCTACCATCGTCCCCATTTTCAAGAAAGGCCAGCGTGATGACCCCGGGTGTTACAGGCCCATATCCCTCTTGGACTCTGCAGTTAAGATCTTAGGCAGAGTCCTTTTGGTCAAGCTGAGGGATAGTGTTGAGAGCTGTGGGGGGCTGGCCGATATTCAATATGGGTTTAGGAAGAGGAGAGGAACGGTAGAGCAATGCTCCAACTTGCATCTGTTGATCTCGAAATATACGGTGGCCAAGGAGGGGTCTTTATTCCTAGCGTTTATGGACCTCTCCTCGGCCTTCGACCTGGTGAACAGGTCTAAGTTGTGGGCCACTCTTCTGAAGATGGGGATAGACAATTCACTGGTTAGGTATATGGCTTCACTTCACCAAGAACTATTTGCAGCGGTGCGGGTCACCAACGAGGGAAGGTGTACGTATATTGGCCCCCCTGCTCTTCACTATTTACATTAATCAGACCCTCCAGGATATCGCGATTTCGCTGTTTGCCGCGAAATCGGCACTTTTGTAAAAATGACGCGATTTTTACAAAAGTGCCCGCGAAATCGGCACTTTTGTAGAAATCGCGGTATTTTTACAAAAGCTAATCCATGCCACTATATCCTGGGGGGTCTGTTTAAAGAGTTAAACAACATGCAAGGCCAAGGGCTGTTCTCTGGGGGATCAATTTCCTCGACTACTGAAACACAGACAGGGTGTTTTTTTTCCCTTTTTTCCCCGTACACACTGCACTGTTTGACAAAGGTGTCATCTGATATTATCCAAAAAGATGGAGGGACCCCTGTTAAATCTGACAGGGAGGGGATCTTGACACTAGAAAGGAGTTAGCAAACCCTGTCTTAGTATTGGTAGGTTGGATGTCCTCAAACCTATCTCCAACAGAAATATGGTATGGATTCTTTCTAACCTGAGGACCAGGTGAATGTAGAAATAGTGAACTAGTTGATGTATATGTGTCGTATAAAAGGGCATGATATTGTGTTCTATAAAACGATCACACAGTGAGTGAAGCAGGAGCAATAGTTATTCTCAAGTGTAGACAAGTAGTGTAATTATTTTTGTTTTGATTTATTTCTTAGATATCAAGTCTATTGTTGTGAATGTCCTGAAGAAGGTGTGAAGAATAACAAAGCACCGAAACGCCGCGTCGACTCTGTTCACTCTTGACCATATATGACTGTTTTATTTTTGACTGTATAATGATGTATGAATTGACCACTGAAGGTGGCTTGTATTAATTGTTTTTAACAGTTTTTAGATTGTAACCCGTTCGGGAGGTAATACATTTTATGTTTGATCTTTGACAAATTTTGCTTACTTAGTGTCATTAACCCTCAGTAACTTTATCGTTCCTTTGTCTACTTTGCCCTGCCTTGGATACTATTTCTACATTCACCTGGTCCTCAGGTTAGAAAGAATCCATACCATATTTCTGTTGGAGATAGGTTTGAGGACATCCAACCTACCAATACTAAGACAGGGTTTGCTAACTCCTTTCTAGTGTCATCTGATATTAATCATGATCTCAAACCTGCGAACACTAACCTTTGCCCCAGCTTTCAAATCTGAAATGTAGATTTGGCCTGGTGACAAAATCCCTTCTAGAGAATGGATTAGAAGAGAAAGTTTTCGCGCCAGTTTGAATCGGAGCCGTGCAATGCCGGGGTCAGCCTAACACAAAACACCGAGGCTACGAGACATAACGCAGGCATCTCTAAGATGGTTGCCACAATGGCATGGGGAGATGTAGAAATTCATTTGACCACCTAACCTTTTGTCTGACATAGGCTAACCCATTAGTTCCACTGAATGTGTACGAAATAGGAAGTGTCACGTATTTTGTGTGCCCCTGATGCTACGCCTGGGAGCAGGAATAGGAGAGTAAGAGAACCCTAAAACATTTCATAACATACAGGTACACTTACACACTGCATTCACCTGTCTGGTCCTGGTCCCCCTTTCCCTCTTAGAGAACCACCATGTTATCTACATAGAAAGAACGTATTCAAACTCCGGTCGGTTTTTAATGCAGCACAGATCTGAACCTGCACTGAGGAGAACACATTTTGTTTGTCATTTGGCACACTGTCCCAGTCTGTACCCCTTTACATAATATGTTGCCAATTAATTTTTTGTTTGTTTTTTAGCCATTCTCTCTTTCTACATCCATCCCTTCTAACATCAGTACTCAAGGCATGATTCCTAGTTTTCAGTGGCTTGAAGCTCCTTGTTGAGCAGAAGAGCCTGCCAGTTATGTGTCTTTGCTTTGAATGCACCGAAACTCGCTAATACCCTCCCTTCCATTCCTTTGCCTATATCACACCCACCGTTCCCCTTGTTAATAATTCCTTGCGCTGCTGATTTGATGTCTTTGAGTTACTTGTTTTCTCTTCCCTCTTGATCTTATATGTTACCAAGTGTCTGCAAAAGTGTACCACCCCTAGTTTCAGATGGTGGCGCTGTTTTTAATTTTGAGATTAGCACAACAGCAGTGTTTATTTACACAATATAGATTGAAAATTAATAATCCCAACCGCTCATGCCACTATTATAGCTTTGTGTGATCTAAAATAGTCTGAATTGTCACATTTATTAGGGGAAATGGCCCCTTGGGCGCCTTCGACCGGGTAGATCTGTGGTAGAAAATAAATGCCATTCAATTGCCAGAGGAGGTCCTTTATTACCTAGCCAGGTACACGCCCAGATTGATGGAGGCTTTCGTAAATACGACACCACAATGCCCTCAGGAGTGTTTGTTTTTATCTAATGTGCACTGCAGCCTTTCTTCTTCAGGTCTAACCTCGCACAGTCACTACAGCCCTTTAGGGAAGATAGCTGTGCGTGCCCAAGTACCACCCTATACTCCTGGCCACATCACTGCATTCGATTTTGCAGGTGGGGTGCTCACAATGCAAGCTGCACTGTCACTGAATACTTATTTTATTTACATATATTTAAATAGTGTGCACCGGATGACTGAATTGCTTCTAGGCGCAGCGAGAAAAAAGAAGGATGCAGGAAAGTGTGGAACATGTTCTTGAAGAGATGTGTTTCCAGCAGTTTCTTGAAAGTGAGCAGGTTGTTTGCGTTGCACAGGTGTGGGGATTGGTAGGGGCGGGCAGCTACTTAGAAGAGACTTCTGGATTTGCCATCGGACTTGGGAATGCATAGGAAGTTCTGCATGTTGGAATTTAGGGGTTAGGAGAGGGTGCATTCACAGTACACATATAGCTGCAGAGAACCAAAAGTGCACCGTGTATCGCGACGAGGCATAAGTAGGGCTGTGAGCCAAAGAGTGTGCATCACGGTGGACTCGGGTGAACTCTGCATTTGACATCTCACTCGGTCACACCATCACCTACTCCAGGTCTGGTTCGACAACAAGCAGAGCACGCACTTCAAGAGACCAATGGTGCGAACTGTCCAACGACGTCACACCCCTGGAATACTTCACCACTTCATTTCCCCATGACCAGCACCAGGATTTGACACGTTGAGAATTCCCAAACCATAACCAGAGATACACTCGAATATCTGTACATGCTTTTCGAGGGAAACAGAGTGTCTACATTGTAATTAAACCAAATATACATAGCTTCATGTTGTTAAATAACTAAAAAAGCTAAGATATCTGTGTTTTTTGTAGGAAAAATGGGCAAATAAAATGCCACAAAATTGCCGCTAAATTTCCATATTTGTGCCGCTAAATTTCCATTTTTGTGCCGCTAAATTTGCGAATCCATGCCGCTATATCCTGGGGGTCTGGGCTTGGGCACCTACCTGGAAGACGTGGAGGGAGACGTTCCGCGTGCAGGAGTAGCTAAGATCCCTGCGCTCCTGTACGCGGACGACGCAGTGCTGATAGCTCGCACTGGTGTCTGCCTTCAACGTCTTCTGGATGCCTTTGGTACATTCATGGACCATTTGGATCTAAAAATAAATACGAACAAATCACACACAATGGTCGTTGGGCGCCAAAGAAATAAGGGGAGATCTAAAACCTTTAAATGCAAAGGCGAGGTTGTCACCAGAGTCCCGACTTATCCCTACCTGGGGCTCCTTTTTGATGAAAGGGGCTCTTGGGGACCCCAGGTTAGGGCTAAGGGCCTGGCGGTGATTAGATCCTCAGCAGCCCTCATGGGCTTTGCAAATAGGTTGGGCGCTAGGCCGATGGAAGCCCTTTTAAAGATTTATAATAGCAAATCTGTTGCATTGGCTCTATACGGTTCACCCCTTTGGGGTTATGTAAATCTTGAACCGATACAGAAGGCGGAAAACAGATTTTTACGTTCCCTGTTGTCCGTCCCACAGTCCACACCGACTTTCTCCATACATATGGAGGTGGGCCTGGATTTCGTCATTGATAGACTGAACATGGCACCTTTGATCTTTTGGCTAAAGACGTGGCTCAATGAGGAACTGTCCCTTAATCATAAGATCATGACTGATGTCATGTCTCTAGACCACTCTAAAAGGGTGCCATGGTTGGCCTACTTGATGAAGTCTTTCACAGATCTGGGACGCCCGGAACTCTTTACATCACCTTTGGGCATCAAGAAACAGGATGTAGATACAATCAAGAAGCAGTTCATGAGCAGGGCAAGAGCTGGGCGGGAGGAAAGGGAATTGCTTAAACCGTCGGTGAGGAAACACTATTTGCTTGTAAATTCCATGGCACTAGCACCTTACCTTAGTTTGGTCACAAAGCCATTTCATAGGTTTCTCCTGACCAAGTTTAGGTTTAACCTGATACATTTTTATTTGGGTAACTTCAAAAATTGGGAAAATCCAGATTTAGCCCCCCCTGTTGCTGTGATAACTTTTCCGTCCAAGATACCATGCATTTTGTTATGTTTTGTGGCCTTTTTTTGGAGCCTAGGAAAAAACATCTGTTGCCTGTTTTAAAGGAGGCTGGTTTCACACAGGTGAGACCAGCCCTGCTCTATCTTCAATCACTAAATAACATTCGCATTACATTTTGCATGGCTAATTTCTTGGTGGCGGCAGCTAGAATTAAAAAATGTAACATAGTAATGGGCCTGCCCAAATGAGTTTTATCTTTTACCCTTGTATAAAATGAATTAAGCCGCGCTTTTAATATAATGCCCGGAATAAGAATCTTATTATACGCACTGATTTGTATGATATTGTAAATAGCGTTTTATTTGTATATAAATGTTTTTATCTCTTTGTATGATTTTTAACTAAATTGAATAAAGAATCTTGACTGACTGACTGTATGTGCTCCAGGGTTTCTTCTGCTTATGGAACCCCCTCGGATAAATCAGATATAGAATGAAAAAAAGATGGTGGGCCCAAGGTAGCACTGTGTATTTGGAAGATCTGACGCATGACTGTGTCGGCCTACCTTCTTGGCGGACTTGGAGCAGAGGAGGTCCATACGGTAAGTCGTGAGGGGGTGACACCATGAGTTACCAGAACTAGTTGACACCAACCCTAGTGACGCCACTGGACCAGAGGTCAAGTTTTCATGCGCGCTCCCCCGCAGCGGTCACCATTAGTAGGGGAGGGGACAGGAGCAGGAGTAGGGAGGCAGGAGCCGGGCTGGATCGGTGGGCGGGGCCGCAGGGGCAGCAGCAGCAGCAGCAGGAAGAATATGACCAAGTGACGCAGGGAAAAGCAAACCCAGTAAATACAGTACACAGAGGCCAAGTAATGGGGGAAAAGCAAACCCAATAAGTACAGTACACAGAGGTCAAGTAATGCGGGGAAAAGCAAACACAGAAGATACAATAAATACAATACACAGAGGCAACAATGCTCGGAGAAGGGCTCTGTGCTGGTGCGGTCCGGCTGTAAGGTGGAGCTGCTGGGGAGAGTGCTGGCCTTGGACCGGAGGTCAAGGTTTATTGAACCTGGTTACACTGATTTTTGATTATGAGTATCTTTGGGAAATACTAGTATACATTCACACATTTTACTAAATGATACTGCAAAGAAATTGTACCTAACATTTTACAGCAGTTTAGGTAAATGTTTTTTTTCCTACTTTCATTTTTTTATGAACATTTTATTTTGAAAGGAAAGACTTATCAATCTTGGTTGAAATATTCTGCAAATATTTACATCTAATCAGAGAGCATTCTTGGAGCATTATACAGAGCCTCACATTGCTAAATTTTGAAAAAATGTATACACATTTTTATACAGGAACTACGATCAGAAGTGCAGTCCGGGCATACAACTTTTTCTTAAAGTGCTCACCTAAAAATAAAGGCTTTGCCTTAATGAACCATAAATACAAGATTGATCAGGATTAACACATGGGCACTAATATTTCCTTAACTGTAGACAATGCCCTTTCCTGATCCATGATGTGTTACTGTAAACTGGCAGCCAAAGGGTTTGTACTGTAGGGGGTGGGCCTACTTGTCCCAAGGACAAAATACACATGAAAACGTGTCGCCCTTGACCCCAAACAATATGTCCTAGGCATCGGGCTATAGGAATTCCACATCCCTGATACAGAGTAGCAACACATGTAACAGGAGCAGTCCTCATAGGAGGTTACAACAGAAGAAAAGGAGGTACTAAGAAGGGACTACTAAACAAATTAACCAAAGAAAAAAAACATTCACAAAAGACAGTCAAAGGAGACAGTTAAAAACATGGGTAGGAAATGGGCAGAGCTTAAAACCCATATTCTGAACACAGCATGTCTTGAAGCGGCAGCTCAAGAATTGCCTACGCGAGACCTAAAAAGAATTAGTAAACCTGTGTTCAGCAGGACACAATTTGGGTCCCTTCTCCGTCAACTTGTAAAGAAGCAAACATTGAGCTTGCGTCTCTAGAGACATCTCAGCCGAACGTGAATAAGGTTTCATGTACTTTATGTCAATGCCCTCTGAGAAGAAATAAAAGTGACAAGGTAGAATGTATTATAAGTACATTGGAGCACGGTCTGCTGAGAATAGAGCTTGAACCCAGCATAGCAGCCTTGGGATTGGGGAGGAGGGTGATTTAATGCACATTTCCAGCACTTACCCCAGCAGGTTGCCACCCAGCAGTATAAAGTATAGCGTAGAAGCTCTCTTGGAAATCTACAGCTTGAGTTTACTACCATGAAAAGTTTTGTGCCCCAGCTATGCCCCTCAACCACCCAAAATAACAAATCTACTCAAAACACACGGTAGAACTTAAAATGAGTAGACTTTTTTAAATAAAATATCTGTGTCATGATTCCACATAAGTTAAAATGGCATTACTACAGCCTACACTCAAATTATATTTTTGGAGTAGATGCTGTACACTTGCCAAGTGAGCCCTGCTCAGTGTTTGAATTGTTGCTCAAAACTGCAGTAAGGAGAATATCAATGGCAGCATCAGTGCATACTGAACTTACTCTTTGTTGTAAGTAGCCGGAGAAGGGGGTGTCGCTATCTTGAGGGCTATATCTTAAGGCTACGTAATCCCCATCTATCCTTATTTCATCATGTAGGATAAAGCAAATACGTTCAACTCACAGTATAATCTTCACCCTTGTAATTCAGTACTATATACTTTTAGGAAGGTTTACTCATTTCTAAGTAACTGATATCCATGGTCAAAAGGAGGCGATCCACAGTGGCCACTTGCTTCAAACTTTAAGGTGCCTAAACACTGGTATCAGACAGCAACTCCAGGGCTGAGGATTAAAATATGATGGAAGACAATGCATTGGCAAAGCCAGTAGCCTCACCTTTTGGAAACTATTAACTTTGCTAATTACTTCTAGTGATGACTACAGTGTCAGGATGCTATGCTGCACTGTAAATAAATGAAATACATAAAAACATGCGCAACGACTCGACCGACAGTAGCAGTCACATCATTCCAATACATGCATGAATGATGACATATGTTAGCGCATGTGTCTAAACACATGGGGGCAGCAGCATAGCGATAAAGGCACCAACTTCTTTATTTCTTAATGACTGATTCAAGATGGCAGACTATGGTTCTTGGGGGAATTGGAAGGAAACAGAAGAGGAAGTGGAGTGGGCACTGGAGAAAGAGAAACGCACACAAGGGAGAAAGCAATACAGGGGTCTGGTGAGAAGCGTATGATGTAAAAAAAAAATTATTGTGGCGAGCATTGGAGAGACTTACACCAGAGAGAGAAAGGGGGGAGCACAAGGATTGGGGGAGAGTAGAACCATGCAAGTACGAGAGTATAAAAAACACATGGGGCAAAAAGGGAGCAGTACACATGAGCGAGCACCATATGTGTGAGAGAAACTTGGAGTGTAGGGTGGGCATTTTGCAGTGGGAATCAGGCATGGTAGAGAGCTGGAAACACATGCATGCTCATGGAGTGCTTACTCAAAAATAAAAAATAAATAGTTCCCTTAATGTGAACAATAGAAGCATACAGATAAAGAGGGTATGCTCCAAGGGAGGGGCAAATACAAGGAAATCCATCAAATAAGAAACAAAGAAATGAGAGTGACAAAGTCAACTAGTGGTAAGCAATACGCGGACTGTAAGCCCCTGCAAGCACTATGTAAGACCCCAATAGGTCTTTTGCAACCAGACAACTTAAGTAGCCGGGTAGGCATGACCTAAATAAATGGGATACAATCTCAAGCACATAGTAATAGCAGCACCTTCGAGAGATATGACTCCTAATAGCACTGTTTTCTACAGATCTCAGAGGGCATGGTTACAACACTACTAAGTAGTCTTCTTTCCATGGAGGTTTTTACAGGCAAACACTGGCTGAAATGACATGCAGCTTACAAATTGGCCTAGCAGATGCCATGGAACACTCCATTGGGTGCAACAGTACAAACATCTAAATACTCTCACAACAACACAGACTTCAATATCCACTTGCATTAATGATGACACTCTGTATTTCTGTATCTTTAAGTATATTAGCTTATCTATTCCGTAAGGTTTCTAAGTCACAAAGTTCAATTACCCTGATAAGCGCACTTGAACAATCAAAAGCTTGATGCTGCAGAGAAGCATGTCAATGGGAAAGACATGAAGGGTTTGTAAATTTACCATCTAGATTTTATTTAGGTGCAAATCTTTTTAACGTTCTTGCATCATACCCTCAATTTTAATCTGTCTTCTTGGTGACACATTCAAAATGGCGCACCCTTCTTCCATAGAGGTTGGGTGTCCTGAGGCACAGCTACATTACACTGCCCTTGTTCTTAGGTCTCGCCTGAGCCAGCGCTCTTGCGCTGCCCTGGCGAAGACATTTAGTAAGCGCGTTTTCAAAGTGCTGCCCAGAAACAGTATTTCCGGCCACCAGCTTGCTGACACGCTGCGCGCGTGCGACGTTTACTCGCACCCGCCTCCCATACAGCCCAGCTTTCTCTAAAGCGCACAAGAGTGCGCGACGTGCACAACTGGTATTTGTTTGTATTTGCGTGCACCCCCTCCTTTCTCCCAATCCCTCTCAGTAGTTTCACTTTTATTAGCTCTCGTCTTTAATCGCTCCTGCCTCCCACACAGCGCACTATTATCAGCTCTCGTCTTTCCTCGCACCCCCCTCACGTGCACAGCTAGCATTTGTTTTTTTTGCGTGCACCCCTCCTTTCTCCCAATCCCTCTCAGCAGTTCACTTTTATCAGCTCTCGTCTTTACTCGCACCCACCTCCCACACAGCGGACGCTTCCATCTCGCGTGCACCTACTCCCTTCTTCCATTCCCTTTTAGGAGTTTTATTTCCACCAGCTCCCCTGTCTTTACTTGCACCCGCCTCCCACACAGCGGACGCTTCCACCCACCCACTGCCCCTGCGTCCTCCCAGACAGAGGCCATTTACACCCGCTGACACAGTTTTAGCACTGTAAAAGTTTAAATATTTTAAAGTCTTAAAATAATAAAGTCTTAAAATAAACATTTAATTTAAGACGCATTTTAGACAAGAGCGTGTGCGTGTGTATGTGCGTGAGCATGCCTCAATGCCTTTTGTTGCACCCGCCTCCCACACATCTGGCGCTTCCACCCGCCCACTGCCCCCGCTTACTTTGCGTACTCCCCCACAGAGGACATGCCCACCCGCTGCCACCGTCTTACTCACAGAGGACATGCCCACCCGCTACCACCGTCTTAGCAATGTAATAGTTTGCATTTATTAAAGGGCTAAAATACATTTTTAATTAAAGTTGCATGACAGACAAGAGCGTGTTCGTGTATATATGTGGGAGCATGTGTCCATGCCTTTATTTGCACCCACCTCCCACACAGTGGACGCTTCCACTTGCCCACTGCCCCTGCGTCCTCCCTAACAGAGGCCATTTACACCCGCTGCCACAGTTTTAGCACTGTAAAAGTTTAAATATTTTAAAGTCTTAAAAAAGTCTTAAAATAAACATTTAAAGACGCATTTTAGACAAGAGCATGTGCGTGTATATGTGCGTGAGCATGCCTCAATGCCTTTTGTTGCACCCGCCTCCCACACATCTGATGCCTCCACCCTGCCCACTGCCCCGGTTTACTTTGCGTACTCCCCCACAGAGGACATGCCCACCCGCTGCCACTGTCTTACCCACAGAGGGCATGCCCACCTGCTGCCACTGTCTTAGCAATGTAAAAGTTTGCATTTATTAAAGGGCTAAAATAATTTTTTTATTAAAATCGCATGACAGACAGGAGCGTGTTCGTGTATATGTGCGGGAGCATGTGTCCATGCCTTTATTTGCACCCGCCTCCCACACAGCGGACGCTTCTACCCACCCACTGACCCCTTTTACTTTGCGTACTCCCCCACAGAGGACATGCCCACCCGCTGCCACCGTCTTAGCAATGTAAAAGCTTTACAGAAATACCGGTTCTACACTCTGTTGGTGCACATCTCTGTGTTGGTTTTTTTCATTAGGGCAGCTACAATTATTAATTAGCAAGTGTTACTTTGGAACCGACAACTGGGGCCACTGGGGACAAGGCAGACAGAGCCATTCTAATGGGGGTACCCCCTCCCTTCTCCCTCAGCAGCGCGTGCATCCGCCTTCTCCAGCTCTTTCCTCTGTGCTTAAAACAAACAACAGGCGCCAGTGGGCAACAACATAGACAGAGACATCCTGCTTGACGATGGGGTTGTCAATTACGTGTTAACACTAAACCGACCCAAGACGCCAGGAGAGCACAAGCTAGACAGAGACATCCGCCTTTATTAATGTCCTTAATTCACACTTTACTCAGAACATTTTGAACCAGGAAAAACATGTACTTTTTAAAGGATACTGTCTTAAACAGTATTGTTAGAGTGGTCACATTTTATGGTGGAATACTTTCAGCCTTTCACTATATTGAAATTAAAGTCGGTATGAAAGCACATTCAACAGTATATTTTGTTTTTAAATATGGCAACTTTAAACCGTTCTCTACACACATCTCTCTCTCTACACACACCTCTCGCTCTCTCTCTACACACCTATCTCTCTCTGTCTCTCTCTCTCAACACACCTCTCTCTCTCTCTATATATATATATATATATATATATACGCATCTCTCTCTCTCTACACACCTCGCGTACTCCCTCTTACTCTCTCACTCTCTCTCTACACACCTCTCTCTCTCTCTCTCTCTCTCTCTCTCTCTACACAACTTTTATTTAAGTATTAATTATAAAAAAAAATAACAGCCATTATTTGTAATATCAATACATCTAAGTCACGTAAATACAACACATATTGCATTACAAATGCTATAGGTGTCACATTTGCAAAAGTTAAAACTGTGGGCATTGTAAATGACAAAGTTATTAATTTCGCTATTTTTCAAAACCAACACATAAAGAAAAAAATTGTAATTTACAATACCAATAGCTCAAACATTCCTAATGCAAGACCTATTGCATTGCAAATGCTTGTTAAAACTTTCCATTGCGCATGTGTTACAATCTCAATTGGGGGACCTGGGGCTTTTGACCTCTTTTAACTTGTTTTGCTGGGAGAGTGAGGAGACTGTGTTGAAGCGCTCCACTCAGACTACTTAACTTTAAGCGGACATTTTTGGGGTCTGCCTCACTGCTTCGGTTAGTGGTCTAGTCTTCGAACAAATGGCCCTATTTAGAGGGGCCGTCGTGCGGACCTCTCAGGTTTAGTTAGGGTGTCTTGAGGCACTGCCACATTATGCTGCACTTCTTTTTAAAACTTTCAGTTGTGCACTTGTTAAAAGCTCAGTTGGGGGGGGGGGGGCTGGGGCCTTTTACCTCTTCTAACTTGCTTTGCTGATTAAGCGTGGAGCACATGCTGAAGTGCCCCAATTAGACAATGTAACTTTAAGTGGCCAATTTTTGAACCGCTTCAACAATTGGGTTAGCGATCTAGTCTTCGCAAGCACAGCCCTATTTAGAGTGTATGCTGCGCATACGCGCACAGCGAGTGCGCTGCTGGCTTGCCTAAGGCAAGCCTCTCTGTACCCGAATGGGCCCAAGAGCCCTACACCTTTTCTGCCAGAAAAGGCTGGTATTCTCGCCTGACCAACTTAAGACACTTCGACCTTCCAGTTTGAAAACGTATCTGGCCTCTTTAGACCCACATTTAAGCCCGGTAAGCTGTACTCTCAGTAATTTCTCATTCAACGTATATGGCAATGACCACAATGCTATCCATGGTAACCCTGCTTGTTCAAAGGTATCTTTAAGTAACAAAGCAGTCCCCTCCGATACCATGTTAGAAAGCAAATTTCGCTTTTTCAGCTTCGATGGTTGCTCCCTCTCAGGCTCAACAGCACTTATATACCTTTTGGTGGGATAAAACCCCCGATGCTCTGTTTCTGGCTGACACATGGCTTCATGAGGCTTTGATGCCTGATGTCATTGCCACATTATGTACAAATTATTCTACTGGTTTAAGAGATAAACAGGGCAAATAAGGAGGCGGGATAGCCATTATTTGTAAGGATCAGTATAAATGCAAAGTACAGGAGCTACCGATTTCTGCTTGTGAAGCTTTGTTTTTTTCACTTTGTCCTACTCAGAATCTTACAGTATCCGGTGTTTTGATTTTCCATTCTTTCATGATACACTGGGAACTGGTGATCCTTGGTTACTGACCTACTCTCTCCTTACAGCCTCTATTGTGCCAACTTCATACTGCTTGGAGATCTCAATATTCACCTGGAAAATCCCATGTGCAGTTTGGGTGGGACCTTTATAGAGTATCTAAACATGCTGAATCTGGCTCTAATTAATTCAGTACCCACACACAAGGCTGGCCACCTCATAGATCCTATTTCTTTGAATTTCAAGAACTAACTATGGAGCCTTCCCTGCAGGTACTCTGGCCGTACCATCTGGCAGTGTCCTTTGCCATCCAGACTCATTTAACCTACTATATAGTAGCGGCCAAACCTCCAGTTCTGTCCAAACCCTCCCCCAACACCCCAGGGCCTTGGGACCCTCACAGGTGAGTAGTCTTGCTTTATAAGATTACTTATTGATTGATAGGAATTGCTCTAAACTTGACGCCCCTTCTCTGAATGCTCGATTATGGAATAACCCCCCAGTGCCTTGAGACACTCACGGGTGAGTAGTCATGCTTTATAAGATTACTTATTGATTGATGGGAATTGGTCTAAACTTGACGCCCCTTCTCTGAACGCTCGATTATGGAATAATAGACCCAAGTTGAAGCAGGTGGATGACTTAGATCAACCTATAGGTGATGACCGTATCAGGGATTCTTTGGAGGTTTTCCTGCCGGCCAAACGTAGGTCCACAGTCAGATTTCACCCCCCTTCCCTGTGGTTTAATGTTGCCCTACGTTTGGAGAAAAATCAATGCAAGGGCCTGGAAAGGTCCGAGGAAATTTAATTATGATGAGGAGATAATATTCAAGTATAAAACGGCATTGAAAAACTATTCTGGGCTTTGTAGAGCCGCTCGGGAGTCGTTCTGCTCCATTAGAATCTCTGCTGCCCTAAACTGCGCATATAGCCAAGTTCTGAGCTGGGATGGTGCAGTGAGCTAAAAAACGGTGATGGATCAAGCCCTGATCTTTGGACTGGGTAAGAGTGGTCTGCTTAATTCAGACACTCTGTTCATCACCACCCCCTTTTCTGAACAATTTTGTCCACCATAAGCATGGAAGGGTATACTCAGATGTGAGTCCCTAGCTCATTGCACCATCAGGATTCAAGCAAGCTGGGCCGAAGACGGCTGAAATGCCAGAAACCGGTCCCTGGTAGCTTGTTTCCTTCCCAGTATAAGAATTGGCTTGGTAGTTTGGTCTGCCCTGTTCCCATGATGCACTGGGCCAGGGTCAGACTAATTTGCATATAGCCAAGTTCTGAGCTGGGATGGTGCAGTGAGCTAAAAAACGGTGATGGATCAAGCCCTGATCTTTGGACTGGGTAAGAGTGGTCTGCTTAATTCAGACACTCTGTTCATCACCACCCCCTTTTCTGAACAATTTTGTCCACCATAAGCGTGGAAGGGTATACTCAGATGTGAGTCCCTAGCTCATTGCACCATCAGGATTCAAGCAAGCCGGGCCGAAGACGGCTGAAATGCCAGAAACCGTTCCCCGGTAGCTTGTTTCCTTCCCAGTATAAGAATTGGCTTGGTAGTTTGGTCTGCCCTGTTCCCATGATGCACTGGGCCAGGGTCAGACTAATTTGAATATAGCCAAGTTCTGAGCTGGGATGGTGCAGTGAATTAAAAAACGGTGATGGATCAAGCCCTGATCTTTGGACTGGGTAAGAGTGGTCTGCTTAATTCAGACACTCTGTTCATCACCACCCCCTTTTCTGAACAATTTTGTCCACCATAAGCGTGGAAGGGTATACTCAGATGTGAGTCCCTAGCTCATTGCACCATCAGGATTCAAGCAAGCCGGGTCGAAGACGGCTGAAATGCCAGAAACCGGTCCCCGGTAGCTTGTTTCCTTCCCAGTATAAGAATTGGCTTGGTAGTTTGGTCTGCCCTGTTCCCATGATGCACTGGGCCAGGGTCAGACTAATTTGCATATAGCCAAGTTCTGAGCTGGGATGGTGCAGTGAGCTAAAAAACGGTGATGGATCAAGCCCTGATCTTTGGACTGGGTAAGAGTGGTCTGCTTAATTCAGACACTCTGTTCATCACCACCCCCTTTTCTGAACAATTTTGTCCACCATAAGCGTGGAAGGGTATACTCAGATGTGAGTCCCTAGCTCATTGCACCATCAGGATTCAAGCAAGCCGGGCCGAAGACGGCTGAAATGCCAGAAACCGGTCCCCGGTAGCTTGTTTCCTTCCCAGTATAAGAATTGGCTTGGTAGTTTGGTCTGCCCTGTTCCCATGATGCACTGGGCCAGGGTCAGACTAATTTGAATATAGCCAAGTTCTGAGCTGGGATGGTGCAGTGAGCTAAAAAACGGTGATGGATCAAGCCCTGATCTTTGGACTGGGTAAGAGTGGTCTGCTTAATTCAGACACTCTGTTCATCACCACCCCCTTTTCTGAACAATTTTGTCCACCATAAGCGTGGAAGGGTATACTCAGATGTGAGTCCCTAGCTCATTGCACCATCAGGATTCAAGCAAGCTGGGCCGAAGACGGCTGAAATGCCAGAAACCGGTCCCCGGTAGCTTGTTTCCTTCCCAGTATAAGAATTGGCTTGGTAGTTTGGTCTGCCCTGTTCCCATGATGCACTGGGCCAGGGTCAGACTAATTTGCATATAGCCAAGTTCTGAGCTGGGATGGTGCAGTGAGCTAAAAAACGGTGATGGATCAAGCCCTGATCTTTGGACTGGGTAAGAGTGGTCTGCTTAATTCAGACACTCTGTTCATCACCACCCCCTTTTCTGAACTAAACTGTTCTAAAGCACTTTTTAAAGTGGTCAAGGAACTCTCTGACCGTAGTAAAATATATGTGTTACCTTGCTGTCTCAGTCGCAATGCGAGGAGCTGGCACACTATTTTGTTAAAAAGGTGCCAAACATCCAACTAGCTCTTGCGAAGGTTCGATCAGCTGAATGGCAGGCTGTTGGTAATATTTCCTACACTAGTGAATGGTTGCAACCTCCAACAGGTGAAGAAAATATCTTGAACACTGCACAGCTACTCTTACAATAAATGTACCAATCCTTTTGGACTCCCCCCCCGTTTTCTGATTATGTTACAGTCAATTGGGTTTTCTGATAGATCCTCTTCTTCGGACCAAGCTTAACCTATGGGACTCAGATCTAATACATAAGACTCCTCAAGTCTTCATTACAAGAGGGGCATATTCCTCAAGCATGGAAGCACACTGCGGTTCTGCCCCTCCTCAAAAAGCCTAACTCGAATTCCACTAACTAGTCTAATTTTAGGGCAATTTCAATTCTTCCCATTTTCTTCTAAATTTTGGAGAAACTTGAACTTGCAGCCAACCATCTTTGTGGCAGCCCAAAATTTTCTGCACTCCTCACAATCAGGTTTTAGGTCAGGACATGGTATTGAATCCATCCTCCTAGGATTCACGGATTATTTCAGACGAATTCTGGTTGAGGGTGGAACAGCCGTGCTAATTTTGATTGACCTTAGCGAGGCCTTCAACACTGTGACTCATTTCACGCTCCTGGAAAGAATGGCAATTCTTGTTTTCCAGGGGACAGCTTTATCCTGGATTACCTCTTTCCTAAAATATCACACTTTCTCAAATTTTCTCAGCCAGCTCTATGTCAGAGGCATGTGCCCTCACCTCTGGAGTCCCTCAAGGTTCAGCTCTAAGTCCGATGTTATTTAATATTTATGTCCGTTCACTTGCAGATGTGGTGGAAAGTTCTAGGTTAACCTTGTTCTCATACGTAGATGACAATCAAATTATCTTTTTTCGTCATATGTACAGGGACACAACTCTGAGGCCCTGAACTCCTGTTTGGGTCTGATTTCCACCTGGATGAATAGTAATTTGCTCAAACTTAACCGCGGTAAGACTGAGGAAATTGTCTTAGGCAGGAACTCTCTAATCTGGGGTCTACAGCATTGGTCTGAGACTCTTGGGACTCTCCCTGAGCTGGCCCCCAAGGTAAAGAACCTTGGCTTCTGGCTGGATTAGAATCTGTTGATGAAACAACAGGCTGCTAAGGTTGCCTACACCTGCTTTGGGAACTGAAATTTGAAAATAAAATAATAATTTGGGTGATTCCTTATTCAGCCTAAAGGGTGGTCATTCAGGCCTTGATACTTTCGAGACTGGACTACAGAAATATCTTTTATCTAGAAGCGGACAAGGCCTCTATTAGACCCCTACAAATAGTTCCTAACTGCCACTAGGCTCCTACTTCGACTCCCAAAACTTGCCTTGGTATCGAGCTACCTCCGCGAGCTTCACTGACTCACTGTGGAAAAATGAATGCACTTTAAAGCCTTATCCTATATAAGCGTGGGCGGAAAATCCGTTCCGCTCGCGGATTTTGCGGATTTTCGGGAAATCCGCAATCCGCGAGATTTGCGGATTTCCCGCAAAATCCGCAAATTCGCACGCAGCGGATTTTTTTGGCGGCGCGCGGCGTTGGTGATACAATTTTTGCGGCGCGCGGCGTTTATCATCGTTTGCCGAGTTGTTTTTTTCGATAGTTTGCGAGTGCTGCGCCATTTTGGATCTTGCTGTGTGATCCCGCGGGAATTGGCGAGCGCGATTACGTCATCGCGGCTTGCCAGCGAGAGTTTGTCAACGCGAGTACGGCGAGATCACGTCTCGCGGTACTTCGCAAATTGCGAGATTTGAGATGCGGCGCGCGAAAATATAAATTTGCAATTCTGCACAAGAAATCCACCAGCAAGCAGCATAAACCTTCTAGAAATGATGATTTTTATGTGAATAACTCCTTAGTTTGACATTTGCCTGCACTTTTTTAGCGAGGAGTCCATTTTGGGGAGGGGGGCAGGGGGGTGGGAGGAAGGAAGTGCCCCATAGTCTTCAACTTCCTGTTCCTGTTCAGCAGGCTCCTCCCAGTGCTTTGTCCATCTCCTGGTCACTTTTCATTCGGATGTGGACCTGGAAGGATTACCTTTTGTGGATGCTGCTGGATCTTTGGATTTGAGGCCTTTTTGACTTTCTTTGGATCACTGTTGGATTAGAAATTTTACAAGTAAGTTTGTTTGGGGCATTACAGTTGCTGCAACTAAAATTTTGGGATTTTCGATTTTTGGGCTGTTTTGGGGCCTTTTCCCAGGGGTACTCAGTGGTGGGTGGACTGATTCTTTCTGTGGGTTGTCTTGAATTTAAACATCATGGAGGCCATAGATGAATTGGGATTGTGCTGATTTTTCTGTGTTTTTCGATTTTTTTTTTTTGTAAAATTTTGTGTTTTTCGATTTTTGACCTGTTGTTGGGGCCTTGACCAGGGGTAGTGAGTGGTGCATGGGGCCTAGTCTTTCTGTGGGCTGTCTTGAATTTAAACATCATGGATGGAATGGGATTGTGCTGATTTTGCAGTGTTTTTCGATTTTTGGGGGTGTTCATGGGGAGGGACATGCCATGTGGCTGGTGGCCATTTTGAGTGCAGCTACAGGCACTTGCCATGTGCTGGCAGGCAAGTGGCCATTTTGAATGCAGGCTTTGTTGTTAGGCCTCCAACCATTTTCCCTACTTTTCAACCTTTATTTATGCCAGGGGTAGTGAGTCTTGCATGGGCCTAGTATTTCTGTGGGTTGTCTTGAATTTAAACATCATGGAGGCCATAGATGAATTGGGATTGTGCTGATTTTTCTGTGTTTTTCAATTTTTTTTTTTTGTAAAATTTTGTGTTTTTCGATTTTTGACCTGTTGTTGGGGCCTTGACCAGGGGTAGTGAGTGGTGCATGGGGCCTAGTCTTTCTGTGGGCTGTCTTGAATTTAAACATCATGGATGGAATGGGATTGTGCTGATTTTGCAGTGTTTTTCGATTTTTGGGGGTGTTCATGGGGAGGGACATGCCATGTGGCTGGTGGCCATTTTGAGTGCAGCTACAGGCACTTGCCATGTGCTGGCAGGCAAGTGGCCATTTTGAATGCAGGCTTTGTTGTTAGGCCTCCAACCATTTTCCCTACTTTTCAACCTTTATTTATGCCAGGGGTAGTGAGTCTTGCATGGGCCTAGTATTTCTGTGGGTTGTCTTGAATTTAAACATCATGGAGGCCATAGATGAATTGGGATTGTGCTGATTTTTCTGTGTTTTTCAATTTTTTTTTTTTGTAAAATTTTGTGTTTTTCGATTTTTGACCTGTTGTTGGGGCCTTGACCAGGGGTAGTGAGTGGTGCATGGGGCCTAGTCTTTCTGTGGGCTGTCTTGAATTTAAACATCATGGATGGAATGGGATTGTGCTGATTTTGCAGTGTTTTTCGATTTTTGGGGGTGTTCATGGGGAGGGACATGCCATGTGGCTGGTGGCCATTTTGAGTGCAGCTACAGGCACTTGCCATGTGCTGGCAGGCAAGTGGCCATTTTGAATGCAGGCTTTGTTGTTAGGCCTCCAACCATTTTCCCTACTTTTCAACCTTTATTTATGCCAGGGGTAGTGAGTCTTGCATGGGCCTAGTATTTCTGTGGGTTGTCTTGAATTTAAACATCATGGAGGCCATAGATGAATTGGGATTGTGCTGATTTTTCTGTGTTTTTCAATTTTTTTTTTTTGTAAAATTTTGTGTTTTTCGATTTTTGACCTGTTGTTGGGGCCTTGACCAGGGGTAGTGAGTGGTGCATGGGGCCTAGTCTTTCTGTGGGCTGTCTTGAATTTAAACATCATGGATGGAATGGGATTGTGCTGATTTTGCAGTGTTTTTCGATTTTTGGGGGTGTTCATGGGGAGGGACATGCCATGTGGCTGGTGGCCATTTTGAGTGCAGCTACAGGCACTTGCCATGTGCTGGCAGGCAAGTGGCCATTTTGAATGCAGGCTTTGTTGTTAGGCCTCCAACCATTTTCCCTACTTTTCAACCTTTATTTATGCCAGGGGTAGTGAGTCTTGCATGGGCCTAGTATTTCTGTGGGTTGTCTTGAATTTAAACATCATGGAGGCCATAGATGAATTGGGATTGTGCTGATTTTTCTGTGTTTTTCAATTTTTTTTTTTTGTAAAATTTTGTGTTTTTCGATTTTTGACCTGTTGTTGGGGCCTTGACCAGGGGTAGTGAGTGGTGCATGGGGCCTAGTCTTTCTGTGGGCTGTCTTGAATTTAAACATCATGGATGGAATGGGATTGTGCTGATTTTGCAGTGTTTTTCGATTTTTGGGGGTGTTCATGGGGAGGGACATGCCATGTGGCTGGTGGCCATTTTGAGTGCAGCTACAGGCACTTGCCATGTGCTGGCAGGCAAGTGGCCATTTTGAATGCAGGCTTTGTTGTTAGGCCTCCAACCATTTTCCCTACTTTTCAACCTTTATTTATGCCAGGGGTAGTGAGTCTTGCATGGGCCTAGTATTTCTGTGGGTTGTCTTGAATTTAAACATCATGGAGGCCATAGATGAATTGGGATTGTGCTGATTTTTCTGTGTTTTTCAATTTTTTTTTTTTGTAAAATTTTGTGTTTTTCGATTTTTGACCTGTTGTTGGGGCCTTGACCAGGGGTAGTGAGTGGTGCATGGGGCCTAGTCTTTCTGTGGGCTGTCTTGAATTTAAACATCATGGATGGAATGGGATTGTGCTGATTTTGCAGTGTTTTTCGATTTTTGGGGGTGTTCATGGGGAGGGACATGCCATGTGGCTGGTGGCCATTTTGAGTGCAGCTACAGGCACTGGCCATGTGCTGGCAGGCAAGTGGCCATTTTGAATGCAGGCTTTGTTGTTAGGCCTCCAACCATTTTGCCTATTTTTCAACCTTTATTTATGCCCAGGGGTAGTGAGTCTTGCATGGGCCTAGTCTTTCTGTGGGTTGTCTTGAATTTAAACATCATGGAGGGCATGGATGGATTGGGATTGTGCTGATTTTGCAGTGTTTTTCGATTTTTTTGTGCTCTATAACTGAACTGATGTTCCTCTGTCTTCCATTTTTTTTAGGTGCACAAGACTCAAGAGAACCACCAGTGCCAGGAAGAAGTCCTGCAGCGGTGTGTGTGTGCAGCATAACGTCACGCGACGTCACGTCTGGCCTCAGACAACTCTACAATTCGTGCAACTGCGGCCTGCTGTCTGACCTGCTCTGAAGAAGATGGCCCCAAAGAAAGTTCTCCGTAGCTCCTCTAGCAAGAAAGTTGCTAGTAAGGAGCAGAAGAAGCAAGTTACCAAGGAGGCTGGTGTGCCACCCGCCACTTTTTTTGGGAGCAAAAAAAAAAGTACGCCTGCAGCAGCAGGATCTGCTGGGGACCAACCTGAGAGCAGCACCCCTGCTCCATTGGGTTCAGTGCCTCCACCACCACGCCAACTTAAGTCAAAGCCCTTGAGTGCTTCAGAGGCAGTCAGTGTACTTCTCCAATCACCATCGACCAGTGATGTTGGCTCATCGCAAGAAAGTAGCAGCAATGTCCCTGAATCAACACAGGTTGTTGTAACTCATCTGACAAGTGTTGAACAACCACAGCCGCAACAACAACACCATGTGCAAGTACACGCCCAAGTACATGTGGAAGGAGAGGCAGCAAAAGGAGATGCGCAAGCAAAGGTGCATGGACGTTCACAAGTGCCCACAATAGTTGTTCCTCCCGAAGTAGGGGCACATTTGGAAATCGACAATGAAGCTGAGGTATCATTGGAAGCCACTCCTCCTGATGATCATTCATTGTCTTCCACATCCCTAGCAAGGAAAAGATCAAGGGGGGTGTCTACATCTTCTTCAAGCCCACCTCGTTCTGGTGCAAGTGATCTGTCTTGGGAACCACGACAACTGCGGTCTGACAGTGAGGCAGAGGCACACCATGATCTGCCACCGGTACCTAAGCGTAAAAGGAAGGTCGTCCAAAAACTCAAACCTATGGAGTGTGATGAGGCTCAACAAGAAGTGACAGATACTGCTGGTGATGAAGCCTCTCACGATGACGACGAGGCAGTCATCACAAAGGTCACTGCAGCCCCACCGGGCATGCAGCAAAGAGACATTTTGACCCTATCCCGAGAAGCTGCTGAGCGTGATGATGATGTCGGCGAGGAGGCAATGGAAATGGAATCATTAGATTTGGAGTTAAGTAGTACACCAAAACCTACCGCTTCCATATTTCTTCCTCGCAAGAAGGTACCCACCTCGTCCTCGACCTCAATTCGTGGTGGTGAAAGTGCAAAACGTACTGAAGTTCGGCAATCCACATCCTCCACTTCATCTGTCATTAGCAGCAGGACCACCACCACCAGTATCGCCGCCTCCTCCGGCCCCCGAAGACATTTCAAGTCTCCAGTTTGGGACTTCTTTAGTGTTTGCCCAAAAAAGGAAAACGTAGCCATTTGTAGCCTTTGTAAGCTTCGATATAGTCGTGGTAAGCTTGGTTCTAACTATGGTACCGGAGGCCAGAGAGGTCATCTTGAGAGAAGGCACCCTGTCGAATGGTTTCCGCACCTAGAGGCGGTCAAGAAAGCCGGAATTGCACGTAATGAAAACGTTGATTTGTCATCTGCTGATGACGAGGAGGTAGAAGAAGACGATTCAAACACTTCACTTACACCCAGTTCCCATGTCAGCAGCACACCCCATGGGAGCCACACTAAGAGTGTGGGAGAGAGTGAGACATCAATGCGGAAAAGTTCATCAGCGAGCGTAACTGGGTCGAAGAGATCATCATCATCCCGTAAATCATTGGTCCAGGGCAACATTAAAAAGATGTTGTTTACAGAAGCGCAATATGAACGCAACCACCCAATGACCCGTCTGTATAACACTAAGCTGGCTAAAATGCTAGCTCTGGACCTTCTCCCTTTTTCTTTTGTAGAAGGGGTTGGTTTTCTAGAATTAGTGACAGTGCTCTGCCCTAAATGGAAGGTTCCTAGCCGGTTCTATTTTGCCCGAGTTGCGGTTCCAGCACTACATGAAGATGTTCTGAAGTTGATTGGGGCAGCTTTGGAGAAGAGTGCTGTTCACACTATACATCTGACAACAGACATGTGGACCAGTGGCGCAGGCGCTGATTACATGTGCATCACTGCACACTGGGTCTCTTTTTCAGGGGCTAAAGCAAAGCTAAACTCAGGTGTTGACACTAACATTGTTTTTAAAGGTGCTCGGAAACATGCAACACTAGCCATGTTTGGTTTGGAGAAACGTCACACAGCAGAAAACATTTTGGATGTCTTTAACACAAAGGTCCTTAACTGTCTGTCCCCACTAAAACGCAAGGTTGGTTATGTTTCCACAGACAATGGCTCCAATATAGTTAAGGCCATGAGGGACGGTTACTATTTCAGAGTGCCGTGTTTGGCGCACTGTATAAACCTGGTTGTCCAAAAATTCTTGGGTAATAAACGCAGTGCAGCGTACAGTGTATTGGACAACTGCCGAAAAATTTGCAAGCATTTCAGGCATTCTTTTAAGGCCCGCAAGCAGCTGAGGAGCATGCTATATCAAAGTCAAATGCCAGTGAAAGCACTCATCCAGGAGGTGGTAACACGTTGGAACTCAACCTTCTACATGCTTGAGCGTCTGTATGAGCAGTATACGCAACTCGATCAATTTTTCTTGAAAGAGGGTATAGAGGAGCTGAGGATGGGTGGGCCGCAATGGAACATAGTTGAAAGCCTAACACGCATGCTTCGTCCTTTTGAGGTCTTCACACGTGCAGTCAGCAAGGAGGACTCTAATTTGGGAAAAGCTATCCCATTGTTGTACATGCTGGAGGACCAACTGAAGGAGGTGTGTTCTGTGTTTCGAAAAGATGACAAAAAGAAAGACTCTTTGCTTCTGGCTGAGACATTATTAGAGCTCCTACAAGGTGATGAACGTCTTCAAAAGATCCACTCAGAACAGCATTACATTTGTGCTACTATTCTGGATCCACGCTACAAAAAGGCGCTGGCAGGCAGAGCATTCTTTCCTTTTGCTGATGAAGATGTTACAAAGTACAAACGTTGGCTAGCCTTGTCAGCCAAGAAGTTTGAAACAGAACGGCTGGAAATTGAAGGAAATGGCAGTACATCAGCAGGCCATCCCCAGTCAAAACAATCCACTTCTGCACCTGTGGCTGTGGCACAAGTGACCTCTCAGCCGTTAAAGACACCGGCAACCGCATCATCTGCACGAAAGGCAGCAGAAACATTGGAGGCTGAAGAGGATTGGCTAGCTCTGCGTGGGTTTGGTTCTCAAAAGGCCAGAGGCACAGCAAGAGCTACGCAAAGTGGAGGAACCTTGGAGGAGGACCTTGAGTCGATGGTGAAGGACTATCTGAATGACTCCACAGAGGTCTATGTTAATTCTGACCCATTGGCGTATTGGCATGGGAAAAAAGAATTGTGGCCACAGCTCACCAACCTGGCTTTAAACTACTTGTCTTGCCCACTCGCAAGTGTGTCTTCTGAACGGGTTTTCAGTGCGGCTGGTGGGATTGTAACTCCCAAACGGAGCCGCCTCTCGCCCAAAAATGTGGAGAGGTTAACAATGATCAAGATGAATCAGCACCTCATACCACCAGATATAAGAGTACGAGAGAGCGTGCCGGATGAAGAGGAGGTGGCCAGCACCATAGATGAGGGAATTTCTACTCTGTCAGGTGGCACTGACCTCACCCGGGCTGAATTCGCAGAGTATGATGACGAAGCCTTATTCTTATTCCTGGACCGTGATTCCGACTTCGAGCCCTGAAAATGAGACAACGAATCAATAACTTTCTTTTTCATCCTTATTCACTTTTATTCCTGTGTGTCTGTCTTTCTTTGTTGTGCACAGTTAATATAATTCAAACTTTAATCAGATAATCACAAAGACAAGCCCATCAGCAGAACTGTCTTCACTTGTTTGCTAATTTATTTGAAGGTGCCGCAGTCTGCATTCCTCAGGTTCACAAGTTCAGAAGAACATGCTCCTCTATCCTCCTCCTCCAGACTCCTATTTCCATCAAAGCAGAGGGCTGGTTTACGCCCAATGAAGAAAGACTCAGCACTTGTGGGGGTGTTGTTCTACCTCTTTGCAGGTGAGTTGACGGGTCTGGGGCCATTGCTGGGAAGCACTAAAAGTGGTTTGTGCCAAATCCGAGGCGGAAATTTTTTTGTGTTTTTGATGACTTGCTTGCCTTTGAGGTGCTCTTAGGGGGGGTTCCGTCTGTTTGTGGGTGAGTTTCATGGTCTGAGAGCATTGCTGGGACACTCTAATCTTGATTGCATTTGCTTTTCAGGAAATCCGTCGTGCCAACCCCGACTTATGGCCCAGCTACGCAGCGCGTTTGGACCGAAGGCCCAGAAATATTGCAAGTATGAGAGTTTGCTTTTGGCCTGTTTGGGGGTGTTATACTTCTTGGCGGGTGGGTTGCCGGGTCTTGGGGCATTCCTGGGAAGGTCTAATACCGGGTAGAAGTGGTTGGGACTAAATCCAGGCCGATTTTTTTTTTGGGCTATTTCTGACATTTTGCTCTATGTAGCGTTTTCGGGGGCCTGTTTGGGGGGCTTCCTGGTGTTTGCGGGTGAGTTTCGTGGTCTGGGAGCACTGCTGGGACACTCTAATCTTGATTGCATTTGCTTTTCAGGAAATCCGTCGTGCCAACCCCGACTTATGGCCCAGCTACGCAGCGCGTTTGGACCGAAGGCCCAGAAATATTGCAAGTATGAGATTTTGCTTTTGGCCTGTTTGGGGGTGTTATGCTTCTTGGCGGGTGGGTTGCCGGGTCTTGGGGCATTCCTGGGAAGGTCTAATACCGGGTAGAAGTGGTTGGGACAAAATCCAGGCCGATTTTTTTTGGGCTATTTCAGACATTTTGCTCTATGTAGCGTTTTCGGGGGCCTGTTTGGGGGGCTTCCTGGTGTTTGCGGGTGAGTTTCGTGGTCTGGGAGCACTGCTGGGACACTCTAATCTTGATTGCATTTGCTTTTCAGGAAATCCGTCGTGCCAACCCCGACTTATGGCCTAGCTACGCAGCGCGTTTGGACCGAAGGCCCAGAAATATTGCAAGTATGAGATTTTGCTTTTGGCCTGTTTGGGGGTGTTATGCTTCTTGGCGGGTGGGTTGCCGGGTCTTGGGGCATTCCTGGGAAGGTCTAATACCGGGTAGAAGTGGTTGGGACAAAATCCAGGCCGATTTTTTTTGGGCTATTTCAGACATTTTGCTCTATGTAGCGTTTTCGGGGGCCTGTTTGGGGGGCTTCCTGGTGTTTGCGGGTGAGTTTCGTGGTCTGGGAGCACTGCTGGGACACTCTAATCTTGATTGCATTTGCTTTTCAGGAAATCCGTCGTGCCAACCCCGACTTATGGCCTAGCTACGCAGCGCGTTTGGACCGAAGGCCCAGAAATATTGCAAGTATGAGATTTTGCTTTTGGCCTGTTTGGGGGTGTTATGCTTCTTGGCGGGTGGGTTGCCGGGTCTTGGGGCATTCCTGGGAAGGTCTAATACCGGGTAGAAGTGGTTGGGACAAAATCCAGGCCGATTTTTTTTTGGGCTATTTCTGACATTTTGCTCTATGTAGCGTTTTCGGGGGCCTGTTTGGGGGGCTTCCTGGTGTTTGCGGGTGAGTTTCGTGGTGTGGGAGCACTGCTGGCTATATATACTTTACTTTGCAAGAGGTTTGAAGCAAATCCATGGTGGCTGAGGGGACTTAGGGCCTAGCTGCAGAGCGCGCGCGGAGTGATTTGGGAAATTTGTGAAAAAGTGACTAAGTCCCCATTTTTGTACTTTTGCTCTTTGGCTGTTTGGGGGTCTTCTACTCGTTTTCTCCTGGGTTGACGGCTCTGGGGCCATTGCTGGGAAGCTCTAATACCGGATAAAAGTGTTTTGGACCAAATCCCAGGCGGAATTTTTTTTGTGTTTTTGATGACTTGCTTGCCTTTGAGGTGCTCTTAGGGGGGGTTCCGTCTGTTTGCGGGTGAGTTTCGTGGTCTGGGAGCACTGCTGGGACACTCTAATCTTGATTGCATTTGCTTTTCAGGAAATCCGTCGTGCCAACCCCGACTTATGGCCTAGCTACGCAGCGCGTTTGGACCGAAGGCCCAGAAATATTGCAAGTATGAGATTTTGCTTTTGGCCTGTTTGGGGGTGTTACGCTTCTTGGCGGGTGGGTTGCCGGGTCTTGGGGCATTCCTGGGAAGGTCTAATACCGGGTAGAAGTGGTTGGGACAAAATCCGCGCGGAAAAGCCTTTAGTTTTGGCACTTTTTGTAACTTAGGGTTCGTTAGGGTTAGCCCTAGCAGCAGGATTGCATGTGTATCGGGGTGTTCTAGATTTTTCAAACTGAGTTCTGGGGTCTTAGAGCACTCGTGAGAATGTGTAATTTTGGTTGCAAGTCATTTGAAGAAAATCCATGGTGGGAAAGGGGGGATTTGGCATAGTTAAAGAAAGCCTTTGCCACTATTCTTAACTTAGGGTTCGTTAGGGTTAGCAGTATTTCTATTGCATGTGTTTGAGTGGGGGGGATTTCGAGTCTTGGAGCGATGCTGGCTATGGCTACTTTTGCTTGGTTGCTTGCAAGTGGTTTGAATGCAATCCACGGGGGGTAATGGGTAATTAGGGTACTTCGGCCTACTTTTACTTTCAAAGTAAGTTTTGTCTCCAGTTTTCTGCTAGGCCTCGTTTTTTGGGTGGGAGCACTGCTAGGAAGATCTATTTTTGTTCTAAAACACAGTTTACAGTACACCTAGCTTGAGGGGCAAGATCCGCTACATTAATTTGCCCATACTTATTTATCCTTCAAAAGGTGACTCAGAGTACGCACTTTCAAAAACATTGTACTGTCTGTCTACTAGGAAAAACAAATTGTGACTTTTTGCACTCCACAGCCTACATACCTTATATTTATTTATCAGTGGTGTTGTAATATTATATCACTTCCTGTTTTTCGTTGCAGAATTACAGGCCGGGTTTCAGTCTCTGCAATGGGGAAAAAAGGATGGAGTCAGGCTTCACAGTAGCGAGCCACAATTCAGCATCAGGCAGGCAGTGGACAGGGTGTCTTCTGGTGACCAACATCGGTGGACGAAGCGTCGGCTGCAATGGAGGAGTGCCGCTAATAGGAGGATTTTTTTTCTGCGGGCAACTTACTTACCACTTCCAACAGGACCACTACAACCACATAGATACAGTATCCCTTGCCTTTTTCTCTGACTGTGACTGCATTTCTTTGCTCTCTCTCGGCTTCTACATTGATCCCTTAACACATCACTTAGTCCACTCCACTATCTGCACCACACATAGTCATTTGTAAGTGCTCCTACGTAATTCGCAAGTCGCAGCACGCCCCAGGCCGTAGAGGACTGGGATGGCCCCAATGATGAAGCATGTCACCAAGGGGCAACCCTGGTGAGTGAGGGGACACCTAGAAAAAAAGCAATTTCTCCTTTTCTATCTACTATACCTTCTGTCAGGTTACGCAGCCCCTAAGCGCCTACCGTACTATGAAACTACATTTCCCATGAGTAGGCGGGAGACTTGCAGACTATTTAGTGAGACTATATGAGAGTACCCTTGTATGTTAGGACATCACTTCACTGATGCCTGTCTTGTCTTCTCTTACAGGTATCCTTTCCCTGCTGACCCTACCTTTACCCATCCCACATTTTTTATTTTAGTTTGTTATTTTTCTCCCTCGCCTAATGCCTCGAACACCCTGTGTTTACACTTCTGGGTGTTGGTGACATTTGGAGGTGGAACCATATTTGCATCGACTGGATCACGGGGAGTAAACGTGACACCTTCCAGACCAACCCCATTGAGTGTTGTTGTGAATGGATTTATAGTGACCAGCAAGGCTCTCGGGTATCTGGCTACAGAGACCTTATGTTGAATATAGTTATCAATAATTCCACACAGGCCCTGTACTGTCGCATTCTTTCTTTCCACAGTTGTCGATGATATATTCTTACTCTGCTTGACAAAGAACCATTGCTAATGTGAAAGAACTTCAACCGAATTAGTAGTTATACTTTACCATTTGTTAGGCTACAATGTGGCACTGCTCTACTGTACTTCTGTCACCTGCTATATTCTCAGTTGTACCGTTGAATTGCTCAGGAGGACAAACCAGATTTCATTTTCTTTTTTTTCATAGGCATGCAACTGCCACTGTGTCACACCACTAGTACCACCGCTATGAGGAAATTTTATCCGACCAAGATTGCCAACGTTATTCGGTGTTTCCCGTGGAGCCAGCCCTGGGCCTAGCCCTACTTTCAAACACAAATTACAGGTAAGATAAGCGTTTGGGGGTATAATGGAGTATTAGTACGAGAGACGAGAGACTGAAGGTAGTACTACTAAAGTCCTAGGACTCTTGGATTCACTTCACTTAGTCTGTGAGAGGCACTTAGTGTTGAAAACATTTGGGCATTTACACTTAAAGGAAGAAAATGGAACTAAACTTTCAGGAAAACAGTCAACGTTAAACCCCCACCCACCAGGCAAGCAGTAAAAAACAGGTATGCTCAGATAAAGTTTGAAAAAGTATATTTATATCCCTAACAAAATAATCTCCCGCAAGACCCTCCCTAACCCCAACGATTGTCCTTCAAAAGTCCCCAAAAACCCAACTCCCAATTCCCACCCCCCAAAAGTCTCTAAAAAAGGGGCAAGGGACACTATGGGTGGATGCTGTTAACTTTTTGGGCCAGGGCATCATGCTCCTCGCGGAGCAAGGCGAGCTCCTGCTGAAGGCGGGACACCATCAGGGTAGTGCGGCGCAGGCGTGCCTTCACTGCCTTGCAGGTGCAAGGCCTGTGAGAAGCAGCTGTTGGCCTTGCTGCTCGGCGGTGGCGTTTGCCTTTGGCAGCCCGGCTCAGTCTCGGTGGACCACTGTGCTGGGTGGCAGCCGGTGGGGCCACGGAGGCCGATGCGGACGACGTTGTCGTTGTTGTCGACCGCACACTTTCCTCGTCCTCCAGGGCCACCAGCCGCCGATATTCCGCAACAGTGGCCTCGATTCTCCGTTGCCGGGCCGCTCTAGCCAGCTCCTTCCTCCTTGTTCGTTTGGAAGGAGAACCTATATGAAGAAAGAAAGACATAGTCTGTAACCAATGCTCTTTAAGATTAACTCAATCATTCAGCAGAAATGTGTGCTGCAGTACAACTAGCAACTTGCAAGCGCATTACATAACTATTGAGGCCAGTATCTATCTAACCTCACACTTCTTCATCCTTGCTCTAACATTAGTGGGAGTTTAAGGAACAAATTCTATGAGCACTGTGGACTTCCATTGGAGTCGACTATGAAAGTACACCAGTCTTATTCTTCTTCTTATCTCTTGTTTTGGAAAATTGGTACGTTATTTTCTGCAAGCCGGCATAATGCCAGCGCGGTAAACTTGCACCCGAGAAAAAGAGACGCACGCCATGAGGAGTGACCTAGACTTGCGTTGCCGTTGCGTTACTGTACCCGTCCAGTACATGCAGGTGGTGAATCTCTTACTTTTCTATTACGGGTGGCACTGAGAATACTCTGTTACAACTCAAGGGCTACTGCTTAATTAATTTAACTTTCACCCTACAGTGGAAATGAGTACTAGAAATGGAAAATTGAAGAAGATAAATAATCTGATTATCTATCACTTCACATGGGATGTTTTTGCTTATATATGGGATGACTTTAGGTGCTTTGGTTTTTATTGAGTGACAGGCAGTGATACATCCACACATGAATGACTGAGTACTACTAAACTTATTAAGAGAGGTAGGGAGTGGCCACCATAATAACCGGATCTATGCAGTGCTTGCAATACAAACTACTGCTACTATTTATGGTAGTATTTGGACAAAATTAAAAGTTCTTTTCCTTGCCTTTCCTACACTGGAACGGACGTGCGGGTGCAGTGTTACATGCTCTTCAAAGTTACACTTAGTTCATCCACTGACCATCTACTCTCTCTAGATCATGGGTACTCACAAACTTTCTCTCAGGGGCTACATTTACAGTGTAGTTTGGGGCCGAGGGCCGCACTGGTGGGGGCGGAGTCAGAGGGGGCGGGGCTAAAGCAAAACGATAACTTGTGACCATGAGGTTGCACACAGGTCCCTGCAGCAGATGCCCTCATCCACTGAGCCACCAGACCCAGCATTTACATACATCTCTCTCCCTCCTGCTGTCCCTCCTGCCCTCCCTCCATCTCTCTCTCCCTCCTGCCCTCCCTCTCCCTCCCCCTCTGTCATCTCACTGTGTGTGTGTCTATCTGTGTCAGCCTTCAGCCCGGGTTGAGACCGCTTCCTCAACGCGCACACACAGACAACAACACCAAAGTACTTAACAGGTCTTTAAAAGACCATTAACATATTATTGAGGCTTTGTTTGTTTTAGCGCCCCTGCTTCTCCACCCTGACAATCACTGCTTGCCCGGCCCCACAGAGCAGAGGCTTTGTTCTATTTCACCTCTTTGTGGCCTTGCATCTCCACTCTGCTCTGTGGGGGCCGGGGGAGCAGTGATTGTCAGAGTGGAGATGCAGGGGCGCTAACAGGTGAAATACAAAAAAGCCTCTGCTCTGTGGGGGCCGGGGGAGCAGTGATTGTCTGCAAGGTCTGCGCACCGCCAAGGAAGGCTTGCCGGGCCACCACCGGCCCGCGGGCCGTACTATGAGTACCCCTGCTCTAGATACACATATGCTATCTAAGAGTCAGATAGTAGCATGATCCAGGTATATGGACACATACAGTTTCTGTGTCACCCACCCAGGCTGTTGTCCTTCCACCCATCATTGCTTCATCATTCACCCAGCCATGCATCTCATATTCTTGCCTTCCCAGCTAGTCTTCAATCTCAATAAGTAAGGAATATATAAGAGCTTACCTCTGGCCGCCACCACCGTCTCAACTCTCACAGCCGCCGCCGCCGCCTCCTCCCCTGATAAACTGCCCTCCGCCTCCGTGTCGAGCACCACCACCACACTGGCCCCGCCACCAGATGTTCCACCTACAAAGTACATTTAAGAATCTTAGAATAAAGCACTCACTAGTCACTAGTATTTGGTCTAGGAATGAAGACATGTGAAAACAATGTAATTTGTGACTGTCTACGTTAAAGTTAAAAAAAATGTCCCTTTTTCCAGGGAAGGTTGTCTTGCTGCACTTTTTGGCACAACTGATGAAGGCTGATTTTTTAACACGCACCATTTTTCTCCACACAGACAGAAGATGGACTTCTAACAACAAGATCAAGTTGAAACCAGGTGAGAGCTCGGCTCGACCACAAGAAATGTCTTCAATTAATCGTCAGCACTAACCACTTTTCCATTATCAGTTAAACGTTTAGTTTTATTATGACTTCATTTTAATAAATGTGTTTACTTTTAATAAAGCTTTTAAACTTAAATACAATCTGTGTTTTTGGGTCCTCCAGACTAGAGTGACTGAGCGAAAGGTTTTGCAATTTTTGCAAGCATGAGTCCAGATAGAACACTTCAAAAGACATTATGGACAATCCCAGAGAACTGCACTAAGTTGATAGAGCTATTGCTGACTAGAATCATGGGAGTTTCGCCAACCGTGCAATCTTAGTTAGCTACACAGACAGACTAATAAGAATAATCTAGTAATACCACAGGGAGTCATAGTAGAGGCAGGATAAGAATTTAGATACAGTCTACAAGAAGAGCAACGACAATTTTGAAAAAATTCAAATGAGGAACGCTAGGAAAAATAGGTACTAGTCTAAAATGAAAACTTACTGGGGCCAGCAGAGGAGCCCTCGCCTGCCCGATCCTGGCCCTGTTGAACAGCATCCACCGCCTGCTGCTCCTGTGTCCTCCTCTCGCCCCTGGGGGGAGCTGACGTACAACATGAAAGAAAGAACAGAAAACATGGATGATTGTTGCTTGTCAATGTCAACCAAATCAAACATTTCAAAAGAACAATAACAAAATATTTCCGCGAAATTATATTGATTATGGTTACTTTTTATTTATTTGCGGACCTGTGACTTCGAAAGTCACGTAACTCACTAAACAAAGTACTGAAACGTTCACCTAGGACTGGCAGGCAGCAGTCCGCAGGCAAGACGCAAAGTGACAGACAAACTCCATTGTGATTTTCAGTCAGATCAGTGACAACACTAACAGTTGCCTGCTACATTACCAGTCATTTAAATAGTCAAACTATCAATCCACCGCCACTATTTTTCTTATTGTCAGGGTTACAAAGGAAGGGGCAGATTTAAGCCCTTGCGGCTCTTTTGCGCCGTTCTTGCGTGACTTTTGTGACGCAGCAGCTAAACAAAAAAGGGCGCCATGGTGCGGCGTATAATATTATAACAACGTGACGCATTTGGGAGATGCATCCCGTTATAAAGCCCTGCGCCATCAGGGGGCGTTCCGGCGCAAGGGAGGGCATTCCTGCGCTGGAACACATCCTAATAGTGGCTGAGGGAAATCTACAAAATATCAATCAGTCACCTTTAGGACAATGATGCGTCACACAAACCCTGCACCTGCTTGAAGCAGACGTACGGCTTGACCCAGCATTGGGGAGATAGGGTACCCCAGAGCATTGATGGAGCTGCGCCATCGTTGCGACGCAACTCCAGCAGTAAAGCTTCGGTGACGTTTTGGGCCCATGGGGCGCCGCATTGCAAATACGGCGCACCATGTTTGGTGGTGGTAGCGGGCCGCACAATTAATGGCGCATCCCTGCTACTTTGCAGGGATGCGACGGTAATTGCAATTCTGCCCCTTAGGGGCATACTTACTTACGCGTTCTGGCGCATCTCCAGAGATGCGCCAGATCAAATGCGTCACGCAAAACTACCCTTGCGACACGGCAGATGTGCCTCATTTACAATGCGGCGCGCCCTGGCGCAAGGGTAGGCACTTGCGTGACGCATCTCGTCACGTAAGAGCGGCGCATCGCTGGAGTCACGTCGCCAACGCAATGCAACTCCAGTAATGCTCAGGGCCACCCAATACTTTACATGCTGTGTCAGTCCTTTCGCCTGCTTCGAGCAGACATAAGGAATTGAATTGACGTAGCAGCGTCGCAGAAGTGCCTGCGTTAAATCTTGTAGATTTCACGCAGGCAATTTTGCGAGGCGCACAGCCGCTGGACCGCCCACCCTGCGTACTAGGAACGCACCCATTGTGGTGCAGGCCCATGGCTTTATAACGTGACGCATCTCCCTAGATGCGTCATGCTGTAAATGACTTGCAGGGATGCGGCACGTTTACGCCGCTGTTGCGTCACGCAAGGCAGCGTAAACGTGGCGCAAGGGGCTTGTAAATGTAATCTGCCCCCTAGTGTCTAGCATTACGCAGTTCTGTTAAGTACACTCATACATAATAGTTACTCAGGCCAATGAGACCACGAAATAGAAAACAAATAAGCATAGTAGCAACCCCACTGAGAAGGAGAGCAGTGCACCTGAAATGCACAGAAGATTTTGAAATATAATTTAACTACAATGTAATCGTCATCAGCGGCATTATTGGCTTGCTCCATGTAAAAAACAAATATTTGCAATACAACAACACAGAGCAGGAGAAAACATCATAGTAGTGAGTGATTAAATGCCAATGGCTACTACTACTCACCAAGCCCGGGGATCTCCAAGCCGAGCTGGTCCAGCAGGTCGCGCTCGCGGTCCAGGAGGTCCGTCCAGCGATGGGTGACCTGGCTGTAGGTGCGCTGGACCCCGTAGAGGTGGGATATGGCCCAGCACACCTTCTCCCACCGCTTCCGGCGCTCCCGCATGTTGTACCCGCCGGCCGCGATCCTGCCGCCTCCCGCGATGGTCCTGGGCAGGCGGCGCTGGACGAAGTAGACCAGCGCGCCCACTTCCTCCGGGCTGAATATCTCCCGGCGCGTCACCTGCTCCCCCCTCGATCTCACGCCTGCTGTCCTGCCACTGGGTCCAGCACTACTCCCCGCCGCCGCTGCGGCCCTCAAGTGCCTGGGCAGCTTCACGGCGCCTGGCTTGACCATGGTCTGGGCAGGTAAGGTAGGAAGAAGTAGAAAATTAAGAAGGAATAGGATAGGGAAGAAGAAAAGAAAAGAGTTTACAAAAGTAGTTTAAAAGTAAAGAAAAATAGCAGAAAAGACAAAAATATACAGCTAGGAAAAGAGAGGGATAGATAAGAAGCAAAATCGTAAAAAAAAAACTGAAAACAAGCAAAGGATGGGAAAGATATCAAGAGGATTAAACACCATGCCCAGACACAGGAAATGAATGAAAAACAAGATGGCCGGCGCCCGTTTCCGAGCGCGAAAGTCAGTTCGCGCGAGATTTTCCTCGCGATCTCGTGCGAACCTCTAGATTTCCCGCGCGATCTCGTGCGAACCTCTACTCGCAATGCGCTTACTGCGCGAGATTATACATAGCGGGCGGAAACGGAAATACGTCACGCAAACAAAATGGCCGCGCCCGTACTCGACCTTGGGGTAAATTCGCGTGTTGCGCTGCAAGCGGCTCGCGAATACTGCAAAAAAACTCGCGAAACAACAAGCCGCAAAAAAATAAAATGCTCATTCGCACGAATTGGCGGCTTCCGCGGTCGGTTTCGCACGACGCCGCGCCCCGCGAATAGCGCGAAAAAAACCGCAAAACGATTTCAGCAAAAGCAAAAGCAATGAGCAGGTGCAAAAGGTCAACCTCATGATTTGTAACGATTCTTTGTACTGCTTCCTGAGGGGGCCCTCCAGAATTCGGTTGCCTGCTTGCAACTATTGTGTGACCCTGCTCTGACCTTAACTGTATGCCACAAAGGTCCTGATTTACAGCTAAAGGAGCAGACAAGCAGGTGCCAGGCTGGAACTTTAAATTCTTTCAGTGACACATTAATTAGCCCCTAATTCATTATTGTCATTTGGGGCAGGGCAGGTGTTGTTAATAAACTAACCCCAAATTAATTCATGTCAGTTCAAGCAGGGCAGGTGGGCTTGCTTTTCCCCCCCATCTTCTACAGTGATGATGAACCAGAGGGTGGCATTGATTTAACAGAGGGTGGCATGGGTGGGCCAGAGGGTGGCATGAGTAGTCAGAGAGTGGCAGTGATGAAAGAAGAGTGTCCCACTCCCAAACAGGCTGGACAAGTAGAAACAACAAGTTCGCGAAACTTGCGACCCGACAGGTAAGTTCGCAATTTGCGACATTGTACAAAACCCTCGCGAACTCGCAGAAACCCGCGCAAACACAAAAAAAAAAAAATCCGCAAATTCGCGGGAATTCGCGGATTTTGCGGATTGCGAATCCGCAAATCCGCAAAATTCGCGAACGCGAGATCCGCAAAATTCGCTCATGCTTATTCGACTTCCCT